>NC_053137.1:61660672-62312993 GCF_016808335.1 Panicum virgatum | reverse complement strand
ATCCATCCAGCACAAAGACTTATCCATCATTCTCCCCCTAAGTCTTGTGCGTCGTCTTGTGGGAGGATTGGACCATCCCGGTCCTGGAGCAGAGCTCAAGGAACTTGATCCTCCCAAGGGGCTTGGTGAGCAGGTCTGCAAGCTGGTCCTTGGTGTTGATGTAGCTTGCCTTGATGCTCCCGTCCTCCAAGCAGCCTCGGATGAAGTGGTACCTCACCCGGATGTGCTTGCTCCGTTCATGGAAAACGGGGTTCTTCGCCAAGGCCAGGGCGGACTTGCTGTCCACCCTGAGCTCCACCGCTCCAATGTCTCTGCCGAGTAGATCACCCAGCAGTCGAGCGAGCCAGAGCGCCTGAGTCGACGCAGTGGAGGCCGCTATGTACTCGGCCTCGCAGCTGGACAAGGCCACCACCTGCTGCTTGACCGACTGCCAGCTAACGAGGCACTCGCCAAGGAAGAAGAGGATCCCGCTCGTACTCTTGCTGGTGTCGATGTCGCCGGCGTGGTCGCTGTCGCTGTACCCGACGAAGTGTGCCGCCCCAGGGCACCTCGGGTAGTGGAGACCGTGGTCGAGAGTCCCCGCAACATAGCGGATGATCCTCTTCACGGCCTGCTGGTGCTCCGTCGTCGGTCGCTGCATGAACCGACTGACGTAGCCGACGGAGAACGCCAAGTCCGGCCGTGTGTGGGCGAGGTAGCGGAGGCTCCCCACAAGACGCCGGTACTGAGTAGCGTCCACCTCCTCCGCCGTGCTGTCACGGCTCCGCTTCAGCCTCTCCTCCATCGGAGTGAGGGCTGGGTTGCAGTCGGTGAGCCCAGCAAGCTCGACGACGCGCTTGGCGTAGGCGGTCTGTCGAAGTGTGATCCCGGAGTCGTCCTGGTGCACCTCGATCCCCAGGTAGAAGGAGAGAGGCCCCAAGTCGCTCATCTGGAAGGTGGCCTTCATCTCCTCCTTGAACACTGCCACCTCCGCATCCTTGGTGCCGGTGATCACCAAGTCGTCGACGTAGACACTCACCAGCAGGGCATTGCCTCCTTTGCCCCGCCGGTAGATGGCCGCCTCGTGCGGGCTTTGCTCGAAGCCCATCCCCTTGAGCGTGGAGTCCAGCTTGGCGTTCCACGCCCTCGGGGCCTGCCGCAAGCCATAGAGGGCCTTGCGCAGACGTAGCACCTTACCCTCCTTGCCGGGGATCGCAAACCCCGGCGGCTGGTGCACGTAGACCTCCTCCTTCAAGTCGCCGTTGAGAAACGCCGACTTGACGTCCATGTGATGGACACGCCAGCCCTCCTGGGCAGCTAGCGCAAGGAGGAGTCGCACGGACTCCATCCGTGCCACGGGAGCGAAGGCATCGTCGAAGTCGACTCCCTCCTGCTGCACGAAACCTCGTGCCACCAGGCGAGCCTTGTGCTTGACGACGGTGCCGGCCTCATCCCTCTTCAGCTTGAACACCCACTTAAGGGTGATCGCGCGGTGACCGCGAGGGAGATCAGCAAGCTCCCAAGTGCGGTTCTTCTCAACCGCGTCCATCTCCGACTGCATCGCGGCACGCCAGGCCGCGTGTCCCTCGGCCTCTGCGAAAGACCGAGGTTCGCCATCGTCGCACGCGAGGTGCAACTGCGCCTCCAGGTCGTGAGGCACCAGTCCCGGCACCAGCTGGTCACCGAGAAGGTCCTCCATCGTACGGTACCGCAACGGCTCGCCGTCATGGTACGCGTCGACGCGCTCCTCGTCGTGAGAGAGCGGAGTAGCGAACTCCACCGGACTGTGCTCAGCACGAGCAGGTGTCGAAGTAGACGGGCCCGGAGGAGTAGCTATCGGTACTGGAGTGCGCGGCGTCGCCGGCTGTGGTGGTGCAGCCGAGGAACTCGGCGCAGCCGGAGTCGTAGCGGAAGGGCGTGGTGCCGCCGGTGTGGCGGGCGCCGGAGTCGGTGGAGGCTCGGGGACCGGGGTAGGCACGCTCGGCGAAGAAGAGCTGCCTACTCCCCCAGCTCCCTCGAAGTGGACGTACTCGACGGTGAAGTCGTCGTACGTCGGAGCCGAGCCGTCGTCCACCGCCTTGTCCCACGCCCATCCTCGCCCTTCGTCGAACACAACGTCGCGCGCCGTGCGCACACGCTGTGTCTCCGGGTCGAGAATGCGGTAGGCCTTCGAACCCGCTGCGTAGCCGATGAACACTCCCGGAGTGCTCCTGTCGTCGAGCTTGCCGATGTGGCCAAGCTCCTTGGCGAACGCGAGGCAGCCGAAGACCCGCAGGTGGGAGACCGCCGGCTTGCGCCCATGCCAAGCCTCATACGGCGTCATGCCGTCGAGTGCCTTGGTGGGCGAGCGGTTGAGGATGTAGACGGCCATCACCACCGCCTCTCCCCAGAAGACAGCCGGCATCCCCCTCTGCTTGAGGAGGGCCCGGGCCATCCCCACAACCGTCTGGTTGCGCCGCTCGACGACGCCGTTCTGCTGCGGGCTGTACGGCGCGGAGTAGTGGCGCTGGATGCCCTCATCCACGCAGTACGCCGCGAACTCGGCCGCCGTGAACTCGCCGCCGTTGTCGGTGCGCAGCACGCGCAACTTGCGGCCGCTCTCCGCCTCCGCAGCAGCCTGAGCACGCCTGATGGCGTCCGCAGCCTCTCCCTTGCTGCCGAGGATCATCACCCACATGAAGCGGGAGAGGTCGTCGACGAGCAGCAGGAAGTAGCGCCGTCCTCCTGGTGTGACCGGTGTCACCGGGCCACACAAGTCCCCGTGTACGAGCTCGAGCCGCTCCTTGGCTCGAAAGCTCGCCTGCTGGGGGAAGGAGTGCCGCCTCTGCTTCGTCAGCACGCAGACGTCGCAGAGCTGCTCCACGTGGTCGAGGCACGGGAGGCCTCGCACCATCTCCTTGGCGCCGAGCCGCTTCAGGGCCTCAAAGTGGAGGTGCCCAAAGCGCTCGTGCCACTGCCATGCCTCGTCGTCCCTGCGAGCTGCAAGACAAAGAGGTTGGGCCACCCCGACATGGAGGATGTAGAGGCGGTTCTTCCCTCGAACCACCCTGGCGAGAAGCTGGCGACGGTGGTCCCAGATGCGGAGGACCCCGCTGTCGATCACCACACGGGAGCCACTCTCATCGAGCTGCCCAAGGCTGATGATGGAGTTCCGCAGCGCCGGGATGTAGTAGACTCCGGTGAGCATCCGGTGCTCTCCGGACTTGGCGGTGAAGATCACGGAGCCCACGCCCTTGATCTCCACGGCGGAGGAGTCCCCGAACCTGACGGAGCCACCTACGTCAACGTCCAGGTCGGAGAAGAACTCCCGCCGCCCGGTCATGTGGTGCGTGGCGCCGGAGTCGAGGTACCAGCCATCGACCCTGTCGTCGTCGGAGCCGTTGCCGAGGAGAACTCGGGCACGCGGCTCGTCGAGGTGGAGTAGAGCGGTGACAGGCGGTGCCGTCGGGTGCGGCTCCATGTCCCCGTGGAGTAGGAACAGAGCCGGCTCGTCATCCGGCTGGGCCTCCGCGACGTGGGCTTGGCCCCCACGCCTCCGCTGCGGGCAGTCCCTGGCCCAGTGGCCGGGCCTGCCACAGTTGTGGCAGGCGTCGTCTCGTGCCGCCTTGGGCCTGTCAGCGGCGCCGCCCTGAGCATCTCCGCGGGCGCCACCCTCGGCGCGCCCTCGTGCCCCGGCTTGGGCACCTCCGCGCCCCTTTCGCGGCTTGCCGCGCTTGCGGCCACCTGTCGAGGAAGAGGGCTCCCCCCTCCTCCTGTCACCGCGCCGAGCCTCCCACTGCTCCTGAGTGAGGTGGAGCTTCCCACCGATGGAGATGCCTCCCGAGGGAGGCTGTGGCTCATCGCTGTCGACGACCTTGAGGCGACCTATCGCCTCCTCGATCGTCATGGTGGAGAGGTCCAGCAGAGACTCGATCGAGCGAGCGGTCTGTCTGTACCTCTCGGGGACGCAGCGGAAGAGCTTCTCAACGGCTCTCTCCTCGTCGTAGGTGTCGTCGCCGAACTGCACCACCTTCTGCAGCAGAGTGTTGAGACGGAGGGCGAAGTCATCAACATCCTCACCTGGCTTGAAGGCCAGGTTCTCCCACTCCTTGCGAAGTGCCTGGAGAGTGGTCTTGCGGGCGCGGTCGCTGCCGATACGTGCCGCAGCGATGGAGTCCCAGGCCTCCTTGGCAGTTCGCTTCTTGGAAAGCGTGAACTGCATCTCGGACGGGGCTGCTGCGATGAGAGCATCTAGCGCCCGTCGATCCTCATCGTAGCCGACGTCGCCGTACCGGACTGCCTCCCACATGTGCCGCACCTGGAGCTTCACCTCCATGACTGCGGCCCACTCGACGTAGTTGGTCTTGGTGAGGGTGGGCCACCCACCGCCGGGACCGACGTCCCTGACCACCGCCTGGAGGCCGTGGTAGCCGGGGGCGCCGCCGCGCGCACCCCAACCAGGAGCGCCGCCACCGCCCTGCGCGCCGCCGCCAGGGGCGCGGCCGCCGCCGCCAGGGGCGCCGCCTCCGCCCTGCGCGCCGCCGCCAGGGGCGCGGCCTCCTCCGCCGGGTGCGCGGCCCATTGGACCGTCGCCGGGCGCACCGCCAGGCGCGCCGCCGTCCAGGCAGCCGCCGGGCGCGCGGGCCCCTGGACCGTCGCCGGGCGCGCCGCCGTCCAGGCCACCGCCGGGCGCGCGGGCCCCTGGACCGCCGCCGGGCGCGCCGCCGTCCAGGCCATCGCCGCCGGGGTGGGCTGCTGCCCACCGCATGGTCCGCTCCCGCGCTCTCTCCCTCTCCAACTCCTCAAGGTCCTCGTCGGCGGTGGCGTCGCCGGCGATGGAGCCGCTGAGGCTGCCGCGCAAGGTCTCAACCTCGACCTCCGCCGCACGCGCCGCATCCTCCGCCTCCTCTGCTTCCACCTCCGCCCTGGCCGCTGCCAGCTCCGCTGCAGCTAGCCTGGCCGCCCTCGCCGCTGCTGCAGCGGCTTGAGCCGTCGCTCGCCTGCGCTCCTCTGCCGCGGCGAGCTCGGCGTCTCGCTGGCGCCGTGCGCTCGAGGCGACCGAGCGCTGATGTAACACCCCGGGTGTTTGCACAGTAATTAAATAAGTGTCCGCACAGTAATGGTGTAGGTTTGCTTTGCATCATGTGCTTGAAATGCTTAAAAAGGATCTTTTTGTAATTATGAAAGGGTATATGTGTAATTATGATTTTATGCAAGGTCCTTTCTGCAGTTGTGTTGAATAGGTTGTGTAATTATAGTTTTAGTGGAGGGTGTTTGTGCAAAATTTCAGTGCATTTAATGCATGGTAGTCAATTTTGCTTAAAGGTCTACATTTGAAGTGAAATTGCTTTGAAAAAGACAAAATTCCTGGAATTCAAAAATCCTTCAACGATTTTTAATTTTAACTCTTGAATCTTTGGTCAAATAAATTTTTGCACAACATAAAAGTTGTAGATCTTGAAAAGTTGAACAACTTTCATGTTGGGCACTTTTCCATTTGAGCTTTGGTTTAAAAGTTATTGCTTGTTTACAGAAAGGTCCCTGGAACTTTTGGAAATTGCAAAATCGCCCTTATGACCATCTCCCCCTCTCTGCTCTGCTTCTCGCCGCCGGCCACCGACAGCGCCGCCCGCCGACGCCTTCCCGGCTTTCCCGGCCATCAATTCGCCGTGCGCTGGCTCCCACGCGTCGCCGGCGAGCTCCTCCCCCTCCTGTTGCCTCGCGCTGGAGCCCCCACCCCTCGCCACGCGCCCCCGCCGAGCCCAGAACCTCCCCGGCGGCCGCCACCGCGACGCCGCCGTGGAGAGCCCAAACCCGAGGCCCAGCTCTCGATCTTTCGCGCGCCTGAGCACTACAAGAAGCCCCGCGCTCTATTCCCCTCCTCTTTTAGCCAGTTCCCTAACCCCACGCCCCAGAACGCCGCCGCCGCTCACCCCGAACGCCGGCGAGCTTCACCCCGCCGCGGAGCCGCCACCCCAGACCCGCTCTACCCCTACAGCCCCCACCTTTAGCACCGCCTCGACCTCGCGCAGCTCCCAGGCCACTTCCCCTCGCCTGAACCTCACCGGAGCACCCTCGCCGTCGCTTGCCTCCGCCGCCGACCCGCCCTGCTCCGCCGAGCCGCCGCTTCCGAGCCCCTCCGCGCAACCCTAGGCCACCCAGAGGTGCGCCTTGCACCCGTGAAGCTCACGCACCCCTCCCCTCTCGCCGCCGGTGAGCCCCTCGCCGGGAAACGGCCGGTCAACCGCCGCCTCCCCTCTCTGACCCGGCCCAGGGACCTCGGGTTGAAAGGAAAGAAAACCCAGGGGGTTATTTGCATAGGCCTAGACTCAGATGAATAGTGCCAGTATGGGCTGCTTTGTAATATTTTCAGTGAACTTTGAAATTCTAGATCAATTCATAGAAAATTCGTAAAATAGCAAATCTTGATGTTTTGGAATCCTTTTGAAGAGCTCTATGCAGTAGAACCATAATATGTTAGGCTTTAGTTGCAAGTTTTTGCTGTATAAATGGTTTTGTGTCACTAGATAAAGAAATACTAGATGTTTAATCTTTTTCTTATCTGGTGCTTGAAAGCTGATATTGCTATGAAATTTTGGTGGTAGTTTACTTATGTAACACTAGCTTTTCTATAAAAATTTCATGGTCAGTTCTCTTGTGTAGCTATTTATTTGTTTTAATCTTTGTTTAGTACACTTTATTTATGGTAAATAGTTTCTGTTTGTAATAAATCATGATTTTATTTTGACATGTTCTTTTTGAGTAGTTTAGTTTGTCCAGGAAGTTTAAGCTTCAGTTCATGGCTAGATCAGTAGTTAAAATTGATTTTTGTTAAACTGATGTCTGTTTTGTTTATTTTTCTCAGAATAAATTCTATGTAGATAAAATCATGAAAAATTCACAGTAGCTAGATCATCCCTGTGTAGATCTCATGTTAAATTTTGAGCTTCTGATCTTCTTTAGTTTGACCTGTGTAATTCTTGCTTGTTCTAGATGTTATCATAGTAAATGATTTTTTTGTGTTTAAATGGTTAAATGTCTTGGCATGATTTTTACAGGGTAGATTACTTTGTTCACGTTCTGTTTAGGGTAATTTTGGTAGATTTTAGTACTATTTGTACTCTGATTTGTTAATTTATTTACAAACCAGGACTTACTTGTATAGGAAAATCACCACCACTCATTTTGTGAAGTTAGTTAACTTCTTTTGTGCTGTTGATCATAATGCCTTGTGTAGTTAAATTTGTTATTTAACTACTCTATAAACGATTACCCATGTTTGTTTTTAATGTTGTTCTTGCATTGCATATAGACACGACTGCCTTATCGGACGGGACGTACGAGCTGATCCCGGAATCTGACGGAGGTGATCTCGAAAACTCAAGTGAACACTGCGGAACTAACTGAAGCCCCGAACCAAAGTTCGGAAGAGCCTAGCGCTGAAATAGTTAGCAATTACCGAGAAGGCAAGCCCCGGACATAACCTATATTTCAAATTATTATCATTTACTGTTGTTACTTACTTGTGCATTTACAGTTCTTAGGATTTGAATTGAAAACCCTAGATGCATGATCCTAGGAACCTATGTACTGAACACTAGACCTGAGTTCGACTATCTGCTAAGCTTATAGGAACGGTAAAAGTCGAGTGATTGCCTGTCACTCGCGAGCTTTATAGGAATTGCTTGTTTACTTTCTGTTATCAATATAAGGACGACGGACGGGGTTGTGTTCGATATTATGTCCTATGTGAGACCCCGTCTGTGTTGATGAACTTGCTAAGGTCGCGGTGTGTGGTAGTGCTGGTTAAGTTTTTGAAAGTACTAGTCACATGCCGTAAATATGGTACGCGGCAAGCCTAGTAGCCGATTGGACCGGGGAGTGGATATACCTCCCACTCTCTCAGTAGGGATAGGTTTTATTATATGTTGCGCAACACTACGACTTCTAGGGACAAGGTTCGGCCTTGGAGCCCTGTAGTCGGGGAGAGTGGCACTATCCACAAGCCGGAAAGAAAGGTTAACGGTTGTTTGGGAATGACCCGACGGTATTCCAGACGTGTGTGCTAGGTTACCCTTGCAAGGTTGAATTTCGATTCAGAATCGTCCGCCTCTCACGATGAAATGAGACTGCTTGATCTCTTTGCCACACAGAGTAATAAGAGCAACAATATTCTTATTAATCTTGATGCTTGCTTAGAAGTTCCACCATGTTTGGTTAGTAGATGCTTACATAGAATGGTTAATCAACTAGAATCTTGAAGCTAAAACTTGAAAGTAAGGACCTACTCTTTATTGCTTTTCAGCAAAGGAAAACCAGAGCCTTACAAATGCCTTGCATAGTCTAGCTAAGGTGGGCTACTTATACCCGTTGTCGGTTAAGTCTTGCTGAGTATTAGAATACTCAGCCTTGCTGTTGAAATCCTTTTTCAGGTATGAGTTTTGAGGATCAGATCGCTAGCTTGACCTATCCTTGCGCTTTGCCTCCTGGCTGGTCCGTAGAATGGGATACGTCTTCGGCCGGCAATGACTATGACGAGTGATACCCGGCTTGGGCTAGCTTGGTATACTTTTGGCGACGTGTTGTAGAAATCGTGTTTCATCTTCCGCTGTTTAGACTCTGAACTTATAATTATGTTTTGTAGAACTGTTTTACTTAAGTTGGTTTTGTAATAATGGTTTGAACTATTTTGTAATCACTACTGAACTTGCCTGTGTTGTAAAATTTGTGGTTGTAATATCTCTGGACTCGCCTTCGTGCGAGGTATGCTTGTTCGATCCGAGAATCGGTGGTTGTATCGGGACGTTACCCGACAGACCAAAAATTGTTCCGTTTGAAGTGCGTTTAAGCTAATGTTGCCTTTATGGTGATGGTTTACGCACTTGAGCCGGGATAATTTAGGCGGTTCTGCCACAGCTGGCATCAGAGCTACAAGCATATACCAGAGGTGTTGGAACCTTAAAAATCGTTTTCCATATAAAATTGGAACCATAAAGAATTTCGGAAAACTACGTTGGATTCGTTAAGAGTTGTGTTTAGAACGTAAAGTCCTAGGGAATTTATGGGAATTACTAGGTGGTTATTTTTTTGTATGGTTTATGTTATCTGATTTCCAGCACTTTACATTTTGTCAAACCATACTCACAAGCAACTCTTAATTCTTGTAACGACGCACCTACGTGAGGTAAGATGGTAAGGATCCTCAGTCAGCTGAGGGAGTCTGACCTTCCCGTCGGTGATGCGAGCCGAACGCTGCCCTCAAGCAGTGGCTTACTTGAGGTGCTTCCAATATACCGACTATTAGTTGACTATATTGGGAGTAAAGTGTACTCAGTCAGCTGAGGGAGTCTGACCTTCCCGTCGGTGATGCGAACCGAACGCTGCGCTCAAGCAGTGACTTACTTGAGCTGCTGCCAATATACCGATCTCGGTCGACTATATTGGGAGTAAAGGAACTCGTGAATACGCCACTAACTAGCGTATGTTAACTGTTGGCCATACGGCGGAAATTGTATGGCTGCCGCTTCTATAGTGAGCGGTAATGTCTGGGAACGCTTTCATGAGTGCTGGCATGAAAGGTTCATTGGGGATATATATTTATGTTCTGTCAATCTTCTGCAGGAACACTAACCGCGATTTGTTAAGATAAGAACGGTTAGAATGTATCGACTAGCTATATAGGGAGAGCCGTATTTATGTATACCACCGTGCTAACCCCGTAAGCCCAACCATAGTTGGCAATTGTTTATCTTGTGAGGAACGAACAGGACGTGCATGCATATCTAGTTGATGTTTGATTTGTTCCTAGTACTTGAAGTTGCTACATGAGCTTGTTAAGGAATTTCTAGTATGAATCCTTATAAGATAAGTGTTAGTGTGCTTAAAACATGAGTAAGTGAAACTCTGATGTTAGTAGCATATTAGTAAAATGCTTAGGTTTCCTTAGATGAAAAATATGGTTTCGAGTCATGCCTTCCTCCTAAGCCCCATCTTGTTGTTATAAGGATCTTTTCATTCCTTAGAATCTCAAATGATGAACCAGTACCAATTGTGGTTTATTATTCTTTGAGTTGGAATCATATCATCTTGTGAATTAGAATCACATTTGTTTTACCGCAGTCTTCTTAAAGCTTTATTTGAGAAGTCTTGAGATAATTGCATTACTCACATTTGAATCCTTTTTGATTCAGATGGCGACTTGTTCCCAGATCTTTTGGGATGAGGAGGGAAATGCTCATACCGATTGTCTGTACTGGGAGGGTTTTCCGAAGATTCTTTGGGATTCACTTCGTATCTTCCACTACCCAGATCCACCCCAGTACACGGGACGCCAGTTTTCGGAGGATGGAATTAAGAAGAACAGAGTTAAGATGATCATTCCTCAGCACCCCACCTTGGAGTGGCCACCGATTGAGATTGAGGTGATTGGGTATCGTCTTGTGGATGCGTTTGAGAAAGCAGCTCTCAACGCCATCACCACTTTTTGTGAGCACCACCCCGAGGAGGTAGCAGCATATCCTATTGGTTTGTTTCCAGCAGTCCGTACTGGCGATGCAGAGTGGCTGTTCAGGGTCACACACTTTGGGCACTTGATTGGAGATGTAGCGGATGAGACTATCGAGGCAGTAGTCAGATATATGAATGCCCAGTCTCACTACCAGATACTTCAGCAGCGACACATGGACCAGGTGATAGACTTGGCCCAGAGTTTTCAGCGAGGTCTTCGTCTGAAGGATATTCAGATTGGGGGACTTCAGGATGCCGTTGCTGGGAGGGACACTGCTATTGCACAGTTTGAGCATCAGGCTATGGAGTATGGTGCTGAGATAGAGCAGCGCAACACAGTTATCGGGTTTCTTCAGGCACAGGTGAATGAGCTGCAAGCAGATTGGGCTGATGCTTTAGCACATGTTGGTATGCTCCAGGAGCAACTAGATGCCCCAGCTGAGCCGGCAGCAGCAGAGGAGGACCCAGAGGAGATCGAGGGAGTATCTGACTTAGATTCAGAGCACGCACTTGCTGAGCCTAACCCTCAGCCGGACGACTCTTCTTCCGGCAGCGCCTCTTCTGTGGGCAACCTCGACGACTTCTAGGCGACTTAGACTTGTCCTAGCTAGTTGTGTTCTCTTGTTGTAGCATATGTATATAGGGAAGATGTTTTTGTAAAATAGCCTTAGGGAGGAGTACCACTTGTTGTATTATACGTGGTAAGGTTAAGCGATGTTAGGTTGTAAGAACAAGGCTGCTTTGGATGTAATATAAGTAGCGACTACCAGTTTGGAAATCATAATCCTTCTACTTAGCAAATCTCTTTATTTGTGCATTTTCACGCCGTTTGATGAATACAAGAGGTTGCAAATTTTTGTGGCATATGTGCTCATCAAATGTTAGCATGTTGAATCTGTGAGACTAAATTTTAGTCCAACCCCTTCTATGATCTCTGTTGTTTAGCAACATAGCACATGGCGCTGAAGAGTAAATTGCTAGATTGTTTCCTTTACCCTTTGCTCTCAGCATTGAGTCTTTATACGATGGAGCCTGAAGCTATCTAGCAGCTGACCAGTTTTGATTTTTGTGGGTTGCACATTTATGTGTTGTGCATATTGTGCTACACCGCATCTAGTTACATTTTTGCTGATTTTGTTTTATCCAAATGTATGATCATTGCATGTACCATTGATTTTGGAAGCGAGAAATATGTATCTAATGGATGTCTTCCATGATTACAGATGGTTGGTCATACACGCGGAACGCCTGATGGCTTTGGTTGTGAAACTGGCAGTGGATCTCAGCAACCACCGCCACCCCCCGTCAAATCTGGCCGAGTTAATGGCCATGCAAACAGAACTGCTTCGCCAGCTAGTCCATGGGCAACAAAATCAGCCACGCCAACAGTATGGAGGAAGGGAGGCGCAACCAGCGGGTTACCAGGAATTCTTTGGTACCCAACCTCCACTTTTCAGCAAAGCTGATGACCCATTGGATGCCGATGCTTGGCTTCGTACAATCAATTCCAAGTTTGCTTTGTTAGCGGTACCATGTATTGATGCAAACAAGGCCCCCTTTGCCGCCCAACAGCTTCGCGGTCCTGCACGTATATGGTGGGATAATTATTGTGAAATGCAGCCTGCTGGACATATCATATCTTGGGAGGAATTCAGAACTGCATTCAGATCACATCATATTCCGGATGGACTGATGGAGAGAAAGTTGAATGAATTCTTGGCTCTAGATCAGGGAACCCGCACTGTTCTTCAATATGCACAGACCTTCAATCATCTGTGCCAATATGCGGGCCATCATGCTGATACTGATGCCAAGAAACATGATCGTTTCCGTCGTGGCCTCAATACTAAGCTCAAGGAACGTTTAAACTTGGTTCAGCCCCATACCTATAATGAGCTGGTGAATATGGCCATTACACAGGAAGATTGTATTGCTGCACATCGTGCTGAGAAAAAGCGGAAGGCACCAACGGGACCCTCGAGTGCCCAGCCACCAAGGTATCGCCTGGTGCAAAATACTCCACCAAGGCCTCCACAAAGAAATGCCCCAGTGGGTAGGTTTGTCTTTAGGCCGCCTCAACAACAAGGAGGATTCAGACCTCCAGTGCCCCAGCAACAGCAACAGCAGCAGTTTAGCCCAAGGTCGAATGCCCCACAGTTCAATAGTGGGAATAGTAATAATCGATGTTTCAACTGTGGCAGTGCTTCTCATTTTGCCAAGAATTGTCCACAACCCAGAAGAAACAATCCAGGGCAAAACTCTAATCAGAACAACAACAACAACAACAACAACAACAACAAGGGCAAGGGCAAGAGGCAAATAGTGCAAGTCCGGCAAGGGCGAGTTAATTTCACTACTCTTGCAGACCTTCCAGCAGGAGCACCAGTAATGACGGGTACTTTCTCTATCCACAATAAACCCGCAGTCATATTATTTGATTCTGGTGCAACGCATAGTTTTATAAGTGCCAAATTTGGAGCAAGGTTAGGATTGGATTTTTGTCATACTAAGGGATCATTTATGATAACAACCCCTGGTGGGAAGATAGCTTCCAATCAAATCACTAGATGTGTGCCAATTAAGCTGGGTAGCAAATTGATAAAGACAGACTTGATCTTGCTGAATTTAGAAGGCATGGATGTTATTCTAGGTGTGAATTGGATGACTACACATAAAGTACTACTAGATATCTCTTCCCGAGCTATCGAGATAGATTCACCACATCAAGGAGCCACCATACTCTATCTGCCGCAACGAGAGTGCATTAACTCTTGTGCTTATGCCACAAAAGAAATTAAACTTGAAGATATCCCTATTGTGTGGGAGTATGCGGATGTGTTTCCAAATGATTTACCTGGAATGCCTCCTGATAGGGACATCGAGTTTGTTATCGAACTTCAACCCGGTACCGCCCCTATTTCTAAGAGGTCGTACCGAATGCCTCCAAATGAATTAGCAGAATTGAAAGTCCAACTCCAAGATCTTCTTGACAAAGGTTTTATACGTCCAAGTTCTTCACCCTGGGGATGTCCAGCCCTGTTTGTGAAGAAGAAAGACGATAGTTTGAGGCTATGTGTTGATTATCGACCACTCAATGCGGTCACTATTAAAAACAAGTATCCTCTTCCCCGCATTGATATTCTGTTTGATCAGTTAGCTGGAGCTAAGGTTTTCTCTAAGATTGATCTTCGTTCTGGCTACCATCAAATAAAGATCAAGCCTTGTGATATTCCAAAGACTGCTTTCTCTACCAGATATGGACTATATGAATATTTGGTTATGTCTTTTGGTCTTACCAACGCCCCAGCATATTTTATGTACTTGATGAATTCAGTCTTCATGCCGGAGCTGGATAAATTCGTCGTGGTTTTCATTGACGATATCTTAATCTACTCCAAGAATGAAGAAGATCATGCTGAACATTTGCGTATCGTTCTCCAACGATTACGAGATCATCATCTTTATGCCAAATTCTCCAAGTGTGAATTTTGGTTGGACAGTGTGAAATTCTTAGGTCACACTATCTCCAGTGACGGTATATCTGTTGATCCAACTAAAGTACAAGAAGTGATGGATTGGGAATCTCCTATTTCAGTTCATCAAATTCGCAGTTTTCTTGGTTTAGCTGGATATTATCGTCGATTCATTACTGATTTCTCCAGAATAGCCAAGCCTATGACGGAGTTATTGAAGAAGGGAGTGAAGTTTGTTTGGAATGATAAGTGTGAAGAAGCTTTCCAAACTCTCAAAGCAAGATTAACTACCGCTCCAGTATTGTCTACACCGGACAGTACTAAACCTTTTGATGTCTATTGTGATGCGTCGGGTACGGGACTTGGTTGTGTGCTTATGCAGGACAACCGGGTTATCTCTTATGCATCAAGAGCTCTCCGAGATCATGAGAAGAATTATCCAACCCATGATCTGGAGTTAGCAGCTGTCATTCACGCTCTTAAGATGTGGAGACATCATCTTATGGGAACTCACTGTAATATTTACACTGACCATAAGAGTCTCAAATATATCTTCACTCAAGCGGATCTCAACATGAGACAGAGACGCTGGCTGGAGTTGATAAAGGATTATGATCTAGAAGTGCATTATCATCCAGGAAAGGCTAATGTGGTTGCGGATGCACTCAGCCGCAAGTCACAATGCCATTGTCTATCTGTAGAACCATTCAATGAAACTCTATGCCAGGAAATGATGAAGTTAAACCTAGAAATGGTACCTCAAGGAAGTTTGAACCATATATCCCTTGAGCCTACACTTCATGATAGCATCATCATGGGACAATTACATGATGAGGGTATCAAGGTTATCAAGGAAAAGTTATCACAGGGAGAAGCAAAGTATAAATGTTTCAGAGTGGATCATAGGGGAGTTCTATGGTTCGAATCCCGACTGGTGGTACCTAAGGATCATCAGCTTAGAAAGGAAATCCTTGATGAAGCACATCTATCGAAGTTTTCGATTCATCCCGGTGGTACCAAGATGTACCATGATCTCAAACAAAATTTCTGGTGGACTCGAATGAAAAGAGAGATCGCCAGATATGTTTCTGAGTGTGATGTCTGTCAAAGAGTTAAAGCTAGTCATTTGAAAGTAGCTGGTACTCTCCAACCTTTATCTATTCCATCCTGGAAATGGGAGGACATCAGTATGGATTTTATCGTTGGTTTACCCACTACTCCTCATAAGCATGATTCTGTTTGGGTAATAGTTGATAGACTCACCAAGACCGCTCATTTTATTCCAGTACACACCACTTATTCTGCCAAGAAGTACGCAGAGATTTATCTCGATCAGATTGTTCGTTTACATGGTATTCCAAAGACGATTATTTCTGATCGTGGGCCTCAGTTTATAGCACGTTTCTGGGAGCAAATGCAGGAATCCCTTGGAACAAAATTGATTCGTAGTTCGGCTTATCATCCACAAACAGATGGGCAAACTGAACGAATCAATCAAATCCTTGAAGACATGTTGAGGGCATGTGTTATTCAGTATGGCAAGAATTGGGTTAAGTGCTTAGCACTGGCAGAGTTTTCATATAATAACAGTTATCAATCCAGCTTGCAAATGGCACCATTTGAAGCATTATATGGTCGAAGGTGTCGAACTCCTTTGAATTGGTCCCAAGCTGGAGAACGCAAAATTTTTGGGCCAGATTTAGTCTCTGAGGCAGAGGAGCAAGTCAGAATTATTCAGGTTAATCTTAAAGCAGCTCAATCAAGACAGAAAAATTATGCAGACAAAAGGAGAGATCCTTTACAATTCGAGGTAGGAGACTTTGTATATTTGCGAGTATCTCCTACTAAAGGTGTTCAACGCTTTGGCTTAAAAGGGAAATTAGCACCCCGATACATCGGACCATTTGAAATTATCGAAACTTGTGGACCCGTTGCCTACCGACTCCGTCTTTCATCTCAATTGGCCGCCGTTCATGATGTCTTCCATGTCTCACAACTTCGGAAGTGCACCAGGGTACCTACTGAAATCCTTGAACCACAAGATATCGAAATTGAATCCGATCTATCTTATACGGAGTATCCAATCAAGATTCTTGACACAAAAGAAAGAAGTACTAGAAGGGAGAAAGTTAAAATGTACAAAATCCAGTGGAATCAGCATACTGTAGAAGAAGCTACGTGGGAGACTGAAAATTTTCTCCAAAGAAACTTTCCCGACTTTCTTAGAACCAATCCAGGTACCAAATCGTTGCACCCTTTTCTTTCTGTAATCTCGGGACGAGATTCCTTTTAGGGGGGAAGGCTGTAACACCCCGGGTGTTTACGCAGTATTTTAATTAGGTGCCTGCACAGTAATGGTGTAGGTTTGCTATGCATCATGTGCTTGAATTACTTAAAAAGGATCTTTTTGTAATTATGAAAGGTTATATGTGTAATTATGATTTTATGCAAGGTCCTTTATATAGTTAATTGTGTTTATAGCTTTTATGGAGGGTGTTTGTGCAAAATTTCAGTGCATTTATTGCATGGCAACCAATTTTGCTTGTAAGTCTATGTTTGTAGTGAATTTACGTTGAAAAAGACAAATTTCCTAGATTTCAAAATCCCTTCAATGATTTTAATTTTAGCTCTTGAATCTTTGGTCAAATAAATTTTTGCACAACATCAAAGTTGTAGATCTTGAAAAGTTGAACAACTTTCATGTTGAGCACTTTTTCATTTGAGCTTTAGTTCAAAAGTTATTGCTTGTTTACAGAAAGGTCCCTGGAACTTTTGGAAATTGCAAAATCGTCCTTATGACCATCTCCCCACCCTGCTCTGCTTCTCGCCGCCGGCCACCGACAGCGCCGCCCGCCGACGATTTCCCGGCCTTCCCGGCCATCAATTCGCCGTGCGCTGGCGCCCACGCGTCGCGGACGAGCTCCTCCCCCGCCTGTTGCCTCGCGCTGGCGCCTCCACCCCTCGCCACGCCGCCCCGCCGCGCCCAGAACCTCCCCGCCGGCTGCCACCTCGCCGCCGCCGTGGAGAGCCCAAACCAGAGGCCCAGCTCTCGATCTTTCGCGCGCCTGAGCACTACCAGAAGCCCCGCGCTCTATTCCCCTCCTCGTTTCGCCAGTTCCCTAACCCCACGCCCCAGAACGCCGCCGCCGCTCACCCCGAACGCCGGCGAGCTCCACTCCACCGCGGAGCCGCCAACCCAGGCCCGCTCCACCCCTACATCCCCCACCTTTAGCACCGCCTCGACCTCGCGCAGCTCCCAGGCCACTTCCCCTCGCCTGAACCTCACCGGAGCACCCTCGCCGTCGCTTGCCTCCGCCGCCGACCCGCCCTGCTCCGCCGAGCCGCCGCTTCCGAGCCCCTCCGCGCAACCCTAGGCCACCCAGAGGTGCGCCTTGCACCCGTGAAGCTCACGCACCCCTCCACTCTCGCCGCCGGTGAGCCCCTCGCCGGGAAACGGCCGGTCAACCGCCGCCTCCCCTCTCTGACCCGGCCCAGGGACCTCGGGTTGAAAGGAAAGAAAACCCAGGGGGTTATTTGCATAGGCATAGACTCAGATGAATAGTGCCAGTAGGGGCTGCTTTGTAATATTTTCAGTGAACTTTGAAATTCTAGATCAATTCGTAGAAAATTCGTAAAATAGCAAATCTTGATGTTTTGGAATCCTCTTGAAGAGCTCTATGCAGTAGAACCAGAATATGTTAGGCCTTAGTTGCAAGTTTTTGCTGTAGATGTTGTTTTGTGTTACTAGGTGTATAACTACTTGTTCTTTAATCTTTTTCTTATCTGATGCTTGAAAGCTTGTTTTGCTTTGAAATTTTGGTGGTAGTTTACTCATGTTACACTAGCTTTGCTATAAAAATTTCATGATCAGTTCTTTGTTGTAGCTTTTTATTTGATTTAATCTTTGTTTAATAGACTTTATTCATGGTAAATAGTTTCTGTTCTTAATAAATCCTGAAAATATTCATGAGTGTTCTTCTGGAGTATGTTAGCTTGTCCAGGAAGTTTGAGCTTTAGTTCATGTCTAGAACAGGAGCAAAAATTAAATCTTGCTAAGCTGATGTCTGTTTAGTTTAATTTTTCTGAATTAATTCCGTGCAGATAAAATCATGAAAAATTCACAGCAGCTAGATCATCCCTGTTTAGATCTCATGTTAAATTTTGAGCTTCTGATCTTCTTTAGTTTGACCTGTGTAATTTTTGCTTGTTCTAGATGTTATCTGAGTAAATGATTTATTGTGATTAAATGATTACATGTCTTGGCATGATTTTTGTAGGGTAGATTACTTTATTCATGTTCTGTTTAGAGTAATTTTGGTAGATTTTATTACTGTTTGTACTTTGATTTGTTGATTTATTTACAAACCATGACTTATTTGTATAGGAAATCGCCACCACTCTTTTTATGAAGTTAGTTAACTTCTTTTGTGCTTTTGATCATGATGCCTTGTGTAGTTAAATTTGTTATTTAACTACTCTATAAACGATTGCCCATGTTTGTTTATAATGTTGTTCTTGCATTGCATATAGATACGACTACTTTGTCAGACGGGACGTACGAGTTGATTCCGGAGTCTGACGGAGGTGATCTCGAAGCTCAAGTGAACACTGCGGAACTAACTGAAGCCCCGAACCAAAGTTCGGAAGAGCCTAGCGCTGAAATAGTTAGCAATTACCGAGAAGGCAAGCCCCGGACATAACCTATATTTCAAATTATTATCATTTACTGTTATTACTTACTTGTGCATTTACAGTTCTTAGGATTTGAATTGAAACCCTAGATGCATGATCCTAGGAACCTATGTACTGAACTCTAGACCTAAGTTCGACTATCTGCTAAGCTTATAGGAACGGTAAAAGTCGAGTGATTGCCTGTCACTCGCGAGCTTTATAGGAATTGCTTGTTTACTTTCTGTTATCAATATAAGGACGACGGACGGGGTTGTGTCGATATCATGTCCTATGTGAGACCCCGTCTGTGTTGATGAACTTGCTAAGGTCGCGGTGTGTGGTAGTGCTGGTTAAGTTTTTGAAAGTACTAGTCACATGCCGTAAATATGGTACGCGGCAAGCCTAGTAGCCGATTGGACCGGGGAGTGGATATACCTCCCACTCTCTCAGTAGGGATAGGTTTTTTTTATATGTTGCGCAACACTACGACTTCTAGGGACAAGGTTCGGCCTTGGAGCCCTGTAGTCGGGGAGAGTGGCACTATCCACAAGCCGGGAAGAAAGGTTAACGGTTGTTTGGGAATGACCCGACGGTATTCCAGACGTGTGTGCTAGGTTACCCTTGCAAGGTTGAATTTCGATTCAGAATCGTCCGCCTCTCACGATGAAATGAGACTGCTTGATCTCTTTGCCACACAGAGTAATAAGAGCAACAATATTCTTATTAATCTTGATGCTTGCTTAGAAGTTCCACCATGTTTGGTTAGTAGATGCTTACATAGAATGGTTAATCAACTAGAATCTTGAAGCTAAAACTTGAAAGTAAGGACCTACTCTTTATTGTTTTTCAGCAAAGGAAAACCAGAGCCTTACAAATGCCTTGCATAGTCTAGCTAAGGTGGGCTACTTATACCCGTTGTCGGTTAAGTCTTGCTGAGTATTAGAATACTCAGCCTTGCTGTTGAAATCCTTTTTCAGGTATGAGTTTTGAGGATCAGATCGCTAGCTTGACCTATCCTTGCGCTTTGCCTCCTGGCTGGTCCGTAGAATGGGATACGTCTTCGGCCAGCAATGACTATGACGAGTGATACCCGGCTTGGGCTAGCTTGGTATACTTTTGGCGACGTGTTGTAGAAATCGTGTTTCATCTTCCGCTGTTTAGACTCTGAACTTATAATTATGTTTTGTAGAACTGTTTTACTTAAGTTGGTTTTGTAATAATGGTTTGAACTATTTTGTAATCACTACTGAACTTGCCTGTGTTGTAAAATTTGTGGTTGTAATATCTCTGGACTCGCCTTCGTGCGAGGTCTGCTTGTTCGATCCGAGAATCGTTGGTTGTATCGGGACGTTACCCGACAGACCAAAAATTGTTCCGTTTGAAGTGCGTTTAAGCTAATGTTGCCTTTATGGTGATGGTTTACGCACTTGAGCCGGGATAATTTAGGCGGTTCTGCCACAGGAGCGACCTGACTCAGGAGGCCTTGGAGGTTCTGGTGCAGAACGTGACTGGGGACGCCTTCATCCCGGAGAACCTGATCCTCCCGCAGAGCATAGTCCCCCTCTGCGAGGACTCCACGAGGACGGCGGTGCTGGCCACCCTGCCAACCCTGGACGACGGGGGACTGGCCCCACGCCAAACCGGAGGCGACGCGAACCGTGGGCTCCGGATCCCTGGCGCGTCCGGGGATCAAGCCACGCTGAGTGCTGCGGGGTCCGGCGCCACCACGAAGGGGAAGCAGGCCGCGGCTAGCAGCGCGGCCGCAGCCGGCTCCAGCCGGGCACAGGGCAGCTCCGGTGCATCGTCGGGCGACGCAGGCCAGCGCAGGCTACTCCGAGGCGACGAGACCCTGGTCTCGGAGCCCGCTGCGAAGCGCCAGAGGTCTTCCGAGGGCGCAGGCCAGGGTAGCTCCTGGGCTGCCGGCCCCCACGGGCCCTCTGGGGCGACTGGACCACCACCATCGCCGCCGAGGAATTCCTCCCGCCGGCAGCAAGAGCAGCAGCAGCAACAACAGCCGCAAGAGCAGCGACAGCAGGCACGCGGCGGCAACAGCAGCAACAGGTGGGACCCCGGGTTGCGCCCATGCCGCAGCCACAGGGACGGCAGCAGCGGGAGCAAGCCCGGGTTGCACCTGCATCGCAGCTGCAAGGGCAGCAGCAGCAACTGCAGCAGCAGCAGCCGCCTGAGAAGAGGCCCGGGCTCCGGGGACGCTGGGTACCCGGTACTTCTGGGTTAGTGTCATCCTGCTCTCTTCCCTTGCGCCGGTGCTCTGTTTTGTTTTTTGAAGGCTTTTCTTCTTTGTTACCAGGGCTCCTCGCCCCAGCGGTTCTTCTACCCTCGCCGGCACATCGGCAGGTGTCCAGGCGTCGGCGGCGACGGCGACAGCAGATGCGGGACCCTCAGGTACGGCGACCTGCTGCTAGCTCCGTGGCGCATGACGTGATGCTGAATGGCGTGTCATTTTTAGACTCCGCAGCGCACAACGCGGCGGCGGCGACGGGGGCGCCGGTGCTGGGTGCAGCCGCGCCCGACACGGCGACGGTGGAGACGCCGGTGCCGGGTGATGCCGCACCCGATGCCGCGGCGGCTGAAATGCCGGCTCTGGACGCCGCGGCCCCCGGCGCTGCGGTGGCGGAGGCGCCAGTACTGGGCGCAGCCGCACCCGAAACGGTGGTGGAGATGCCGGTGCTGGGCGCAGCCGCACCCGACGTGGCGGCGGCGGAGGCACCGGAGCTGGGCGCAGCCGCACCCGACGCGGTGGCGGCGGAGGCAACGGAGCTGGGCACGGCTGCGTCCGCCACGGCGGCAGCAGGGACGCCGGAGCTGAGCTCGGCCGCGCCCGACACGGCGGCAGCGGGGGCGCCAGAGCCGAGCTCGGTCGCGCCCGACACGGCGGCAGCAGGAGCGCCGGAGCTGGGCACAGCCGCACCCGACGCGGTGGCAGCGGAGGCGTCGGAGACAAGTGCCGCAGCGGAAGCCCCCACCTCCAGCTCCGGTCCGGTTGCAGAGGAGGAGTTGGAGGTGATCTTTGGCAGGCGGCTCCTGCAGCTCCAACTCCCGGAGGAGGATGCGACTCCCCTTCCCCAGGTGCTGTTGCAGGTTCGGCGGTCGATCGAGGAGGCAACCTCTTCTGCCGAGGTGGCCTTCTGGCGGGAGTGGTCTGCCCTGGAGAGCGAGCGCCAGCGCCTCTCCGACTAGCACACCCGCCTGGAAGCGCGTACGAAGGCTGAAGCCTCCCTCGCTGCGGAAACTCGGTCAAAGCTCAAGGCGGACCAAGAAGCCTACCGAGCCAACCTTAGGAAGGTGTTTGACCGAGAGTTCGCTGTGTCAAACCGAGAGAAATCCTTGGCGCAGCGGGAGCAGGACTTCACCCTGGAGGTTGTTGGCTTCGCTGCTCAGTGGTCCGACCTCGAGGCTCACCTCGCAGCTCAACAGTCCGAGCTGGAGACTCGCAGCGAGGACCTCGAGGTCCGAAGGCAGGGGCTCGACGTCTTCTCTGCGACTCTGCAGGGATGGCATGAACAACTGCAGGAGAGAGCCCGCCAGCTAACTGCCGACGAGGCGGATTTGGAGGAGGGCCGGAAGTCCCTCGCCAAGCGGGAGGCTCACGCCACCGGCATAGAGAAAGAACTTGGGCGCCAGCGAGACTCGCTCAAGAAGCTGAAGGAGTGGGCGGAGCAGAGGGAGGCCAAGCTCGAGGAGAGGTCCCGCGTGCTCGAGGAGAGGTCCCGCGAGGTGGAGGTGGCCAAGGCGGCCCTGGACACCCGGGTGCAAGAGGCGGTCCAGGAGGCGGTCCGGAAGCACCAGGAGGACCAGCGCGCGGGAGCCCAATGGATCGCTGACTGGGCAGCCGAAGCGAGCCTCGCACTGGTGCCATTGGGAATGAGCCCGATCCAGGTGGCGGAGCCGCCAGCTTCGATCGCTGACGCTCTCCCAGTGCTGAGCTCTGCTTCGGATAGGCTCCATCGTCTGGAGCCAGTCCTTGCTGGTCAGCTTGAAGCCGAGGGTCGCGAGCTGATCCGGATGGTGGCGGAGCACATCCTGACCTGCCTCCGGAGCCATGACCCGACCATGTCACTGGCGCCCGTTGTCAATGGCCCTGTAGCGGAGACGGAGGCCGCCGCTCGGGACAGCAGGCGAGAGGTCGTTGACTTCGTTGCCGCCTACTTCAAGCGGGAACCTGCGGACCCTTGAGCGGGGCATTGTACCTTTTTCCTTTTGCATTACGTAACAAACTTTGTATTAGCTGAAATTTTTGAAGTAGAAGAAACTTCAACTTAGCTGTTTGTCTGTTGATTTGCGGTATGCAGCGCCCCGGCGCCCTGGCCCCCTGGCGGATAGGTTCAATTGATTGGACCTGTCTGCCACGTGAGCCGTAGGAGATGCTCTGGACCTCCTTGGTATAAGGCAGCATAGTCTGTAAGACGAGCTAGCGCCTTGTTCCCTGTGTATTATACAGGACTACATATAGAGGAATCAAGTTCACTTATACAGTAGCAATGATACTGCAACTTAGCTGCTTGACGCATGCAGAATCCGTTCGTGATGTGTGGAACAAAGCGGATGCTCCGGGCCCCCTGGAAGATAGACTCGGTTGTTTTGAGTCTGTCTACCATTGAGACTGGATCTTGATCTGCATGAAGGCTTTGAAGCAGATGCTAGGACCCCCTGGTAGGTAGGCTCAATGGTTTGAGGCTGGCTACTACCAATCAGGGCTTAACCTGTGTACCACTTCAAATTTACAGCTTAGTAACAGGCCCGCGGGACTCGTCCGTGACCAGTGCCAGGCTGGTACAAGGTCCGGGGCTCTAGATGCGCAGGTCCAGGTTGATCAGCGCTTGTTACAGAGTGGTGGAGTGTGTAGGCTTAGGGTACGGGACCAGGCTAAGGCGCTACACAAGGCTCCGGACCATTCCAGGAAGCAGCAGTGGCAAGATCACTTTGTTGTACTCGATCTTTTGAGATATAGGACTGGGCATGCCGTGTTGGATTTAGGAAACCAACTCTTGAGCTGGAACGGGGTCCGGGCCCTTAATTACCTGACTCCAGGTACTAGAGTACTTATTACAGGGTGGGGGAGTGTGTAGGCTTTTGGGTACGGAACCAGCTAAGCGGCTACACAGGACTCCGGACCACCCCAGGAAACAAGCACCCGCTCTCCAGAGTAGGTCCCTAAGGGTCTGGACTCTTCTCCAGCAGCAAGAGGGTCCGGATCTGTACGGCAGTCCAGCAACTCAGCTCAGATCTTAGTTGTAGCAACAAGGACAGAGGTCCCCGCGGGGGGTTAGAGAGGTAAAAACTTTGAGAATCGGCATGCGAATTTTAATTTTGACACAAAGACAGAACTGGGAGAAATTATTTCCTTTGCAATCTTGTTGTACATGGCTTGCGCGATGGATGCCAGAGACTGGATTTACGAGGTCGGACCTCTACCGTTCTGGACCGCGTGTTAGCCGACGGTGCGATGGATGCCAGAGGTTGGGTTTACGAGGGTGGCCCCCAACCGCTCTGGGCTGCACGGTAACTCTATCTTATTACAAAGGAAAGGATTATTTTCCGGCTCTGCCTAGGTGTAGAACTTACGCAGATGCTCTATGTTCCATGGGTTGGGCAGCGGCACTCCATCTTCTGTGGCGAGGCGAACGCATCCGGGCCGGCATACCTCTGTAACCCTGAAGGGCCCCTTCCAGCTGGGGGAGAGTTTGTGAAGCCCTGCTCTGCTCAGGATTCGTCTGAGGACGAGGTCACCAGCCCGGAGCTCCCTGCTGTGCACGAACCGTTGATGATAGCGCCGGAGCGCCTGGTTGTAGCGTGCATTTCGGATTGCTGCTCGCCACCTTCGCTCATCAACGAAGTCCACGTCGTCGTGCCGCAACTGTTCCTGCATGGATTCGTCAAAGGCCTGGACCCGTGGTGAGCCCAGGTGAATTTCTGGGGGAAGGCATGCTTCAGCCCCGTAGACCAGGAAGAACGGAGTCTCCCCGGTGGCTCGGCTGGGTGTGGTCCGGTTGCCCCATAGTACGCATGGAAGCTCGTCAACCCATTTGGCATCATGCTTCTTCAAGCAGTTGTAGGTGCGGGTCTTGAGTCCCCTGAGGATCTCTGCATTCGCTCTCTCAACCTGTCCATTGCTGCGGGGGTGTGCTACGGACGCAAAGCATAGCTGGATGCCGATGTCCTCACAGTACTCTTGGAAGAGTCTGCTTTTGAATTGGGTCCCGTTATCCGCAATGATGCGGCTTGGGATGCCAAATCTGCACACAATGGACCTGAGGAAGGCGACTGCTGATTTCTTAGTGATATTCACCACAGGGGTAACTTCCGGCCACTTGGTGAACTTGTCGATGGCGACATAGAGGAACCGGTACCCGCCGACAGCCCGGGGGAATGGCCCCAGGATATCCACACCCCACACAGCGAATGGCCATGAGGGCGGAATCATCTGCAGAGCTTGAGCCGGGGTGTGTATTTGCTTTGCATGGAATTGACATGCTTTGCAGGACCTTACCAGCTCAGCCGCATCCTGGAGTGCTGTTGGCCAGTAGAAGCCATGCCGAAAGGCCTTGCCAACAAGCGTGCGAGAGGAGGAATGACTTCCGCACTCGCCTCCATGGATCTCCGCGAGCAACTCGCGGCCCTCTCCCTGGGAAATGCACCGCATGAGGACACCGTTGGCGCCACGGCGGTAGAGATCCCCTTCTACCACCGCGTAGCGTTTAGCCAACCGGACTATGCGCTCAGCGGACACATCGTCATCAGGGAGGATGTTATCTTTCAGGTAGTCCCGGATCTCGGAGATCCATGCATCGGGAGCTCCCTGAGAAAATGGGTGTGGCTCTGAGAGGTCACCAGGATCCTCTACAGGGCACACGGCCCAGGTTGGGCACCACAGGTGGAGTGCTGCCGGGACCGCTGGCTTTGAGGTGCTAGCTTGATCCCCTTCACCCAGTTCGACAGGCTGGGCGGTAGGTCTCTGCAGCCGTCTTTCGAAGACACATTCAGGCACAGGAGCCCAGGTAGATGCTCTCGCAGAGAGATCATCTGCTGCTGAGTTGTGCTCGCGGGGAACGTGCTGTAGTTCCAAGGCGTCGAAGTCCTTCTCGAGCTTCCTCACGTGTATGAGGTATGCCGCGAGCTGGGGATTGTTACAGTTATAATCCCCTCGGACCTGCTTGATGATTAGCTGGGAGTCCCCCTTCACCAGAAGCTGCCGGACCCCCAATGAGAGGGCTTGCGTCAGGCCAAAGATCAGAGCTTCGTACTTCGCCATGTTGTTGGTGGCCTTGAACTCAAGGTGCACTATGTACTTCAGCTAATCTCCGTTTGGGTCGATGAGGACCACACCAGCCCCGGCCCACTTCTCGCGGGCGGACCCGTCAAAGAAGAGTGTCCAGTGAGACTCGGTGAAGACTGGTGCCCTGATTTCCGGCTCCGGGGGTCCAGCGTTGACGACCGGATCCCCAGGATTGCTTGGGGAAGGAGTCCACTCCGCTATGAAATCAGCCAGGATCTGGCTCTTGATTGCATGGCGTGGCTAGAAGTCCAGTTGGAACTCTGCCAGCTCTGCCGCCCACTTGGCGATATTGCCTGTGGCGTTGGAGTTGTGCAGGATCGCTCTTAACGGGTAAGAGGTCAATACGACAACTCGATGTGCCTGAAAGTAGTGGCGCAGTTTCCTGGACGCAATTAGTATCGCATAGATAAGCTTATGCGTCTCAAGATACCTGGCCTTCGCCTCGTGGAGGACTTCACTGACGTAGTAAACCGGCTTTTGGATAGTCCGGATCCTGGTTACCGGGTCCGGTACGCCCTTATCCACCACATCAGGTCCTTGGGCCCCCAGCGGCTCCGGGCTCCCACTGGCACAAGGCTCGTCCGGACCCCCTTGTGCGGGGTCCGGGGCTTCAGGCAGAGGTGAGGCTGACGGGCCCCCGTGTCCGGGGTTCGGCTCACCATCCTTGGCCGGGGAGACCCTGGTGTCCCCCTGGCGAGCTTGCTCCGCCCTCTCGGCGACCAGCACCATGCTGACTGCCTCCGCAGACGCAGCAAGATACAGAAACAACGGCTCACCGGGCTCTGGAGCCACCAATACTGGCAGCGAGGTGAGGTGTTGCTTCAGCTCCTGGAAGGCCTGTTCAGCCTCTTCGGTCCAAGTAAATGGACCGGACCTCCTCAATAGTTTGAAGAAGGGGAGGGCCCTCTCAGCTAGCCTCGATATGAAGCGGCTAAGAGCAGCGAGAGATCCAGTGAGCTTCTGGACATCCTTGATGCGGCCAGGAGGCCTCATCGCTTCGATCGCCTTGATCTTGGCTGGGTTTGCCTCGATGCCTCGATGTGAGACCAGGAAACCCAGCAGCTTCCCTGCTGAGACGCCGAAGATGCACTTCTCGGGATTCAACTTCGTTCGCGTGGCGCGGAGCCGGTCGAAGACGAGGGACAGGTCCTCCACTAGTGTTGACCCTACCTTAGTCTTGACCACAATGTCATCGACATAAACCTCAACAACATCTCTAATCAGATTACAGAAGGTTTTGTTCATAGCTCGTACAAACGTGGATAAGGCATTCCTTAGACCATACGGCATGACAATGTAGCAATAAAGCCCATCTACTGTTACAAAGGCAGTATGCTTCCTATCCTCTATAGACATCTGAATCTGGTGGAAACCAGAGTATGCATCTAGGAAAGACAAAAGGTCACACCCGGAGGTGGAGTCCACGATCTGATTGATACGTGGAAGAGGATAGGGGTCTCTAGGACATGCCTTGTTGAGGCTGGTGTAGTCGATGCACATCCGAAGCTTCCCGTTGGCCTTTGGGACGACGACCGGATTGGCCAACCACACGGGGTGGTGGACCTCCTCGATGAAGCCGGCATGTAGGAGCTTGTGGACTTCTTCGCGGATGAAGTTTTGTCGCTCCACGGACTGCTTCCGAGGCTTCTGGCGCACCAGCGTGGCATCGGGGTAGATCCTCAGATTGTGCTCGATCACTTCCCTGGGGATCCCGGGCATCTGTGACGGTTCCCAGGCGAACACGTCGACATTTGCCCGGAGGAAAGCGATGAGCGCGTCTTCCTATTTCTCCTCCAGGTTCCCCGCGATACGGGTGGTCCTGATGGAGTCTGCTCCAATCTGCACCGTCTTCACGGGAACATGGTCCGGATCGGACGGTTGGACCTTGGGAGCCTTTGCAGGCGCCTTGGGCTGCGAGGTGGACGGATCCTCCTCGGAACGCGCAGCCTCTCAACTGCAGCGACGGCAGCGGTGCGGTCGCCCTGCACGGTGAGGACTCCGGTAGGGGAAGGCATCTTCAAGACCAAATACCCATAATGAGCAATGGCCATGAAGCGGTAGAGCGCCGGCCGGCCAATGATGGCGTTGAACGGGAGGTTTACTTCCGCAACATCGAACAGAACGCTCTCTGTGCGGAAGTTCTCCTCGGTCCCGAACGTGACCGGCAGTGTGATGCTCCCCAGAGGGAACACCGGGTGTGGGCCCACTCCAGAGAATGGGCGAGAGGGAGTCAGCTTGGACTCCGGGATCTGCAGCTGCTTGAACGCTGCATAGCTGATGACATTGAGGCATGCCCCACCGTCAATCAGCACGTGATAGAGCCTCACGTTGGATATGACAGGAGCGGTGACTAGAGGTAGTACACCAGCTCCGGCCATATTCTCCGGGCATTCGGATGGCCCGAAAGAGATGGTGGTGTTCATCCACCTCTGGTGCGGCGCCGCCTTCGGGACCCCCGGCTTCACCGAGAGGACCTCCCGGCGAAGGGTCTTCACATCCCGTCGGGAGACAAGCTCCCAGCTTCCGCCGTACATTACGTACAGCTTCTTGCGGCGGTCGCCGTTGTCGGAATCGGAGTCGTCATCGTGGTAGACGCCCTTCAGCTCTCGAGCGGGGGATTGGTACCCCAGCTCCCTCTCCCCGGCGGCGGCCCCGCTGTCGGAGGCCTTCTCCTTACCGGCCCGCTGGCGAGGAGGGGGTGAACCGTCCTTGGAGGACTGCTCACGCCGCCCACTGACCTGCTTCGCGAGCTTCTGGATCTCACGGCAGTCAGCGGCGCTGTGGCGAGCGGTGGGATGCACTGGGCATGAACCTCCGCTTCCACCTTGCGGGCGAGGGCGTTTGCCGTGTGCATTCTGGCCCCCAGTCGCTGCTGCCGCAGCCGGCGTCGCTGCTGGCGCCGCCGCTGCAACGACTGGTCCACCAGATTGCAGTTCTCCGCGATTCCGGTTCTTGTTCTTCTTCTTCTTGCCACCGCCCTGAGCGGTAGCACTAGAGCCGCCAGCCTTGGCGTCTCCGCTTAGGGGGGCTAAGTGCCATGCACGACCCTCAGCGGCCCTGGCACACTTGTCTGCCAGGGAGAAAAGCGTAGTGACGCTTTCCACCTCGTGCGTCGCCAGCTTCTCGAGCATCTTCTCGTCACGTACCCCCTGGCGGAAAGCAGTGATAATAGATGCGTCTGAGATACGAGGAATGGTACCCCGTACCTTGGTGAAGCGCGAGATGAAGGCCCGTAGCGTTTCTCCGGGCTTTTGCCTTACGGCGTGGAGGTGTGCCTCCACACCATGCTGCTGGTACGCACTGGCGAAGTTCGCTGTGCACCTCGCACAGAGCTCTTCCCAAGACTGGATCGTTCCAGGTGTGAGGTTCATGAGCCAGGTCCGGGCTGGCCCAGACAAGGCTACATGAAAGTAGCTTGCCATGACGGCGCCGTTACCACCAACCGCTGTGATGGCAGTAACGTACACCTGCAGGAACTCCGACGGGTTAGTGGTACCGTCGTACTTTTCCGGCAGGTGGGGGCGGAACTTGGATGGCCATGCCACTGCTCGGAGGTGGTCCGCCAGCGCAGCGCAGCCCACCCCAGCAACTGGTGCGCCTGGCTGTATCCGGGCGTTCACCGGGGGCTTGGGTGCCACCACGTCCCAGTCGGCGTTGAGGTTACGGCCCTCAATGTTAAGACGGCGCTCTCGCGCCCTCTCAACGGAGACTCGGGCATCCTCTCCCGCGCGCCGGCGGTTGAGCTCCGCCCGCAGGTCTTCTGTTCGTGCACCCCTCACGGTAGGGGAGCGCACGGACGCCGACGCACCGCCCTGACGCTGGTGGTAAGGTACCACCGCATTGCCGGGCGGAGGTCGTTGCCCAGTCCTTGCAGAACTGGGTGAGGCCTGAGCCAGGTGGAGGAGACGGTCAACGTCGTCCCGCCACTGCTTCAGGGCGTCTGGCGAGGCTGCCTCAGCCGGGGGGTTGCGAAGCAACTCCCTAGCCGCTGCCAGCGCTCCGCCGCTCGCAGTTTGTGAGGGGCCCCTTGATGGGCGCCCTGACTCTTGCCGGCGAGCAGCGCGCGCTGCCGCCGACGGTGGCTGCTCCACAGGCACAGTTGCCCCTGGAGCAGGAACACGAACCATGGGGACGATGAGGAGATGAACTGCGACCAGCTAAAGAGGCCCCCTACCTGGCGCGCCAAATGTCGTGGAGCTGCAACCACGGCCGGGTGGCGGAAGGCACCCGCCCTAGCCCAGAGGGTGTGTACTCGGGGGTTAGCTAGTCCCAGAACGATCTCACTCAAGAACACGATGAACACAGCAAGATTTAGAGTGGTTCGGGCCGCCGGAGCGTAATACCCTACGTCCACTGTGTGTTGTATTGCCTCCCCACGAGAGTGTGAGAGCTGCGAAAGCTTGTGTCCGTCCGGCCCTATCCTGTACACAGCGAGTGCCTCCCTTTTATATCTCAAGGGAGGCGCGTACATGGCTGCCGGGACCCCGACAAGTGGGCCCAGCGATGCGGTATAAAATATAGTACTGTTCATCATTATGGCGTTGCAGGCAAAGGAGATCTTTCTCTGGATATCTTTGCCTGCTCTTGGAGTCTCCCGTTCAGCATGTCTAGGCGCTGTCTTGTCGGAACGGTGCTCGTCGTAGCCAGCGGCGTCGCCTGCCACGTAGCTGAACGGCTGTGTAGGGAGCGGCGTAGGCGGTATGATGGAAAAGTGCCGTGCCGTCGTATCCATTTAATGCGGCTGACGGGCTCTGCGCGGGCGCGGCACAGGCGGCTGCACTATGCACCTTGGTAATACGCGGTGCACAGCGGGGCCTGACAAAGGCTGTCCCGCGTGCTGCGGCGGCAGAGCATGCGTCAACCATCCGCATTAAATGCGGTGGGTGGGCGAGCCCCCCTTGCGGAGGACTCGCGCACGAGCCCGCGCCCGTGCCTCCGGGACACGTGGCGGCTCCGGACCCCCGCACGGTAAGGGGGGTCTGGACGGCGCAGGAGGTCCCGGACCCCTATGGGGGGTCCGAGGCCTCGGCTGTCAGCTCGGAGCTTCCCTTCCTTAGAGACACGTGGCGTCTCCGGACCCATCCCCAGGCGGGAAACGGGTCCGGGGCCGTTGGCCTGGTGAGGGAAGAGCCTGACCGGAGGGGCCTGGCTACTCCGTCCTTATGCGTAGTTACGGATAACTACGCGGGTCCTGTCTTGCTGCGGTAAGAGTGGGTATCCCTGCTACAGGGTACCGACAGTGTCGATTAAGGACCGGTCGTTGTCGGCAGTGCTTATCGGGGATTAAACTATACTAACCTCATGCCGGGAGTAGGAGGTAGTCGAAACCGATAAGCCTAGTACTGCCTCGCTTCGAAAGTATAGAACTGCATCACCACCCCTTAGGGCGAGTCGAGTAGTCGCGGAGAAACGGGATGCATATGTTTATTTTTTGTGGTCTCACGTTGAGCTCGGCTGACTATATGAAGGTGGGGTGGTTCTGTAGTTCGAGGCGGGGAGGGGAGAAGGGTTGGTGCGTGTGGTCCGACGGGGCATACGCGTGCCGTATTGGTTATGTCTACCTTGCAGGGTTAAATCGAATCGATTCGCCGTGTCTCGCGGTTATGAGAGCCTTGATCTCTTTGCTGCATCGTAGCAAAATGTTAGAATGTGAGCTATCTGTATATAGTGTTGAACATATTAAATTATTTTGATTGCACCACCATGCTTGGTATAGTTGGTTCGTGCAAATATTATATTAGAGTTAATTTATATATAGAATTTGGGGGCTAAAATAATGAAAGTAAGGAATTACTTTAGTTGCTTTTCTGCAAAATAACCACCAGCCAAAAGCCTTGAATGTCTAGGTATGTGGGCTAAGTTATACTCACGGGTCGGGTAAGTCTTGCTGAGTATTAATTGCTCAGGATTTGTTGCCACCATATTTTATTTCAAGACACCCAGACGTCGATTTCTGCCCCTGCTGCGTCAAATTTATCCGCAGAGATGCAGAGGGGTGAGAAGTGGTGGATAAAGACACTTAGATTCGGGATTTGGCGGGTTGCACACTTAAGGGTAGGGTGTGCAGCCCTCAGCTTTGTTTCGACCGGTCTGGCCGGTCAGTGGACTGGTCTGACCGGTGGTTGCTTAGGCCAGGTAGCACCGGTCTGACCGGTGAGATGTACTGGTCTGACCGGTGGTGTTAGAACTGAACCAGTGAAGTAATGTAGTTGTATGTTTTCTTTTCCATTTGAGCTCGGCTACCCTATGTAAAATTTGTAAATTATGTAATTTATGTAAATTACGTGAGCTTGTATTTTGAACTAAATTTGTAAAACTCTTGTTATCGGTTGTCATACTTGTATATTTTCAAGTATTTTGTCGTGCTTGTACCATCTGCGCCCGTTTCCGCGTGGTACTTCCGGTGTTGTTTCGATCGGGCCGTGGGTTGAGAAAGGATCGCTAAATTAAACCATTAAGCTAATGCGCCCGATGTGTTCAAATGACGACCATTACGTTTAATTTAGAGTTTTAATTTGGCGGTTCCGTCACATAGAGTACTGTACAGTATTCAAAGGCGCCAATTCCCCCCGTTCATCCGGCCCCGACCGCATACGTAGCGATCAGCCTACAGTTCATCTAGTAAACTACCAGGCTCGGCTCGATAAAAAGGGCCCAGGAAAGGCCGGGAAAGGGGTCGCAGAAAGTCCGCGGCCGGGAGCGCAGCGCAGCCCGTGGGGGCACTTTTCCCACCGTGACAGCCCGAAAAGTCAAGGCGGGTTCGCGCCTTCGCGGCCGCGCTCGGCTTGGCGCCTTGCGGCGGCAGCGCGCGTGAGAGGGGACGCCAATGGCGCGCCGCCACCTGGGATCCGTCTCATGGGCAGGCCGCGTTGTTTAATCGGAGAGGCGGAACCGAGCGGCGACGAGCGAACCGGCCCGGACGGGGGCGTGGGATGCTGGGTGCTACCAGTCCGCGGCCGCGGGCGGGCGGGCGGGTGGGGGTGGGGGGGCGGGCGCGTGCCGTGGCCGGCGGCGCCTGTCCCTGTCCGGGCGCGCTCGCACGCTCGCGCAGGGTTTTTCAAAGGCGGGGATCATCATCGCGAACGGGCGGGCGGGTTCGCGAGCCGGATAGGCGTGGCCAGGCCACCCCGCGGCGGGGCCGGGCCGCCGGCCGACCGCGCCGCGCACGGGCACGAGGCGGCCGCGCTGGTGCGGGCGCGTGCGCTGCGGCGACGGAGCGGGGACGAGAGTCCCGGCATCGGTCGAGTACGCTGATGAGTAGGCAGGCGAAGGACCGACCGAATCTGGCCCATGTGCGGTTGACGCCTCCACGAGATGGACGGACGGACGGGTGGTGGCAGTGGCGCCCATGAGCCGGATGGTCCTGCAACCGTCAGGGCATGTGCGGGTTGCAAAGCATGTTTCTTGGTGGTGGTGGGTGGGTGAAAGGAGTGACCGAGTGAGCCATCGAAAGGTCCGGAGGCTGCGCGGTGAAACGCCGGCTCAGCACACATTGTGCACTGTCCTTTTCGCCGGCGTGCCGGTGTTATTGTTGTTTCAGCTGCCAGGCTTTACAGCTTGGACGCCGTCTAGCGTAGCTGGAGGACCCAATGAGAGCAGTGTACGCCGATGTCAATTGCTGCTTCACGCATGGTCGAGTAATGTTGCTTCCCCGACCAGGCCTATTCAGAAATCAGAACCAAAACATTTCACAAGCTGCCTGCAGCTGTGTGTTGTTTGGCTGAACTGAATCCAGTCTCCGATCGCCTTCTGTTCCTCTGAAGTACTGAATCCTGAGGTGGGGGGGAAAAGAAAAACTGAATCTCCGAGTTCACAAGCCAAGCAAAAACTGGCTTTTGAAGCTAGCTCGCGCGGCATCCATCACGATGTTGAGGTCGCACATGCGCGGATGTAATGGATTGACCAGAAGAAAGTAAGCGACGGCACATCAACGCGTACTTGATGGCAACTTGAGTGCAAGTATCTTGCTTGTGGATCCACTGATTTGTTATAGTTGTGACCACCGGGAAAGCTACTTTCAGATTCCAGTTAGCGATGACCTTTTTTTCTAGTGCAGTGTAACCGTGGCTCTCCCGCTTGGCAAAACTCCCTGAAACCTGCCAGCAGCCAAAGCCAAATCAGGTCTCATATAACCTCCCTTTTGGAATCCAAGCACCACATACGAGCATGCCACATACTAATGGAGGACCGACCGTGCATGTTAACTTTTGGTGTCTTTTGTGGTGGCTGCTACGCCTGGCATAGCGGTGAGTGTTGTCTTTTCGGCGACACCACAACCTGAAAGTGAAACAAGAGTGTTCAAAGTATCTCTCGCAAGGAATAATTCAGGCTAGTCGCAAAAAAAAAAAAAAGAATTCAGGCTTCAAAAAGAGGCGGCAAAAATAGTTGCGAGCAGTTGATTTGGGCCCGGCCCAATACTAACAGCCAGTACTGATCACCCTATTACGAAATTCGATACCCAAGACAAGACTCTAAGAAGAGTTCTCATGGTCATGGTCTCATGGACCTAAAAGAGTTTCCTGCCCAAATAAGGGATAAAGAAGTTTAGTACAGCTCTTATCCTGTTGTAGGGCACGAAGAAATTGTTCTGGATCTGTAATAGTCCGTGGTCGTACTGTGAGTACGAGTGATCGATGCATAACAGGGACGCTGTTCTGAAGATTGGATTATCTGAAACATTTTCTTTTTTGATCAACGGTTATCTGAATCATTGAATGCCGTTGTGCGTATGCTAGGCTGCTAGCGTTCTTGTCTCCAACCCCGACCGTTGGAGCCGTCGTGATTGAACGTTTGACGTAGTGGGAGTAAAGAACAAACGCTGACGGTGCGAGTTGAAGGAGCCATGTTTGGCTTGTAGCCTGCTTTTGTCCTGAATCCCTGATTGATCGGGGCTGCTCTTCGTGGAAATGGAACGCGCTGCCACGTCTTTCCAGAGCTCTCCCCCTGTGTAGTCCCTGTCATCTCTATCTCTCGTATGATCGTATCTCTACCTCAGCATGTCGCTCTGAAACATTGGGATATTTTTTCCACAGTGTTTGGCACATGAAAAACAGCCCAAAAACAAAGTGTGGAGCTTGGTCGCCCGAAGTCTTGGCCGATGTGCTGCGTGCCATCTCTTGGTTGCACGGACGGCATGCTGGGCATCTACACGGTTGGCCTTGGTCTCTCACCCTACAAGCCGGGCGCTCGCACAGTGCGGTGACGGTACAGCACGGCCCGCATCTCGCCCCCCTCGCGGCCGGCGCACATGGCCGTGCCGTTACGGACGGCGACGCCTCGTCTCCGGAGAACCAGCCGCTTTCGGCTCTCCGCCTCGCCGCACGGAACCGCAGAGAAAACACACCGGCACGGCACGTCCCCGCCGGCCCTGGCCCGTCGACGGCGACGGCCGCCGAGACATCCGATTTTCCGGTGCAGGACGGGAACCTTTTCCTTTCAGGACAGGGTGCTTCCTTTTTTTACAGGTTCCGTGTGGTACTGTTGCGCCCTGCGTACAGCCTGTAGCGGGGAGTCGGGGACGAGGACACGAGCTAGCGAACGAACGGAGGGGTCGCGGCTCGCGAGGATTGGATTCAGCGGCGGGAAAAGGAGCAGAGCAGTGCACGCCGTCGATTTCTACAGGTCACGAAGCAAAAAAATTCGCAAGTTGCCGAACCGCGCCTCGGCTACTTGTTCATGGCAGGCGGTCAGCTCGGTGGCGCGGCCGCCGTCGGCGGTAGGATGAGAATGAGATAGGTCGCCACTCGCCAACTTGGAACCTGGTGATTGTTTTTTTTTAGCTTTTTCTATACGCTGACCGTCAGGTACACTCCAGTCTCCAGAGAGGTATTGGCGCGGCAAGCGTGCAGCGGATTCAGCGTTCAGACGGAGCGTGTGCTGCGTGCCTCTCGTTTTTTATTCTTGCACGAGTGGTACACGATTTGATGTTTGTTACTAAGATAATGCTGGATATCTGAAGACTTTGCTGTTGCAAGCTGTTAACACTTCGGTACAGAGGGTCTTTAAAACGCGCGCGCGCCCACTCTAGGTACAGAGACAGCGTCAAATCAGATGCAAAATTGACCAGTAAGTTCTCCAATATGGCTTGTTGGGGCGAGTTTTGACCTCTGCTGGAATCCGTCGTCAGTGTGATGGCTCTAATCTAAAACATGGAACATGTTGAAGATAGCCTGTATGATGAGATGCGGACCATCCAGTTTGGGCGTTGGAGCAGCGACCTTTGAAATGGTTGCTTGATTCTGACGGAGCTCGTCCGCGCCTCTTGTTTCGATCCTATCAATTATCATCACGGCACCACACTGTGTTCGGCTGGTCATCTCCCTTCCAGCGCTACAGTATTTTACTTTCACACCACTCCAGCCACCAGCTCCAGCTCCAGCCAGTCCAATAGTATTTTTCTCTCACACCATTCCAACTCCAGCCTCCAACTCCAGTCTGCCGAACGCGGTCGGCTGGCCTGCTGGTTCAGTTAACGCCGCCCGGTCCCTCACCATTTTCGAACCCGGATTAGGCGAATTCTCTCCAGAACTGGCATCGAAAGCGAGCGATAAACGCCGATCGAGTCGACGTCGTCGTCACATCCCTGGCATGCACAACAGGTCGAGGCACCGAACAACAGGAACAGCCAGGCCGCCAGCTGCAGAGACGCCGCCGGGGGCTGCGCCCAACTGGGTTTGCGTCCGCGGATCAGCCTCGAATTGATTCCTCCTGCTCCGTCAGACAGGTCGCATTCTGATGCTGCTATAAGGCTGGTTCCAACGGGGCCGCCGGTCGGTACCGACCCGGCTACCGACCCGCGCCGGTCGGTAAGCGCGAAAACCGAGAGCGCGGGACAGTAGCGCTACCGACCGGCCGGGCGGTCGGTACCGACTGGCGTTGGTACCGACCCGGCCGGTCGGGACCGACCCCGCGTCCGGTCGGCTGCTACGCGGCGCTCTGTGATTGGCCAACGGCTGCCACGTCAGCGCCACGTCAGCTAGCCGTTGTAATTAGCCGTTTTTGACCGTTCGGACTCCAAAAAATTCGAAAAAAATTCCAAAAAATCACAAATTTCGTCCCCAACTCATCTATAAATAGAGAGGGCTGGTTGGAGCTCATTCCACACCTCTCACTCCCCATTTTACTGTGCCAATTTAAATCATAGAGCAACGCGTTCTGAAATGGTTAAGTCTGGAATGGAGAAGCTGACGTGGCGCTGATGTGGCTGTGGGCTGAGGCTGCAGGCTGACTGATGGAGCGCTGGGGTCGAGTGGGCTGGCGAGAACTGACGTGGCGCTGACGTGGCTGTGGCTGTGGGCTGGGGCTGCAGACCCGCTGTTGGAACCAGCCTAAAACCGTGTTCGGCTCCGCCTCTAGCTCCTGCCCTCAGTTTTTTTTCACATTACTCCAACACTAGCCTCCAGTCACCAGCCAGGTAACAGTATTTTTCTCTCACACCACTCCAGCTCCAGCTACAGACTGCCGAACATGGTGGAGATGATTGGAGCGAAATTTTCTCTCAGGAGCAGAGCCTATCTGCCGAGGAACATGGCACCAGGACACGGGCCATTGGCCCCTGTCTCGTCCAGCTAAGCCGGGACAGTGACTCGAGAGAACGCAGTCTGTGTAATGCAATGGAGGTGATGCCGATCTTGTCTCACGGAGATCGCAATTATACCCCGGGTGTGTTTAGATCCCACAAACTTTCCAAATTTTCTATCACATCAAAATTACATCGAAACATTAAATATAGCAAATAATCCATATATGGAGTACTAAATATAGATAAATAAAAAAACTAATTGCATAGTTTTGATGTATGTTGCGAGACGAATCTTTTGAGACTAGTTAGGTCATGGTAGGATAATATTTACCACAAACAAATAAAAAGTGCTACAGTGTCCGATGTGATTTTTTCTCCCACTTTTTCAAGGATCTAAACACATCCCAGCAGAAGATCCAGGATCGGCCTTGGGATTTTGAGCATGGGCTTAGGCCGACCACAGCGGAGGGAGCAAGAGCAAATTTGTGGTCGGAGGGAGCAAGAGCAAATTTGCTCCCTCCTCGTTTCCCACGCCCTCTCTGTCTACAGTGCCAAATAGTACATCTACAGTGCCAAACAATACATTTGCTCCTTCCACCGTGGACGGTCTTCCACAATTTGGGTTCATGTGTTAAATTTCTGACAATGATGAGATCCGACGAGATAGACGGCACATCCAGAGCAATAGTCATTAAAAAGGAGCCACCATTCGTGACAGCTTGCCTAGCCAAATGGTACGTGATCATAAAGTTCAGAAACTTCCATTGGTGGTATTCATATCCCGTCGATGCCAATCTCTGAAATCTCTAATATGTACTCCATATTTAGAGGTGCTAGCCCAATCCAAAAATATTAAGTACATCAGAGTTCTTACGGAATGCTACTACCCAGCAAAGACAAAACATCAGCACCGAATACATGAGTTTCCCGTGAGGCCGTGACCCAATCGCTGGGCAAAGCAAGGAATTCAGAGGTGAACAGTAACAGCCTAAAATATCTGTACATCTGAGTAGCAACAATGACAGACTATGTTCAACATATCTGCCATTCGCTCGTAAGGAGCTTTTTCAAAGTACCAGATCCTTCACCTCGCGGAAACACCACGAAGTCAGGACTCAGGAGTATCGAAACAACAGATTCAGATCATGAAGAACAAGTGCAACTCGATAAAACGAATAGGCGAATGTTGACTCCAAACCTCAAGCAAAAAAAGTAAAAAACACATGGTTGAGGATCCCAACATTCACCTATAACCTGACAAGGCCAAGCAAACATACCCTAGCATCCTGTACACAGCTACAATCCAATATCATTAACCTCAGCACCCAAATCCTCGGCTGACATCCCCTGAAACCCTGAAACCTCTCTTCACTGATGTTAGTGACCAACCAAAGCATCTCTCACTCCAAACCACATGTGTATTCACATAAGACATAACCAAACCGACCCAAACCAGCTGTTATTTACAGATGATCATCACATCACACCCCTCGGGCAGCTGCTCCGCTCTCAAGACTCCAACAGAGAATGGAGCAGACTTTGACCATATAATTCCTGATTTACCTAGCCAAGCTTGTAGCTGCCACAGATCCAGCTCTGCATCCAACTCCTTGTCGCTGCTCCCGCAGGTAGCCAAGCAAAGTCTCGGCCTGCAAATTATACAACAAAACCTTGGTGACTGAACTTCTGTAATTTGGAAACACCTTTCATAAATTACTAAAAGAGATCAGCACATGCATTTTTACTTGTAAGCCAGACAAATGAGCGCGCATTTGTTCCGAGCTAGGCATTCTCTTTTTAAAGAACAACGATACTTTGACAATAATAAACTAGTAATTTTCTTAATTTAACAAGATATGTTGTTTCCTGGAAGGACCCAGTTAGTAGCAACAGCACTGCAGTGTTGACTTGCAGAAGACAGCAAGCATCCCCCTACCTTGAAAGATTTAACAGAACCTCGATTCTGCTTGAGAAATGTAAAAAATAAACATAGTGCGTATCTCCACAATGTGAACCGAATCCAGAGGTCAACACCTGACTTTATGCATGCCACCTAGCACGAACGCCTTTTGACAAGCATGCATAATTTCGTTGAAGAAAAACAAGCATGCATAATACACTGAGCATTTCCTAGGAACAGGTAGAAATCTACCTAAACCACCAGTACATGTACAGTGAGACCTTTCTTTCGTCGGTTCAGTGTACTTTTCAGTACTTGGTGTCATTCAGACTTCAATCAAACTCAAACTTCGTTGCATACTGTTTAGTACAATCAGTTCTAAACAGACAGGCAAGGCAAGGTGACTTCAGTCACATCAAACCGTCGAAGGACTTTAACATCGATCTACTCCAATCAACAATTGCAATGTTAATCAAATAAAATTTAGCAAATCATGCCCGATTCCAACCTAACATTGATTAGCCAATAGGATGCAGTTAAACCTAAAGAAGCCCGAGTACTGAACTTTGTTAGAGAAGAAGATAGGAGTTTGTGTTGCGTACCTTGTGCTTGGCACGGGCAGAACCAGACTGTGATAGCGCGACAAGCGGCGGGATGGCGCCCTCGCGTACAAGAAGCGCACGGTTATGCGGGCAATCGGAGCACAGCTGCAGCAGCGCCACCACGGCGAACTCCTTCTCCTTAGCAGGGCCGTCTTCGATCGCCTCAACCAACGCGGGGATCCCGCCAGCCTCCACCACAGCTTCACGGCCCTCGGCGATGCCCGCGAGGCTCCCCAGAACCACCATCGCCTTCTCGCACGTCCCGCTGCCGCGTTCGCCGATGAGGTGCACGAGCGGAACGATGGCGCCGGCGCTGACCGCGCGCTCCTTGTTCCTGCGCGCCGAGCAGAGGCGGTAGAGCGTGGTGAGCGCGTCCTTCTTACCGCGCGTGGAGCCCGCGGAAAGCAGCGCTACGAGCGGCGGGATGGCGCCGCAGGCTCCGATGGTCGCGCGGTTCTCCTCGATGCCGGACAGACTGAGCAGCGCGCAGGCGGCGTTCTGCTTGGCCGCGGCCGTTCCGGTGCGGAGCGCGTAGACGAGGGGCTTGATGGCGCCCGCCGACGTGATGGCCGAGCGGTTCCGCTCCTCCAGCGAGAGGTTGAGCAGCGCGGTGACCGCGTTCTCCTGCGCGACCGGGTCGGTGCTGCGCAGCAGCGGCACGAGCGCCGGGATGGCGCCCGACACCCCGATCAGCTCCCGGATGTCGGACCGGTGCTTGGCCAGCAGCCGTATCCTGACGGCGGCCGCGCGGCGCGCGTCGGGCGCTGCGTCGGGGCCCAGCGCCTGAACGCACGCCAGCACGAAGGGCTCCACGCGCTCCAGCGGCGCGGCGTCCGGCGACAGATCCATGGACTCAAGGTCGTTCAGATCCACGGCGGCGCGCGCCGGGTCCGGCGCGTCGGATCTGGGCGCCGCCCCCGCCCCCGCCGCGGCCATCGCGAGGCGCTCGAGCTCCCCGGAGATGTCGGAGTTGAAGCTGGAGTAGTCGGAGAAGTCCCGTGACAGCTCGAGTAGCTCCGTGGCGGCCGCGTTGATGGCGGAGGACGACTTGGCGACGGCCGCCGGGTGCGCGGGCCCCGCGGTGGCGGCGAGCTCGCTGAGGTGGAAGTCGATGACGGAGTCGGTGAGGTTCTCAATGTCGGAGTCGCCCGCGTCGCCGGCGCCATCGCGCGGGGCCGCCGGGGAGCCCGGGGCGGAGTCCGGCTGCAGCAGCGCGGAGCGGATGGTGCGCATGGAGCGCCCCGGGCGGCGCAGCGGCCCAGCGGCCGCGCAGGGGCTCTGCCCCGGCAAGGGCGAGGGGATCTGGGAGCCGGCGAGCGACACCATGGCGCGGCAGCCGGGTGGTGAGTGATGATGAGGGAGAGCGGGAGAGGGAAGGTGGGGAGAGGGGAGGTGGTTGGGCGCTGTACTGGTGCCCTGCGTGTACGTATACGCTCGCTCGCCGCCGATGCTGCCGTGCCCAGCACAGTCCGCGCGCACCGTCGCAACAGACAAGCAAGCCGCGGGCGGAACGGAACGGAACGGAACGAGATGCGAGTGCGGCGTGGATCTTTGTTCTAGCCGCTTTTGCTCGCTCGGTGGCGGGCGAGGTGGGATTGGACGGGATGGGATCCGCGGGTTGACGGGCAGAAAGGACAGGTGGCTGTGTGTGCCGCCAATGCCTGCTCTGCTGCTAGCCCACCCGTTGTTTACAGAATGACAGTGGGGCAGGGGATGCTGTGTGCGGAGCTGTCAGTGGGCCCTGCTCTGCTGCTAGCCCACCCGTTGTTTACAGAATGACACGTGGGGCAGGGGATGCTGTGTGCGGAGCTGTCAGTGGGTTGGAGTGGAGTGCCAGTGGCGCAGTGAACGCCGAGGGCAGCAGCGCGGGCGGCTTTTGGCGTGGCCGGCGCCGGGCGGGTCAGGACCAGCGTTTTATTTCCCCACCGGTAACCGGTAACTATCGGGCTCCGGTTCCGGTTTACCAGACTGGTTTGATCGGTTACCGGTCGTAACCGGTTGCATGGAGCTTTTGAATTTGGATTTGAATTCAACCGACCGGCGCGCCATGCCGTCAAATCCAAATTCAAAAGCTCCATGCAACCGGTTACGACCGGTTTACCGGCCGGTTTGACCGGTTTACCGGCCGGTTTTACCGGTTTACCGGTTGGTTTGACCGGTTTGAATTCAAATCTAAATTCAAAAGCTCCCGTGCAACCGGTTTACCGGTTGGTTTGACCGGTTTGACTGGTGGGCCTTAATGGGCCGGCCCATTTTTTCTTTTTCTTTTTTGATTTAACTTTAAATCCCCGCAAACTATACTAAATGAACGAATTTTTGAGAAAATTTGATACTATTAGATTCATCACAAGTTAAAGTATTTTTAAAAAAAATTAGAAATTTTTCATTTTTTAAATTTAAATTTAAATTTTGAATTTTGGCCGGTTGGGTTCCGGTCGAAACCGGAACCGGTCGGGACCGGTTCCCACCGCTAAGGTTAACCCTGGTCATGACTCATGAGTGGGCGCGGTGCGCCGGGCGCGGTGAGGAGTCGACGGGGGGGCCGAGCGAGCAAGCAAGGAATCGCTTTTCCGTTGGCTCCTCGTCCCCGCTACCCGCCGCTACCGACCGGCGCCAGCCGCCAGCCGCCAGCGCCAGGCTAACAAACCGACGATCCTGCCAGGCTGCCACCGCGCGCGGGGCTCCGGCGGTAGCGTTCGTCTCATCGGACGGACGGACGTTTGCCGGAGGCGGATTTGGATGGGCGTGCGCACGGGCAGGGCACGGCTGGCGCCTCTCAGCGCGCTTCTTTTTTTTCACCAGGAACAGGGGGCGGCGTGCCGCCGCGCTCGGCAGATTTTCGCAGGCACGGCGTGGCGGTGGCGACGGGGGTGTGGGGGGGGGGGGGGGGACCGGGTGGTGGTGGTGGTGGACGCTTTTGCCCGCCTCGTGTCCGCGCGTGCTCAAAAGGAGGGGCTCGTCCGTCGCATCTCCCCAGATCATCACGCGGCGTCGGTCGCGCGCCCCCGCGATTCCGAAGCTGGGTGGGCGGCAACAAAAGGCGGGCAGGGTTCAAGCGCGCGTGTGGTGTGGGGAGACTGGACTGGGGAGTGATGAAAGCCCAAGAAAATGACGCAAAGCCAAAGGAGGAGCCGAGATGGCCTCAGCCTCAACAGAACGGAAAGGTGTGTGCAGGCTGCACAGACGGCCACGCCGAGAGCGTGGTGCGAGCGTGCACGGCTCCGGATGTGGTGGTTCTTCCTTGACTCCTTGTGGTATACGGTGACCACTGCTACCTGCGAGGAGGAAGCGCAGAACGATGGCGCTGAGATTTCAAGCTACGTGAATGGCATTAATCCACTCGCCGTTCTTGATTAGCTGGTTGACACTGACGGCTCCAGCTTTTCAAAAAACTGACGGCTCCGTTACCAGCTTTGCAAACCGGCGTGCCGAGTCGTGTTGTGCGGCCTCCATCAGTAGACAGTAACGCCTGTCAACCCACACTGTTCGATAGCCGTGTAGGGATTAGGGCTTAATTAGCTTGCCCAGTTCTGCAGTCAGCACCCAACACCTATCCCACTGTACAAACATGGAGTAGCTAGCGGTGCGCAAAGCAGGGCATTGTGGTTCGGTCCCTCTAATGTCCCCGCGCGCCCTTGTCTTGCGTAGACAATCCAAATTTCCTTTCTCGTTAAGCGAAGATTGTTGCTTTGATCGGTAAGCAATGATTTTTGTACTCAACTAAACTTTCGAAACAAGTTTTTCTGGTATGGTACAATCATTTTTAGTTTTTTTAATCACACAGTACAACTCCGATACTCAAAACGCATGCACACTTACACCCCTATGAACACACGTACGCAAACCCTACGCCTATGAGCATCTTCGGAAACCGAGCCGGCAAATCCTCGAGATTGATGAAGTCACCACATGCGCCTCGCTGTCGACAGGAACATCGCCTACCACTGAATGCACAACGCCGTTAAATCCCAGAATATTCGCTACCACGAGGAGTCAAATTCAGGATCTCAGATGCTATCGAAGCTCTTATAATAACCATTATGCTACATGCCCTTTCGCACAATCGTTTTTAGTGAGTGGATTGTGTGGTACTCGGCCTGCCAACCTACCCCCGGCCCATTGCCGATAAGCCTTTAGTCCACAAGTAAGATGCGAGGCCTATGAGTTGCCGCACACAAACTGTTCCTTTTGATCCCAATGCTGGTTTTCCAGTCGCCCAGACGGAGCCGAACTTCCGGTTGACCAGCACGTGGTGGGTCCCACGCGACGAATTTATCTTCTCTCTTTCTCCTGTTTCCTCTAGCATCCATCCCCTTCCTCCCATTGCCTTTATTTTCCTCCGTTCTCTCTCTTGGTCTGGATCCGGCTCCCAGCATCTCCGGCGAGCGGCGCAGCGGTGGGAAGATGCGGCGGCCCGGCTGCTGATGGGTGGAGGAGGTGCGGTGGCGGCGGGGAGGGGAGGGGCGGCGTGGAGGGACGGTTAGGGCTCGACGAAAAAATCCTAACTCGCTAACTCGCTCGACTCACTCGTTAATGGTTCGGCTCGAGCTCGACTCATTATATAATGAGCCAGCTCGTTTTATAATGAGCCAGCTCGTTTTATAATGAGCCAACTCGGTTTATATCAAGCCAGCTTGAGCTGGCTCACGAGCCATAACGATCCAGATTAAATCTCAAGCCAACAATTAAAATTGGCTCAGCCCATATGTCCATACATCCTTTGCAGCTCGGCTCAGCCCAATAATAAACCCTAATACAGCACACCACCCACCGACCAGAGTCCACCAGGCAGTCAAAGAATCAGAGCAAAGTCACTGTCTTTTCTCCTTCTCTTTCGCCCTTTCTCCTGACTCCTCCCGATCCCAACATCCCAAGCTGCCGCGCGCCCTGCACCCTGCGTGCCTGCGCCCGCCGCCCTGCAGGCCTGCCACCCTGCGCGCCGCGTGCGCGCCCACCGCCCGCCGCCCTGCGCTCTGCACACGCCGCCCACCTCACGCGTCGGTGCGCCGCTGCCCGCCGAATTCGGCCATCGACACGCGCCCGATGCCCGACATCTCGCCCATCTCCAGTTCTCCACACTTAGCTCGCCGACTTGCCACCTTGCCATCCCATCTCGAGCCGGTCAAGGAGGATGAGAAAGAAGTGCAAGGGATGCTTCCTCCAGTGTTTATATGGTTTGGAGCCAAACGAGCTGTTTTCCGAGCCGAGCCGAGCTGGTCTGATGGCTCATTTGTATATCGAGCCGAGCTATAACGAGTTGAGCTGTATCGAGCCGAGCTGGGGTGGTGCGGCGCCGGTGGGAAGGCACGCCGCGACAGGGGTGGCGAGGTGCCGGCCGGGCCCGCTGCCGACGGGTGTCCCGGGTTGACTTTTTTTTGTTGCATTTTTTTATAAATTTTTTTGCACCCGAATTCTTGTTTGGTTTTGGATGCAAAACTTTTTTCTTCAAATTTTTTCACTTCCAAATTTTTACACTTGATTTTTCTTTCAGTTGTTCACAATTTTCTTTCAAAAATTTTCTCGTCAAATTTTTTTCCATTTCCTTCAGATTTTTCTTATGAAAAATTTTTACCTAAGCTTTTTTTTGTTTGGATGTAAAAGTTTTCTCTTCATTGTTTTTTAAAAAAATTTCTACTTCAAATTTTTTTATCAATTTTTTTTGGTTCTCCAAATTTTCCCATGAAAAAATTCTCTGAAACTTTTTTGTCAGGAAACCACAAAAAAAACTACTGGAAAATGGAAAAAAACGGTCTGGAACCTCCCACCAACGGTTGTCGGAAATCGATGGTACAGTTCCATTGTAACGGGCGACCGTAAACTAGCAAAACCCCATGATTAGCCCACAAACTTGTTGCTGGACTACTCGTCTTAGCCCGCAACTCCTCTCAACTTTAGCCCACAGTTAGATGCGATGCACTATCAAAAAAAAAAATGACGCGAGGCGTTCTCCCACACAAACTGTTTTGCGAAGAGGGAACCAGACAACGTGACCGCCCAAGCCCACGTACCCCACGCAACGCAACCGTGGCATCTCACTGGGCCGTCTCGTTGGCTCCAAGGCAGGAGGGCTGGGCCACGCAGGCAGCTGGAGCCGTCCGGAAGCCCACAAAGGCAGCTTGCCTTGAGGTAACGGTCGAGTTCAAGTAAGGGCAGTAGAGGTTCAGCCGTAGTGCTTAACCAGGCAGCACAAACTCACTTTGACTTTACACAGAGCTATCAAATTAAGAGAGGAACGCTGAACCTTCTTGGCAATAACATTTTGTTCAAGTTTTACAGTTAGGATAATAGGGTGGGGTGTTAATCAAGTTTGAGTGTTTGACCAGAAAGCATTTTATCAAGCGTTACAGTTAGGCACGCCGCAGATCCACACTTCGATATCTATCCTATGCTCCTATGAACACATGTCATAAATTCAATTCTTAGGCAAAGGCCGCTAAAGAAACAATGGCTTTGCTTGGGTCAGAAGGGAAAACAGGATTTATCGCTTCAACGTTCAACAATCAACACCCTTTGGTGGAATGCCTTTGGACCGACCATGCCTTCTGCACTACCAGTCTACCATAGTGCTTGACAGTAGACAGGGAGGAAAGCCAAGTAAGGGATTGCACTATATTGATCTGGGAACAAGTCAACAAACTAAATCGAAGAATACGTCTCCAGTTAACTCCACATATATGCTAACAAACACAAGTGTCTAAACTTTTGAAAAATGAATGCATGCTTAAAGTTTAATAACACGAGATTCTTTTGGCAGAAACAGTGTAAATTCAGCCAATGTTCCCACTAAAATTATCTGCCCCCTGAGTGGATGCGAAAGCGATTTGGGAGAAACACAGTGAGAAAGCAATTGGGTAGAGTCATGATGCGAAGGCCTCTGTGAAGGTAGTTTCAGGAAGCAAAGCAAGATATGCTGTAGATCAGTTAAAAGGGCAAATCTACTAACTGCTATGCACTTTACAACAGAGCATGGAAAAATATGTATGCATAACTACAACAGATAAACAAAATTAAACAAAGGCAGGCACACAGCAGAAAAGGAAGGTATAGTACATGTATGTACTTTGGTGGCTTTATTACTGGGGTCAAGATGGCTTTGCACCCCAATAGTTTGAATATTAAGCCAAGCAAATATCTAGTATACAAATGGAATGGTTAAAGAGAATAAAAACAAGCGAGCTAATGTAGCCATAAATGGGCAAAGATAATACAGCATTCCTTTGGTATACAAGTTTATCCTTCCGTATGACAGAATTCCAGCTTATGTTGGAACACTTCTAAGTATGTGCCGCAATCAACACTGCACATCTCATTCAAAAAACAAAGACCTAATACACGTAGAAATTAAACTAAAATCTGAAAGCTTCACAAAATGTTTGTATCTGCTCCTCTAGCATTTTTGGTGTTCGTAAACCACACCTCTGGTTACCTAGAAACAAGCAACTAACCCATATATTAATCTGACATCACCAATTCACAGTCATGCACCTGAAAGCCTGATATAGTAGTGGGTGTTTCACCTATCCCAAGTCATATATGAATATAATAGTACTCTCCCTAGGAAGTGATACCTGCAAAGGATCCAACAAACTTTAGTCAGATTTAAGTTCTATAGCTGTCCTCAATATATGTTTCAATAACAGAGTAGTATATATCGCAGGCACAGATTGGTTGATAAATCATAAATATCATATATCCAACATCATACTTGTGCAGTAGCACCCTATTCCAATTTATTTAAAAATAACAAATTCATTCCAATTTTGTAATTAATACAACTACTGTATTACATCACTGACGAGGAAGCAAAGTAATGTTCAGAATAGAAGATGGCTTATGTATTCAAGACAAGAAACTCCTGCCAACACCACATTGAGATTTACACTGACCAATGATCTCTATATGAAGCCCACCAAGTGAGCATGGCTGCCCAAATTAACATCACGGTTATGAAGAAATTAGAATATGAAGGATGGCTTTTGTGTATAATCCAATCTTGAATCACTGGTCATTTCTAGGCACACACCAACTAAGCTAACTGCACCATTGTCCTTGTATGTAATTGTATAAACTATAAATATGGTCAGCCTATTGCAAGAATGGAAATGCTATCCAAAATTCAGGATAGTTTTTAAAATAAATAATTTAAAACAGTGTAGTAGCTTCAACACAACTTTTAGTAACAGCAACTTGTCTAAACATTGATTCCCATTAATATTTGCAACTCTTCAACTGTAGTACAAATGGATGAGTCTTACACTACATATCTGCATTTTGACCCTAAGTAAATGGGAAATATTCTAGAAAATCTGACCAAAATTGTACGACCCTTGGTTTCATGGACTTATAGAACAAAATTTCACAGAAGGGAAAACATCCAGCATTTAGTTTAGTGAACTTAACTATGATCAACCCAGAACCACTGAATGCTAAGAATTTATAAATATTTAAAACATCCATCAAGTACGCCTAGCATGTTTCCTTGCTATGTGATGATGTGAAAAATGAAAAGGGGAAAAGAAAAGGAAAAAATGTCAAGAAAATATAGAAAATGAAAGTGTAAGAGTTGGCATTGTCTCTTGTTGCCTAATGGTGTGTTCTTTTGTTGGCTGTTTCTTATTTTTGATAAGCACATACAGTTGTCAATATATATGTTCAGCTTGGATACATATGTCACTTGTCAAAATTAGTAGGAAAACAATGCTGACTCAATAAGGATCGACCACAAGTCAGCTATTGATTAATCCAAAAAACCAACTGTTCTCTGGTTGGCATTGTTTCCTATTGCAGCTTTAAAAAAAGCAAGAAAATTAGCAAGATGTTGTGGTTCCGCTTGATATTTATGTCAAGTAATCAAGGATTAAATGTTAAATAATTATATCAAACACATTGAAGCTGTATGTCAAACAACAAATATTATTGGCACGATCGTGTTGAGGTTGGCAGAAAAGGGATTTTATGGGGATTTTTATATCCAAATTGTACATCAAACATAAACAAAACAAATTGTCGAAAAACATCATGCATCAATTGCTTCCTTGAGTCACTCAGCGCTCAGCACAGTTCGACTGAAATCGCATGACAAGGGAAGTATATTGAGGTAATCCCCATGTCTATGGGAGGGGAAATGCTAATGCTACATTTTGATGTTGATCATCATTCAAAGCACTATTAGGTTCTGCATGATGACTGTCTCTAGAACATTTGGAGTTCACAACTCAATGTTAAATATGAGGGCTAACGTAATATGTGACCCCAGTACAAAATTACAATATGGTCACTATTAATATCAATAATCTGTATCTAAGTTCTTAACTGATCAATCAAGAGAAAGCACAGAAGAAGGATGTTGTACTTTATCATACCAAAATTAACTGCAAGATTTAATCCACGCGCCTGAACTATAAACAGGCTTTAGATCCCCTAATAAAATTACTATTATTGATGTCTTTTTCTTTGATATATGTTTCTCTTCCCCCTCGGCTCATGTTGGGTTTCATCTCTAGCCTACGCCAACTTGATCAGAACTAAAAGATTTGATTGTTGTTTCTGTTGCTGTTGTGCATCAAAACAACTGCATGCATCTGAGTCAAATGAACTAATCAGATATGAATGTACGGGCAGCAGAGTAACTTAACCTTACTATGCTACATGGAAAAAATAAAGGTGTCCTGAGTTGCGAGCCTTTCATTGTCACATCAAGCTACAACATATTATTATGTATCAGCAATTATTTGTTAGGTCCCAAGTCCCTACTTGCAATAGAAAATAGGATACGAGCCTTGCATGATTTATTGCTTATATTTGATAATGATTGTAGAATAAAGAGTGTTAGACTGTTAGTCAAGTAGAGCATTAGGAATAACGAGTGACAGATCGCGAGCTTTGATTAATATTAAAGCAAACTAATAGAGTTCACAAAAAAGTACTGTGCATAGAAGTAGTTGAGCTGCATGTGAAATTTAAAGAGTCACCAAAGAAAGGCCCATTACATATGCCGCTATGTGTCCTGCTTAAGGAAAGGCCATTAAACTTCCGGTTCCAGATTCAATAGCTACATTTTTTTCCCTAAACTGCCGAAAAGAGGACAGCACTTTGTACATATTTTCAGCCCCTTCAAACATCCAACTTATTCAGGAAGCACATTTCCTTTTTAAAAGAAAGGGAAAACTATGTGTAGATCATAGCACAATGTTGAAATAGCAACTGACCTCTGCTTGTCTGATTATTATTAACAGTATAGTTGCCCATATAACCTGCTGATATTTCTGATTTGATATCCGGATCGACATTTCCAAGATCATGACCAAAAGGAGGCATGTCTACCTCAGATGAGGTGAACCTCCAGGTTGTGTCACCATAAATAGAGCTGCTGCCATAGGCACCTTGATTGTTCGATTCATATGCATTGGCTGATGCAGAAAATGGCTCGCCAATGGTACCAGTTGAATTGCTCCTCACATAGTTGCCGGAAGGCAAGCCAAAGTTGTTATCTCCAGTTCCACGGCCAAGGTTTCCCGACCCAAGGCCTGAAATGTTGCCCATCCCATGAGCAGAAGTAAGGCCTCCCCAACTAATACCATCGCCAGGAATACCCCCACCGCTTCCAGGTGGAGCAAAAGCATTCATGTTTGTAGGGTTGCCCGTGTAGTTCAGATTTCCATTACTCCAGACATTTCTTGACATTGAATTCAGTATTGATCCTGAATCGTCATTAAGGCCAACATACCCAATAGGACTACCTAATCTGTTTGAACTACCATTGTAGTAAGAACCTATTTGCCTCCCACTGGAGCTATTGATGAAACCAGAGCCTGCACCAAAATTTCCACTCATTCCACCTTCAATGTTCATGCCCATTCCAAAACCTGGACCAAACGAAGAGAACCCATTCCGTGCACCTGTAAGGAGACCGTACCTTCCATCGACCCTCGTGCCATAACCACCAATAGGGTTCGGGTTGTAACCCTGGTTGAATCCATTCAGGATGTTATGAACTCTGCTCATAGCATAGTTCTGCCCTCCTGCAGGTGAACGTGCAATTGGTCCAGGAGACTGCTCCTTTGGGACAGCCCTCTTGACCTCAACCATTTTACCATTCAGCTCATGGAAGTTCTTGTGCAGAGCCTTATCCACTGCGTCTTCTGAGTCATAGGTGATGAAACCAAATCCCCTAGGCCTCTGCGTGTTGTGGTCGTACATCACAACCACGTCGGTTATCACACCGAATTGCTCAAAGTACCTTCTGAATTCAACCTCAGTAACATTTGAAGCTAGGCCTCCCACAAAGATCTTTCTAGTACGTCCTGGTCCAGGTGACCCTATGCTGCTGCCATTGTTCTTGCTTGTGATACTCTGGTCGTCCCTGGGAACAGCCTTCTTGGCTTCCACCTGAATCATAAACAGGAAATTCAGCTAGTGCAGTGAGAAACAGCTCCACAACAGAATTCCCCGCGAAATGCACGCCAATGCATTAGTAGAAAATAAGGTGAGAGCGTGAAGCAGGTACCATCCGGCCGTCGATCATATGTTTGTCCATGATAACGCGTTCGGCGACCGTGGAGTCGGCGAAGACCACGAATCCGAAGCCGCGGGCGCGGCCGGTGTTGCGGTCCCGCATGATGACGGCCTCGGTGACCTCCCCGAAGCGGCCGAAGTACTCGCGGAGGCGGTCCTCGTCCGTCTCCCAGGAGATGCCGCCGACGAAGAGCTTCCCGGAGTCGACCTCCATGACGTCCGTCCTCCCCTCCCCTACTCCTCCCCCTGCAATCCACAACAGCAGGCCCAGTTTCATAACAGCCAGCCACTGGCAAATGCGGACAAAACCCCGACTTATCCACAGCGTTCACCACAGAAACGCACGCGGGACATCAGCTAGATCCGAGCCGAAAGCAACGCCGGCGCGATCGGGGCCGCGAAGCGCGCGCACGGACACCCACACCCACACACGGCGCAAAACGCCAAGGCTACCTCACAGGGCCACGGAATTACGCGGCGGGCGCGAGATCCGTACCAGATCCGGCCGCCCCCGGCGCAGATCCGGCACCGATCAGCGCGGCGGCGAGCCCGCGGCACGCGGCGGTCGGATCGGGGCGGCGCTTACCGGTCGGTCGGTCGGCGGCGGCGGCGGCGGCGAGGACGGATCGGGGGTCGCCCGCGCCCGCGTCGCCTCTCCTCTCGCTGTCCCGCTTAAGATCTCGATGCGGGCATGGGAGGGGAGGGGAGGGGAGGGAGGTGGTGGGGGGAAGTTGCTTGGGTTCGGACGGCACGCCTCGTCTCCTCCTCTCCTTTTTATCGAAGCTTTTGCTTCCCCCCTGGCGTTCCCCCCCTCCGCTCGGTGGCTGGCGAGCGATGCCTTGCCTGCCGCGATGCGGTGGTGGTTGTTTGTTTTTACCTTTGCGGGGGAGGGCTGCCTTTTTTAATCGCCCCCGGTGCCCTGCGATTGCGGTGCTCGGCTGGATTGGGAAAGCGGAGGGTGGGGGGCGCGGAAATGCATAAATAATGGAGAGGCAGGTCGGCCTGCCGCGCTGGAGGCGACGCGATGGGCTTCTTCTCGGTGCTGCCTGCGTGTGTGTGGTGCGCGCCTGCGCTGCGCTGCGCGGGGAAGGAGACGACGACGCGGGCGGGCGGGGGAGACAGGCAGACAGCGGGTGGGCTTGTGGGCTGTGGCTACGTGCGCGCGTGCCAAGGGAGAGGACGAGAAGACGGGGGCGAAGCGAGAGAGCGAGGTGGAGCCGACGAGGCAGCAGAGCAGGCAGCCGAAGCGGGCGGCCTCGGTTGGGCTCCCGTGTCGCGGCGGCCCGTCCGATGCTCGAGCAGCGGCGGGAGGGGTGGAAGCGTGCTGGGCCCACTCGGCAGCCACCGAGGTGCTGTGCGGCAGAGTGGAAGACGTGGAGGCACGTAAAGAATTTTACTATTTCTGCTTTATTATTAGTGGATTTCTTTTCACGACGAATTTTCTTGTTCGTGCTCACTATTCATTCATCTAAGGATAACCTACTGTGGATTAAGGTCATGACGTCCTCAGAAGTCTGAGATCTCGTCCAGAAATTTAAAACAACTGGAATGCGCCACAGGTGACCGTGACGGGAAAAAAAAGACACGGCATAGATAACCAAACAGACAGTAGTATCTAAGGATGTAAGTGGGAACCAATAGTGTTTTTTATCAGCTAAATAATTACAATGGTAAGCTATTCTAGTTCATTTCTCCTCCCAGATTATTTACATAGAATGCTATTCTTGTTCGTTTTATCAACTTTTCGAATCAATTCAGTTACCCAACAAAACATATATAAATTGCATCCCTAACAGTATCAGTTGCGGCGAACCGTAGTAGAGCTAGATATTCAGGAGCCTGCCGTGTTTTGAACTTTCCTCCAATTTGTACAAATAGAAAGTGCTTTTTCCTAAATATAGACCCAAAATATATTCTTGGCTATTGAAATCACATATTTGGCTATATTTTTAATATTTTGATGTGTTTATTTATGTTGCCTTCATTCTATTTAATGTGATTTTATCATTCAAAGGTACAATGCGTGCATTTAATCTGTTCGCGTCGTCTTTATCCTATTTAATTGATTTTTTTATTATTCAAATGTACCCTAAGTGAATTTTGATGTTGTTGAACATATAACAGCTTGTAAAAGGGTTAAAAGGTGACAAATTAAAATGATAAGACCTGCATTTATGACTTAAATAGTCACACTGATACCAGAAAAAAACATATAAATCCTATGTGATCCTACTAAACCATATGCTCAAGATCATGATTTTATGATTTTAAGATCCATTCCGACTGATCTGTTTCTACGAAACATAGTATCATACACATACAGATGCCACTATATGCATCATAGTCCTCAGGGTCTTTGGTAAGATCACCAAAGAGTTCAAAATATTTGGTGATTGCAATGCACCTGACCGGCTGACTCAGACACTTGTCTTATTTCACAACTCACCGTCAATAACGTTCATAAGAAAGACTTAATTTTAGCAATGTTGGTATGTGCGAAAGGGTCGTTGTACCATTTGAATTTTGCAGCAAGCAACATCAATGTCAAATTGATTATACGATGTGCCCATGAAAAAGGTTTGCATATATAGTTTGGCCATCTTTCTTCACACTAATGTTAACAACGAAGCAATGACAGCCAGGGAGGGGATGGCAACGTAGTGGCCGGACTCCAAACATTTAAATTAGATATCTATGATTTGCATATATTATTGCTATAACTTGTATTTCTTAGCTCCGAATATTTCAGAAATTTGTTTGATGTAATTTGCTTGCCCCCTGTATTGTTGCAATCCTGGCTTCATCCATGAATGTCAGACTCTGACAAGTAACAAGTTGACTGAATACTCAAATGGATCATGACTAAATACTCAATTATATTTCTAAAAGTCAGCATCATAGCTCTTGTTAGCGAATTTACTAAATCAACTTATCCTTGATTTTATAGTTGGGTAATAACTCAATGTGTAATTTCAAGAAAACAGTGACCACAGGCACTGACAAGATCTTGTGCGATGACAACATCTGGCAATTTGGCTTGCAAGCTCCGAATGTTTTCCCAGTTACCATTTACCAACTTACCATTAGTCATCATGACGGATTAGGGCTGGATTTGTTTTTGAGTGTATGTTAGGGTGACGCTGGTCATGTGAATTTGAGTGACAGGTGATGCGGGGCTCTTAAATCCGTTGATTTCATGAGTTTCAACCTTTTATTATAAGTGACGGTTTTTCCGTGAAAATAACCATTCTCGTAAAATATTGTTGTGTTCAGATTTCCAGGATAATTTCTTGAAATTGTTTTCCTGCTGGTGATGAAACACATCGAGATCTCAATCCCTGCACACCACTGGCCCAGTTATTGCGTGGCATGTAGCAGTAGCATGCCGTCATGGACAATTGGACACAGTGGCATACTTAGGCTTGGTGGGGTTTGCCGAGTCTGCTCAAGCATGGCTGGTTGTGCGTTGCCCGTATTGTGCAGTGCTGACCTACTTTGTGCTGCCAACTAAACATGCACTGTAGCCCTCTCGAGCAACTCCCAAATCCAATTACCCAGTAGCAACGGATCATGATACTACTGGTTGCTTCACAATTCAATATGGTCCATATATATTTTTAGCTTAAAAGTATGTAAAATAAGAGCCCAATTCTTTTTAGATTTGGCCCTTATTAGATTATCTACGCTAGATTTTGAGTTCCTTTAGGCTGTCCGTGGGAGCTCTATCCCACGCGGTATCCCGTTTGCAGTAGGATTTTAGAGAAAAAAACGCCGCAGCGGCGATCTGTAAAAGGCACGGTATCTTAGCGCGGCTCCTCCGGTCCGCCACTTCCAGCGCGCTGCGGACGGTGCGCTATCGCTGACGTGGTGCGGGGCCCGGACTCCCGACGCGCGTGGAGCCAACCACCAGCAGCTGCAGCCCTGGGAGGCGAGCTCCCTCCACCTTCGCCTCACCGCGGCCCGGTCGCGCCTCCGCCTCCGCCTCTGCCTCCACCTTCGCCTCGCGTGCGCCCGGCCAGCAGGGGCCGCGGCCGCCGCGAGCAGAGGGAGGCCCGCCGCCGCCTCCTTGATGCCGCCGTCCTCCGCACCTCCTCTGCGTCGCCGGTGCCAGCGGGTGGGCCAGCTCGAGGTGGGGAGGGGCGCGCGAGCCTGACGCGCGGATCCGGCTGGGGCCATCGCCGACTCCACCTCCGAGCTCCGCCGCGGCCGCCATGGCCACCTCGCCTCGCGCCGTCGCGATGGGAGAGCGAGGAGGGAGGAGGGGGGCCGGGGTGGGCGCCATGGCCACCTCGCCTCGCCTCTGCCGGGAGATGGGGGAGGGAGGGTGCCGGGAGGAGGAGGATGCGTCGCGGCGGTGCTAAGGGAGGGCGCCGGAGCGCAGGCCGGGGAGGGATGGCCGCCGGCTCGCCAGGCCGCCGCGCGCACCCCACCCCGTTTCACCAGGGCGCCACTCCTGCTCGCCACGCCACCGCGGCCGCCCCTGCTCGCCAGCGGAGGGAGCTCCGCGGGGAGCCCGCCGGTGCCATGGCTATGGGCCCGAGCTCGGTCCGCGCGCGGGCCGCGTGAAGGCCGCCCTGCCGCGGGCCTCCACCTCCGCCACCCCTGCTCGAGCTCGCAGGTGTGGAGGAGGGAGGGAGGGAGGGAGGGGCGTGGAGGAGCCGCTGTCGTGCCCTGCCCCGGCTCACCACGCCGCCGTGCGTGCCCAACCCGCATTGCCGGGGGCCGCGGCGAGCTCCGCCCGCCCCGCGCCAGGGAGCCGCCGCCGGTGGTGAGGGAGGAGGGAGGCCGCCGCCGCTCCTTGGCCCAGCGCAGGGGACGCCGGGCAGCGCAGCTCCCCAATCGCCACAGCGAAGAGAGAGGGGAGAGAGAGAGGAGTGTGCGGTGGCCGGTGGGAGAGAAAGGGGTTGGGTGGATAAAAAATAAATCTCGTGGGTCCCACGCTGGGTAGTTGGTATAGAGAGGAGATATTGAGAATGGATGAGCGCGGAGAAACTGAACATAGAGAAGAGAATATTGATGACTAATACGGAATATTCTATTTAGATAGTGAATTTGAAGTACGACGAGTGCGGATAGCCTTACCGCTCCTTCTACTTTCACAGTCATGGTCCGGAATCTCAATTTCAATGACCTAAAGTTCCCTTCTCAAAGTCCACGAGAGCACCATTTTCCTAGGTTACAAGAGGCAAACAACACCTAAACTTTCGCGTCCCAATAAACTATGCAGATGTTCAGAGTTGCTAACCTAACAAAGTACTTTGTCCTTGGACCGTCTCTACTGAATGACCACCTGACAGTAACTACCTCTCCAAATCTTTGACATTGCTAGCAATATGTACACACAAAAACACTGTCTGCTACTAGCATGCTTCCCAAATCTACAGTAGCATCTGCACTTTCTATCCCACAAGCAGAAGTCTCACCTTTTTTCCCTCGTGTGCTCACTTCTACATGCAATTGAGCTGCTCTGTTGCTGCCCTGCACTTGCTCTGCTTCCCCCTCGACCTTCCCCTCCCGAACACGGCGAGCCTCGCGAAGACGCGCAGGATCCTGTTGGCGCACCGGCGCTGCGAGCCCCAGCGCATGGACCCGATGCAGCTGCCGGACACCGTGGCCCGCCGCTTGATCGCCGCCGGCGCGTTCGCGTCTGTCGCGACCCTGAAGCTCGGCTCCTTGTTGCCGCCGTCCCTGCGCGCCGAGCCCTTGAGGGTGTTATGCCGCTGAAGGGTCCGCTTCAGCGAGATGATCTCCTGCTCCAGCGCCTGGATCCGGAAGCTGGCCGTCTCGTAGTCCGACGCGTCGTCGCGGGCGCGGAGCCTGGCGTCGCGCGGGGCGTGGTGGCTCTCGTACGGGCTGCTGCCGCTGAGGGGCTGGCTGGTGGGGATGGCGGGGCACCCGGGGCTCGGCGTGTACGCGCCGGCGCCCGCGACGAGCTCCCCGGAGTTCACGCACCGGAACGAGTCGGAGCACTCTGTGAAGGCGCGGTGCGTGTGCAGCTGCTGCACGAACAGCGCCTGCACGATCAGCCGGAGCGGCATCCGGTCGTTCTGCACGGCCTGGATGCACGCCTCGTGCGACAGCTTCCGGCAGTCGAGGTGCCCGCACAGCGTCGCCTTCTCCTCCCCGGACAGACCCCGGTGCTCCTGGCAGGCAGAATTAGCACCCTCTCCGTTGTTAGCAACGATTCAATCATGTCACGATCTGACAGTCGTGAGAATGACCGAGTGCTGAGTGCTTGACTTACCACTAAATACGTGTTGATTGCTTCGTACAAATGGTTGTGGCTCTTCCGGTCGCCGACCGGGATGACGCCGATGAGCTCTGATAGCCTCTCCGGCCGGAGCTTCGGATCACTGGCGATTTGCAGGAGGTACCGATCCCACAGCTCGGCGACGGCCTCCGCGCCTTTTCTTTGCACGGAGACGACATGGTTTGACACGATGCTCTCAACTGCCCTCACCTCCCTGCTGTCGGCGATGGGCCGGTCCGTTTCTTGCTCCGGCAGCGGCAGGTCGTCCACGCGGGCGAATTGCAGGTTTGCCGCCACTTGCTCTCGCAGTCTTGTCTGGCTTTGATCGCTCAGCTCCAGGGTGAGCGATCGCGACAGCAGAGCGAAGTAGAACGCGACCGGGATGGCGCCGCTCGCGGCCGCCTCGACGGGGAGCAGCGCGATGACGCCCTCCATGATCGCAGCGGCCCTCCTGTTGGCGTCGGTCTCGCCGTCGACGGCCTCGTCCGTGGTCGCCCAGAACTTGTGCGTCTTTTTGGAGAGCACCCACTTGTTGGCGTAGAAGAGCACCACGGGACTCACGTACTTCTCCTTCATGCCCTGGCGCCGCAGCGCCTGCACGATCCGCTCGAAGAACTCGAACGGGAGCGCGATCAGGTCCTTGATCCAGAGGTCGCGCGCGGCGAGCTCTTTGACGAGCTCGGCGTCCCAGCGGCGCCCGACCAGCTCGCGCGCCCCGACGGCGCCGGGCTGGTCCCGCCGCTGCTCCGGGTCGAGGATCTCCATGCACGCCATGAACGCCAGCGACTCGACGCAGCGGCTGACGATGAGGAGCTCCTCGGCGACGGGGAGCAGGGGCTGGCAACGCTGCAGGACGATGAGCGCGTCGTCCCAGCTCTGCAGCACCACCTGGTTGATGTAGAGGTCGCAGCGCGCGCCGAGGCCGCCCACGCCCAGGAACTCCGCCGCGCACCGCACCGCCGCCACGTTGAACGGGTCCAGCGCCACGGCGTCGCCGTAGCAGAACAGCGCGATCGCCTCGAACGCCTCGCTGCCGCCCGGGAAGCTCGCCGGCAGCTCGACGTCGCCGGACTCGAGCAACGCCTCGCTGAAATACCCGCACTTGGACGCCAGAGGATCCTGCACCGGCGAGCAATCGTCACGAAAACCTGCTAGCTCGGTCCAAACAAGATCACAAATTTTTCCAGCAAGCTCTTACCTTGTGCAGATCGAAGCTTCTGTCGGCGACACGAACGCGGACCGTCGCCGGACACCCGGTCTCCTTGGCCCTGCACCAACAGAGCTGCCGATCAGTAGGAAGATGACTCAACAAACAAAACAAATAAACAAACAATCCGCCATGGACATGGAGCGACTGGAAGCTCGAGCTCAAGCAGCCATACCATGCGACGACCCTCCTCCGCAGCAGCACCGCCGTGCTCGGACTCGAATACGGGCTAAACGCGGCGGCCTCCGCCTTGGCCGCCGGAGACAGCTCCACCACCGTCTCCAGGTCCACCCCCGCCACCACAAGCTTCATGGCGACGACGACGACGAGCACCACCCGCACACGAGCTCGGCCCGGCGAACTGCAAGCCTCCGCCGGTTTGGTAGCCGCCAGCACGTACATATACTAAGCGGCAGTGCTATACGGCGTTGAGTTTGAGTGTGGGAGGAAGTAACCTAGGGAGGCGTGCAAAAGGGTACAATGGCTGAGGGCGCACGAATGGGGGTTGAACCCCAGTTTTCAGGCTGGGAAATCGGATCGCCCCCTCGTGCAAGCTTTCTTATCCCCCCCCCCCCCCCCCCCCCCCAGGGGCCTGGGTGCGCGTGCGGCAGCAGAGGGGGGAGGGGGAGGAAGAGGAAGCCGTGGCAGCGGCGGGCGGCGTTCCCCTGGTGGACTCGCGCCCGTGCCCGCCGCGACGGGGGCAGGCTTGTAAGGATCCGAGGGGGGGCAATGCAACACTAGTTTAAACCGGCGATGAAGCTGAAGCTGGGGGTGCCTCTTCCCTGCCTTCGATCCCACTCAAATCAAATGGCCTCCTGCGCGCACACTTGGTAGTAGCGAGACATGCCGGTGCAGCCTTCCTTCCTCGAGAAAACACTTTGCTGCGTGACGTGTTGTTGTTCTGGGGAGAGAGAAAATTGTCGATCTGCACCCTGATTTTGATGCCGGGCGTGCAGTCTTTTCCACCGAGCAACGTTGAATACTTGAATGTTCGTTCGTTCAGTATTCTCAACCAGACAGAGGATATGTATGCTCATCCGGTCGTACCAGAAAAGCTTTCCGGGCCGTAGACGACACGAGCGGCCATCGCCGCGGCACCCTGTCTGTAGATCCTACGAATAGATGCCGCGAAAGTCCAAGCTGAACAGAACAGGCGATCGGCAGCACAGGATTGAGAGTTGCTTGGAGGGAACAAACAGCCTCGCTTTAAAGAAAAAAAATGGCCCCAGGACTCGATCGACCGATCGGCACCGGCTACTTTTTTTCTTAATTTCTAATTGCCTGACGAACTCGCCGTGGAAACTCAAGACGGCGGCGTGCGTAACCCTGACAGCTCCGCTTCCATACGGCCTTCCTTGTCCTGCTTCTTTAACAAAAGCGAGCGTGCGGGTTGACGACGACGAAGGGAGCCCGCGAATAGAGACACGAGCACGAGAGCGATGGCGTCCCTGTCGCCCGTTCAACGTGTGCCCCGTCGTTCACCAGGCGCGCACGCCAGGGACTCTCGCGCTTGGGCACCGGCGCGCTGCTCGAGCTCCAACCTGCCGCGAGGGGCCGAGCCCGAGCATGGCGACATGGTCGCTGACAGGCACCTCTCCGCTCGCCGGTCACTGGGACGGCGCCGGCGATCCGGGACGGCCCGGTAGCATCCAGCCTCCAAGTGTTGGGAGGAGGGGGAGGGCGCGGTTCTCGGGCATAGTTTACAGCCGAAATCTCGCCATTTGGCGTGGTCAGCGGCCGCGCGCCACGGCACGGCGATCGCCATGGGTAGAGGAGAATGTCGGCAATAAAAAATCGGGTTGACGTGCATCGGACGGCGCCGGGGGAAGGTTGGGGTTGGAGAATTTGAGGTCGTCGTCCTCGTCCGGTACCATTCCGCTGTGACGGAGCATCGGGAAGCCGCCAAACTCCCGTGCGCCCCCCTGCTCCTTCCCGATCGATGCAGCTAGCGCGTGGTGTGACCGCACGGGAGCGTTGAGATTTCTCGAGGCCTCGTCTCTCGTGGCGCTCGTGGGGGGCGCGTCGAGATCGGAGCGGGGATTTTGTTTCGGCTCGGTGGAAAACGACTGACCGGAGACGCCGGGTCGTCGTGCGAGGGCGGCGACGCCCGTGATTCACATCTGAGCACTTTCAGGAAATATACTAGGGGCATCGCAGTCCAACTTCCGAGATAAAAAAGGCTAATCGACAGCTTTAGGATGGATTTTCAATCAAATTGCATAGTTTTTAGAAGTTCTCAGGTTTCGGCTTGTATTTTGTCAACCCTACTTATGCCTGCACTTTCTTTTTTTTCTTCTTCTCCTTCATGGTATATGACTCTAGCTTGGGTGCGGCAAACATTTGGCCCTGGAAATCCCTCATGCTTCAACTATAATGGTTGGTGGTTAACTGCATACTTGATTTGGACGACAATTATCTACGATCTAGATCGGAATTAAAACCAGTTTGATTCCAAAGGCAAATTGCAAGTACTATTTCAAATGCAAATAATTCCAGAACTAAGCACGCGAGAAAACACATATATTTAATTTGCCCTTGTCAAAAAAGAGAAAAACATACGGACTATCTACCTAATTTTACAAAACGGGCTACTTCCTCCATTCCAAATTATAATTTATTTGACTTTCTGACCCCCCAAGTTTGATCACTAGTCTTATTCAAAAGTTTAAACAAAATATCGTTTCTTTTGGGGTGGCCTGCTTTATTGATAAAAGTTCTTCAAGAATGATTTAAATTTGACTATGTTTGCATAAATGTTTTGAATAAGACATGTGCTCAAATTTTAAAGTTAAAAAAAGTCAAACATATTACAATTTAGAACGGAGGGAGAACTCGAGTGCCACTGCTGATGGCTTTTCAGCTCATCGTCTGACTTTTTTGCTCTCTTTCTGCAACTATAAAAGACGTCCAGCCTCTCATAGTTATAAAAAAACTCTCTCAAATCCCGCAGCAACCCGCAGGGAATCACCTAGTTATTATAATATATAAGTATTTATATTTAAAATAAATCGTTCATAAAAATATTGATGGTTAAAGCTGAACAAATTTGACTTTGACCAAATCTAAAAATAATTATATTTTAGGGCAGAGGGAGTAGCAAACTACCGCATCTTAGCTACATTTCCTATATGCAGCATCAAGATTTTGCTGCATTTGCGCCACACGTTCCCAGATAGTTTGGCAGGGCCCTTGCACATTATTCGTTTTCTTAATAATTTCCTAACATATCCATTTCGGTCCAATTGCAGAGTGTGAAGTTGGTAGGTCAAGCATGACTATTGATTTAGATATACCAAAATTGTGCTATGTCCTTCTACCTCGTGAATTCAGGATAAGGTTCCCCGGGGTGTGTGAGTGCGTTGTGTGTACGGATATAAACAGATTCTACAATTGTACAAATGTGAGAGGCTTTAAAAAATTCAGAATAAGGCTTGTTTTTCATTGGACTTCTTCCTGAATTCTATCTGGGTCACCCATGACCTCAGCCCACAGAAATACAAGCCATCCAACCGGCCCGGCCCGGCCCGAGTTGTTCTTGGATTAGCCTCAGTTAGCCAGTCAAACACTCGAACTGGTCCAGCTCTCTTAGCTGATCAGCCCAACTGCCTGATGCATACAATAGTTTATCCGAACTATAATCATCAATTACTCCCTCCTTCCCCGATTGTAAGGCGCGCGGCCGTGGAGCGCAGGGACCAAGAGCGATCCTCAGCGTATGCTAGCGCTTTAAATGCTACATCGAGACTAGACTAATTGCTGCATGGCTGCATGCAATGTCGCCGCTTCGTGTCCCGTCCCATCAGCTGCCAAAACAGCCACGGCAAATATTTTCCTGCGCCAGTTTTTCCCTCAGAAAAACATTGCCAGCCCAATCGCGAATAAATGAGGCAGAAGTACCGAGACGTAGCTGGACTACCGGGACACTGGCGCCCTACATAAACAAAAAAGCAGAAAACCGACGGACGCCTTACAATCGGGGAAGGAGGGAGTACGCCATAAGCATCTCTCAGTTGACCTGCGAAAGGCAAGCCACTGCCAGCCATACAAGTTGATGAACCATCGAGCATTTTAACAGGTGTAGCCTGAGGGTCACAAAGGGCAACAATGAGGAAGATGGCCCCATTTCAAGAAACGTTTGGTGAACTGGATTGGGACCTGGATTTTGAAGAGTCACATCCAGCCTCAACCTGAGCAGGATTGCCTGACAGTCTGTCTGCATCTTGCAGCCATACCTGCCCATGATGTTCCTGAAGCGTCAAGGAAATCCAGGATGGATGCTGGCAATTGGCATGCCCCTGGGCCCCGGAGATCCAGGATGGATGCTGGCCTCATCTCTCACACGTATCTCTCAGCTGTTCAGCACCCCGGCTTATACGGCTCGTTATCCAGCTCAGAGGAAACTCAAATCTGCACTGCAGCCATTCTTTCGGGACAGAATCAGGAAGCAGAGTCAAATACAGCGCTTCACCTCGCCCAAAAGGCACCAACAATTATTGGTACAGATACAGCGAAAACTACTCAACCGATCGCCAGGGAGACGTAAGTAATCTAGTATACACACTTGCAATCGCTCGCCGGCCGGCCAGGAATTCGCTAAGTAAGACCAGCAGCCTCTCTTCCTCTGCATTCTAAAACACAACGAGCGGAATATAATCCTGGCACTGATGGTCGGTCAGTCCAGCCGGAGCCCGGCGAGGTCGTCGACGTAGCTCCTGGGGCGCGGCACGGGCGTTCCGGCGACGACGGTGGCCGCGTCAGCCAGCGCGTCGTCGTCCCCGCTGCAGACGCCGTCGAAGAAGGGGTCCTCCAGGAGCTCGGCGGCCGAGGGGCGGTTCCGCGGCTGGCCGATGCAGCGCTCGATGAAGCCGCGCAGCTCGGGGTCCTTGAGCCGCTTGAGCGCCGCGGGCGGGACGCCCCGGGTGACGTTGTGGAAGATCTGCACGACGCTGCCGCACTCCGAGTAGGGCACCTCCCGCGTGACCATCTCCAGCACGCACATCCCGTACGAGTAGATGTCCACCGACTCCGTGTACGCCTCCGTGTAGAGCTCCGGCGCCATGAACTCCGGCGTGCCCAGGATCGTGTGCGCCACGTGCGTCTTGTCCACGATCGCCGCCAGCCCGAGGTCGCCGATCTTCACCTGCAATGCAATCAATGGTCCTCAGCTGCTCCGATTGAAAGGAACATCTAACAGAAGCAGGCGGCATCCAGTCGTCCAACAGGGCGAGCAAAGCAAGCAACGCGTGCGGAATCTCGGCGGCTCTTGCCTAGCTTAGCTGGATTTAGCGAGAAAGCGATCGTCGCCATTAACGTACGTATACTAGTAGCAAAATTAAAGCGCGCGCAGCGCAGGCGTGCATCATTTGGGCTTTCTCCTTTATTCCAAAGGCGCAGCTCGGAAGCAGGCGTATCTTAGGTTCCAGCTCGTGAGATGCCTTTCAGATCTCTCTCGCCTCGCCTGCCTGCCTGCCTGGCTCGGAGAGCTACAGGTTCGTCACAGAAAAGAAGCGGAAAAAGGCGACCAGAGGGCCCCGCCGCTAATCGCCTAGTGCCCTAATGCGCGGGTCGGTGTACATCTCGAGCAGCAGCACCAACAACCGGCAACAAAACCAACCGGCCCAATTCAAATTTTCAATTGGACCTACCATTATCATATTCCCACCTAATATTTGGACTTATCGCGTTTTCCTAATTGAAGAGAACAGAATCACGCGCTGATGGCCTCGGATACAATAGAAATTGCTAGAATTAATTGACGAAGGGATAGGGATCAATCAAGCGGAGGGAGCAATTTGCGGAGAGGAGGGGATTAGGGTTGGGGGGCAAACTGGCAATCGTGTTTGCAAGGTGTACCTGGCCGTTGTTGCCATTGATGAAGACGTTGCTGCAGTTGAGGTCGCGGTGGATGATGCAGGGGTCGTGGGTGTGGAGGTGGTTGAGGCCCTCGAGGATCTGGCGCGCCCACTTCTTGAGCGCCTTGACGGAGACGTGGCGGTGGCGCTGGCGATACTCGCGGAGGCTCCCGGAGGTGCAGACCTCGGTGATGAAGTTGAGCACGCCGGCGTCGCGGTCGAGCCACACCTTGTGGAAGCCGATGATGTGGTCGTGGTGGAGGGAGCGCAGCAGGCGCACCTCGGCGTGGAGGCGGTCCACCATGCCGGGGTCGCGGTCCGCCAGCGCGCGCAGCCGGACGCGGTTCCACGCCACCTCGATCCCTTCCTCCTGGTCGAAGCCGCGGTACACCTTCTTGACGGAGCCCAGCCCCAGCACGTCGGCGTACCGCCCGAACCGCCCCGTCGGGTCCACCTCCTCGAACGCCTCCTCGCCCTCCACCACGCGGTCCACCGCCATGGCGCCGGCCGGGATGGGGCGCCCCGCTGCTGCTGCTGCTGCTGCTGCGGCAGCCGGATTGGGGGCGCCGGGGCCTGGGAGGGGCACGCGTCGTGCGCGCGCGAGCGGCGGACGCGAGGCTGGCGGAGCGGAAGGAGCAGCGGACCGTTGCGACGGCGGCTATTTATAGCGCGAGGGAGGGGGGGAGGGGATAGCCGGCGGATGGGGACGAGAGGTTGGTTGGCGCGGTGAGGAGGGGGCGCGTCGTGCCGTGTCAGGGACGCGCCTGCACCAGGCGGAGCCGAGACGGACGGGGGTGGGGCCGTGGGGTATACGAGTCGGTCGTCGTCGTCGGCGACATATTGCGCCGCGCTTGGGCTCTACGCGTGCCCGTGCGGCCGTGCACGTATTTGACCGGGCTTCTTGCGGGTGCTCGGGCGACGTGGGCTGTGAAGTCGTCGCGTGGACTCACCAACGAGCAAACGTTTCGTTTTTGTGTTTTTTAACCTGGTTTGATTTGATTGCGGCTTTGACCGGAAACTCGGTAAACCGACTGCCAGTTAGCCGTTGATCTGTTTGTTTTTACAGGCTGCTACTAGCTGGTGGCCGGCGCTAGGTGAGGTAGGCGTACGTGGGCAGAGCCAGAGCGTAGCGTAGCGGAAGCTAGAGGTGATTGGGCATGGCGTTGAAAGAATGCATCGTGATCCACTACTGAATTTTCCCAGAATACCAGCTTTCCACCACACGATTATTTTCGCGCTCGCTGGTCATTGACACAGGGGCCGTTTAGTTCCCAAAAATTTTTGGAACCTTTGACCACTAATTAGGAGTATTAAATATAAATTAATTATAAAACTCGCGAGACGAATCTATTAAGACTAATTAATCTGTCATTAGAGGTTGGTTACTGTAGCACAATATTGTCTAATCATTGCATAATTAGGTTCATTAAATTCGTCTCGCGATTTCACCCGGGAGTATGGAATGGGTTTTGTCAGTTATCTATATTTAATACTTCGAATTAGTGGTCAAACGTTACAAATTACTGTAGCACGACGAAAATTTTTGGGAACTAAACGGGCTGCACCTGCACGAGCTTACCGTAAAGCAACCTGATATTTAGCTGACCAAGTTCGAATTCTCATTCTACTTTAAAGTGAAGAGTAAAATGCATGAATAGCCATTATACTTGTTAGCGTGTTTCAGTTTGACCATTATATTTTGAAAAGTGCCAATTGCGGTCACTAAAGTTGTTTCACTCTATCAATACGGTCACTACCTCTGTAGCCATACGTATTTGAATGATGTGGCATCCAAAGTGTAGTTCTGTTTTGCAAATTACTCTCTCATTTGAGTTAAAATCTGCAAAAAAGTAGAGGTTAAACCTATTAATTTTGACTGCCAAGTGATGCAGAGTGAAGCGATTCATCTTCGAGCTACAGTCGAATCAAAAATTTTGGAAAAAATAAGCTTCCGAGCTTTAGGAAGTAATAAACTTGTACATGCATAATTCCATGTATGCACAAATTATTGAAGTGCTCTTGACTCGAGCTCAACACCCCGTGGAATTGGAGCATTGCGGCGGCGACGGCGGTGGCGCAGGTCAAACAGTACTTGATTTAGCAAGGTCCATTATCAGGTTGATATTTATGTGTCTCAAATAACTCAAATGAGAGGGAGCAATTTGCAAAAAAGAACACATTGGATGCCATGTCATCCAAATATGTATTGGCTATAGAGGTAATTATCGTATTGATACTGTTAAATGACTTTAGTGGCCACGATTTGCACTTTTCAAAATACAATGGCCAAACTGAAACACGCTAACAACTATAATGACTATTTATGCTTTTTACTCTAAAGTAAACCATGTACTCCAGCTGGTAGGGCCGTTTTGCTTCGGCATGCACCAGCTGTCAGAGGAAGGGGCGGGCTAAGGCCGAGACTTTCGGCCCGTTACAATTTCCGGGCGTAGGTTTGGGCCTAATCAAGCTAGGATCGGAGCAGCCTTGTGGCCCATGGAGATTAGTATCAGCGCCGCGGCGGCGGCGCCGGCGCCGGCGGAGTCTCGTCTCCTCCTCGGAGCTGAACCAGCCCTTGGGTCCGATGAGCCGGGTGCGGGTGCTGGGGAGGCGGAGGCAAGGCCGGCGGCGAGGACGAGAGCGGCGGCTGCATCGGCGCCGCGCCGCTTGTCCCGCCGCACGTGCGGGTGGCTGCCGCTCCCCTTCTCCCGCCGCAACAAGGGCGATGCCGAGCTCGTCCCTCCTGTCTGTCGGGTGCTGGATGCCAAACATCTCAAGAGGCTTCGGGAGGAGAGGCGCAGGTAATCACCACTCGCTCTTTCTCCATCCAGGTCCTTGTATTCAGTTAAGCTGATGCATCTGATCTCGCTTAGTCGCATTCATATGGAAACCGTTTCCCTCCGCTTGATTCCACGATGCATTGATGCGTACGTGCGTGCGTGTCTTTTTGTATTTAGAGCTACGGAGCCGGGGCACTTCAAGCGCTTAGCCATCCAGCGCCAGCTTGTTACGGAATGCCTGCAGCACTACAACTACATGCATCCGGTTGGTCATCTGTGCTATCCGTCCTTGCCCAGCGTTCCTGCATACCAAATTAACTTGCTCTTGTGATTAGGGCCTACCAATACACAGACAATAGTGCTCTGGACTAGATATTATCAGAACATCAGAACTTTGGATTGACAAAACATACTAAATGAAACCATTGAACTGATTGATCGTGCCGATGCTTCTCCTTTGTAATTTTACATGTCTTTCTGTATTGACTTAGTTTTCTGCTATTGCTCGATTGTTCAGAATGACGAGTATGAACCTGCTCCTGGTGAGGTGACCAAATATATCAGGTGGCATTATGGCACTCGCTGGACTCATGGCAACTTCGTAGCACGTCGCAAGCGCTCTGGCTGCTTCTCCTTTCTACCTGCTCCTCGAACACTCTTCTTTTTTGAGCTCATGCATAGCCCTGATTTCACAGGAGTCGTGACATGCACCCCATTAGGTATTGATCACTTCTACCCAGCTTATTGCATCCTTATTCTCTCTGGCTTCTGTTACAGCATACTGGTATATTATTTTTTCCACTAAAGTTGTTTTGTTCTCTTTTTCGATTGCCAAATTATCTACCTAAAAAAATGGGGATCTCATCTGAAGGCATAAAACCATGTAAAGATTGCAGCTGATTGCCCTTGAGAAACCTTATAATATAGTAGACTGCTCCCATCAAGAAGGTACCCAAGCTGCTAAAATACTTTAGCTGCCTTTTACCTTGTAAATCTGAGGGGTTTGTGGTCCTAGTACTAGTTAGGAATAGGTGAGCTGTTCCTTTATCAGCACGCATATTCACTGTCTTACCTTTTTTTAACTTGCTTTTTTCTTCTTACTTTTTTGTCCATATTCAATATCTGACAATTAATTTTTGATGATTTCATTATGTCTACAATCCCTCTCTGGAAATATCTATTCATTTTTTTATAAACCAACCCTTAAATCTTTAGGCTTTATTTAGCAACACTCTGCATCATATAATGGTTATGCTGCACATATTTTAGGGTAGGACAAATTGTCGTATATTCTCCTTGGATGGGTGGCAAGGTGATTCCCAGCAAGTTTTATTCTGAACAAGGCAACTTTGAAGCTGTTAGCCACTTTGCCCCCCTTGGCGCACAACCTATGCTTCTTGCTGACCTAAGAGACATTGAACAGTGGTTAATAGCATGGTCTCTACCATGAACATTTTTCTGCTTCCAACCATTGTACTTTGGCTAACCTAATTTTTTCTATGTTGGGTTTTGTTTTTGAAAATGAAACTGATTAGTATATTTACTGTTGTACTGGCTGAATCTGATTTGTAGTTTTCCTTTTCTTTGAGATCAGATGAACCAGTTACTGAAGGCTATAGTATCCTGGGTTTTCCTATTTGGTGGGGTACTCGTCGTAATGGCAGCTGTATGTCTCCTCCTAGCCCTCTCTTCCCCTCTCTCTCCCTCTCTCTCTCTCAATGCTGTCTGTCGTGGTGCTGCAAACCACAGCCGGGTGGCGGAAGGCACCCGCCCTAGCCCAGAGGGTGTGAACTCGGGGGTTAGCTAGTCTTAGTTCGATCTCACTCAAGAACGCGATGAACACAGCTGGTTTAGAGTGGTTCGGGCCGCCGGAGCGTAATACCCTACGTCCATTGTGTGTTGTATTACTTGCGCTCTCTAGCTGAGTCTTGAGAGAGTCTGAGGATCTGTGTTCTAGCGGGTGTGCTCTCCCTTTTATATGTCCAAGGGGAGCACGTACACTGAGCGGGGCCCCGACATGTGGACCCGGCGATGTATTATAAACTACACTTTGGCCTTCAATGCCTCAGATCCGGAGATCTTGTCGTCGGCTTCCGTGCGTAGCTTCTGACCAGGGATGGTCTTGAGCTGTCCTGTCAGAGTAGAGTCTAGCCTCTGCAGCCACGCGTCGAGATCATGATGAAGCGCCGAACTACTGACTCAGTCCACTGTAGCAGTATGCACTGTTGCTCCAGTCAGTAGCTGGTCATCATGACTCGTCGCGCATGCGCACGGCGCTGAGTCTTTAATGCTTGTCTTGGTAAATGACGAGCCGTGTCGGTAATTGGCGATCCATAGTGTGGACTGACAAAAGCTGCCCCGTGCCCAGAGGCAGCAGAGCCCACCTCAACCACTCGCACTTAATGCGGGTGGGTGAGGGAGCTTCCAGCGGAAGGCTTGCGCCCGCGCCCGCGTGACACGTGGCGGCTCCGGACCCCTCCCGAGCAGCTAGCTGAGCCGAGAGCTCACGGGGGTCCGGATAGGCACGTGGAGGTCCAGGACCCATCTGCGGGAGTCCGGATGGCACGTGGAGGTCCCGGACCCACCTGCGGGGGTCCGGGTCCGCGGCCACAGGTACTGAGCATTTCCACCTCTAGGACACGTGGTGACACCGGACCCGTCCCCGAGCGGGAAGCGGGTCCGGGACCGTTGGTCCGGTGAGATGGAGTCGGACCCCAGGGGTCCGGCTGCTCAGCTCCTTAGGGCGTAGTTACGGATAACTACGCGAGTCTTGGCACAGTAGGAGTGGGTACCCCAGTTGCAGGGTACCGACAGAGGCCCCCGGGCCCCCCCGGGCCCGCCTCGGGAGAGGCAACGAACCCGCAGGTGGGGCCACTACTGTGAGCAACTTGGCTGCTTCTGGCGCCCAGCGGTGCGCGCCGCAAGGGTCTTGCCCCGCGTCGTCCATCCTTTGGGTCACCTGCTGCATCATCACGTTTGGACCTGCACATGACTCAAGGTAGATGCTTAGTAGCGTGCCCACGGGTCCCAAATCCTGTTGGCTGTAATCCTTTGAGATAGACAGCTAGGTTCAGTGAACGGAGCTCAAGGGGCCGGCCTTTAGGTTAAGAGAAAGTCCGGACCTCCAGGTTCCCAGTCCTAGGTACTACGACACTCATTCACAGGAGGTGGTGCGTGCAGGCTTAGGGTACGGAACCAGGCTAAGCGGCTACACGGCTCCGGACCTCCCCGGAGAATGAGTGCGCTTCCCTGAACCTGCAGGTTCCCAGGGGTCCGAACCCCTCTCTTCCATGAGGGGTCTCGAGCTAAGTCACTAACTAGCCAACTCAATTCGGACCACAATCACCGCACAAGAGTAAGAAGCCACGTGGGGGTTAGCGCAAACAGAATGCGTAGATCGAAATTGGAATGTAACATCCTTAGAGGCGAACTGAGAATAAATTTTTCCTTTATAACTAGATGTACATGAGATGTGCGATGTAAGGCAGAACACGGGTTTATGAGGCCGGAGCTGTCCGGACCTCCGGGCCCCCAGTCTTAGGTACTACGGTACTCACCTTAGGGAGGTAGAGCATGCAGGCTTAGGGTACAGAACCAGGCTAAGCGGCTACACGGCTCCGAACCTCCCCGGAGGGTGAATACGCTTCCCTGAACCTGGTTCGCAGAGGTCCGGACCCCTCCACGGGGGAGGCTCACCGGACTGGACCACACGGAAGTACTACATAGTTACAAAGGAAAATGTTTTATTCCCTGCTGGGCCTCTAAGAGTAGGACTTACAGAGATGTAGAGTCGGGGGTACAATCGGAGTCGGCTTTCCGCCGGAGAGAGCCACCAGAGCCGGCTTTCCGCCGGAGCGGGCTTGGTGCGACCGGAGTCGGCTTTCCGCCGGAGCGGCTTGGTGCGACCGGAGTCGGCTTTCCGCCGGAGCGAGCTTGGTGCGACCGGAGTCGGCTTTCCGCCGGAGCGGGCTTGGTGCGACCGGAGTCGGCTTTCCGCCGGAGCGGGCTTCCTCACATGAGTGAGGTATGCTGCGAGCTGGGATTTGTCGCTCCGCCGCTCGCAGCTTGTGAGGGGCCCCTTGACGGGCGCCCTGACTCTTGCCGACGTGCAGCGCGCGCCGCTGCCGACGGTGGCTGCTCCACGGGCACGGTTGCACCTGGCGCAGGAAGGCGAGAGGCGTGTGGTGCGGATGACGCCACACCCTCCGTCATCTCCAAATGTCGTCGTGGTGGGAGTGCTCAACCATCCGAGCCATGGAGATGAGCAAGAGATGAACTAAAACTAGCTAAATCACCCCTACCTGGCGTGCCAAATGTCGTGGTGCTGCAAACCACAGCCGGGTGGCGGAAGGCACCTGCCCTAGCCCAGAGGGTGTGAACTCGGGGGTTAGTTAGTCTTAGTTCGATCTCACTCAAGAACGCGATGAACACAGCTGGTTTAGAGTGGTTCGGGCCGCCGGAGCGTAATACCCTACGTTCACTGTGTGTTGTATTGCTTGCGCTCTCTAGCTGAGTCTTGAGAGAGTCTGAGGATCTGTGTTCTAGCGGGTGTGCTCTCCCTTTTATATGTCCAAGGGGAGCACGTACACTGAGCGGGGCCCCGACATGTGGACCCGGCGATGTATTATAAACTACACTTTGGTCTTCAATGCCTCAGATCCGGAGATCTTGTCGTCGGCTTCCATGCGTAGCTTCTGACCAGGGATGGTCTTGAGCTGTCCTGTCAGAGTAGAGTCAGCCTCTGCAGCCGCGCGTCGAGGTCATGATGAAGCGCCGAACTACTGACTTAGTCCACTGTAGCAGTGTGCACTGTTGCTCCAGTCAGTAGCTGGTCATCATGACTCGTCGCGCATGCGCACGGCGCTGAGTCTTTAATGCTTGTCTTGGTAAATGACGAGCCGCGTCGGTAATTGGCGATCCATAGTGTGGACTGACAAAAGCTGCCCTGTGCCCAGAGGCAGCAGAGCCCACCTCAACCACTCGCACTTAATGCGGGTGGGTGAGAGAGCTTCCAGCGGAAGGCTTGCGCCCGCGCCCGCGTGACACGTGGCGGCTCCGGACCCCTCCCGAGCAGCTAGCTGAGCCGAGAGCTCAGGGGGTCCGGATAGGCACGTGGAGGTCCAGGACCCATCTGCGGGAGTCCGGATGGCACGTGGAGGTCCCGGACCCACCTGCGGGGGTCCGGATGGCACGTGGAGGTCCCGGACCCACCTGCGGGGGTCCGGGTCCGCGGCCACAGGTACTGAGCATTTCCACCTCTAGGACACGTGGTGACACCGGACCCGTCCCCGAGCGGGAAGCGGGTCCGGGACCGTTGGTCCGGTGAGATGGAGTCGGACCCCAGGGGTCCGGCTGCTCAGCTCCTTAGGGCGTAGTTACGGATAACTACGCGAGTCTTGGCACAGTAGGAGTGGGTACCCCAGTTGCAGGGTACCGACACTGTCAATGCATTTGTTTTGCAGCGGATATCATTTGCAAGATCTGCTATCGTCACTTTAAATTTCCGCATCCTTTGATGAGTGAAACAATTGCATGTGGGCACAAGAATGTGGAGAGAGTTTGCGAGATGTGTGATCGTCGCTCCTGCGTGCTACATCCATTCCCGAACCAGGAGAATGTGCATATGCCTATTGCAGATACCTTCATCGCAACTAGTACTGAGCACGGAGGACCGCAACCATTGTGGATAGAAAGCATACCTGATTTTTGAGGGCAGAAAGCAGACTTGTTACTTTGGTGCTTTAGCTAGTCATTTGTATGTCGCTTGTTGGCTTATTGTACATAGAACATGACGATTACTTTCTACCAGACTAGCAATAGTTGGAATTTGCCTCCAAACCACGCTTCTATATGGGGAAACTGGAAGATCCTTAATGTAAATGTGTCTGCTGGAGTCATATAGTAGTTTCAGCATAAAAAGATGTTGCTTTTTCCCCCTTGCATTTTCATTCTGTGAAGAAAATTAACTGTGCTAATTTGAACTTTACATCATTTCTTGGTCAAGCTACTTTGGAATCAGAGAAGCTGCAATAGTTTGTGTTACCTGTGTATGTGAAACGATGTTCAGCAAAAATTGTGACTCCTGTGGACACAGCGATGGTTTCCTATCCATAAATCCCTCAAAAAGAGAGACAAATTCATGTCCCCAACTTAAAGCTCAATTGGTACGTTGAGGGGGGAGAAAGACAATGAGCCAACTGAACAAGTCCGACTAAATTGAGCCTAGCTTTTGTCAGGGGCTAAACGGATAAAATAGATTGTTACCCGTAGTAAAATAGACTAAAATAGTGCGACACCAAAATGTTTCATAAACTGATTTTCATCACACTTGGTCCTCTTCGGCACAATAATGTTCAGGAAACCACAAACCACAAATTTTAATGAATAATTTACACAGTTGGAAATGTCTGCTTTTACAGACTTAATAATTGATTGATTTCTTCAGTTACCATCATTCTTTGAGCATCATGTTCTTCTCCAGTATATACTTGCCTTCTTTGAATTTCTGATCTTCCTCATAAGCTTTCTCCTGCACTCAATGAGTGGATAACTCATCATGATGTTAACAAGGTCCAGGGAAAAAAAACACAACATGCACCAGGGAGAATGTAAAAAACACATCTGAATATAAATATATTTGCTTGTATCCTCGTGTTTAACTGTGGTAATTCAACCAAACATCTCAAATATGTAGCAGCACCCAGGTTTGGTCTGATTTGCATGGCAATGACCAGTGGCGGAGGTAGGATGAGGGATAAGGGGGGGCTGGATCAATGGAATTGTTAGTTTGCATGAAGATTTAATGGTAATTTAAGGTTTTCGCTACAGTATTTTAAGTGTGATTAGTTGCTCTTAGGGGTAATTGATCCGCCGCTGGCAATGACAACTAAAGTACAAAAGAACAGGCAAACTTGTGCTCCGAGTGGAAAGAAAAGGAAGACAACAGAGTGCTCATGAAAAAGGTGAAAGAATAGCTAAAAGTATGTTCCTCAGTTGACTAACAAGTAACTACTATGAACTAGCAATTGCTGACCAATTAACTTGTATTTTCCAAGTACCTTTTTGACCGCACAGAACAAATCACATAAATCACATGATGGTGGAGGATAACCTGATATTCGGCATCTCATGTACTTTAGCTATTGAGCTCAGGACTGGAGCATGTACCTAATTAATCCCATTACAAAGTAAAAATCTGACTTTCAAAGTTTAAGCTACAGCTTGGGCACTGAATACTGCTTGGCACCACATGATTCTTGTGTGCAAGGGAAAAATACTTATCCTATATATTGTTTCAGAACATTTTTGAGACATTCAAGGAATTGTTCAATTGGAACATGGAGTCACATATGATTTTCCAGGATATTATTAGGATGCCTATCCTCGTAGATGTAAAGAAATCAACATACATCATTCAGATATAACAATGACCAATTTTCTTGCTTTAAATATCTCCAGTATTTTTTTTCAAATATATCAGGGCATTATTAAGTTTAAATTTTCTACAGTAGTATTGGCAAATTGTTAACTTACATATCTCCAGCCAAGGAGTCGCTGGCAGCGGCTACAGTAGATATCATTCACTGTATGCATTCCAGTCATGAGCCGACGATCCTCGTTCGGACCAAAGCTCACATTCACCCTGGACGTGACATTGACCCCAGATCAACATGTAAACAAGAATTTACAATGTGTAGTGATTAAAAATCCAAACCTTCAGTTATATACTATACTTAACTCATTATATGATCTGGAGCTGCGTAATGGTAATAACCATGATAATAGTTACATGTCATGTTACTTATTTGATTCACGCCCATAATGACTCGGGTGATCCTAGAACCAAACAGACACTGAGGCACATACCCCTCCATCCCATCCATTACTGATCCAACCTAAGAGACAGTACCACATATCCACACCCACAAAACTGGTTCTTGCTTGATTACACAAGACAACATTTGATAGACATCACCTCTATACCAACGACCAACAGGAGCTTCAGGGCGATTATTCAGTCAGTAATCTTTCAACCCAGACAGCTAAAGTTGATGCAACTCTAACAAGTGAAGTAACAATGCGCTTTAAACTCCCGCAGCTACACCTACAACAAAGACGCTAAGCGACCAGCCACATTGCAAGTACCGTACGATCCACGCTCTGGAAACAACTATAAATCAAAGTGGGGGGAATAGAGATTGAGGGACAGGCCCAGCTCACACGCTGTCGAAGAGGTAGGCGCGGCCGTGGCGGCCGCGGAACTCCTTGGACACGATGGCGGCCGGCGACGCCGAGTCCACCCTGCAGTACTTGCACTTGAACACCTTGGGCCCCGGGAGCGACTCCACGAACAGCAGCCCCATCGCCCTCCCTCGCAGAACCGCCCGACCGGCGAGCTCGATCGACCGGCGCCGCGCCCCGCACCAGATTCCCCCCCCCCCCCCCCCCCCGGACCAACCCAGCAACCGAGGCCTAAATCTCAATGTCCTGTCAGCAAATCCCGAACCGCCGGAGCGCCAGGGCAAGGCGGCGATTGGGCCCGACCGCCATCGGCGGGGGGAAGGGGCCGGCGGGCGGATCGGGCGGAGAATGCGACGGGATTCGGTAGGGGAGGGTGGGGGAAGCGTAGGCGACGAGGAAATGGAGAAATGAAATGAGAAATTGCTGGAATGCCTGGTCCTTTCCGGGCGCGGTTATTTCCACGCTGGGGATTTATAGGCGGGGACGACCCTTCGACGCGGGTGCCGACGGGCGACGGACGGGGCCGTGCGGAGGTGGCTTTGATTTCCTCGCTCCCATTTGGTTGGTGTGGTGGGTGTCCGTGGAGGCGGATCGGATCGCGCGCTCGCGCCGTGCCCGTGCCGTTGCTTTGTGGAGCACCCGGATGCACGGAAATGGAGCCATTCATTCGCGGGCCTCTGGACCTTTGCTTCGTGGCACTTCCGTATGCGGTTTTTTTATTTTTATATTTTTTTATTTCCGTTTTTTACAAAAATATATTTTCGATTTGAAAATTTACAGAAATATACCCCGGCCGCCCCGCTGCCGGGCGACAAGGATTTAAACGCAAAAAAAAAGAAAAAAATTGCATACAAATCCCTAGAGCCGGCCGCCCGGCAGTTGGGCGGCCGGCTCCCCAGCCCTATATAAGGTGTTGGCCCCCCTCACCCTATTTGGCTTACTAAAAATCCAAAAAAAAAGAAAAGAGAGGAAAGGAGGGAGAGGAGGGGTGAGGGAGAGGCAAAGCGGCGAAGCCCTGTCGGATTTTCAAGGCGGCGACTTTAGGTAACTAAAATTTTCTATATTTTATAAATAGATTATGTTGTAATTTTTTTGAAACAGTAGATTAGCAATCTGTTCAATTATTGTTAGGAGTGATTAGTGGTACATTTAGATGCAGTTACTTATAGTGATTAGCGTTGATATAGTACATTTAGTGTTAGATTTAGTATTAGAAAATACTAGAAAATTGTTAGAGAAGTATTAGAAAATAAAAAATGTAAGATAATATAAGAAAATTATAGAAAATGTTAGAAAATTGTAGAAAATTATAGAAAATGTTAGAATTTTTTTTAGAAAATGTTAGAAAATAGTTTAGCAATCAGTTTAATTATTATTAGGAGTGATTAGTGGTACATTTAGGTGTAGTTACTGATAATGATTAGCGTTGATATAGTATATTAGCAATCTGATTGTTCACTTGTGATTGCCAGGGCTCAACACCATGGCATCCTCAGGATCCACGTACATTCCATGGAATAAGGTGACGGAAACAGTCCCCCAAGGAGTCCAGGTGCCTATGTGTTTTTGCGGATCCTTGTGCAAACTAATGAAATCAAGGATTTTGGGGGACGACTTTGGCAAGAGATTCTTCATGTGCGAGAATTACGAGTACGACCCCCCAAACATTACGGCAAGGACCGAGCAAAGGTACTACAAAACACTTTCAGAGTTTGTCACTTTCTGATCTAGTAATGACTTCTAACATGATTTAGGGAAAGACTCCACCGCCTCTATGTGATTTCGTGCAGTGGTTAGACACCGAGCAATCTCAGTAGGATAAGGACCACGTGGAGCGTCAAGCAAGGTGGGCTGCACAAAGGTGGCAACGAATGCTGCATGAAGAACAAATGGAGGAGAAGCGCAAGAAAAACCAGGAAGACATTCAGAAGAGGATTGCAGATTTGGAACGTCAGAAGGCAGAGGAACGTGAAGCTGACAGGGAGAGGAAGCGAGAGAGGGCCCGCCGTGCTAAGGAAGCAGGATCTGAAGCTATTAGGAAGGGAAAATATCCCCGGTGCACTCAGTAAAGCACCACCATATAATCCCGGCATTTTACATTTCCTAAGGCATGTTAGGTTTACTCACAACACGAGGTTATCGTGTTGCACATGCCATGGTTTTCATTGTTCAAGTATCTAGTAGTACGAACGTCTTAGGCCTCTGCTTTGTAATCGTAGCATTGTTTACAAAACTGTATTGCAAACAGAAAATTTATGATTCGTAACTACCCTTCTATTTTCAGTATAATTTCCAGTTTTTCCAGTGAGATGAATTTTGAGTTACCACTCTCTTCTGTGTTCTTGGATTGTTCTTCCAACCATCATATATATATATAATCAGGGAGCGTACAGTGAAAACTCTATTAAATGCATGAACACTTCTCATCTTGTAAAAGCGGAGTCTTTGATTTTTCTTTTCATAATTCGTCAAGGAGAGTTGAAAAGTACAGAACAACTCAAATAAAACAAAACACATAACAATTCAAATAAAACAAAACACGGAACAATTCAAATCAAGCAAAACACAGAACAATTCAAACACAGAACAATACATTCGTAATATTACATGCTACAATCTGGTGCAAATACATATCCATACATAACGAAATGTAATTATCACATACAGGTCGGAATACATATCCATACATCTGGTTCAAATACATATGCACACATAACGAAATCTAGACGCGACGGGCTCCAAACTCCGGAGGCAATCCATCGGTGGGATTTCCAGAAGGTTAGAAAATGAGTCTTTGGATTCACATTGAATATCTCGTGAAGCCATTTGCGTATGGAACCAAAACTCCTCTCTAAGGATTTATCTATTCCGCACTCTCTTCATTCAAAAGCTGATAGATCTACTCCATACGCATCATAAGAAATATATCTGTCACCATAATGAACTTGAAAACGAAGCTTGCTCGACATATCTGGACACAGAATCATGATATTAATTGATTGCTAATCTACTGTTTCAACAAAAATAATTGCTCGACATATATGAACACACAATCATGCTATTTGTAAAGCGTAGAAGAATTTTGGTTACCTGCAGTCGCCGGCTCGAAAATCCGGCAGGGCTTCGCCTCTCCCCCCCTCTCTTTTTTCTTTGTTTCTGGAATTGTAGTGATGCAAATGAGAGGTGGGGGGACCAGCCAACCCTTATATAGGGGTGGTAGAGCCGGCCGCCCCGCTGTCGGGCGCCCGGGCCTAGGGACCTGTCTGCAATTTTTTTTTTGTGTTTAAGTCCCTGCCGCCGGCAGCCGGGCGGCCAGGTCCCGGCCGCCCGGCAGCGCGGCGGCCGGGGTATATTTCTGAAAAATTCCAAATCGAAAATATATTTTTGTAAAAAATGGAAATAAAAAATAAAAAATAAAAAAAACCGCCTTCCGTATAGAAGTGCGGTCAGCTCCATGGAGGCCCATACATACTAAAGACATGCCGTACACAAAGGCCGGGTCAGCTCCATTCCTGGTTCCTTCTGGGCCTGCATGGGCACGGGCTGGTGGTCGTGGTGTGCGTTTGTGTACTGGGCCGGGGGTAGCTATAGTTTTCTCTTCAGCGACCGTGCTACCTGATGACGGCCCGCACATCCAGGGCCAGCGAGCGTGTGGCGCGGTCGTTGGCTCGTTGCCCTGTCCCTGGCAGTGGCCGCCGGGAGGCTATATGTCGCCTGCGCTACAAACTTCAGATCCATCGCCTGAAGAATGGGTGCATCCGATTTTGGGCTGTTTTAGCATATTCGGACCAATTGTCATTGGTGTGGGCTGGGGAATCCAATTTTACAGGCGACCGCCAGCGAGCATTCTAGCGCTTGATTTCCCGACCAGCCTGGCAGCCCCCACGTGTGTGGGTCCTACTAAGAACCAGTTTCATTCCCCTTCTTTGCGTGGCGTGGCGATAGGTGCTGGGCGACGTCAAGGGCTGTGTTCACTTCCCTCAAACTTTCCATCACATCGAAACATTAAATATAGCAAATGACTCATGCATGAAGTACTAAATATAGGTAAATAAAAAAAACCAATTGCATAGTTTTGATGTACGTTGCGAGACGAATCTTTTGAGCCTAGTTAGCCTATGGTAGGACAATATTTACCACAAACAAACGAAAAGTGCTACAGTATACTATAGTATCAAATGTGACCCTTTTCACCACCTTTTCGCGTATCTAAACACACCCAAGGATTCACACCGCCACGACACATGACCTGGGGCACGAAGGCCTGCAAGCTGCAGGTTTTGGGCGGTGCCGAGCTCCACGGTGGCCGTGCATTGCGGCCAGGAGCTCCTGCGCGCAGCAGCTCGTCGGAGTGGCGAACCAGTGTAGCGCATCTAGGCCGATAGATGCTAATGGTAAGTTTCGGTGATTTATGACAACCGTATGCGACTAACGTGTGTTTTAAAGGAAAGCTCAATAACTGGATTAGTCTCATATGAAATATGAAAGGAGACCCCTCAATTCGAAACAATCATGCGTACCAAGGACTCAATTTGAAAGATTAAGGACCTTTCTAGTCTCAAGTGTCACAAGGAGTTGAAGGACACTTGTTTTAGTTAGGTTTTATAGTTTCTAGTTCTTGATCGTACTATTAAGAGGGGTTCATGAGTTAGTAGCTTGATCAAACTTGAGTTGGCCTTAGAAATCTTGCACACTCACTCAAAAACAGCAAAAGATGGTAAATAGAAGTCAACACAACTCTTGGAAGAAGAAACAATCAAAGTCACATTCGAATCCAAGTCAAAACAGCTGAAAACAAAGAAAATCAGCAGCACCGGTTGAACCGGTGCCCTAGCATCGGAGCATCCGATGCATGGCGGAAGGACCGATGACCTGTCGGTCTATCTTCTCTGGATGAAGGCAGAAATCAAGTTCAGCACCGGTTGAACCGATGGTCAAAAAGATAAGCACCGGTGCAATGAAAGTCCTTTGTTCCAGAGAGCATGTTTTGGTGGACTTCAACCTCTCTTCAGCACCGGTTGAACCGACGCTCCGAAATCAAAGCACCGGTGCAATGAAAGTCTTTTGTTCCAGGGAGCATATTTTGGTGGACTCCAACTTCTCTTCAGCACCGGTTGAACCGACGCTTCAGAATCAAAGCACCGGTGCATTGGATGTACTTTGTTCCAGAACGCTTGTTTGAGTTGATCAGTGAACCTCTTCAGCACCGGTTGATCCAATGCCCCTACGGAGCATTCACCAGTGCAATGACGCAAGCGTGGATACTGTGTCAGAACTCCAACGGCTACTTCTTTGACACAGAGAGACCGGTTGAACCGATGCCCATATTTTCTATACCGTCGGTTCTTCCGGTGGTCACGGCTTTTCTGCAGAAAGCTTCCAACGGCTATGTGACCTCCTCCACTCTATATAAGGGTACCCCCTGGCTCATTTTAGTTGCCTTTTGACACCTTGAAAACCTGAGGCCACCTTTGAGAAGAAGAGAAAGAGCTTTGAGCAAAAGAGAGAAGATCTAGTGCTTAGTTTGTGCTTCAACTTTGAAGAACTCATCCTTTGCAAGTGTAGCAAGTGTGCTTGAGCTAGGGCCAACTGAGTGTAGGTCAAGTGAAGGCTTAGGAGCTTGTTACTCTTGGTGTTTGGCAGCACCTAGACGATCTTGGTGATCGAAGTGTTTCCCGCGGAGCTTGCCAAGGATTGTGGGAGCCCGGAGAAGAAGATTGTACGTGGCTTGAGCTCCACCACGCCGGGATGGTGAACGGAGACTCTTAGTGAGCGCCCAAGTCTCGGTGACATGGGAGGTGACAAGACTCTTAGTGAGTGTCACAACGTGGATTAGGGGTGTGTGCCAACACATCGACACCACGGGAAAAATCCGGTTGTCTCTTGCACTCTCTTTCATTTCAATCACTTACTTTCATGCTTTCTTTCATGTGCTTGACCTTAGAGATCATAGCTTAGCTCTACCTTGCTTAGTTTCTTATCTTTGTTAGCTTGTGTAGTTAGCTTTGTTTAGCCGGTTGGTGAATTGAGCCTTACTAGCATTGCATAGGTTAAGGTTGTTTTATCTATTTTAGAAATTTGAAAAAGGCCCAATTCACCCCCCTCTTGGTCCATCGATCCTTACAATTGGTATCAGAGCCTCGTTGCTCATTTGGATCATTAGGCTTCACCGCCTAGAGCTATGGCCAAGATGGGAGGTTCGCCGCCTCACTTCGAGGGCAAGAACTTTGCCTATTGGAAAGTTTGTATGGCCGCATACCTTGATGCGATTGCCCCCGAAGTGTGGATGGCAACAAAGACCGGATTCACCGGAACTCCCACCTCGGAGCAATTAAAATGGAACGCTAAGGCTAGAAATGCAATTTTCGAAGCCATTAGTGAGGAAGTCTTTGCTAGAGTAAATGGCATGGACTTAGCAAGTGAGATATGGAAAGAACTAATTGAAATTCATGAAGGCTCCACAAAAGTCCGTGAACAAAAATATCACTTGTTTAGAGCAAAGTATGATTCTTTTAAGATGCTTGCTCATGAAAATTGCAATGATATGTATTCTCGCTTGAATGTCATTGTCAAGGACATTAATGCTCTTGAAGTTTCTAAAATTGACGGTGCCTCCATCAACCGCAAGATTCTCATGCTCCTTCCGAAGCCCAAGTACAACATTATCAATGCTATGCTTAAAAAAGAGAATCTTGATGCAATGGAAGTGGGAGAGCTTGTGGGCGAAATTCGCGCTCATGAAATGGGTATCCTTGGTATGTCCGAAGAGCCAACAACAAGCAAATCAATTGCTCTCAAAACCAAGGCTAACAAATCCCGCAAGCTCAAGATGGTCAAGCAAGAATCAAGCTCAAGCAATGAAAAAGAGGATCATCATGAGAGCTCATCCGATGAAGAAGATGATGGAGAACTTGCTCTCATGATGAGAAAGTTCACACGCTTGAATGACAAGATCAACAAGAAGGGTTTCAACTTTGACCCCAAAAGAAGAATGTTCCGGCCATGGGGAGATGTCAAGAACAAAACTTGCTATAATTGTGGAGAAAAAGGACACATCTCTCCCGATTGCCCCAAGCCGGACAAAAGAAAGAAGGACAACAAATGCAAACAACGCCATGATTCAAGTGATGATGAAGAAGATGAGAAGAAGAACAAGAACAAGAAGCTTGGGAAGAAGAAGAGCCATGACAAGAAGACCAAGCTCTTCCCAAAGAAGAAAGGGCACACCAAGAGAAGCTTCTTGGTGGAAAAACAAGAATGGGTGACCGATGTCTCATCAAGCGAAGATTCAAGTGATGAAGAAGACATCGTCACCATCGCCCTCACCAATGAAGAAGCACCACTACCTCCGCCTCCTATGTGCCTCATGGCAAAAGGTAACACTAAGGTATGTGAGGTAGATAGTGAAGATGAAAGTGATGAAGAGCTTGATCCTTATGAATTCACTAATCTCATTAATGAGTACACATCCGTCATCAAGAGGGAAAAGGGCAAAGTCAAGATTCTTGAGAGCACTCATGCCAAGTTAGAGCTTGCCCATTCCGACTTGCTTGGCAAGTACAATGACTTGCTCAAAAAGCACAATGAGTCACTTGTACTTGCTAAACAAGTTGAAGAGAGCCACAAAAAGCTTAAACAAGAGCATAGGGAGTTGGCTCACAAATATCAAGAACTTGAATTTGCCTATGAAGCAATTGACCCAAGTCTTGAGAACTTTGCTCATGAAACTATTGAGAAGGTCAATGCTTCTACTTCATGTGATGACCTACTCATTAATGCAAATGCCACTAATGCTTTGCCCAAGCTTGTACCTTCTAGGGAAAAGGAATTGATGGATCAAGTGGCAAGCCTCAAGAGTAGTGTGGAGAAGCTCTTAAGAGGAGAATACATCCACAAGGAAATTCTCTTCAACAATGCACGTGACTATGGCAAGAGAGGTCTTGGTTCATTTCCGGAGCCAAATCAAGGCACTAATCCTTCTCCGGAGATCAAGATTAGCTTCATCAAGTAAGTTGGATCATATTGCCAGCATTGCCAAGTCACCGGGCACCACACTAGGGAGTGCACTTTACAATCACGTCCTCTTCCTAATTTACCCAAGAATTACTCTTCAATGTTTCAAAATAACCATTTTCTCTTGAGTAAAGTGAAGGGCAAGGTGAAGGCCAAGTTCATTGGCAAACTCACAAAGGAGTCAAAGAAAAAGCTCCCCAAGCAACTTTGGGTCCCAAAAGCTCTTGTCACACATGTGCAAGGCCCAAAGCTTGTTTGGGTTCCCAAAACTCAAAAGTGAATTCTCATGTGTGTAGGTGAACTACAAAGCCGGTGGAAAACATTGGGTACTTGATAGCGGTTGCTCTCAACACATGACCGGCAATGATAGCATGTTCACCTCTCTTGAAGACCCCGGCGATCATGAACATGTCACCTATGGTGATAACTCAAGGGGGAAAGTCTTAGGTTTGGGTAGAATAGCAATCTCTAAAGATTTATCCATCTCTAATGTCTTGTTTGTAGAAGCACTTATTTTCAATCTCATTTCTATTGCTCAATTGTGTGATCTTGGACTAACGTGTACTTTTGACAAGAATGGTGTTATAGTAACTCTTGAAGAAGACAAGTCAATGGTATTCACGGGGTTTAGGCATGGCAACATCTATTTAGTGGACTTCTCTTCAAAGCAAACAAGCACCATGACATGCCTCTTCACCAAGTCTTCTCTTGGGTGGCTTTGGCATAGAAGAATTGCTCATATTGGCATGAGCAACCTCAAGAAAGCCCACAAGAGAGGGATGATCACCGGCTTGAAGGATGTCACGTTTGACAAAAACAAGCTATGTAAAGCATGCCAAGCCGGGAAGCAAGTTGCAACACATCATCCCATCAAGACGATGTTGTCTACCTCCAAGCCGCTCGAGCTTCTTCACATGGATCTCTTTGGTCCAACTACATACAAGAGCATTGGTGGTAACCTCTATTGCCTAGTAATTGTTGATGATTTTTCACGTTACACTTGGGTCATGTTTCTAGGAGATAAGGGTGAAACTCCGGAAATCTTCAAGACTTTTGCAAGAAGAGCTCAAAGGGAGTACAACTCCCCAATTGTGAAGATCCGGAGTGACAACGGCACCGAGTTCAAGAACATGAAGATTGAAGAATGGTGCGATGAAGAGGGCATCAAGCATGAGTTTTCCGCCACCTACACGCCTCAACAAAATGGAGTGGTGAAAAGAAAGAACAAGACTCTCATCACCCTAGCTAGAGCAATGTTGGATGATTATGGCACGTCCGAGAAGTTTTGGGCGGAAGAAATCAACACGGCGTGTCATGCATCCAACCGAGTATATCCTCACCGACTCCTCAAGAAAACTCCATATGAGCTCATCACCGGGAAGAAACCAAATATATCATATTTTCGATTCTTTGGTTGCAAATGCTTCATCTATAAGAAGAAAAGGCTCGGTAAGTTTGAAAATAGATGTGATGAAGGTTTCTTTCTTGGTTATGCATCAAACTCCAAAGCATATAGAGTATTCAATCAAATCTCCGGGTTAGTTGAAGAAACATGTGATGTAGAGTTTGATGAATCTGATGGCTCCCAAGAGGAGGTTGTTGGCTATGAAAATGTAGGTGATGAGGAGATTGATGAAGCTTTGAAAAATATGTCCATTGGGGATATCAAGCCGGAAGAGGTGCATGAAGGCAATGATCAAGGGGGAGGACCTTCCTCATCTACACCAAGCACCTCCACGGCGCCCCAAGTGGATGAAGATCAAGAAAAAGATGATACACAACCTCAAGAAGATGTGTCAACGCCAACACCCCAAGTCCAAGAACAAGAAGAGCAAAGTGTTCCACCACAAACACAAGTCACCCATGATCCACCCCAACAAGCATCCACGCAAATGCCGCTAGTGAAGCATGGTCGCATCTCCACGGATCATCCAATTGGTCAAATCATCGGTAGTCCTTCCAAGGGAGTAAGAACTCGCTCTAAACATGCTTCATTTTGCGAACATCACTCGTTTGTTTCTTGTATTGAACCCACTAACATAGAGGAAGCGCTTGAGGACTCGGATTGGGTGATGGCCATGCAAGAAGAGTTGAACAACTTCACCCGCAATGAAGTTTGGGTCCTCGAAGCTCCTCCGAAAGACAAGAACATCATCGGCACCAAGTGGGTCTTTCGAAACAAGCAAGATGAACATGGGGTGGTGATACGCAACAAAGCAAGACTTGTGGCAAAAGGGTTCTCTCAAGTCGAAGGTTTGGATTTTGGTGAAACTTTTGCTCCGGTCACAAGACTTGAAGCTATCCGTATCCTTCTTGCTTACTCTTCACATCATAACATTAAGTTGTATCAAATGGATGTGAAAAGTGCATTCTTAAATGGCGTTATTAACGAACTTGTTTATGTTGAGCAACCTCCCGGGTTTGAAGATCCGAGGAATCCTAACCATGTTTATAGGTTGCACAAGGCACTCTATGGGCTCAAACAAGCTCCAAGGGCTTGGTATGAGAGGCTTCGTGACTTCCTAATCATGCAAGGCTTCAAGATCGGGAGGGTGGACACCACTTTGTTCACAAAAGACGTCAACGGGGATCTTTTCATTTGTCAAATTTATGTTGACGATATTATCTTTGGCTCAACTAATGATTTACTAAGCCATGAGTTTGCTACCATGATGTCTAGGGAATTCGAGATGTCCATGATTGGCGAATTGACCTTCTTCCTTGGTTTTCAAGTCAAACAAATGAAGGAAGGGATATTCATCCATCAAGAAAAGTATACTAAAGATATCTTGAAAAAGTTCAAGATGGATGAGGGCAAGCCAATCAAGACACCCATGGCAACCAATGGGCATCTTGACTTGGATGTGGACGGTAAACCGGTTGATCAATCCCTCTATCGTTCTATGATAGGGTCTTTGCTTTACCTTACCGCATCTAGGCCCGATATAATGTTTAGTGTGTGCTTGTGTGCCCGCTTTCAAGCTGACCCAAAAGAGTCACACCTTTCGGCTGTGAATAGGATCCTTCGGTATCTCAAGCACACCCCTAGCATAGGTTTGTGGTACCCCAAAGGCGCTAGTTTAGATCTCTTGGGATACTCGGATTCGGATTTTGCCGGAAGCCGTGTGGATCGCAAGAGTACCTCCGGGGGTTGCCACTTGCTTGGGCGTTCTCTAGTTTCTTGGTCAAGTAAGAAGCAAAATTCCGTAGCTTTGTCCACCGCGGAAACGGAATATATAGCGGCCGGTGCATGTTGTGCCCAAATCCTATATATGAAGCAAACCCTTTTGGACTTTGGTGTGAAACTAGATAGGATCCCTCTCCTTTGTGACAATGAAAGTGCCGTAAAAATTGCCAAGAATCCGGTTCAACACTCTCGCACAAAGCACATTGATATTCGCCATCACTTCTTGCGTGATCACGAAGCCAAAGGAGACATATCTCTTCAAGGTGTGAGATCCGAGGAGCAATTGACGGATATTTTCACAAAACCATTAGACGAGAGTACCTTTGTTAGGCTAAGGAATGAGCTTAATGTGTTAGATGCGGCAAACGTCATGTAAGTTGCCATGTCATATAGAAAAAGGCATACATATAGGACACTTGTCTAACCATGGTAAGATAGTGATGAGCAAGGGTTTAGCTAGAGGTGGTGGTCCACTTGTTTTCCTCTAGGCTTGTAGAAAGGCTCATCATGAAGAAGCTTCCCGTGGGTTCAAACTTGACAAGTAGATCTTAATTTCTTGTTATGCATTTCTTGTCATATAGATGTGCACTTCATGTTTACTTTTCTTTCGCATATGGTTGTAGCTTGCATTATCATTGCATGCGTAAGGGTCACAAAGGAGATCACTTGATGAAAATGAGACTTGTTTCATATACAAGATCTTAATTCATGAAAAGTGAAAAGAGCAAAGTGTTAGGTACGTTATTACCTAGTGAGTCATGTCATAATGAGTTTGAAGCTCTCTATCTTCAATATTCCTATGACAAGGCTCATACATTTTATTTGGCGCTTTGTCTCTCTTGCGGCTTTTTCTTGTTTTTGAAAAGAAAATTATTTAAGCAAGTATGCTATCCTATTTATTTTGAGTGGTAAAGTCGCCTATGCAAGTCCATTAACTTGAGTTTATTTGAGTTTTATAAGTTTACTGGACTTAGCATAGAAGAGTGAGCTGAGTGTGGGGTTTTTGGCTTCACCGGTTAAACCGACGTTCAAAGGATCTATACCCATCGGTTTAACCGGCGTTACTAACTTGTGGCTCAGCTCAGTCAAGTTTCAGACGTTCAACCGACGTATTCAAAAGTCAGAGCATCGGATCAACCGGTGATCATAAATGCAGATCAGACCTAGCAATCAACCGGCATTTTGATCAATCAACCGACAAGTTCACTTTTGACAGCATCGGTTCAACCGGCGTTCAGTTTCAGATCTGCAGAAGTCTCGGGTGAACTGCACCGACGCAATCAACCGGCGCTCAAACCCTAGGCATCGGATCGACCGGCGTTAAGGAAAATCGCGGGCCCACCTGTCATATATGTCTCTTGCCCGCGCTGCCGGCCTCTGTTTCACTTCTCCCTTCACGCCGCCGCCGCCCGACTCGATCCCGTCACGCCGCCGCCTTCCCTTCGAGCCGCCTCCGCGCCGCCACCACTCGCCGCCGCTCGCCTGCACACCGAGCCGCCGCCGCCGCGCTCCTTGCTCGCCGCCACGGTCGCCAACCGCCGCTTCAAGCCGCCACCGCGCGCCCGCGCGCTCGCCCAGCGCCGCCCGTGGGCACCTGCTCCGCCCGCGCGCTCCTCCGTGCTCCAGCGCCGCCGTGCTCCACGCCTCCACGCCATCCACATGTCGAGCAGCCCACGCAACCATGTGCCGCCTTCGCTTTCTCACGCCGCAGCCACCACCGCTTCGCGCACGCAAACTGTTCGAGGGTTTGCCCGCGCCGCTTTTCGCACCGCTCCCGCGCCACGTTCTTGCCTTCGCTAGTAGAGATGGGTCGCGAGAAGAGGAAGGGAAAGAAAGTTGTGGTCGAGAAGCCCGCTCGCAAGCGGACTCGTGCAGAGAAGGAGGCCGAGAGGGCCGAGATGGTGGCCAAGGCCGCCGAGGAGCAGGCATCAGGCCGTGCTCGTCCGTTCCAGATCAGAGAGGACCCCAGAGGCAGAGGCAGAGGCAGAGGCAGGGGTATGGGCAGAGTGAGAGGTGCCAGGGCCACCAGAGCCGCGACAGCAGCAGCAGCAGCGACAGATTCAGATGGTTCTGACTCAGAGGCAGCACAATCAGAGGGGCAGAGTTCTCCACAGCAGTCGTCTGAGGGAGGTTCCCCGGCAGCGACAGAGCGTCGCACTGGACCGAGGACTCGGGGAGGACACCAGCCACAGGAGCCCCGCAGGTCAGCAGCAGATGTGAGAGCACACTTCGCTCACTTCAGAGGACTGCCCAGGCTGCTAGAGATGGAGCGGAACCGTTATATCGAGGACTGGGTCAGAGTGTTCTACGCCACAGCTTGGATAGCTCCCGAGCGCAGAGCCGTGCACTTCATGTTTGGAGGGCAGGACTTTGGTTTGTCGAGGGCGACCATTGCTGGTATACTTGGAGTTGACCTGGTCGACGTCTCGCTGCACGAGAGGGTTTACGGGGACTCAGATCCACCCCGCAGGGCGATGGTTGGCGGGATTGCTCCTTCCCACGAGGCGATCACTCAGTGCTTCCGCCAGCCGTTCCCAGCCTCTTACGCTAGAGTGCCGAGCTTGCTGACTCCAAAGGCATACGCTGTTCACATGGCACTCCGGAGGAGTCTGTTACCGAGGAGTGGCTACCCAGAGGGGTTCACAGGTTTGCAGCAGCTCTTGCTCCTACACATCCTCACTCACGAGCCATTTGATATAGTTGACTTTATTCTGGCTGAGATCGAGGATGCAATGGCGGAACCAGGGGGCTAGCAGGGGCCACGGCCCCCCCTAAGGCTGAAAAAAAAATTGAACCTCCCTCTTTTTTGCAGTATATAACAAATAATTAGATAAGTGATTCTACAATAAATTCAATATCTAAGTAGCTCACGTTGTATTTTCAATTAAAATCAAGTACATAGTCTAAGAGGCAATAATTACAAGCAAAAAGTAGTCTGTTTTGCATAGCTTCCTCACCGACTTTTGATGAAAGCTCTGTCAAAGTATCATTTTCAAAATGATTTTATCATGGGAGCCGTGAATAAAGCCATAAAACGGCTTTGCCTGCGAGCAAAAAATTGTGGCTTCTCGCGGCTACCATGATCCTAGGCGACTGAAGCCGTTTTACGAAACAATTTTTTTAACACAACTTCAATTTCTACTTCATCAAAAAACTGTACCAGAGCTATTTTAGGAGGAGCCGCAGCCAGGGTTAATGCTACGTACAGTTTGCCTGGTACCGATGCACCAGGGTAATGAAAAATTTAGCACTAGCTAGACTTGCATTTACCATGTATTGTTAATTTTTTTATGGTCTTTAACGGTTGCACCATGATAATTTTAGAGGTAGCTTCGCCCCTAGCCGCAGACATGGCACATAGACTCTGAATCGTTTTTGCAATGGTATAACAAACTAACGGACGCCTCAGCCGAACTGCAGACGTACATACGTCGCAGTAACGCCGCCGGCCGCCGCCATGGCCATATGTTGGCTTAGCCTCTTGGCCCCCCTTCAAAAATTTTCTGGTTCCGCCGCTGCGAGGATGTGATCACTGATGGGATGGGTGTGGTGCGACAGTTTCCTTATGCGCACTGGATCAGTTACATATGCTCTATGATAGTGCCAGCAGAGTCACCCATCAGCGCCCCTTACCGTCACGATGAGGCTCCCAGGTTCCCTGTCTACCGACCCACAGCTCCACAGGACAGGAGGAGGGGCAGACACGCAGATAGAGCAGCGATGGCTCGACTGTCACCGGAGGTTCAGGCACGAGTGGCAGAGGAGGATGAGGCACTCCTGGCAGCAGAGGCACAGCTTCCCGGGGCAGATGATGAGATTCACTGGTCTGAGCTTGAGTCAGACTCCTCCGACGACGTAGAGTACTTTCCTTCAGCTGCCCCAGCCAGTCACGACCACGAGGCAGGAGGTTCCGGAGAGCCAGCTCCTCCGACTTCAGCAGCTGCTACAGTCTCTGAGTCCCAGGTGACTCAGCCGTCCGAGCTCACTGCACTACTACAGCAGCTCGTGACTCAGCAGAGGGAGGACAGACTTGCTCAGGAGGAGGCCAGGAGAGCCCATGAGGCCCAGATTGCAGCTATTCAGAGAGAGGTAGCCCGAGAGCGTGCAGCGACAGAGGAGCGTTTTGTCGGCCTCATTGACAGAGTTTCACAGAGGACAGACGCTCAGTTCTAGCAGATGCAGCAGGGCATGATGGCGATGTTCGGGATGATCTCCTAGCTTTACTCTCACACCGGACTCGCCCCACAGCAGCAGCCCGGACTTCAGGGTGTAGGAGCACCTCAGCTTACAGTCACACCAGCTCCTCCTCCTCCAGCTCCTACACCAGCTCCAGCACCCCTCGGCTCAGTCACTCACGTTTGATTCTCCTTCTCAGCCTGAGGTGCTCCGTCCATCCGTCGTGCGCGTCACTCAGCCAGACCTGACTCCCGTCACGTCTGCTCCTCCGACGGACTCCACGGTCGTCGCCACGCCAGCTTCTACCGCTACACCAGCTACTTCTGCTACTCCGACGACTCCGGTCGAGCAGAAGTCCTCTTCGGTCGACGACGACTGGACGGACGACGATGTCGACGTCTCCGCCGCTCAGTTCTCCACCGGACCCAGCCGGAAGACCCCGTCTTCTCCAGCTCAGGATTAGATCGCCTTCCTTTTTGGTGCTTTGTTGCCAAAGGGGGAGATAGATAGGGGGAGTAGAGATAGGGGGAGCTTGGTGGTTTGTGGCTTGATTGGATCTTCATGGATTTTGTGTATGGACATGTTATTTGGTTTTTGTGTTTGCTCTGTGTTGACATGTCCCTACATGTGCTTTATTTTAAGTAATGCATGCTTGTTTATCGCTTTCATTTTCTTATAGTATGTATCTCTACTTTGTGTTGTCATCAATCACCAAAAAGGGGGAGATTGTAGCGCATCTAGGCCGATAGATGCTAATGGTAAGTTTCGGTGATTTATGACAACCGTATGCGACTAACGTGTGTTTTAAAGGAAAGCTCAATAACTGGATTAGTCTCATATGAAATATGAAAGGAGACCCCTCAATTCGAAACAATCATGCGTACCAAGGACTCAATTTGAAAGATTAAGGACCTTTCTAGTCTCAAGTGTCACAAGGAGTTGAAGGACACTTGTTTTAGTTAGGTTTTATAGTTTCTAGTTCTTAATCGTACTATTAAGAGGGGTTCATGAGTTAGTAGCTTGATCAAACTTGAGTTGGCCTTAGAAATCTTGCACACTCACTCAAAAACAGCAAAAGATGGTCAATAGAAGTCAACACAACTCTTGGAAGAAGAAACAATCAAAGTCACATTCGAATCCAAGTCAAAACAGCTGAAAACAAAGAAAATCAGCAGCACCGGTTGAACCGGTGCCCTAGCATCGGAGCATCCGATGCATGGCGGAAGGACCGATGACCTGTCGGTCTATCTTCTCTGGATGAAGGCAGAAATCAAGTTTAGCACCGGTTGAACCGATGGTCAAAAAGATAAGCACCGGTGCAATGAAAGTCCTTTGTTCCAGAGAGCATGTTTTGGTGGACTTCAACCTCTCTTCATCACCGGTTGAACCGACGCTCCGAAATCAAAGCACCGGTGCAATGAAAGTCTTTTGTTCCAGGGAGCATATTTTGGTGGACTCCAACTTCTCTTCAGCACCGGTTGAACCGACGCTTCAGAATCAAAGCACTGGTGCATTGGATATACTTTGTTCCAGAACGCTTGTTTGAGTTGATCAGTGAACCTCTTCAGCACCGGTTGATCCGATGCCCCTACGGAGCATTCACCGGTGCAATGACGCAAGCGTGGATACTGTGTCAGAACTCCAACGGCTACTTCTTTGACACAGAGAGACCGGTTGAACCGATGCCCATATTTTCTATACCGTCGGTTCTTCCGGTGGTCACGGCTTTTCTGCAGAAAGCTTCCAACGGCTATGTGACCTCCTTCACTCTATATAAGGGTACCCCCTGGCTCATTTCAGTTGCCTTTTGACACCTTGAAAACCTGAGGCCACCTTTGAGAAGAAGAGAAAGAGCTTTGAGCAAAAGAGAGAAGATCTAGTGCTTAATTTGTGCTTCAACTTTGAAGAACTCATCCTTTGCAAGTGTAGCAAGTGTGCTTGAGCTAGGGCCAACTGAGTGTAGGTCAAGTGAAGGCTTAGGAGCTTGTTACTCTTGGTGTTTGGCAGCACCTAGACGATCTTGGTGATCGAAGTGTTTCTCGCGGAGCTTGCCAAGGATTGTGGGAGCCCGGAGAAGAAGATTGTACGTGGCTTGAGCTCCACCACGCCGGGATGGTGAACGGAGACTCTTAGTGAGCGCCCAAGTCTCGGTGACATGGGAGGTGACAAGACTCTTAGTGAGTGTCACAACGTGGATTAGGGGTGTGTGCCAACACATCGACACCACAGGAAAAATCCGGTTGTCTCTTGCACTCTCTTTCATTTCAAGCACTTACTTTCATGCTTTCTTTCATGTGCTTGACCTTAGAGATCATAGCTTAGCTCTACCTTGCTTAGTTTCTTATCTTTGTTAGCTTGTGTAGTTAGCTTTGTTTAGCCGGTTGGTGAATTGAGCCTTACTAGCATTGCATAGGTTAAGATTGTTTTATCTATCTTAGAAATTTGAAAAAGGCCCAATTCACCCCCCTCTTGGTCCATCGATCCTTACAACCAGGTGAGAAGGCAAGAGCCCGGCGAGCTCGTGGAGGTGGAGTGTTCATTTTTTTCCTTTCTTTTTCTTTTTTCTTCCAAAAAAGTTACTACAACACATACATAACTTTATTATTGGATAAGTTATGCATACAACTTTTTTCTATATAAGTTTTGGCTTTTTTGCACAAGTTAGATACATAGCTTTTTTATATTTTTTTGCTTCATTTGCATAAGTTATATAAATATTACTTCAATCTCAGAATTATCATTTTGCAAAACTTTTTTCTTCTTCGAATTTGTTTATGACAAAGTTTTGTGGAAATGTTTATTATATAATTTTTCCCATATAAGTTATATGTATAAATTTAGCATAATAAACATGTTTTCATATTTTTTTGCTACATAAGTTTGTTGTATAAATATTTTGATTCTTTTTAAAATAAATCTGTTTTAAATTTTTGTGTATAATTCTTTTGTATAATTTTACGCATACAATTTATGTATATAATTATATAACGGTGGGATTGAGGGAAAGCACAAAAGGGGATGGGGAGGCAGGAACCACCACTTGAACTCATGCGGACTCTCGCGGGGGCGGGGCGCATGCCTTCGATCACGCATGCGCGGCATCGCGCCAGATTGTCGAGAAGACTCTTTAATGGAAATACGGGGGCTGGCCGGCGCAGACTTTGTTTCCAGAAAAGAAAACAAATGTGATGTCTGAAATCGATTGTTGAAAATTCTCCAAGCACGCGCTCGCGTAATAGCAAACCCCTTAGTTGCACACGGGACGAGCGAGTTGGAGCCTGCAGCCATGTGAGTTTTTTATTTTTTGTGTACGTTTTATTCTTTGTTTTTCTTTTATATATATTCCTTCAAAGCTTCAATGTCATGCTACCTGTAGCCATGCTACCTAGTACGTTGATTGCTTTCTCTATGTTTATTGCTTTCAAAACTTGTGTACGTTGATTGCTTCTTTTCTATTTTTATTCTTTGTCGTTGATTCCTCTTGCCAAGTATAGGTTTCAATACTTTTTTTTTATTTTTCCTTCTCTATGTTTATTTATTTATTTATTTATTTATTATTATTATTATTATTATTATTATTATTATTATTATTATTATTATTATTCGTATGGCAGGTTACTTGTATCCTAATTTGTTTAACGATTTCGGTCAATCAGATTTTGACACACGCACTAACAAGATTTTTTGAGACAGCAACATATAGACATGCACGGACAATAAGCTTATGATGCATGCGATCCTCGTGTGTACTACGTAGCATGCATTACATCCATATCAGAGGTAGCACATAATGTAGCAGTTGTGTAGCATGCATGCATGTCGGAGATAACCAATATTAATGCATGCACAGTTGCACACTTGTGCAGGTTTGCATACGAGTGTCCCCTCCTTTTTACTTTTTATTTTTTCTATTTTTAAATTTTCCTTTATATTCTTTTTTTAGTCTATATAATCTTTTCTATATATTACTTTCTTGATAATTGTGTTAAATCTTAGTCCATGATGTTTAATAAATTATTATTCATGTTAGAAAATTTATGTAACTTGTGTACGTGTTGTGTAGAGCCATTTTATAATTTATCTTTTCTATATAATAGTTTAGCACGTGTATATATACTTATAAGAATATTTTTTACAATGCAGATGCATTTATTCTTCATGTAAAATTATTTGTCTGCGTGTAACTAATTTGTTCCAAACGTCAAATTGTTTGTTCGCTTTGTAGATTCTGTTCATGTCATTAGTTAGGCCAGTCTTAATGGGAGTTTCATAGAGGATTTCATGACATTAAATACCACCACTTTTGCTGACATGACAAGGAGAGAGAAGGCTAGAGTTTCATGGGATGTGAGGAGAGTTTCATCACCATGAAACTCATCTGGGACAGTTACCTAGTTCTCAGTCTAGATAAATGTGTCCCCTAAAACACCCACTGAGACTGGCCTTATCCAATATAATTGAATGTTCGTGATGTGTAATATTTTTGTTCATTGTACTTAACTTTATGTTCGCGAAAAATTATCATTTGTTCGTGCTCTAAAAATATTTGTTCTCAGTTTTTAAAATTAAATATTTAGTATTAAAAATGTTTTTTAAAAATATCGTGCAAATGTAGACAAGTATGATCTTGTTTTGAAGATCTTATCATAAAAAAGAAAATAGTGCAATCTAAATTTAATTTAGATGTTTAGTTTAATAATTATAGCTTTTTTTAGTTTTAGATTTACATGCACGTGGATCATCCACGTTGTCTTTTTGCATGCACATAATCTTTTCACAAGTATCACGCGCAGAATCAATTTTAAATGAGCTTAATTGCAGCCCAAATAACATCCGCATGTGCGTTCTTCGGGTGATGGTTTGGAAATCCATCGCCTGAAGCGATATTTAATCTCACCCCAGTGGCCGTGCTCGCCCGCACGTGAAAGAAGGCTCACGTAGTCACGTTCTTGCGGCATGAGATACCTTGTAAGAGAGGTCAAGAAAACAGTGGCCTTCTAAAAAAAATTTATAAAAGGATAATAAAGAAAAAGAGCAGAAAAGAGTGTTCTACGCTGCTACACCTACAAAGCACAATATATAGGAACTAAGGCTAGCTCCAGATGCCAGAGCCGAACATGCCTAGCTGCAAAAACTATGAAGCCCCATCATTAGATCTGGATGCCCCGCGGCCATGCATTGGCGCGCGAGAGAGGGTCGTCTCCATCATCCCATGTGGGCTCTCAAGCAACGAACCGTAAGTGCCAATTGCCCCACCCGGAAGGAGGCGAGAAGGATAAGCAGGTAGCAGTGGTGGCCACTGGCCACGGATAAGACAGTAACGCAACAAATGGCGAAACGTTCTCCGTACTATATATATTTCATAATATTGGATTGGACCACTCTGTATTCTTCTTTGAATTAAACACGCTTACATGCCGATTCCAAAAATCTCATAATTGTTCTACAAAGTCAATGACCAAAAGCATGCGAACAATTCAAGCGATATTGGCCGTGTTTAGATCCATTTGCCAAAGTTTTTTGAAACAGACTGCTAAATAAAGTCTTTTTACAAAAACTTTTTGCACGGATGGATTGTAAATCACGAGACGAATCTAATAAGACTATTTAATTCATGATTAATTCATAATTAGTGAATGGTTACTGTAGTATACTGTTGCAAATTATAGATTAAGTAGACTCATTAGATTCGTCTCGCGATTTACAACTCATTCATGAAAAAAATTTATAAATAAATTTTATTTAATATTCTATACATGTATTCAAATATTTGATGTGATGTTTTTTTTGAAAAATTTTTGAATCTAAACACACCCATGTCATCTTGCCATAATCCTGCATCCGCCCATCTGACAGTCTGCAACCACCCCCAGCATCCGCATGCGCCGCAGATGCCTGGATCTGCTAATCTAACCGCAGTAGAAAGAATGCCAACGTGCTTACGTGCAGCTCCTGCCATAATTCGAACCAGTTTTTACCCCTGCGCGCCCCTTCCCCTGTTCACATTCAATTCCGAGATGATGGAGGTGGTACTGCTCTGACAGGCATCTCATGCGGAATTTAACGCACACATTTATCTTGCCCTCGCCCCCTCGTTTTCCAGCCTCACCGTGGCCCCAGCGCACGCGGAGCATCACCTCTCACTGTCGATGGGGCCACCAGCGCGCGGGGCCCGGGCTCCAGGGACGTAACAAAAAGAGAGTTAGTTCGCGGGGGCCCCCAGGAGAGACCCCCAGCCCTGCAGGCCAGACAGGTCGCTGTCCGCAGTTCCGCACCCGGCTGCCCCCCGGATCCCACCACCGGTTTCGTGCCGCGGTTGCTCTGCTCACAGTCTCACACCCGCCCACGCCACGCTTGCTTGGCTTTCGCCTCCTGCTCCCCCCGCAAAACTCTCGGCGCGAGCCCAGGCCTGGTAATTTCGCGCACGTCGTAGGGGTAGAAAGGGTAATTTAGGTGTCACCATTAATTAAGTCAACACGAGTCGTGGCCTCCCACCCCCACCCTGCCCCCGCTACGGGACGGGGCCACTTTCCCCAAACTGCCCTTCCCACTATCCCCTCCAAAACCGCCACCTCTCTCTCTCCTCTATCACCTGTCTGTCTCTCTCGTCCTCCTCACTCAGACCTCTCCGCACCCCCGCGCCAATGGCTGATTCGCCAAACCCTAGCTCCGGGGACCTCCCCGCCGGCTCCGGGGGCTCGCCGGAGAAGCCGGTCCTCGCGGATCGGCGCGTGGCGGCGCTCGCCGGTGCGGGCGCGGGCGCGAGGTACAAGGCCATGTCCCCCGCGCGGCTGCCGATCTCGCGGGAGCCCTGCCTCACCATCCCCGCCGGGTTCAGCCCCGGCGCCCTCCTCGAGTCCCCCGTCCTCCTCAACAACTTCAAGGTAATTACCGCACCGCCCTGTATACCTAGCACCCACGCCACTCGCTGTTACAGCGGGATCTGCGAAATTCCGCGGCCTCCATGTCACGCCGTGGTTGATTCGGGCCGGGGAAAGAGGGATTCCGATGCGCATTAGCTTTACGTACTAGTTTATGAGGCATTTGCGCCGGTGGGATTGGCTCGTGGCGCCGGAATATCGCGCTTTTGCATTTCCGGTGGTGCTATGCGGCTTCTGGAGCTGCCTTTCCCGCCGGGTTCTTGGGGATATGGTTGTTTTTGCTGGTTCCTCCTTTTGGGGCGCCCCTGCGCCGTCTATTTGGTGCGGGGTGATGGGGAGAGCTGTTGCTTGTGCGTCTGCGGGAATTATTCTGTCTGGCACGCACTTGGTGGCTGTGGCTCGGAGAACAAATCATCACTTGGCATTTCTCTTGTGGGGGCTTTAAAGGGCCTTATTTAAGGAAATGTCTCTTCTCCCTCGGGTGGTATGGTACTGGTTTCGACGGCTAAGGGATGGTACACCTCCATAAAAAAAGCATCAAGCTGTTGGAGGAAGGAAAGAGTGAATTTTGCAGGCTTCGATAATGGCTGACCATTTCGTTGCTATGGTTTCTTGATATTTGTTTAAGTGCTGTTTCTGGTTTTCATTCTTCCTTCTGACAACCCACAGCCTTGTTTGGTGAGGATGGGATGATTGAATACAGCTTCATAATCTGTATGCTTTGTTCTAGTTTGTTGTTACTGTTGATGTTCTTATCTGTGTTTCCTGTTCCAATCATTAGATGCTTGGCAAACATATTCGACTGGTGTTTGCAGCAAAGGAAGAATTGATGAAGTTAGCATTCATTTCACTGGTGGTTCTAACAAACCTGGAAAGGCTTAACTATTATATTAATCTTAAAATAAATATTTCGAGCGAGTTTCCGTGCAATCTGTAGCTGTTGGTGGTGTTGTACACTGTTTGCTCTTCAACAATTGGTTGTTGGTAGAGTTTATCCTGGTCAACTGAAATAATCAACAAGCATTTTCTATTTAGGTTGAACCCTCTCCAACAACTGGTACTCTGAGCATGGCTGCGATCATCAACAAGAGCACCCATCTGGACATACTGCCATCACCTCGGGAGAAATCAGCTGGCAGTGGCAACGAAGATGGAGATTCTCGGGATTTTGAATTCAAGCCTCATCTCAGTTGTCAGCCGGCGGTATGGAATCATTATCGGAATGATTATTTTTGTAATTCTTTAGCAGCATAGAACTTAATGCTTTTCAAAAGCGTAGAACTTAAGGATTGTTTATATGTGAGCTAACAGCAAAACGAGTCTAAGCATGTTTTTTATACGATATCTTTAAAATATACTGTGGAGATCATCTTGGAGCTCTGCAGAAGGAAGTTGTACTTCTGATGTACTTAAAACGACTTTCTTGTAGCACCATGTCATTCAGAGACATGGCTATTTGCTTCACTGTTCTGCATTTTAGTTCGTAGCACTATATTGCAATCTGGTTCATGAAATTAATTTGTTTTTGGGTTCTTGTATTAAAAATAAACACTCCCCTTTCTACTGTGTTCTAGCCCTCATGTGCATGTTTATTTTACTAGATTTGTGCCTACCAATTTACCAGAGTGATAATTTGTTTGCTTTCGCCAACACTCCTGTAGTGCAGTGGTAAGCCTCCTAGTTGAGGAAGACACCAACCAGGGTCCAAATCCTGGTGGCAGCAAAAAAATAACCCTCTCTGGCAACCCAAAAAATAATGGGGCTGTCATATGGTCCTGCAGTCAATGATCCAAATCATATGACACTTCTATGCAAAATCGTACCTCATTATATGGCAATTTAATGACTGAAAATAAATCTCTCTACTCGCAGGAGTCGATTCATCAGACAGCAAATATTTCAAGTGTTCCAAATCAACCTGTTGCAATAGTTGGTCCATCTGACAAGATGCCTGCTGAAGTTGGTACATCAGAGATGAACCAGATGAATAGCTCTGAGAATGCTGCCCAGGAGACACAAACTGAAAATGTAGCTGAAAAATCAGCTGAGGATGGCTATAACTGGCGTAAATATGGACAGAAGCATGTCAAGGGAAGTGAAAACCCTAGAAGTTATTACAAGTGCACACATCCTAATTGTGAAGTTAAAAAACTATTAGAGCGTTCGCTTGATGGTCAGATTACTGAAGTTGTTTATAAAGGGCTTCATAATCATCCTAAGCCCCAACCTAATAGGAGGTTAGCTGCTGGTGCGGTTCCTTCAAGCCAGGGTGAAGAAAGATATGATGGTGCGGCACCTGTTGAAGGTGAGTGTTCTATTGTTTTCCACAATTAATTGAAATTCCTGTGCTTTGCAATATCACCTTGTGCATGACTGCATGCACGTATCTACTTTGCAATTTGAAGTATATCAACTTGCATCTCTGTTCTATTGCTTTTAGTAACAACTCTAGTTCCAAGCCCTTCAAATTCTTTGGAAGGAATGATGTGAACATGCAAGAATCATTTGCCACTAGGTTTTCTAATGTTACCCGATACCTATTCTGTTTGCTGTGTCTGAGAGTTTTCTGTTAATATGCAGACAAGCCTTCAAATATTTATCCCAACCTCTGTAATCAAGTACATTCAGCTGGCATGATTGATCCTGTTCCGGGTCCGGCTAGTGATGATGACGGTGATGGCGGAGGTGGAAGATCATACCCTGGGGATGATGCTAACGAGGATGATGATTTGGATTCAAAACGCAGGTAAAACATGGTTTGGACTCAGTACACCCTAAAGACTCCTGTTAATTGCTAATGCAGTACTCCACTACTGTATGACTAGGAAAATGGAGTCCGCTGGCATCGATGCTGCTTTGATGGGTAAACCAAACCGTGAGCCCCGTGTTGTTGTACAAACTGTTAGTGAAGTTGATATCTTGGATGATGGATATCGCTGGCGCAAGTATGGGCAGAAAGTAGTGAAAGGAAACCCCAATCCACGGTCGGTACTCATTTAATCATTAATTTTACCCTGTTATGTCTTCCTCTTTTTCATTTGTCTGGAATTCTAAGAGAATTCAAAGCATTGTCTCTGGTTACATTATTTAGATTTTAGATCAGAAACTAGGAAATGTTTGTAATCGGCATCTCTTACTGTAATTAATTGTTTGTGTCCCATTGACTTCTGTTCGTTAATAAAATTTGCGATTACTATGCTGCGTACTTGTACTCTCTAGAAACTTCAATCCAGTGTGGAAGACTCAGAAACGAAATGTAATGGCCAAGAAACAATAAAGTTTTCTACCTGACATTTTTGCGTTGAAAGGTTGAATGAACAAATTAGGAGGCAGATCTGGTAAAGGATGCAAAAACGTTTACTATGCCTATCTCAAATATATATGAGGGGGCCTTATTGAGGTAGTGTTATATGTATGTATATGTCCTAGTCTGCCGTGCAAAGCTACATTTCATGTAGAAACTAGGAAGTGTCTTTTATACTCTGTATGTCTTGAACATAAATCAAGGCTTGCTTGGTTGGGACTTGTCTTTTACTCATTCCCAAAGAGTGGTCTTCGGTTCAAAGCCCTTCATTCAGTTTAACAATGGCTGGGGAGTAAAGCTTGAAAGAACTTACTCACAATTGGGTCTCTAGCCAGGCATGTAGCACATAAGTTGATGTTTGTGTTCGATGCCTAGAGGAGCCAAAATTTGATGGCCCTGATAAGATTGGCATACTGCTAATTTTCTGCACTTTTTTTCCTAAAAAAGGGGATGATACATTAGCCAGTGCATTTATATCTGATATGTTTCACTTCTGTTCTTGATTGTAGGAGTTACTATAAGTGCACGCATACAGGATGTCCGGTCAGGAAGCATGTTGAGAGAGCATCGCATGACCCAAAGTCAGTGATCACAACATATGAAGGAAAACATAACCATGAAGTCCCAGCTTCCAGGAATGCAAGTCATGAGATGTCTGCAGCTCCCATGAAGCCTGCTGTGCATCCTATTAACAGCAGCATGCCGGGCCTTGGTGGCATGATGAGAGCATGCGATGCCAGGGCTTTCACCAATCAATATTCTCAGGCAGCTGAAAGTGACACCATCAGTCTTGACCTCGGAGTTGGAATCAGCCCGAACCACAGCGACGCGACAAACCACATGCAGCCTTCAGTTCCAGAACCAATGCAGTATCAAATGCAACACATGGCTCCTGTGTACGGTAGCATGGGATTTCCAGGAATGCCAGTGCCAACAGTACCTGGAAATGCAGCTAGCAGTGTGTACGGATCCAGAGAAGAAAAAGCAAATGAAGGGTTTACTTTCAAAGCCACACCATTGGGCCGTTCAGCTAACTTGTGTTACAGTAGTGCTGGTAACTTAGTGATGGGTCCATGAGTGTCTTAACTGATGGTTATACCTCCATGAATCACATATTACCGTCATCATGAAAATCGCTTCAGGTGATGCTCTACTGTGCATCATCCACACATAATTGAATCGGAGGCGGTCAAGGTATACCTGAGAGCTGCAGCTATTACACAGGAGGTCTTTTGCTGTTAGGATGTACTCTCTGTATGTGATGCTGCAGCTCAACATTCGTTGTACAGCAAACCAGTTATGATTAATTAGATTATGATAATTTGGCTATGTAAACTTCTTTCTGTACTGGAATATTGGATAGAACCAAAGAGCTATCCGGTGGCAAAAACTTGTTATCTTCTGCATATGAACGATGCCAGTTTGATATTCATATATGGAATGAAATATATCGTTTCACAAGCATGTTTTCTTCAGGTAGACAAAATATGTTATGTTGGATTTCTACAAACTGAAGCGAATGAATTTTCTGTTGATTTTCAGCCCCACTGGCCAGTAATGTTTCCAAAGGACTAGTGGAAAGGGTGGATAACCTCTCTGACTGAGGTCATTGATCAGCATGCACAAAGATTTTCAAAGCACAACTGATTAACTTAAAGCATATACCCAAACTTGTACTACACGCTACACCTCATCAACCTGTTATAGGCTGGTAGTGACTACCATTACAACATCAGGTTATAGGTATTCTACTCTATCCAACTAGTGTTCAGCCAAACGTACACACCTAAACGACTGTGAGGTACAAGGTCACAAGAAACATTCTTCGTCAGGTCAACATTCTCACAACACTAGTGCCATGCCGACGAGACCACCAGGGGCCTGTTCTTCCAGCCGAGGTAGAGCACGCCGTCCCTCTCGGCGAGCTTGTAGTCCGGCGAGTAGCTCTGCAGCAGTGTCTTGATGGTGGCGTTCACCAGCGCGCTGAGCGGGGACGGCCTGAACCCGGCCATCATCAGCCGCGCCTTCCATTTGCCGAACACCTCGTGCCGCTCCACCCGTTCCTCCCCCTCGCAGGCCACCAGATTCACGATCTCCCTCGCCAGGCAGTGTTGTTCCATGTTGATCCGCTCCCGGTCATCCCTCGGCAGCGCCAGGTCGATGGACTCGAAGATGGCCGTGTAGTAGTCCAGTGTCTCCGCGAACCGCTGCGCGAAGGGGGCCGTGTTGGTGTTGGACTCCTGCTCCACCAGCGTGAGCACCTTGGGCGACAGGCCCTTCACCAGCCTCAGGATCCGGTCCCGGTGGTTCGCCGTGCTCACGGTCTCGTCGGGGATGTGGTGCAGCTCCAGGGTGAAGTTGACAGCAACGGCTTCGCCGGGGACGATGCTGAGATGTCCCTCTTCCACTTCACTGCCGGAGATAGCAACTGCATTGAACTGAAAGGGCACCTTGTAGAGGCCAGCAATGTGTGACAGTCTCCTGCCAACTAACTCCAGACCGCCGCCTCGGGCGTAAGCTGAGACTGAATCATCAATGCCGGTGATCCTCACGAACGGTGGTCCACCAGGCCTTGCTGCTAGGGCCTGAAGGAGAGAGATCCACTGTGCCCCTTGTGCGATATGGAAGTCAATGATATGGATCCTGTCTTCTCCCTTGACAGCCTCTGCGATTGCGCCATTTGCTGACATATAGCCAAACTTGAAGTAGGGGCAGGCCTCATACAGTAAGTGCATGTAGGACAGGAGATCAGAACTCTTGGGCTCTTTGCACTTCAGAGCTTTGTAGATTGAGTTGCCAGAGGAGGCGAGCCTGGCCACCAGACCTTCCACCATGTAGGCCCCCATCCTTTCAAATGGCTCACCAGACACTGAGACCATTTTCCTCAGCTCTGGAATCATCAGATCGATTGCGAAACTGTTATTATGTTCCACTGCTCTAGCACAAGCAATCAGCAGCTCCTTCAAGTTGCCTTTGGGCATGCTCATCATGTGCACCCACTTCTCCGGTTCCAAGGAAAGTTGGTTTGCAACGGAGATCTCAAGGCTATCCACTATCTCTGATTCTGTCCCAAGCATCACAGCCTCAAGATCCTTCAGCTTCTGCTTCAGATCAGTAGGGTCCTCAGTGACGCAGGAAGCGCTCACAGGTGATCCGTTGCCATTGGTGGAGCCGGAGTGGCTATCTTCATGAGATAGAGGGCTGCCACTCCCAGTATGGATACTCTGACTGGAAGGAGAATCATGCCTCGAACAACCAGAACCTGCAGAAGAGTCCAGTGTGTACTGCTTGTGGGTCTCATGCTCTTCAGAGCCAGCATCCGGTGAATGAGACTTCATGGTGCAATGATGCTGCGGTACCACATGGGTGTCCGAAGCTGACTGATATGGATGACAGAGGTGCTGAGCGTTGCCAGAATACAGGAATTGCTTGGGAGTCTGCCTTGGGGCATTGCCGAAGGGGTGCACCATGCGGGAAGTTGGAGTATCAGCCATCCTAGTTCAGTACGAGAGTCGGATGCACTAAAACTCCAAATTGTCAGGTGCTTCTGGTATGACAAGCATGTCCAGTTCTGAAGTCAATTCAGAGAACTTTTTGCAGCTTAATTTTTTATATGTCTTCTTGTCCTCTGGTACACTCAGATCAAATAAAATCTGCAACCGTAGATTCAGCATGTGAGAACAAAACATACAGAGTAATGTGCAAGTAAAGAAAACGAACTGAAGCTTGACAGTGAAATATGAGAAGCAACAACACAACCTTGTCGCTTACAGAAATAAATTTGGTTTGCGAGTTAATATGATAAGCATTCACAGCAAGTTCCCAATCATCACAAATCAAGAATTTATTATTCATCAAAAAGCAAACCTGAGAAAATTCTACAGTTTAGTAGTAGTTGTTTAACAGTATTTCTAGTCACTAAAAAAGTGAGACAGCGCATCTGTAGTACAGTATCAGATCAGGGTCACTTCTAAAAATCTCAGACTGCAAATTTACCATGTATACCATGAAAGGAAAACGTCAACTAGCGATATTTCTAGAATTTTTTTCAGATGACTTCACTGTCTAAAGTATTCCCGCAAAAAAGGCCCCTCTTCACTAACGGGAGCATACAGCTGTTGTCATTCATGCTGATTCTGAAAGCCAAGAAACTCACTCTGTTCGATTCATCTTCACTGCATCCAGCCAATAGTATTTCTCTCTCACACAAAACCAGCACCAGACAGCCAGCACCAGCCAGGCAGCAGTACTTTTCTCTCACAAAAAATCAGCAGCGGCCACTAGCACCAGCCAGCCGAACACAGTGAGCATACATCTAGTCAGAAAATGCTAATTCTGAAAGCAGGGTGCATATCAAATAGGAATCCCCATCTAGATTTGCCTCAACACCGAACCTGATGAAGACTACAATAGCGCTATAAATCCCCCGAACACTACCGACCCTGACTATTGCTACCTACAGAAACTCAGAAATACAGGACGCAGGAGGATGGCGTAACGCTGACGGAAGAAAGGCTAAGGTTCTGCGTCACGGTGGGCGATGCACACCGTACAAGCTCCGAACCAAACGTACTCCCTACTAAAGAAGCACTGGAGGTATGAACAGTCAGCAGAAGTGAGGCTGCAGCTGGGTCATAAAGTATCCCCGTCGCCCCACAGAAATTCCTATGGCAAACCAACCCCCGCACAGGGAGTTTGACCCGCGCGTTGAACTTGTACCACTCCCAGCACAAGATTTTAATTCCCTTATTTAAAATTCAGACAACTGGTTGGTCAAAAGCTTCTAGATCTGCCCTCGTTTCGGTCACGGATCAAGAGATCCGCGTACCACTCGTGCGCATCGTGCTCGTCCTGAGACCTAGTCGATCGATGCGGTCTCCAAAAATAGAAACAAAAAAATCCCCACAACTTCACAAGCAAGGCCATGTGTGATGTGTCTCCTAGGTATGTGGATTGTTGTAGGCAATCCTGTTCTTGCAAGATATACAGGGAAAAAAATGATCGCCTTTTCAGGGTGAAATAATTATCTACAAAGAAAAAAAATCATTCAGTTCAGAGCAACTTCTTCCTCCTATTGCAGCTCCCACGTCTCCCGGTGTCACAGCACAACGAACTGAGCTGAGCAACAGGAGCTAGAAGCACGCAAAGACAGCAGCTTCCCATCCCATCCCATCCATTTCAGTTTCAGGCTCCTAGCACACACACACGCGAACCCGAGGGACGACTTACGAGCTACTAGTACGCAACTTCTTAATGAAAATCGTGTCCAGACACGGTCGCGAAAAAAGCTACTAGTACGCAACAAGGCAGGCAGGGCGGCGAGGCGAGAAGCAAGCGCGTACCTCTCCCGTCGGCCGGCGCGCGCCGAGGCCCCAGATCCTTGAGCTGAATCCGTACTCGGAGAGCGGGCGGCGGGGAGACGAGGAGCGGCGGGGATGGTGGGCGCGCAGGCAGGTGGTGGTGGACTGGTGCCTGGTGGCGGCTCGGGGAGTGGGATGTTTCCGCCGAGGGTGGAGGAGGCAGGGGCAGGCGGGGGGAATTCTCGGGGTGGCGCCGATTATTTCTACCCGCGGCGCGCGGTGCGCGTCGTCCGCGGCTTCCCGGCGCCAGGCGTGACGCGCGGGGGCGGTCGCGGGCCCCGCCGCGCGCCTGTGTTCAAACCGCGGGTGCAGGGTGACACGGCACGGCACGGCAACAGCAGGGCAGGGCACCACCACCAGTCCACCAGGCACCACCACTGGGCACTGGCTGCGGCGGGCGCCCGCACCGCCCGCGGGGGCACACAAAAATCTGGGGCGCCGGGCGCGCGCTCTGCCCGTTGCCCGATGCCCCCGTGCACCGGCTCTCGAGTCGCACTCGCTGTAGGCGTCGCCGGAGTACAGAGGCGGGGGGATCTCGCTGTCGCGGTCGATGGGGATCGATTCTTGACGAGCAGTAGCCGAGTAGGACATGGATATTTCGCTGCGGACAGGAGATTCATCAGAGATAACGCTGGAGATTTGGGAGGGGAGGCTACAGTGTCGAGAAATTAACTGCAGCTTGCGCTGTGTGATGGCCACATCTTGCTGTTCAGAGTTGTGATTAGTGAGATGACGACGATATTAATCGTCCTGCCGGCGACGGTTGCCTGGCGCCTGCACGGAGCATCACGTGCGCCAAACTGTAGCTCTCCCTGGATGAGGGGTAGGCTGGTGGCGCGATAGTACAGTTTTGTGCGATCCTGTTTGCAATTAACTTCCTTCAAAAAACACAAGCTGTTAGTCGATCATATTGAATATAGCAGGTGATGACCAAATTAAAGGAGCAAAATACTACATGGGGGTATCATTTTCTGCCTTTCTGCACTACTACAAGCGAAAAGTTCCCTCCAAAAAGATGCAGAAAAAAAGGTGAAATGATGTATTGCACATGTAAATATTCTTGCCTTTGCGTATGTCGGCACTGGAATACGGATTAAAAACCAAGTGCAAGCTCATGGTTTTAGTAAGTACTAGTATACTACTGCACAAAGCACGCAGCTTTTGATTAATTTGCAGCGGAGCTCTCCTACACGCAGGGGCAGGGGCATCTCCACACTGATTTACAGGAGGAATACACCAAATCTCTAAGCTTTTCCAGCGCATCACCCGCTAGATTTTTCCCGGGTACACACAATTAAAAAAGGCGCCGACGTCCTAATCATGCCGTAATCTTCAGCATCATCTCCTCTTTCTAGACGCATGATTTTTCTTATCTCTATCAAACTCTCAATGCAACGTTATCCCCCACCAATCCACCACCTGCTTTTCCTTTTGACTGTACTTTTGCACTCACTCATGCAGCGACCTTTTCTATACGTCTCCTTTTGACTCCTCGACCGCATGGTGCTGGTGGGTCCCTCCACACATCCTAGCCATTGCGGCACTGGTAGATGCTAGAGTAATAATGAAGGGAAAGAAATGATTAGGGCTGTGCGATTGGATTGTTACGAGAGAATAGAGATATCGACATGAGTATTCGCTTTGGCTCCAGTCCAGGTCGCCATAATTTGGGATAATCGGGGGCGATTCGTGCTTGGACTTGGAGAGCAGCGCCTTTTCTCACACGCGACAATGAAGCATAGGAGAGCTCCATGGATGGATTGTCATTATTAGGTCGCCAATCATGCAGGGCAACACCAAAATGAAACATGTTTAATTTCGTAAGTACAAAGACACGTTTACGAGTATGTCACTGTAGTCGTATACTTTGTGTAACGAAGTAGTATATGCATAATAATCCGCTCGTCGATTATATGTCCGGTCTCAGCAAGCACAACTATGGATGTAAAGGAGTACTAATAATATTTTCTGCATCAGCTGATTAATTCTGGTGACATGTCATTCTAGATCCATTTACTTGAAATGCCACCCTAGCTCATTCCGTCAAGTTTTCGTGTCAATCCAGTGACTCGAAATGACCATGCCTTCTTATGCTTTTAAACCCTAACCACAGCCATTCCTTAGCACCGGCCACCATGTATGTGCCCAGACAAACCTCTTCCCGTTCACGTACACCCCTGCGCTCACCATGTTCGGCTGGTACTTTTTGGGCTGATCCCAGCTGCTATCAGCTGGAGCGCTAGCAGCCAGCGGCAGCAGTGCATCAGACCGGCTGTTGCTTGCAGCAGGCAACTATAGCAGCTGCAGATCAGTGCGATTGGGAAAGCACTGAGGGAGGAAGGTAGGGGAGGGCAACCAGTGCGAAGTAGAGCAGCCGAACGGCTGCTGCAGACCATCCGAACGGCTGGGCCAGCGAGATTCAGCCCAGTAGCCGATAGCAGCCTAAACCATACGAGCCGAACATGGTAAAAGTAGTGGTGCGAGGCATTTTCCACAAGGTGATGGTTTAAGTCTTTACGTAGTGCGTACGCAGCGTGGAATTGCAGGCACGGGAAAACGACGACACGACGCACCCAGGTATGCCAAGACGGTCGTCTTAAGAAAATGTCCCCCCGGTCTCCAGTCTTCTGCACCAAACGAAAACCAGGAGCTGAGGTGAAGCCAAAGCCCTCGGGCCAGGGGAAATTGCCAAGCTGCTGAGGTGACAGTGGTGACTGGTGAACTTCTAAAAGTTTTTGTCTCCCAATTTAAGAGCTGCTGGTACTGGTCAACCGTGGACCGGCGGCAAGCGGTTTGACTTTTGACCCCAACCGTACCGTGATCCGATCACGGAAAAAGGCTGGAGCTACACGACGCGACGTCGCGACGACGGCGTCGATGGGCTACGGCGACTCTGCCCAGCACTTAAGCTTCACCTGGTCTCCGGCTGGTGTTTTGGCCGTGTAACCCAGATCTCATTGGTTACTCATTCCAGTGATTGGAACTTGACCGGACATTAGTGGTGCTACTATAAGTCAGCTTTTGTGCTAACGTAAGCTGTGGAATTGAATTGAGAAGATCGGCGTTAGTCGCTTACCTGCTCCGCTCTGATATCGGCTGACTATTCCGTGCCCTTGTATGATGGAACAGTGGAGTATATGTTAAAGGCAACGTATCTAGTGCAAACCAAGGACCTCGTGCAAACCCGTGCAAACCTACTAAATAAAATTTCAAAAAATTCTGAAAAAAATCATGAATGTGCTTCTCAGATTACGTCATCTATATATAAAATTTCATGATCAAATTCTTCTTACTCTAGAAGTTACAAAAAAGACAAATTTGAGATGCATTTGAACCATTATTGTTGTCAGAAAATTTATCTTTTTTGTAACTTTTAGAGTAAGATGAATTTGACCATAAAATTTTGTATATAGATGAGGTAAGCTGAGAAGCACATTCATGATTTTTTTTAGAATTTTTTGAAACTTTGTTTAGTAGGTTTACACGGGTTTGCACAAGATGTTTGGTTTGCACCAGATATGTTCCCTATGTTAAACTACGGGAGTAGGAACGTAGGATGATCGTACGGATCCTTTTCCGGATTCTCCAATCTTCGGGTGTGTTTAGATCCAAAACCCCCCCCCCCCCCCACAAAATCCAAACTTTCCATCACATCAAAATCACATCGAAACATTAAATATAGTAAATGACCTATGTATGGAGTACTAAATGTAGGTAAATAAAAAAACTAATTGCATAGTTTTGATGTACGTTGCGAGACGAATCTTTTGAGTCTAGTTAGGTCATGGTAGGACAATATTTACCACAAACAAACGAAAAAGTGCTACAATATAATACAGTGTCCGATGTGATTTTTCTCCCACCTTTCCAGGGATACACAGCCTTCGTGTCAACATACCTGCACCATGGCATGTTGCATTATTCCTTCTGATCTGAATTTTGTATGAGGCCGCGTATCGGCGACCTTTCGTGCTGACAGACCTTTTTGCCAGCAGCAAGCAATGAAACGGAGGTAAAAAGGCGGCTGCCATACGAGTCACGCGTGACTCAGTTCCCCAGAGCCGGTTGCTCGAAGGAACATACAGGCTCTATTGTAGAAGAGGGTTCGTCCATTGCTATCCCCCTCGCTACATTTCTAGGTTCGCGAGCCATCGCCATCAGTACAAGAGCACTCTCCAGCTAGTCATATACTCCCTCCTTCCCCGTTTATAAGGCATGGTGGAACATGACACGGTCTTCTAAACAACACTTTGACCATTTATTTATCATATATTATATCACTTTTGATTATAAACTTATAATCATTGTAAAATATATTTGATTATGAATCCAATCATATGAAATTTGCATTATAAAAATAAAAATTTAATAGTCAAATTATTGGTCAAAGATGACAAGGTTTGAATCTTGATATACGTGTATGCCTTATAAACAGGGAAGGAGGGAGTAGTAAATAATTGGTTGAAGTTGTATAAGATAATTAAGAAAAACAATTCCATGCCGTGGATCCGCACATCAGTGGACGTACTTGATGTACAGAGTTGATCTAAACAAGCTGTAGTTTCCAACTCACATGTTTCCTCCTTTCCTTTCGGATTCGTTGCATCGCGTCCCCTTCGATGCCGCAACCCACGAAACACTGTTGTTAGTTAATTTATTATTATGGGTTAGCATTGCAATTTGCTAGTGAAATTATTCTCTATGAAAACCAAACTACTATAAAAGCTACTAGTATATAATAATATATATTAGATTTGAATAAATATTTATTACTCCCCTTTTCCTCTAAAACCTCCCATAGAAGAACACAGCAAAACCTAGCGCTCCGCCAGGCCCTTCAGCCACCGCCGCCAAGCCCTCCCACCGCTGCCCCCTCGCCGCTGCCCCCTCGGTCCCCCTCCGCCCCTCCGATAGCCTCGCCTCCGGTAGGTGGAGGAGGACTCATTCTTTTCTCCCATCTGTTTAGTTTCTTTAGAGTTTGGTTCTCCAGCGATATTGACAAGGTGGTGGCGATGATGACGCTTTGGAATAAGGTCTTGTCGTGGCTCTAAGAGGAGGGCCACAGCCGGGTGGCGTAGTGCACCCGCCTAATCCCAGAGGGTGGTTACTCGCGAAAGTGCAAGCTATTCCTCAGATCTACTCATAAAGAAAGAACACAAGAACACACGAGGATTTAGAGTGGTTCGGGCCGCCGGAGCATAATACCCTACGTCCACTGAGAGTTCTATTGCTCTAGCGTTCATGGATGAGTCTATCCTCTGCCTCTAAGCCCCTTTTGAGACTTGAGTCATTCTCTAGCGGGCGCCCCCCTTTTATAGCGCAAGGAGGACGCGTACACAGGCGTTAGATCCTGATAGGTGGGCCCAATAAAGATGTATATTTTACTATAAAAAAGACACTAATGGTGCTACAGTGGTTGATAATCTCTTCCCGGATATGCTTTATTGCACTGTAGACTCTCTGACCGAGGTGAGTCTTCACTTGTCCCATCGGCGAGGCGCCCGTTGAGGCAGTGTAGGTTGCGGCGTAGACTGTTGGGTCTACCGCGTAGGCATTATGATATTCCGTCGCCGAGCTGTCGTTTCTAACTGGCGTTGCAGACTGACGCGCGTGGCGTGGGTGGCGCCAGCGGCTGCACTGTGCGCCTTGGCAACGCGCGATCAACAGTACAGTCTGGCAAAAGTCACATCGGGCTCTGCTGTGGCAGAGCGCACTTAACATCTCCCGCATTGAATGCGGTAGGTGGGCAAGTCTTCCCGGGGAAGCTTCGCGGCTGCGGGCACGTGGCGGCTCCGGACCCCCTCAAGCGGGGTGTCTGTTCCCTCCCCGCTGAGGGGTCCGGATAGTATACGGGGGTCCGGGATCCCGTGGAAGGTCCGGGGCCCCCGGCTGTTTTGGTTGAGCGCTCCCTTCTCCGGGACACGCGGCGTCACCGGACCCTTCCCTAGCAAAGAATGGGTCTGGGGCTACTGACCGGGTGAGAACGGCTTCGGACCGCGGGGGTCCGGCTGCTCAAGCCGTCAGCGCGTAGTCACAGATAACTACGAGGGTCTTGCCTAGACACGGCAATCACTTCTGGGGCACGTGGTGACACCGGGCCCGTCCCTGAGCGGGAAGCGGGTCCGGGACCGTTGGTCCGGTGAGGTGGAGTCGGACCCCAGGGGTCCGGCTGCTCAGCTCTTTAGGGCGTAGTTACGAATAACTACGCGAGTCTTGACGCAGCAAGAGGGGGTACCCTAGTCCAGAGGTACCGACAGGTCTCTTCGGCCTTTCCCTACCTCGACGACGTCTGTTCTGACGCCGACGATGGTCAAGTGAGAGTTAGTTCTGTCAGATCTGAAGGTTCTCTCCAAATCTTTACAGTTGGTTTGTCAGTCAGGAGGTGCAGTTGGTTGTCCTTTGTTGTGGCGATTTCGACCTCTTCTTTCGATCTGTTCGGCGACAAGATCCGGTTTCTTCTACCCTCTATTTTGGTGGTGAAGGATTGCAAGCCTATGTTGCTTGGGGTGTTTCCCCAGCCGATATTCTTTCAGCGGTTGCTAGATCTCGTTGCAAGCAGCGAGTGGTTTTCGCAATTTTGAAAGCCTTGTGTGGCGATTGCGTTTGTAGGTGTTCCTTTCTCTTACTGCCTATTCAGTGTGTTTTTCAAGCTTCGGTGGACGGCGCACAATCAGATGAAGAAGACGACCAGAGAACTCTTCGGTGTAATTTTTTTTATGTCATCTTGTGTCAAGTTATCATTTTATTGTACTACCAATTATTTTTTTATATGAATCAGATATGGGACATCTTTACTGTGTCTTACTTAGAAAAAAAATGTGGAAACACATACGGAGTGGTGGGGTCGATGGCTTGGCTTCTGTTTTGTCCATGGATGGATGCTGTCGCCATTCACCGGGTGGTCGCATGATCGCATCCACCTACGCGGTTTCGGGGCTCGGCTCCGCTTGTTCGCTAGCGGCCTCCCCGGGAGATTCCCATCCCCGGCGCCGGCGCCGTGGCAGCACGCCGGCGCCGAGCGGTTCACACGTGCGCCGCCCGTGTCCGTGTGACGTGCCGGCCGGCCGACCGCGGGCGTGCCACGGCCACGGCCCCGCGCGCGCGATGCACGCGCGACCTGCCGCGGCGACACACCGGATCGATCTGGTGGCGTGGTCTCGCGCCGTGGCGCACGCAGTTTTTGTTTGTGTGGGCCTGTGGGGGGAAACCGGCAGCCGCCGCGGGGCGCGGTGCTCGTGCCGTCGTGCTGGCGCGTGTCCAGCTTTTGGGGTGCTCAGGGGCCTAGCTGGTGGAGCCGCGGTCGCGGCGCGATTCCACGGTTTCGGCGTCGCTTCTCAGTTCTCACACCTGCCGATCCACGGTCTCACGCAGTCATGCCGTCGTTATCGCAGCCAAAGCAAAATACCACCGGGAGTTTGCTGGACTTCTAGATGATGGACCTAGGACCACCGGAGCACTTTCGGACCACAAGTGGCCCTAGGCCCAAACGAGTGAGTACATGAAGGCATGGTCCATTATCTTGCTGGGCTCCGTGCCAAAAAAAACCCAGTCATCACCTCTCACACACATAACAGGCCGGCCGGATTCACGTTTACCACCTTAGGGCCCAAAAACACCTCGACTGGTTTTCTTTACTGTATATACACAGGGTCTCTCTCTCTCTCTCTCTCTCTCTCTCTCTCTCTCTCTCTCTCTCTCTCTCTCTCTCTCTCTCTCTCTCTCTCTTACCTATACCAGTTTTATTGGCCGTAACCATTAAAATGTCCCGGGCATCGACTACAATTAGAAAAAAAATTAAAATGTCCCGGGCATCGACTACAATTAGAAAATAGGAGGGATCCCCCGACATTAGAGAGTGGTTGGATATAACTGGTACCTGCATTTGGAGGTGAGAGGCAAGGTGTCAATGACAACACTATAAACAGGATGTGAGGCTACGGTCTCAGGGTTGCTAGTTTGAATGTCACAGGGTTGCACAAGCTGAAGTAGAAAAATATTAGAGAAATAAGAGAAGATAAACTCTGATATTCTATTGAAATTACGCTACCAAGGTTTCAATCTTAGTTTCAACAATACCCGCAAAAAAAAAATCTTAGTTTCAACAAGCGTTTTCTATTTCTATTATTACTTTGCATGGTTCCCATTTCTCTATTTCCTGTATCTGGAGAACTTAGCGATCACTTTCCATGATTTGCGCTTCTGTTTCTCCGTTTTCATATTGCAAGACAACTGTAGTCACTTTCCATTTCCGTTTCTTTGTTGCCCGCATTTCGAGACAATCATTACATTTCTCATGATATTTTTCCGTTCCCCATGTTTTAATGAAATACAATATATCTTCTCATGGTTTTTGCTTCGGTTTCTTAATTGGCTTCCGATGATTTAAGGAAAAATCTATCATTCACATGTTTCCGCTTCCCTTTTCCCTTTTGGTATATTTTAATACAACTCGTTATCATTTCCTATTTTTCTTCCACTTCCAGTGTTTTAAGGAAACTGTTATCATTTTCTATGGCTTTTAATGAAATACAAACCTTCACTAATTCACATGAAAATTCTCCGTTTTCCATAACTTTCTCTTCAGGTTCTTATATTTTAAGAAAATTTTCATCACTTTTCTTGACTTTTTTACTCTCGTTTCTCCATGTACCAGATTTTAAGAAAATATTTATGATTCCCGTGGTCTCTGATTTTGTTTCTCTTTTCACCTCTAAGTTAGAGAATCTATAAATTTTAACGGGCAACTCTGAAACTAAAAAACTATTTCATACCGTAAAAGAATACCTAAATTAGTGAAGCTTTTACTACATTTCTAGTTCTATCATCCGGCAAATCACTATACCTTTGGTGATTTCCCCAGTATACTAAATTTGATCCTATATTTTTATATGTATTCTTGCGAGAAGAAAAATACTATCCAACCCCTTTCTTTGTTCCCTTAGCAGTGTTTTATCTCTAAGCAAAATTTGAAGTATCAACACATTTTAATTAGAAATAATAAATAAATGTATAAGATACATCTGGCCTCGAAGCAAAACCGTTGCGGGCCCCAAGCAGCTTCCGGTTTTTGGGGCGTGGCAGCACAAAACCCTCCTCTCGGAAGAGTTTGGGAAAGCCTTGCGCGGTTGCGCCTTGCCACCTCCCCGCTTCCAACCTCGGGCAAATAGCAACCCGCGGGCTCGAATTTCGGCGGTGAGGCTAGCCTGCGCGGCATATAGAATTTCGTGTTCGTGCTCGCACCCTGAAGCCCCTTCTTCCGCCCTTGTTGTCCTTTGTGCCCCTTTCCGCGTTGCTTCGCGCGATGGTGTCGCGTGGTACTGTGCGTCCCCATGGAAGTCAGAGGTCTGTGTGCGATTACAAATAATTGCCTTTTTGTTCGATTTCGATTGTGCTTGTGGTGTTCTTGCGCGCGGGGGGGGGGGTGGAGGGAGGAGACTTGGGGAAATCGGAAGGACCGAAGATGTTAGATTCTGGATACTCGGATTATCAGAAAGAACATTTCTCGGCCTTGTGTTCATTCGATTTTGGGGGGTTGTCGATTTGAGTTGCTAATACAGCTAATGAAGGGCAAATATGCTAGTTTCTTCATTTTGGAATTAGGAAATGAGAAGCCTAGAATGGGGAAAATCCTAGTGCTTTTTTGTTGATAGAAGCAGGGATGATGCAAGTTTTTCTTTTTTGTGTGGCTGCCATGGTTTACTTCTTGCAATTGTTTTGAGGACATCTTTTTTTTAAGCGGCCGAACATATTTTTTAGGAACTAAGGATATCCTGCATTTGCTTCGCTAAATCGTGTCTTGCATTGAATTCAAGCAATCTTGTTCTCTGTGCTACAGGGAGCAAGAGATGAACATAGACGAATGTGTCAGCTCGTTGCGGAATAGGATCCGACGGCTCCATCCATTTAATGCAGACATGATCGTTTTGGGGTGTGTTTAGATCCGTAAAATAGGAGTAAAAAGGGTCACATCGGATATGGTGGCACACGGTAGCACTTTTCATTTGTTTGTGGTAATTGTTGTCCTACCATGACCTAACTAGGTTTAAAAGATTCGTCTCGTCGTGTACATCAAAACTATGCAATTAGTTTTTTTATTTATCTACATTTAATACTCCATGCATGAGGTAAAAGATTTGATGTGATAGGTGAATAGTGAAGTTTGGAGAGAGAAATTTTGGAAGTGAACTGATCTCGAGCAAAACACCCGTGGAGATAAGACAATATCTACTCGCCTCGGATGACCAAATACAACGCTTTATCGTTGAGGCGAAGCATCTATTTCCAATGTTACCCCCACCGAAGCCACCTTGTGGAGGGACTTACATACCATACATCCATTGGCAGCCTCAGAGCCTGTTCGGCTGGTTTAGATTTGGCTTGGCTTGGCTTATTACGGCTTATTTCCTCACACATAATACTATTCAATCTACTAGTCGAGCACTATTCATTCTACTAGCCGAACATGCTCTCAATTTCACCCAAGCGGCAATTATCTTGGAATTCAAAATCCACTTCATCCCATCGATCAGGTTGGACCATTGCAGCAACATCAGTATCATCCAAGCGGCAGTTCTCATGGAATTCAGACTCAAAATCCGCCCATCGGTCCAATTGGAGTTTGTCAGAGCCCATTTCCAGGATTCATTGGCATGGGGGAGCATTTCCAGTCTTTTTGCATTCCAGGTGATGGCTTACCAAGTAATTATGGAAATGCTTATCAAGTCACCGGATATCCTCCAAGTAGCTCTAAGGAGCAAATCAAGCCTTGTCATTTTCTCTTCTCCACGGGTTCATGTAAGAAAGGTGAGAACTGTCTGTTCTCCCACGGGACCGACTCCCCTAAGACGAATAGCATGAGGCAAGTTCAGACTCCTGAGTCACTGCCCATGTTGGAGAAGGAGATCAGTGAGATCCTGCTTTCGTTGCGACCACCAAAAGTTCGAGTTGAGTCTTTGGCCAATATCTATATTAAGAGGTATGGAAAGCCTCTGAAGTTTGGGGGTTCCTGCATGAAGGTCCAGAAGAACGATCGCAGCTTCACCTGTCTGCTTACGAAGCTTTGCACCACCAGAGTGATTGAGAGGTCTTTATTTATGACCCTATGCATCTCTGCTTGTTTCTCTGATCCTAGCTAGGTTGCATTATGTCTCTATCTTGAGTATAAAGCAACACAATGTCACTAAATTTTCTGACTATGACCGGTGCTATTTCAACTTCAGACGGGGACATTGTTATATTGTCCCAGTGGAAGAGGCCCCTAAGTACTTGGATGATGGTTTCAAATTGGTGATGTCTCCTACCGGGAACGGTAGTGACCAGATTTATATTACCTTTGGGCCTAAAAGCACATTCACTAAAGAAGATGTTTGGAACTACTTCAGGTATCACCGTCTAATTTTAGTAGTGTTGTATTTTGACATGAAGCCTCTACTTGTTACTATGTCTTTGTGTAGTTGTAAAAAGTATTATCATGGTGTTCTTCCAGTCAGTATGGCCCTGTCAATGATGTTCAAATTCCACTTCGGAAGAAACGCATGTTTGGTTACGTGAGCTTCCTGTACCCTGAAACTGCAAAACAAGTCTTATAAGAAAGGAGTCCCATGAACCCTCATTTCATATGCGGAGATCAAGTTTTTGTCAAAGCCTGGAAGGAAAAGCATGAACTAGAGTAAGGATGTATTACCTATCCTTCCTGTTCCTTGCAGCTCAAATATTATACTCGAATGCAGTGCAAACCTGCAATTACCATCTTCCATTAAAAGGATAACTGTTCCTGCTTAGAATCTTTACTGTTAAGTGTGGTCCAAATTGTCTTTCCTCAATCTTCTTACACTGTTTTTCCTCACGAATATTGAACTGCCTTTTTAGATAATGGAAACGATTGCGGCTTATCCATCTTGGAATACTGAGATTATTCATCGTTACATCAATAAACTATCTCAGCCAAGTGGTAGCGACTAAATCTCGATCCATGACATATAGCCTGTTACTTGTTTCTCCAGAGATTGGCACACCTTGCTTATGTCTTACCTATATACTTCCTTTTGAACTAATCTCCAAAAGATTGGCACACCTTGCCAATGGCTTACCATGTTACTAAGCCTTTCTTGCTACCCATAAGTTGCAATGTGAAATTTTTGTTACGCCAAGGTTTTTAGTTCTTTGGTTGTGAAGGGTCATTGTTTTGGTCGTTGCATTCCTATCTCCTAATGCAATGGTGCGCGTCTTCGAGAAAAAAAGGGGGGGGGGTTCTTATTTTTGTTTGTTTTGGTTATTATGGGCACATCCTTAACAATCCCTGCAAGATAAGTTTACTAACTTGTACATGAACTTGTTTGGTGTTTATGTGTGATCTTGTATGACCTTTTATCTAAAAGTTCCTTCAAATACAGAAAGTTGGCTGAGAAAGACGCCCATTCATGGGCACCCAACAGGGGGTGAGTACTGCATACTCGGCATTACTTATCATCCATGTTTGTTAGTGTGCTGCAAGTTCGCAGTTCTTTTGTTATTAACCTTACTGATTCTGTAAATCATCTAGAAGATGACAGCACGGCAGAATCTTCACCTGTACAAAGTCATTTGGATGAGGCACCAGCAGCTCAAGATAGGTAAGTCTTTCTGTTTATGCTCGTAGGTTCAACTTTCTTCAATTGGTATCTAGGATGCTTTGCTGCCACCATTGTCAGTTTGGTCTTTGGCGACGTCATTGGAGTTAGCCGGCTCGAACTCTTCTAGTTAGCCTGCGTGAGATCAAACTAGTTCTGCACAGAGCACTCTGCAATCTGGATGTCAGTGAACTCTGACATCTTTTTATTTTGTCACTTCGTTGATTTGGCTGTAACATCTGAACCATGCATACTATTTTGCAGTGATGACTTGGGACTTCCAGCAACCCTTGATGACATTTACTAGCGAGGGGAAGCGTCTCTGCTATTGTGGCGCGAGCAACCTGACCAGCAGGCTGTGAATTGCTACACGATCAGAGGCGCTAAACGCTTCTCTGATCGGTGACTTGAAACTGTACCTGAGCGGCTGAGCATAGTTACATGCACTTCAGATGTACTAGTGGACTGTGCAGTTGTGCTAGGATTTTACAGAGTGGTTCTTTTTGCATTCCTAACGCAGGCAGAAACATTATCTGCATCATGAGTATTGCCATGCAATCAATCTCGAGACGAGAATATCAATATGTGACTCGTTCAGTGAAAAGAGTGGGCTCTAGAAGACTAGAGTTAATCGAACAGCACGGCGACTACAGATCCCAACGCGAAACGAGACTCACATTAGGCCTCCTTCAACGGCCGGCTCATAGTTAGCTCATAGTTTTTTTAATTAATGAACAATGCAAGCTAACAGTTCTCTCCGTGCTAGCTCGCACATTTGCCGATGAGTGCTCCTCTCACAGGTACGTTTGCCCAAGCAGCTGCTTGGCGCTGTGTTGAGCTCGCTTGAGCCAGCTGCTGCCTCTCGCCGTTGGAGGCCGCCTTATGGAGTACAATAGGGATACAAGTGAGTAGCCAGGGTATTTTATGAGTCAACTAAATAATTATAATAATATGTCATTCTAGTTTATTTTTCTTCTAAATTAATTACATATAATATCATCCTAGTTCATTTTATCAAAATTTTAGATTGACCTAATGACCCAAAATAAATATACTCCTAACTTGGATCCGTGAGTACAAAGCGGCCGAACGGGTTCAAAGCGGCAGGAAATTTGGAATTGCCTGGAGAAGGAAAAGATAAGAAAGGCTTCCAACTTTTTGACAGCACAGCTGTGTGCTGACGTGCTCCAGTCCAAGCGCGCACACGCCCCCACACGCTGTGAAGTCGGAGCAAGAAAACTCCGCGCCGCTCCGGACCCCGCGCACGGCGAGAAAACCCCCCCTGCTCCCCGGGTTTTCTTTACATTTTTACCACTATAAGGAAGGTCACTCGCTGGTTTAGCACGTTTAAACGGGTCCCTATAGATTTAGCACTACTGTAGCTGAAAATCTTACGTTTTTACCACTTTTGCCTACGTGGCAGGACACGGCGGCAGGCCACGTTGGCGCCCGGTCAGCCAGGAGAGGCGAAATGTCCTTTGTGCCCCCGCCCCTTTGTTCATGTGCCCGTGACCCCCGGTCCAGCCCGTTGACTACTCCCACTCTCCTCACCCCCCTCTTGCTATCCCGCCGCCGCCGACGCCTTTCTTCCCCATTGCACCGCCGCCTCACGCCTCCCCCAGCGCAACGGCGGCCAGGGCTTTGGCGCAGAGGGCCGACTCCTCCAGCTCCAGCGCGAGTAGGGCAACGAGGAGGCAGGGGAGAGGAGTGAGGTCCGTGTGCGAGCAGCATCCGGTCGGTAAAGAGACTGGGCTGCCTTTGATCGTGTGCCCCGATTGCGATCTTGCCCGGGTGATTGAGCTTCGCGTGGTCAAACTGAAAAGTCAGAACAAGGGGCGCATCTTCTTCAAATGCCCGAGAAATGGGGTAAGTTGTGAGTTTTTCTCCATTTTCAATCAAACATAGGGTTTCAATGTTCATCATTTTTTTGCAGAATCCGAAGCTGTGTGGCTTGTATAGGTTTCAGAGTGTAACATCCCGAAAATTGACTAAAATAAATCATGCGCTAAAGTTGTGTTTCGTCGTTGAGCTCGAGATCCTTCTAAAACCCTAAACCCCAAATCCCGAGATCATTTCTCTGTCCCGAACACCCGTTGTCCCATCCTCCTCTGCGCGCGACGCACGCGTGGCCGATCAGCCGTAGACCACGCCGCGAATCCCGCCTGCACTCGACGCACGCGACCGTCGCGCGTGGCCGGCCGGGGCCGCATCGCGTCGGCGCGAATCCCGCCCTTCCTCTCTCTCCATTTCCCTCTCCCCTCTTTTTTCTTTTCTCTCTCTTTCTTTTCTTTTTTCTCATTTTCTTTTTCTCTTTTCTTTTCTCTCTCTCCTTCCTCCTACCCCGCGCGCTCGGCCCCCTCCCTCTCTGCTCCCGTGCGCCGCCCGGCCGCACTGCCCCTCCCCGCTCCCGGTCGCTCTGCTCCGCACGCGCGCTCGCTCCGCTCGGCCGCACCAGCTCGACGCTGCCCCGGCCGCACGCGCCCACAGGGGCAGTCCCGCGCCCCGGCCGCCCGCTGCTCACCGCGCACACCGCCCCCGGGGCGTGCCCACGCGAACGCCCGCGCACACGCAGGCCCGGGGATCACCACAACGCCGGCCGCGGAGACGAGCCACGCCGCCGCCCGTGCGTGCTCACACCACCACCTCCCTACTCCCTGTTCCCACGCGTTGCAAGGCAGCCCCGCGACCCGAGCCGTGCGCGCGCCCACGCCACGCCGCGGCGCCGACCGAACCACGCCGCCGGTCCCGCTCGCCCGTACTCGCCCACAGCACCGGCGACCTCTGCACAGCGCCGCCTGCGACGGTTGACGCCTGCGCCGAGGCGTCGCATCACCTCGTCGCCCGCACGCAAGCGCGCCCCGCCGTTGACGCGCCGCCAGTGCTGCACAGCGCCTGTGTCGCCGCTCGCCGGCGCGCCCTCCCCTCCACCGACCTAGCTCGCCTATAAAAGGCACCCCGACGCCGCTTCACCACCCCACAGCCATCCCCACCACCTCCGGCCCCCACGCCTAGCTCGCAGCGCCGCCGCCTAGCTCCTCCATCGCCGCCGCCTTGTCGATCCGCCCTCACACGCCACTTCAGCTCAAGGTGAAGACGGGGATCGGACCCCACACCTCTCCACTTCATTTTCCCCCTTCCCCCATCCACTATCATGGCCTAGGGCCACCGGCCAAGCACCGCCGCCGCCTAATGTCGCCGGCCACCGTGGCTGGGCCACTGCAGGCCGCCGCAGGACGAGCCGCGGCAGGGGACCGGGTCCTCTCGCCCCGCTCCCCATTTTCCCCTAACCCCGAGGCCACATCCGCGCCCAGAGCAGCCGGTCAGGCCGCCGCCGGCGAGCCCTCCCCGCTCCTCTGTTTTCCAGCACGAGGGAAGAGGAAGAAGGCAGGGCAGTTTTGCCCAAAGGCCCCTGGCCTTCTTTCTTTTTAAGAGTCCTCCCACCTTTTGTACCATTTGCAAAGGAAACCCTGCCCTTTACCATATTTCAAAATAAATCCGTTCCACATATAAACGTAATTCTAATTATGCCCTTAACCCTTCCCAAAATAGTCCAGATATTTCTAAAATGCAAACCAAGCCCCTGCCTTCTTAAACTTAATTACAAATAGGTCCCTGGACCCCTGTTTAGGCCATAAACACCCTTTTGACCTATCATTCCATGCGCCTAACAACCTCGGATCTACCCAAAACTTTACCACATCTCTTTTAATATAGTTTTGACCATGCCATTAGAAGCACACCCAAAAATATCACTCCATACCCTATATTTTATGTGTCCCCGTTTCGAGCTCGACGACAAATCTTTATTTTCTGTGTTTTGATTGTGTGCTTGTTTGTGTACGCTGTAGACCACGGAGTGAACGAAGGAGAACCCGTCAACGAGCCGTACTGTGAGTAGGAGAACGAGGACCAGTTCCGCGACCCCGAGCCCGAAGGACAGGACATCCCCGAAGGCTACGAAGTCGGCAAGTTAAATCCCATCCTTTGATGCATGTTTCGGTCCTAGTTTTTATAAACACAACCCCATGGCCTGCTTTATAAAATTGCATACATTTTTGCTTGCATGAAAACACGGTTGGATAGCCACCCCTTGATTTGTAATGACCATTCCTTGACCACCTAGATTAATGTCTGGTTTTGCTTGGACGTTAATCGTTATTAGAACGCTTAGGACTTTATTCATAAGTACTATTTGTTTTATAAAGAAAATGTGTGTGTATGGGAAGGGATAAAATGTGGATTTTCGAAAGATGAGTATGGACGGGATGGACGGCGTTTCTGTGTGAAATGCCGATTGGTGTGCTTGTGCTTGTGTGGCAGGGCAAAGAAGGGAGATATCCATCTTATCGTGTCTAAGGACCGAGTTGGTGTGTCATCTCACCTAACTCTACTTTCGTGCAAACCACTCGACCGTTGAATGGGCAACGGCGTAGCATAAATCCCACTAGTTGGTGTGATAGCCATCAGGAGAGCTGAGAGTAATGGGTGACTAAGGAAAAGGGATAAGCCCTGAGTGACTTATGCCCGGTTATACCTAAGTGAACGGTCAATGACCCCTTGGTGCATCCCGTGATGGCTAGTCAGGCTTAGCTATGGTGGGTAATGGCTATGTTGGGATCTGCACCGACACGACGGTGTTCGAGTTGTGGTATCCTACTTGTGGGTAAAGTTGCACACCTCTGCAGAATTAAGAATCTATTCGAATAGTCCGTGCCCACGGTATTGGGCGAGTTACGGTGTGGTTACATAACTAGTGTTTCTTTGGGATGGGCTGGTGTGAGTTGTTTTGGAATTGTGTCCGGCAGTTGTGCCGTGTGCTACGACGGACGGGGAGTCCGGTAGCAGTTTAAAACTTGAACTCTGTGTTACTACAAAAACTGTTTTCTAAAAGGTTTTCTGTTAAATGAACCCCTGCATAAAATATCGTTTTTCTGCAAATTAAACCGTAACCTTATCCTTGATTTACCTATGCATATTATTCTGTTATAACCCCTCCGTGGGTGTGGTTGGACTTGCTGAGTACGTTTGTACTCACCCCACTCTTACTTTTTACAGAAGAAGACCCAGACTTCGTACCAGACGACACCGAGTAGGGTTACCGTTCTACACCCAACCTTGCCTGTGGAATCAGCCCTGTCGAGATGCCTCCGCTGTCGCAGTACTCTGAGCCCGTGGTAGACCCCATGTGGTTTGCGGTCTGGTGTTACGTCGTAGCTTGGTTAATTATTATTATCATCTGTATCGAGTGTCCTCCAAGGTTTGTACGGTTTTGAACCATTTGATGTAATAAATGTGGCATCAGCCTCCTGGGACTGGTGCTTTGTATCACATTTAAGTCTTCTCCTATGAGGGGACGCTTCAGGTGGTATCAGAGCCGTAGGTTGGCCGTAGGACGTGACCCTAGGAGCGAAACCCATTTCCAGGACCTTTCACCTTAGGACTTTTCTATCCTTAATCCTTTCCTCACACAAACACTTACCTTTGGTTCTTGCCCTGTTCCAGATGGCTGACAATGGATGGATCGACGGAATCTGTTTCGCAGAGCCCGGCCTTCCTAAGTTGTTGATACTCAGCCTGGAACGCATCGGAGTTGTGGATCCGCCAGAGTTTCTTTACCGGGAGTATGACTCCAAGGGCACTCTTCGATGTGACCTGATGATCTTCATAGCAAGAAGCACCCGCTACCCTGATGTGGACCCCTGGTTCATCTCCACCACTGGCTTTCGCTTCCCAGACACCTATCGAAAAGCCGCCCGTAAAGCCCTGCGACGGTTACGTGTGATCTACAAGCACCATCTTCAGAGGGCTCCTATGGGATTTTTCCCGCCGACTGAAGGAAGAGGACGCACCTGGATCGCCCGGATGAGAGGACTCGGAAGGGAAGAAGAAGATCTGGAAGACACAGTATCTCATCTATCCATCTATCTCATCGGCCTGGATGAGCTCTACCGAGAGCAAGCAGCACAACTGAAGCACCAAATCCATAGAGCAGAAAAGGCAACCCAGGAGCTGGACGAACAACGGTCGAGGACCGTACATGCCGAGTATTCCCTAGCCGCCCTCCAAGTCCAAATGGATGAAAAAGAGGCAGAACTGGAAGAGCAAAAGGCAAGAGCCATACGCACCGAGAATTCTCTAGCCGCTCTCCAAGCCCGAATGCGGAGGTATGAGGCTCGCTGGGGAATAGGTGGATGGATAGAGGAAGACGAAGAAGAGGAACCTGAAGAGGCTCAATGGGATGTAGACATCCAGACCGAAGAAGAAGAACCCATGGAAACCCATTGGGATGTTGGAACTCAAACTGAAGAAGAAGAACCTGAAGAAACCCACTGGGATAAAGGAACTCAGACCGAGGATGATATGATGGATCAGTATCTCCCACTGAAGAAGCGCCTTCTTAGGATCGAGGAAAAGTCCCCATGATAGGAGTAGCCCCAAGCTAGAACCTTTGCCCTAATAATCGTGTATCCATGAAGTTGTACCCCACCATGTTACCGTAATAAATGTCATCTACCCCCCTTTGTGTACCTCAAATAATTGTGCGAGTTTTTCACCCTATCTTTATTTTCAGATGGCTGAGGAAGGATGGACCCAGGGCGATTGCCAAGCTGCACCTGGTTTCCCCAGCCTCTTGATCAACGCCCTAGAAAGCCTTGGAGTCACGGAACGCCCAAGGTACTACAACAGAGAGTACGAGCATCATGGCACTCTCCGCTGCAGGGTGATCCTAGTCGTCACCAGAAGTAACCGCTACCCCGACATTCAGTCATGGCGAGTGGCTGCTACAGGGTTTAGGCACCAGGACACCTATCCCCTAGCCGTCAGGAAAGCACTTCGTTACCTGTGCCGGATTTTCGAAGGACACCTCACTCCCACACCAATGAGGTTCTTCCCACCAGCCATCAGAACTCCAGTTTGGGAAGCTCGAATGAGAAGCCTGGAACGGCGCCGCCATGAAGAAGTCCTCCTGTACCAAGTAGCTACCTACCTAGCCTCCTTGGATCAGCTCTTTGACGAGCAAGCCAACTTGATGAGGGAACAGACCCATCGAGCCGAGCAAGCAGAGCTCGCGCTAAGACTGCAGCAGATCCGAGCAGTCCAAGCCGAGGCAAGAGCCGCAGCAGTGGTCAGCAGTGAAGTAGTTGCACAGGAGGGCCTCAGGCAAGCCCGAGACCGGCGTATGCAAGAATGGGCTAGTAGTGGAACCCCAGTCCCAGCAATAGGAGAAGACCATGTTCTGCTCGGAACGCCCGTCTTAAGATGGGGACCACTCATTGGAAACCCACTAGCCCCACCCGAGAACCCTGGAAGGTCTACGGCCGCCGCCGCAAGAGAAGCCACGACACAACCCCGGGAAAACGGAGATCTAGAGGACGGCGAGCCAGGACCACTCATTTCCCCGGAGGTCGTGAGTTCCCTTCCGAGGGAGGAACCCACTCAAGCCGATGAGCCAGCCTAAAGTGCTAGCGACCGTCAAGGGATGAAGCCGTGTGGTCCGAAGAAGATCTGTGCCCCTTTTCTTTTGAAGTTGTGTATCCGGACTTGTAGTACGCGTTTGGCCTTGCCCCGTGTTGAACCCCCCCTTGCAGTAATAAAGTTGTTGTGCTTGTTGTTTGATTTGTTGTGTGCTTGTGTGCTTTTCGGCAGTAGAAAGATGCTGCCTTTTCAAAAATACGAATTAAACAACTTAAACATCACCTAATCTTAGTCCAAATCCACTCGATCTGCAGATGGTTTCCCGGAGCGTCACAAGGGCCTCCCGCGTCAGGGACCCTGCAGCCGCTGATGCAGGAGTACACCCTGACGGGCAAAACCATCCTCAGGAAGAACAAGAAGTGAGTCAGGGCAGAGGAGAAAATCATGGTGCACAGCTGCCACCACCACCTTTCACGGATCTGGCACAAATAATCCATAACCAGACTCTCATACTGGAGACACTGGCCAACGCTCTAGTGAACAGGCAGCCACGAGAGCAGACCTTTAATGACAAGCTGACAGCTTTTCTGAGGGCCAAGCCACCCACTTTCGCCGGATCCAGCAACCCCTTGGATGCAGATGATTGGCTCCGCGTGATTCAGAGGAAGCTCGAGCCGTTTGGGTGCCTGGATCGAGATAAAGTCCTTCTGGCAGCACATCAACTCACCGGGACTGCTTTAGCCTGGTGGGAAAATTACTGCGCTGCTGCCAGAGATGCCTCCACCATCACCTGGAATGAGTTCGTGAGGGAGTTCCGCCGTTATCACATCCCCTCGGCTACCATGAAACGCAAGGCGGATGAATTCCGCGCACTTCAGCAAGGGAGTATGACGGTAGAAGAGTATACACACCAGTTTATGGAGCTGGCTCGTTATGCACCAGAAGAAGTGAACGACGACGAGAAGAAGCAGGATATGTTCAAAAAGGGACTAAACCCGGAACTCAGGACCCTGCTCACTCCTAAGATCTATCCTGATTTCAACACCTTGATGAACAAGGCAATCCTCACCGAGAAGGCTAAGATTGATGAAAGAAAAGAGAACAAGCACAAGTTCCTGGAGAGTAACTCACGCCAACAGGATCGTTTCCAGAAGCCCAGAAGCTTCAGCTACAACGCACCAAGGTCCCAAGCCCCAATGCAGTACAAAACTCAGTCTCAAGTGACAGGACCACGGGCCCCTAACACACAGCCCAGAAGCCAGAACACCATGAGGGCCTCACAGAATAATGCAAGCCAGGTCACCAACAACAACAACAATGTGAGGGCCTGCTTCAACTGCCGTGAGACAGGTCACTTCATCGCCGACTGCCCCTATACCAAGAACAAGCCTGCTACTTCAGCTTTCTCCAACACGGTGAATGGTCCAAAGCCAGTTCTGACCGGTGCCAACCGAGTGCCCCTCCGTGGCAACAGCAACAACAACAACAACAACCAGCAGAGGCAACCCCAGCAGTCTTTTGGAAGAGCCCGCGTCAACCACATCGACGCACAGGAAGCTCAAGGAGCCCAGGGCGTAGTACTCGGTGAGTACCTAGTCAGCTCAACTCTTGCAATAGTACTGTTCGATTCTGGAGCATCACACTCATTCATATCCTCAAGTTTTGTGGAGAAACATAAAATACCTACAGTACTACTAAAAACACCCCTATTAACCCGGACGCCCGGAGGAGACATCAGGTGTCAACTGGGTTGTCTACGGGTAAGGATCAATTTAAGTGGGGTAGAGTTTCTAGCAGACCTAGTAGTACTTAAGTCAGAAGGGATAGATGTGATCCTCGGAATGGACTGGCTAAGCAAACACAATGGCCTCATAGGTTGTACGGACAAGGTAGTACATCTAACAAACCCAGAGGGAGTCCGAGTGACCTGCCACACCTGGGAAAGTGGAGCAAACCCGATGGTATTCAGTATGGAAACCAAGACCTTGGAAGAAGTCCCAGTAGTGAATGAATACCCCAATGTCTTTCCCGAAGAACTTCCCGGTATGCCACCAGATAGGGACGTAGAATTTGTCATTGATCTTGTTCCTGGAACCGCCCCCATAGCCAAGAGACCGTATAGGATGGCAGCCTCCGAGTTGGCAGAATTAAAGAAACAACTAGAGGAACTACAACGAATTGGCTTCATCAGGCCAAGTTCGTCACCTTGGGGAGCCCCGGTTCTATTTGTCAAGAAGAAGGACGGAAGTATGAGATTGTGTGTAGATTATCGGGCATTGAACGAAATCACTATCAAGAACAAGTACCCCCTACCCAGGATCGATGACCTTTTTGATCAGTTAAAGGGAGCCAAGTACTTTTCCAAGATTGACCTGAGGTCCGGGTATTTTCAGCTCAAGATTAGGGAAAGCGACATCCCGAAGACAGCCTTTGTCACCCGATACGGACAGTTTGAGTTCACAGTGATGTCTTTTGGACTGACAAATGCACCCGCTTATTTCATGAACCTCATGAACAAAGTTTTTATGGACGAGCTAGATAAGTTTGTCGTAGTCTTCATTGACGACATACTTATTTACTCGAAGAGTATTCAGGAGCACAAACAGCACCTGAGGGTAGTTTTGGAGAAACTGAGAGTGCATAGGCTATACGCCAAATTCAGCAAGTGTGAGTTCTGGCTGGAGAAAGTAGCCTTCCTTGGTCATATTCTGACCGCGGAAGGAGTAGCAGTGGACCCCGAGAAGGTCGAAGCAGTCTCCAACTGGCAACCACCGACCAACGTCAGTGAGATCAGAAGCTTTCTTGGATTGGCTGGGTATTATCGGAGATTCATTGAAGGATTTTCTAAAATAGCCCGACCCATGACAGAGCTGCTCAAGAAGGAGAAGAAATTCACCTAGACAGAGTCGTGTGAAAGGAGTTTCCAGGAACTGAAGCGAAGATTGACTACCGCTCCAGTACTGACCCTACCAGATATTCATCGGGATTTTGTCATCTATTGTGATGCATCCCGACAAGGGTTGGGTTGTGTACTGATGCAAGACGGGAAAGTCGTTGCATATGCTTCCCGCCAGCTCAGGTCCCATGAACAGAACTATCCGACCCATGATTTGGAACTTGCGGCCGTAGTACACGCACTTAAAATTTGGAGGCATTATTTCATTGGAAATAAGTGTGAAATCTATACCGACCATAAGAGCCTGAAGTATATTTTCACCCAGCCAGATTTAAACCTAAGGCAGAGAAGATGGCTGGAATTGGTTAAAGATTATAATTTGGAAATCCATTACCACCCGGGAAAAGCAAACGTAGTAGCTGATGCCCTAAGTCGGAAATCCTACGGGCCCAAGGATGACCATTTACAAGAGGAAATGGCACGATTAAATGTGCACATTGTCCCTCGAGGCTCCAGCCAAGTGCTGAGCGTTCAATCCACTCTAGAAGAAAGAATCAGGAAAGCCCAAAAATCGGACAAGGGACTGATGGAAATCCGGAGGCAGACCGGAGAAAATAAGGCACCAGACTTTCGAGTGGATAATAAGGGGACGTTGTGGTATAAAGACAGAATTTGTGTGCCCCAGAAAGGAGATTTCAGGCAGATAATCATGGATGAAGCCCACAACTCAGCCTACTCCATTCACCCAGGATCCACCAAAATGTACATGGACTTAAGACAGAAATATTGGTGGAATGGGATGAAGGCAGATATTGCACGATTTGTCGCCCGTTGTGATACTTGCCAGAGAATCAAAGCTGAACACCAGAAGCCGGCAGGATTATTGCAACCCCTACCCATCCCGGTGTGGAAATGGGATGAAATAGGAATGGACTTCGTGGTGGGTCTGCCTAGGACCCAGAAAGGACACGATTCCATATGGGTAATAGTGGACCGACTCACTAAAGCGGCTCACTTCATACCCGTACGGACCAACTACGGCGGAGAAAAGCTAGCCAAGCTTTATGTGGAAAATATAGTGAAATTGCATGGTGTACCCAGCCGAATTGTTTCAGATAGAGGGACCCAGTTCACCTCTAGATTTTGGAAAAGCTTGCATAAAGCCATGGGCACCAAGTTAGACTTTAGCTCCGCTTATCACCCACAGACAGATGGCCAGACAGAAAGGGTAAATCAGATTATGGAAGATATGTTGAGAGCATGTGTTCTCACCTACGGCAAGGATTGGGAACAGAGTTTACCCTATGCTGAGTTCTCATACAACAACGGGTACCAAGCAAGCTTGGGCATGTCACCGTTTGAAGCTCTCTACGGAAGAAAATGCAGAACCCCTCTGATGTGGTCAGAAGTTGGAGAACGTGCCCAAGTCGGGCCCGAGCTCATAAAAGAGGCAGAAGAAAGAGTTGCCGAGATTAGAGAAAAGCTGAAAGTAGCTCAGTCCCGACAGAAGAGCTACGCCGACAAGAAAAGACGAGAAATAAGTTTCAACCCAGGGGATTTCGTATATCTCAAGGTATCACCCATCCGAGGAACCCGAAGATTTCAGGTGCAAGGAAAATTGGCCCCTCGGTACATTGGACCATACCGAGTCCTGAAGAAAGTCGGAGCAGTGGCGTACCGTCTGGAGCTACCAGAAGAAATGTCGGATATACACCCAGTATTCCATGTCTCGCAGTTGAGAAGGTGTTTGAGGGTACCCGAAGTGGAGCATGTGCCAGTAGAAACGATAGATCTACAGCCAGACTTGCGATATCAGGAAATACCAGTCAAGGTTCTAGATACTGTAACTAGGAGGACCAGAAACTCCGAAGTACGGATTTGCAGAGTTCAGTGGAGCAGACACGGAGTAAAAGAAGCTACGTCGGAACGCGAAGACGCTCTGAAGAAGGAATTTCCCCACATATTTAGGAACCAGTCGAATCTCGAGGACGAGATTCATTTTAAGTGGGGTAGGTTTGTAACATCCCGAAAATTGACTAAAATAAATCATGCGCTAAAGTTGTGTTTCATCGTTGAGCTCGAGATCCTTCTAAAACCCTAAACCCCAAATCCCGAGATCATTTCTCTGTCCCGAACACCCGTTGTCCCATCCTCCTCTGCGCGCGACGCACGCGTGGCCGACCAGCCGTAGACCACGCCGCGAATCCCGCCTGCACTCGACGCACGCGACCGTCGCGCGTGGCCGGCCGGGGCCGCATCGCGTCGGCGCGAATCCCGCCCTTCCTCTCTCTCCATTTCCCTCTCCCCTCCTTTTTCTTTTTCTCCCTTTCTTTTCTTTTTTCCCATTTTCTTTTCTCTCTCTCCTTCCTCCTACCCCGCGCGCTCGGCCCCCTCCCTCTCTGCTCCCGTGCGCCGCACGGCCGCACTGCCCCTCCCCGCTCCCGGTCGCTCTGCTCCGCACGCGCGCTCGCTCCGCTCGGCCGCACCAGCTCGACGCTGCCCCGGCCGCACGCGCCCACAGGGGCAGTCCCTGTTCCCACGCGTTGCAAGGCAGCCCCGCGACCCGAGCCGTGCGCGCGCCCACGCCACGCCGCGGCACCGACCGAACCACGCCGCCGGTCCCGCTCGCCCATACTCGCCCACAGCACCGGCGACCTCCGCACAGCGCCGCCTGTGACGGTTGACGCCTGCGCCGAGGCGTCGCATCACCTCGTCGCCCGCACGCAAGCGCGCCCCGCCGTTGACGCGCCGCCAGTGCTGCACAGCGCCCGTGTCGCCGCTCGCCGGCGCGCCCTCCCCTCCACCGACCTAGCTCACCTATAAAAGGCACCCCGACGCCGCTTCACCACCCCACAGCCATCCCCACCACCTCCGGCCCCCACGCCTAGCTCGCAGCGCCGCCGCCTAGCTCCTCCATCGCCGCCGCCTCGTCGATCCGCCCTCACACGCCACTTCAGCTCAAGGTGAAGCCGGGGATCGGACCCCACACCTCTCCACTTCATTTTCCCCCTTCCCCCATCCACTATCATGGCCTAGGGCCACCGGCCAAGCACCGCCGCCGCCTAATGTCGCCGGCCACCGTGGCTGGGCCACTGCAGGCCGCCGCAGGACGAGCCGCGGCAGGGGACCGGGTCCTCTCGCCCCGCTCCCCATTTTCCCCTAACCCCGAGGCCACATCCGCGCCCAGAGCAGCCGGTCAGGCCGCCGCCGGCGAGCCCTCCCCGCTCCTCTGTTTTCCAGCACGAGGGAAGAGGAAGAAGGCAGGGCAGTTTTGCCCAAAGGCCCCTGGCCTTCTTTCTTTTTAAGAGTCCTCCCACCTTTTGTACCATTTGCAAAGGAAACCCTGCCCTTTACCATATTTCAAAATAAATCCGTTCCACATATAAACGTAATTCTAATTATGCCCTTAACCCTTCCCAAAATAGTCCAGATATTTCTAAAATGCAAACCAAGCCCCTGCCTTCTTAAACTTAATTACAAATAGGTCCCTGGACCCCTGTTTAGGCCATAAACACCCTTTTGACCTATCATTCCATGCGCCTAACAACCTCGGATCTACCCAAAACTTTACCACGTCTCTTTTAATATAGTTTTGACCATGCCATTAGAAGCACACCCAAAAATATCACTCCATACCCTATATTTTATGTGTCCCCGTTTCGAGCTCGACGACAAATCTTTATTTTCTGTGTTTTGATTGTGTGCTTGTTTGTGTACGCTGTAGACCACGGAGTGAACGAAGGAGAACCCGTCAACGAGCCGTACTGTGAGTAGGAGAACGAGGACCAGTTCCGCGACCCCGAGCCCGAAGGACAGGACATCCCCGAAGGCTACGAAGTCGGCAAGTTAAATCCCATCCTTTGATGCATGTTTCGGTCCTAGTTTTTATAAACACAACCCCATGGCCTGCTTTATAAAATTGCATACATTTTTGCTTGCATGAAAACACGGTTGGATAGCCACCCCTTGATTTGTAATGACCATTCCTTGACCACCTAGATTAATGTCTGGTTTTGCTTGGACGTTAATCGTTATTAGAACGCTTAGGACTTTATTCATAAGTACTATTTGTTTTATAAAGAAAATGTGTGTGTATGGGAAGGGATAAAATGTGGATTTTCGAAAGATGAGTATGGACGGGATGGACGGCGTTTCTGTGTGAAATGCCGATTGGTGTGCTTGTGCCTGTGTGGCAGGGCAAAGAAGGGAGATATCCATCTTATCGTGTCTAAGGACCGAGTTGGTGTGTCATCTCACCTAACTCTACTTTCGTGCAAACCACTCGACCGTTGAATGGGCAACGGCGTAGCATAAATCCCACTAGTTGGTGTGATAGCCATCAGGAGAGCTGAGAGCAATGGGTGACTAAGGAAAAGGGATAAGCCCCGAGTGACTTATGCCCGGTTATACCTAAGTGAACGGTCAATGACCCCTTGGTGCATCCCGTGATGGCTAGTCAGGCTTAGCTATGGTGGGTAATGGCTATGTTGGGATCTGCACCGACACGACGGTGTTCGAGTTGTGGTATCCTACTTGTGGGTAAAGTTGCACACCTCTGCAGAGTTAAGAATCTATTCGAATAGTCCGTGCCCACGGTATTGGGCGAGTTACGGTGTGGTTACATAACTAGTGTTTCTTTGGGATGGGCTGGTGTGAGTTGTTTTGGAATTGTGTCCGGCAGTTGTGCCGTGTGCTACGACGGACGGGGAGTCCGGTAGCAGTTTAAAACTTGAACTCTGTGTTACTACAAAAACTGTTTTCTAAAAGGTTTTCTGTTAAATGAACCCCTGCATAAAATATCGTTTTTCTGCAAATTAAACCGTAACCTTATCCTTGATTTACCTATGCATATTATTCTGTTATAACCCCTCCGTGGGTGTGGTTGGACTTGCTGAGTACGTTTGTACTCACCCCTCTCTTACTTTTTACAGAAGAAGACCCAGACTTCATACCAGACGACGCCGAGTAGGGTTACCGTTCTACACCCAACCTTGCCTGTGGAATCAGCCCTGTCGAGATGCCTCCGCTGTCGCAGTACTCTGAGCCCGTGGTAGACCCCATGTGGTTTGCGGTCTGGTGTTACGTCGTAGCTTGGTTAATTATTATTATCATCTGTATCGAGTGTCCTCCAAGGTTTGTACGGTTTTGAACCATCTGATGTAATAAATGTGGCATCAGCCTCCTGGGACTGGTGCTTTGTATCACATTTAAGTCTTCTCCTATAAGGGGACGCTTCACAGAGGGAGTATCTGGATGAGCTGGTGGAGAAGAAGATCGTTAGGATATGCTGTCAGCAGATTGATGAACATGGAGGAGAAGAGGATGAAGCACCTGCTGAAGATGAGGGGATGAAGCAACTAGAGAACAAGATGGAGATACTGATGTGGAAAATGAACATTTTCATTGGTTGTATTGCAGTAGTTGTATTGGCGTTTGTGGTAAAATCTGTTTGCAACGAACTGATGTAGATAGTAGTGTGTTTCAGTAGGGAATGAACTTGACTGAGCAAATGAAAACATGGAGTTTGTTCATGTCTAGTTTGTAAAGTGCTCTGCTGGTTTTGTATGAAAATTGAAATGAGCAAATGAAATGAGGTAATTTGAATGAGCAAATGGATGCAAATTGAATAGAAAAGATGACCATGACATAAGACATAGGACATGGTAAATGTTCCCAACAGAGAATACATGGTAAATGTTCCCAACTACAATTCACTTTACAACACAGAAGTTGCCAAAGGCCATGCAAAATACAGTATTTTGGCCAATCATACACCACAAAAGACACTAGCATCACTTCTCACTTCTAACTGCTCACTGCTCACTTGCTCTTGCGTGCTTTCTTCTTAGGTGGTGTTTTTTTTTCACTTTAGTTGCCAAGGCCTTCCTCTTTGGTGTAAGTTTCTTGGCATGTTCACCATCTGAGAATAGTGTCCTGCCATGGAAACAAGTATACACACATTGAACAAATGACTTAGATAATTTGGAAAAAGATGTTGCAGACAATGACAATAACCTTTTTGCTGGGGGGGTTGTCTGAATGGGTTCTGGGGCATTAATCACTGCCAAAGCCATAGGTTCAAGGGGTGCTTCTTCACTTGGCTCAGGGACAGATGATGCAAATTCATTCCTGGTAGCTTCAACCTCTTCCCTTGCTGCTGCTTCCCTTGCTGCTGCTGCCTTCAGTTCTGCTTCTTGTGCATCTCTCTTTGCTTTTGCAACAGCTTCCCTTGCCAGTGCTCCTCTAGTCCTACAGCTGCGTTCTAGCTCTAAGTTTCCATGGACACCCTACAGCTGCACAGGAAACCCGGTACCTTTCTTTGTCAGAGTGCTCAGTTTGAAGCTCAAACTCGTTAACAATAGCATGCTGCTTAGCTGCAAGCCCAACTCTGGCATGATGGGGTACCAGATGCCTACACTCAGATCAGGATGGTTCCTGTCCCATTCATACAGTGGTTCCTCATCAGCTGTGTCATCAACATTTACAGCTGCTTCATTGATGTCTTCCTACATCTCTGCTGACATAGCTGGAAATGGCACATCTTGTCCATGCCCAGCTTCTTCTGGTTCCACAGCATCCTTGAATCCCATTGCCTCAAATACAAGGTCCTCATCAACAACCTGTGCAGCTATACCATCATCATCTGGGTTCTCTAAAATGGTCAGAGTGCTCCAATCAACTGCTGGTGGCTGTTGAGCAGGTGCTGCTTGCGGGGAACTGTTGGTATCACCACATCCTTCAACACCAGTAGCCTCTGCATTGGTTCCATTAGTCACACCAGAGACACATCTACCTTTTGAAGCATCTGATGAAGATTTTCCCTTAATAGAGTCCTTGCTCACAACATCTACTACAAGAATAGCCTGTCTCTCATCCCATCTATCCTTAATCATCTGCTGCATATGTTCATCCCTCCTTAGATTCCACTCAGACCCAGTATCTTGGTCAAGAACCCAAACTGCAAGTGTTTGACCAGGCCCCATATAATCTTTGAGGCCAAATCCTCACTGAATTGAGCAAGAGAGTACTGACTGTTCCTATCAAACCATATGTTATGCTGCTGCTTTGCCATTTCCACTAGCCCATATTCACCATCAGCAACATATGGAGAAACCTTAACAACTAGCCTAAACGCACTGCCAGGATCAATCCTGGCATCATCATAAATAATGAAAACAAATGAGGACCCACACACGCTCTTGCTATGCATAGTAGACACATTCATCGGGTGGAGCTTAAGAACTCACTAGAGAGGACAATCACAAGGATCCATTGCGGCCACGGGAGATGGCGACCTATTACATCACACGCCTGAACCGAGAAACAAGAAATCAAAAGCCGCAAAACCTGAGATCCCGCAAAACCTAACCCTAATCTCAGCGGGTGGCCATGAGGAAACAAGCCCACGTACCTTTCCCTTAGTCGCGGCGGAATGGAATTGCGATCACCATGGCAAGAGCCCTGGCCGCCGTTGCGCTGGGGGAGGCGTGAGGTGGCGGCGCAGTGGGGAAGAAAGGCGTTGGCGGTGGCGGGATAGCGAGAGGGGGGGGGGGGTGAGGAGAGTGGGAGCGGTCAACGGACTAGACCGGGGGTCACGGGCGCATGAACAAAGGGGCGGGGGCACAAAGGACATTTCGCCTCGCCTTGCTGACCGGGCGCCAACATGGTCTGCCGCCGTGTCCTGCCACGTAGGCAAAAGTGGTAAAAATGTAAGATTTCTAGCTGCAGTAGTGCTAAATCTGTAGGGCCTGTTTAAACGTGCTAACCCACCGAGTAACCTTCCTTATAATATAATGGAAAAAATGTAAAAACCACTGCTCCCCAACCGGCAGAGGCCACCGCCTTTCCAAATTCCAATTCCAACCCCCGGGCAAAAATTTCCATCCGCGCGCGGAGTGCCATTTCCGCGGCGTACGGCGTCGCCGCCGCTCTCGATCAAGCCCCCAGCGCCGCGCCGCGCCGCTCCCGCTCCCTTCGCCCTCTCCATCTCCGTTGCTTGGTTCCGCGGGGTCCCGTACTCCCGAGGAAGATGAGGTCAGTGCGCTGGGATCCCAAACAACTTGCCCTTGCACTATCCCTGGTGGGGGCTCTCGGAGGAGCATCTGGTACAACGGAAATGGCGGTTTTTCGATGGGCTTGATTTCGCTGAGTTCTGGGAGTCGGGGGGCTTGAACCGCTAGTGCGGCTAGTGGTGGCGTTGTCGCGGGCGCGCCAGTTCATCTCGCGTTTCCTCTTGTTCTCTCATCGCGGCAGTTCGCGTTGCAACTGGCTCACTAATCGCAGGATTAGGTCTCGGTGAGCTTTGGTTGGAGGCCGAGAGCACAGCGACGAGGAGGGACGCCAACGCCATGTGGCCAGCACATAAAAGCTGCATCCTCGAAGTTTCTAGATCCCTAGGCCTCTCGGCGCGTCCCTGGACCTCAGCACCGAGCGACGGCGGGGTAGAAGGCGGCGGCGTGGGCCCGAGACGAAGCAAAGGCGGCACACGCGCCGCGCTCGCTTGGGGCAGATGAGGGGCGGCGGGGGACGCTCACTTGGGCCGTCGGCGAGCGTGGCGACGACTGGGGATGCAAGTCAGGCAGAAGGAAGAAGAGAGGTGCGCAAGCGACGGCCGGCATCAGGCGGAGCTCCGAGTATCGGCGGCGGAGGATTGGATGGCGGTGCGGAAGTTTTAGAAAAATACCCCTGTAATTTGTTAAATAACCCTCTAATTGGGATCGCGATCCGAATATTTACAGAAACCCCCCCCTACTATTTACCGCTCTCCATGGTTCCGTTCCGTGGTTTACTTGTTCGTATTGCTTCATGCTTCCCTAAAAGGAGTGCCCTGCATTTGCTGATGCTGAATCTTGATTTCCAGACCGCACTGACTTACAACTTCTTGTTCTCTCTGCTGCAGTAAACAAGAAATGGAGTTAAAGGAATGTGAAGGCTTGTTGCTGGATAGGGTCCGGTTGCTTCATCCATGGAACCCGAGGGGATTGTTGCCCACATCATCTCTTCCAAAACACCTGCAGAGATCAGACAACTACTTGCCTTAGATGACAAAATAGCTCCCCTGATTGTTGAGGCGGCGAAACAATTCCCACAGCCACCACCATTGCAGCCACCTAAAGAGTGACATGGCTTACAACCATTCCCCCACTTGTGTCCTCAGTTTCATCCAGTCGACAGTTTTCAAGGAATCCAGGCTCCATTTCACTGGACCTATCCATGGCCTCAGTTTCATCCGAGGGGAATTTCTCATGAATTTCAGGCTCCGTTCCCCTTTCTCCATTTGCAGCCTCAGTTTCACTCAACTGGCATTTCTCATGAATTTCCGGCTCCATTCCCTTTGCCCCATTCACAGTCTCAGTTTTGCCTCAATGACATTTCTCATGAGTTTCAGGCTCCATTACCGCTCAATGTTCAAATTGGACCAGTGCACCCTTGGCTGCCTAAGTTACATCCAAGCGGCAGTTTTCATGGAATGCATGCTCCATTCGCCCCCAATGGTCCTACTAGATCTTTTCAGTGCCCATCTCCTGAATTCACTGGCTCGCAGGAGCTCATATTGGAGAAGGAGATAAGAGAACTCCTGTTTTTGCTGCGACCACCAAGTCTCCCAATCGAGTCTCTTGCAAATATGTACATTGACAGGTATGGAAAGCCTCTGCGGATTGAGAGATTCGTCACGGAGGGCCAGCAGCATGGAAAGTTTGGTTGTAGCCTAACAGATCTGCTCATGCGACTTAAAACCACCCGAGTCCTTGAGAGGTTTCTTCTTTTCTTATGCACCCAGCTAGTTTTACTTTAAATAGATTGTTTGTTTCTTAGGTTGCATTATTTCTCTCAACTATTAGCACTATTGTTTTATTTTTCTAAGTATACTCATTATGACTAAGCTTGTTTCAACCTCAGAAAGGAACAACATTATATTGTCCCGGCGGAAGATGCTCCTAAGTACTTGGCTCATGGTTTCAAATTGGCCATGCCTCCTAGCAGTGATCCTAACAAGATTTATGTTACTTTCTTGCTTGGAAGCAAATTCACTGAAGATGACGTTCGCAACTACTTCAGGTATTGCTGTCTAACTTTAGTGCTTGATGCATCTTCACATGAAGCCTCACGTGTTATGTAGTTATGACTTATGAAGCAATAACATTATAATGATACATGTGCCAGTCAGTATGGTACTGTCAATGATGTGAAAATCCCACCTCAAGGAAGGAGCAGGTATGGTTTTGTAAGCTTCCAGGACCCCGGAACAGCAAAACAGATCTTATCAGAAAGGATGCCTCATATCATCTGTGGAGATCAAGTTCGTGTCAAAGAGTACAGGGACAGACATGAACTAGAGTAAGGATCTAATATTTGGTTGTATTCTGTTGCTTGCCACTTACATATATGTGCAGTCAACTACTACTACTATTCCTGTTAAATGATATATGTGGAATGGTTTAGCATGTTGACACCTAGAAGGCTAGAATCTTTTTTATTAACCATGTTCAAAATTTTCTGTGACTTGTCACATATGTTTTAAGTACTCTTTGCTCTTATAACTGTCATTCTTCAAGGTGATTTTTGAAAGTTGCCTCTACAGTTGTTCCACATTATATTGTTTTTTTTTCGAACGATGCAGGAGAGCTGCGTGTCATTTCATGAAGAGAGAAAAAACACATTATATTGTCCCCGTGGAAGACCCTCCTAAGTACTTGGATCATAGCTCCAAATTGGGGGTGCCTTCTGCTAGAAGTGATCCTAACCAGATTTATGTTGTTTTCTTACCTGAAAGCAAATTCACTGAAGAAGATGTTCTGAACTACTTCAGGTATTGCCGTCTAACTTTAGTGTTTGGTGCATTTTGAAATGAAGCCTCTACCTGTTATGTAGTTATGCAGCTGTAAATAACATTATCATGATGTTTCTGCCAGTCAGTATGGTACTGTCAATAATGTGCGAATTCCACCTCAAGGAAGGCGCATGTATGGTTTTGTGAGCTTCCAGGACCCTGGGACGGCAGAACGGATCTTATCAGAAAGCACCCCTCATTTCATCTGTGGAGATCAAGTACATGTCAAAGCGTACAAGGAAAAATGTGAACTGCAGTAAGGATCTAATATTTTGTTGTCTGTTGCTTGCTGCATACATACTGTACTACAGTGCAAAACCTAGTAGTACCAACAACAACATAGCCTTTTTTCTCAAGCAAGTTGGGGTAGGCTAGAGATGAAACCCGAAAGAAATAAGTTCAAGGTTCAGGCACATTGATAGCTAGTCTCCAAGCGCTCCTATCCAAAGCTATCTCTTTAGAGATATTCCAATCCTTAAGGTCTCTCTTAACCGACTCATCCCACGTCAGTTTAGGTCTACCTCTACCCCTCTTTACATTATCGACCCGCTCAAGAACCCCATTACGCACCGGCGCCTCAGGAGGCCTTCGTTAGATATGTCCAAACCATCTCAGCCGATGCTGGGTAAGTTTCTCCTCAATTGGTGCCACCCCAACCCTATCCCGAATAACTTCGTTCCGGACTCTATCCCCCCTTGTGTGCCCGCAAAACCACCGCAACATCCGCATCTCTACTACACTCAGTTGCTGGACATGTCGCCTTTTTGTAGGCCAACATTCAGCACCGTATAACATCGCCGGACGAATTGCTGTCCTATAGAATTTGCCTTTTAGCTTTTGTGGTACCCTCTTATCACAAAGGATGTCAGAAGCTTGCCGTCATTTCAACCAGCCAGCTGAAATGGTAGTAGTACCATTTCCGTTAAATAATATCCCGTGCATGGTTTAGCATGTTACCCTTTTTTATTATCCATGTTCACAATTTCATATGAGCTATGCTTTTTAAGTACTCTTGTATCTGTCTTTCTTCAAGATGACTTTGGATAGTTAAACTCTGCATATGTTTAAACTGCAGATGTGGGCAGCATCATGGTTCCAAATCGGTGATGCCTTCTGCAATAAATAGTTCTAACCAGATTTTTATTACCTTCAACCCTAAAAGCACATTCACTGGAAATGATGCTTGGAATTACTTCAGGTATTGCCGTCTAACTCTAACTTTAGTGTTCGCTGCATTAGTTATGAAGCCTCTACCTGTTATGGCTTTATGCAACTGTAAATAATATTATCCTGATATTTCTTCCAGCCACTATGGCCCTGTCAATAATGTGCGAATTCCACTTCAGAAGAAACACATGTTTGGTTATGTGAGCTTTGAGTACCCCGAGACAGTAAAACAAATCTTACCAGAAAGATGTTCAAGGACCTCTCACTTCATCTGTGGAGATCATGTTTTCGTCGAACCTTACAATGAAAAACATGGATCAGAGTAAGGTTCTAATACTTGGCTGTTTTCTGTCGCTTGTTGCTTGCATATGTTGTACTACCACAGTTTAAACTTAGGATATTTACTGTTTACTGTGGTCAAAATTTGCATGAGCTGCTTTTTCTCTTACTTTTACAGTGGGCATCAGGCTATTGGTTATCACCATTTATTTATTCACTAGCCTTATTTGCTATACACAAGCTACAAACTAAATTTATTTATCGTTAAGGCTTCTGGTTTTGTTGGTTTAGGTCCCTGCAACGTAACTTTACTAACTTAAAAACACGAACTGGTTTGGCGTTCGTGCACTATTTCTTTATTACAACCTTTGTGCTACTCAGCTCTTCTCCTTTTTTCCCCTTTACATGTTCTACAATAAAGGCATTCTATTTTGTATTTTCAAGCTTGGATGTTTCAATCTGTTGAAAAATACAGGACGTTAGCTCGGGAAGATGCCCATTCTATACCCGGTCCACGCGAGGTGTCAGATGTTAGTGTTATTCACGAGAATCATACAGGTCAGTAATGAATAAAATCTTGTTTTCGTTATGTGTCACTCCTGGTGCATTTAACCCAAACTGCGACAATATATTTTGCATTGAGTTATTTCTCTGCCCAACCCTACAGAAGAACAATTATCAAGTGACCATGACATATTTGGGAAGAAGCTGAATAGAGGGTGTGATCAAGGAACTGTTACTGAAAAGAGCAGTACTAATGCTGGGCCAGTCATGGTTTCACCACCAACGCACAACCTGTCTGTTCAGTCTGTTGGTGAAGCAAGACCTTCACAAGGTTGGAACATTTTCCATGTTTGGCTTGTATTTTGCTGCACCTTTTCCAGTTATTTTAATAATAACCTTACTTGATCCTGCAAAACTTACAGGTGACAATACCACAGAATTATCACATGTGTCAAATCGTTTGGATGAGACATCAGCAGATCAAGATAGGTGAGATTTCTTCTTTATGTTAGCTACTCTCAGCTACCTCCTATTGATTTATAGTATAATTTACTTATGTAACATAGAAACTTTAAAGACATTCATAGGCCTTGGGGGTCAAATTTGAACGTGAATAGCCATTTAGGGCTTCAAAAAAAATGTATATTTGAGCACTCTAGACGTGCTGCACTATTGTATACCTTCTCTTTTTTGCCACTCAATTAATCTGACTTGAACATATGGACTGTGCAGTCTATTTTGCAGGGATGACTTGAGGCTTCCAGAAACCCTAGACGGTGTTTACTGATATGAGAAAGTGAGGAACCGAATCTGTAAGTGTACTAGGAGCAAACTGGAAGCGCTCTGGTCGGTGACTTGGTACTGTATATACAGCAGATTAGATATTTAGATATAAGTTCTTCAGATGCAGTTCGGTGTGCAGTCAGCAACTGCATTGAACTGGAAGGTGATTTTTCTTAGTTGAGCCGAGTCATACAAAAGCTGTTATGACCTACTGTTGCATCTGGATAATATATGGCTGGAAAGGCGTAAATCGGGGCACGAGTAGGTTCATGTAGAAACATCCTTGTGAAGTGAGACTATAGCCGTGCAATCTAGTCCAAGATGCATGGGAATGATACAATGTTAAACTCAGTCTATTTCTGAGAATCTGAAAATGGAATGAACCGTGGATAGGGCACCTGTTGGTTTGTTTCTGTTGTCGCTCTCCGTTAAATTTGTTGGGTCTTGCCGACGTAATGAATCTCCAATTGTGGAACGGTGCTTACTGCCTGAAAACATGGTCCATGATCGACCTGCTTACACCTGTGATTGTACTATCAAATTTTTACTGCCACCATCATCATCTAACAGTCACTTCCTCTTCCGGCTGAGATATGTTTAATAGGTTTGCGATGTTTCTTCAATCAATTTGTTTTCCAGTTCCATCGCCAGCGAAACAGCACGGCACAAGTCGTGGAAGCGACATTGTTTTCCAAGGACTTTTTCGCCCTGGCCTAACCCACACTCTATTCGGTACAGTAGTACACAGACACGCCACACAGGTCCCCCCACTGCTCGCCATGTTGACCGCACCACACACAATGAACACGGATAGATTCACTTGAGATATGTTTCCGGTCTGAGGATGAGAAAATGAGAAATGGGAATAAATAAAGAGAAAGGGCATTATAGACAATCCACCAACCTATTAGCTAATGGATCCAAACAGCTCCCTGTTTATAGTTAGTTAGCTAATAATTAATATACCACAATACAGCCTGACGGTACATCATAAGGAGATCTTTCCACACAAGACCAAGAAATGGTAGGAACTAGCAACTACAAGAGTTTTTGTAATTCGTGATAACAAGCCTTAACAAAAAAGGGAATTTCAAGGTTAAACGGCATTACAGGATTACAGTGGTCCAGAAGGCTGCCCTTAATGGCCCTCTTACACCGTTAGGCTACGAAGTATCATTTCATTCAGCAGTTGTGTTAATAGTAACTAGCAATCAAGTTGAGATACCCCTAGAACTAGATAACTGAGTGTCCCGCCAACCATTCTGGCATAACACAGTTCTCATAGATGACCATTCAGTTGCAACTGATGGGAGGAATCCGATGAAGACTTTGTAAAGGGAGGTGATATGAACAATACGATATAAGCTGTAGTTAGTGAAGTATTTATCATAAACCCATTGATCGTCAAAGTATCAAGTCAACTATGAAGACCATTTCCTGGAAACAGCGAACCAATCAGTGCTATGGAAAACATTATCCAAAGAAACCCCAAAGAATTAAGAAGAGTGTTGTAGAAGAAATCATCTTACCGTTAAGAGCATAGGCTCAAAAGAAACCTATTTCCCACCAGCTAGCTATCTACCGTCTTGAGACTAATGTTTTCCTTCCAGACTTCTCAGCAAAACCTGTAAGCAGCAAGCTCTGTCTGAATGTATGGTATTTCTCCAAGCTAGTCCCAGCCCACCTCTGGCAAAAACGCTCATCTGTGGGCACAAAGGAGCTCAGAGGAAATGGACCCTTTGGAGCTTTCTTCAATGAAACAAGAAAACGGTGTCGGGGACGAATTCTCTGATTGAGAGACAAGCTCAGGTACATTGGATATTTTGTTAAGGCTTGAACATTGTTCTTAAGGTCATTAACCAAGTAAAGATACTTTGGCTTGAGATTGCCCTCCAAGGACAAAGATAACACCTGAAAAGAAATGTGTAACGGAAACTACCATGAGATACATGTAGTACATCGAACAACAAACATAATTGCAAGCAGAAAAAAAAGAACAAAAGGACAGGCATGATGACATGTATGAAGAAATAATACCTGAGTAAGACTTGTCAGTACTTTGAGAATATCAGAGTTTCTCATACCAATGCTTCTCAGGAAATTGATGCGAGGCAAGATTCCATCCTCAATGCTGTAATGAAGTAGCTGAGGGTGTTTTGTCACCATCTTAACAATGCTACCTTTGGGAGCACTTAATTCTTTTGATAGAAAAAGGGATCGAGATTTCCATGCACTATCAATTTTCTGCACCAGAATCTGTGGGCTTAGCTGCACTACTTTGCCCACATCACTCTCCTCAATACCTACTTCCTCAATCAGGTACCTTACCGTTGGCTTCAGAGACTGCTCCACGCTGTAAGAGAACATCGAAGGAGCAGAAGAAATAACTTGCCCTATTCGTGTACTGGGAACCCCAATGCCCACCAGAAAATCAACATGAGATTTCAGATTGCTAAGAGTGTATTCCAGAATCTGTGGCTGCCTAACCAGTATCCTCTTCATATCCTTGCTTTTAACCCCAGCATTTAGCAGGAAATCCAACCTTTCTTCTGCTGAAGCCTGACTGATTTGAAAGCAGGCCATATGTCTCTCATAGATGTATGTAAAATGAGATTCCTTTAGTCCAAATGTGCACAAGTAATCAACCAGTGGTAACCATTTGTCATCGAATTCATATTCTTCTTGCAGTTTCTGGAACAAACTTCGAGAAATGCTTTCATTTTTCAACTGCAACAAGAAACAATTGTTACTCAGTGCAGAGTGCACCACAAAATGCATAACATGGATAGGCTACAATTACATGCTGAGTAACTTACCTCTACTTCACTGTCCATGTTCATAAGATCTGGTGACGATCGTCCCACTTTACTCCTAGGAAGAAGAGAATTAATTTTCTCCAGACTGCCATATTTACCACGAGTTTCCAGTTGTCCTCCTTCCCAGTTTTCTTTTATCAATGGAGTCTGCAGTACTGGAGCAATAGAGTTTTAGTAGGAAGTAAAGCAGCCACTACTTCTAAAGGATTTAGCATAGCTTTTAAGATACCTGGCCTCTTGCTTGGAGCATGAGGGCTGTTTGAATAGAGTACACCAGGATATTCCAAACCTGACATATCATCCTAAAAAGTTAACCAGGCATTAAGTTAGGATACTGCCATAGATTAGAAGTACTAATGGTGAGATTGATGTTCCATGGATCAATAAACAACAAGCTATACAAACACAAAAAGTTTCCATGTTCAACATCCAACTATCATGTAATTTGAACTCAGACTTCAGGAATTTTTTTTTGGCGCTAAGTGAAACAATGCATTTCAGTCTTCCAGTCAACCATTCAATGGTTCTTGAAAACACAGACTCGTTGAGGCACTTATTCACAATACTATGCATGTGGTGTTTTTGTGAGGATATACATATGGATTTTGATGGACTCTTATATTCAGTAAATATAGCATCGTTATCAGTTTACAGCCATCCAGTAAACATTTAGCTAACCCTCTGAGCCACTATGGTATAACATCACAGTATCACGCTGCAGGAAGATTTGACCACTCTATATCCGAAGGTCTTTCTGTGAAGAATATAATGTTTGCAGCATGAGACATGGGCATCAGGGAGCAATCCGTCATCTACACAATGGTCATCCTTCCATGACAACTATCTACTCAATGCAGGAAAGTGCAAATGCTACAAAGTCAGTACTTTCAACAGCTGATGCTACTTGGCCCACTAAAGTTTAGCCAATTGTACCATCAGAGGGTGTCCGACTTACCTGTAGACTCTGCATTTCAAATGCCAAATGTGCTACACATGTGAACGGCACGGCAGCGAGTAAAAGGCTCACTTAATTGTTAATAACATGGCGTTGTTAAGATGATCAAAGGGTAATAATGATCAGGTTGTCCTACGAGAATCGAGCGGTGTTCCAGCAAGCAAACCTATGTGGCAGAGCGGCAATGGGGCTAACTTACATCGCTGTCGTAGCCCTCGTCGTCGTCCTCTTCCTCGAACTCCTCGTCCTCGTCGTCTTCATCCTCGTCGAGGTCGTAGTAGGGGTCCCGAGAGCGGCGGACGCGGCGGTTGGGCTTGAGCAGGCGCACGTTCGTCTGGAGCGAGAACGCGACGCCGCCAGCGCGGGCGCGGAGGGCGGCCGCGGAAGCGGAGGCGCCACGGGCCGGGGCGGCCGGGGAAGGGAGCCGAACGGCGGCGAGGCGCAGTGGCGGCGGCCGCGGCAGCTGGAGCTGCAGCGCCATCGGCGCGGGCGAGGCGGAGGTAGGCGTACGGCGCGGCCTTGGATTTTTGTTTTGGATTTTTATCTGCGGCGGTGGGGATGGGGGTTTGGATGAGGACGAAGGAAGAATCTTTGCTGGCGGACGACGTGGAGCGCTGCGGGTGCGCGCCGCAGAAGGTAGGAGACCGGAGGAGGGTTTAAGGCTACTGGGCCGGGCCAGAAGCTTGCCACGCACATGGTGTGTGGAGGGCTCTTCTTGGTCTTCCTCCCCAAGCTTTTGTGGGCTGCATTTGGGGCGGCAGACTCTATTTCATTTTATGAAAAAATGTCTTTTTACAATCTTCAACTATTGCATTAGTCCGTTTTTCAATTTTGATGTACAAAATCAGAAATCTTTCACAACCTCCAAGTATCAAAACCGTTTGTTTTTCAACATTATCCGGTTTCTGTGGCGTTTTACACCGACGTGGCGCCTAGTCACCTGCTCATTCAGTACCCACCGATTTTCAAGGCTGGGATTTTTCTTTATATTCTAAAAAAAGAAATATTAGCATGAAAAAACTTATAAATACTAGCGACACCAGCTTCGACTGGTAAGGCATGACGGGGCAAACTATATTGTCGGTCGAGACACAGTCAACGACTAGTGGAAAAATCAGGGTAGGATCAACAGTTGCCATACCTGAGGACGAGATACTTCTGGTACTGCCTTACCTTGCCTGGGAGCTCCGCCACTAAACATATTAATACAACTAGAACATAAGGTAAAAAAGTGAAAATTGAAATATATGCATGGTATAAGATGAATTCAATACGAAGCCACCACATCCGGTAGCAAACACAACATCAACATGTTAACATCATCTAGCCAGATTGACTGAGAAGCATCAAAGCCAACTCTGAGCTGATCCTTTCCATGTGTTTCAAGTCACCAAAAGGATTTGCTTGTGCCCTTGGAATTGATGACATATTTACATATTCAATTTGTAGCCCATGAACTATGAATGGAAAAGTAAGATTGTTTCAGCTTGCTGCCTAATCCTAAAGAATGAAAACCTGGATGATGGTAGAGAAGAGATGTACCTCCATAACTGGGTAGCCACTTAGCCGCTTCGAATTCAATTGAGAAGAGAAAACCAGAGAGTTTTCTGGAGTTTTAATATCCCATAGGCTAACTCTTTCAGGTCCTTCTCCATACCCATGTTCATCCCATTCTACCTGCAAGTTGCGCCATTTTGAGTTCGGCCATCACATTGGTTCATAGTCGCAAACTCCGACAGTTGTACCAGTGCATCTGCAATATAGAGCAATTTTATTTGAAATTGTCATGCATTGCGCGCCCTACCATTTCAATAGTTAAATCCAGCAATAGAATCAAATAAATATTAGAGCAAGGATGCATGCTTCTTGTTTAAGCATTTGAGGAATGCTCAGGTTTGGAAATTTCTTCAAAGGGTTTGTTACAAGTAAAACAATCTCAATGCATACCGCCTATCCTCTGGATGCAAAAACTTCTATTGGCAATTTACCAGCCTGTTAAGAAGCCACACAGGAAAATTAGAAATAAACATAGGAGAGCAGGAAGAATAACAAAACCAGGGGCCTTTCTGTTGCACAATGAGGTCATGATACAGGCATTATACTCCAAAGTCAAAACCTATCACAAAGACCACAAATGAGTATAAGGAAATACAGGTGCAGGGTGTGCATTATGGTACTCGTGTACTCTATACAGCATAGTGGCAGTCTAAATTGTGTATATGTACTCAAACTCCTATTGTTCCTGGGATGTGAAAATAATGAATGACTTTTTCTAACATAAGGATGACAGGTGCATGAACATTTAGATCAACACCTTTCATTTTCTTTTCAATTTTCTTTGCTGTTGCATGAAGGCATCATCACAAATGCATTAGTGGATTTATTTTAAAGAAATTTAGGATGAAATTCACACATTTAAGAATAAATTCTCAAGCCTTATGTCACAATACTTCCAAAAATTAATATTTGAAAACCACGATTGTTATTCTCAAAGAGTGTAATTTTGCCACATGTAAGAACCATGGCTAACTACCATAACACAACCAGAAATTCCTCAAGAGCATGTGGCAATGAAACAACCTGACAAAAAGTTTTTTGTTCAGAGTGCTATAACATGTGAAATTTCCAAATTTACAGGCGAAGAGAAGTAACTGCACATACCAAGTCCTATTGCTCTAGTATCATTTTGATTCAATGCATTGTTACTGCCAAAGTATGAATTTAATTCGCATATTCCATCCTGCAATTCCTAATGGAACAAAACAGCGCAACTCTGAGGCAGACCACACTGATAACATAGCTATTGCCCTGGCTCATGAATCACGACACCACGAGTCCATTTTGGATCAAGAAGACAAAGAAAAAAAGCAATAATTTGAGGAAATAGCAAGTGAAGATGTTGCAGAATATTTGTCTTCAACTGATTTACTTATTACTTAGAGAGTAAAGTTACTAATTTCAAGAAACACATGTTGTAATTTTATGACTATGCATATCCAGCATGCATAAAGTTCTATGGGCGTCCAAGTGGGTAAGAAATTCAGACCTCCCAGGATGCTAGACTCTTCATGTAGGGAGGAAGTTGCTCGTACTCCTCCTTTGACGCCGTTATCATTTCTTTGAACGAACTGCATTCATGGAGTTAACAGTGAAAAAACTCAGAATGACCAAGATTTGATCTGTCTTTAAAACATCCAAGACATTCATGCTAATCACCTTGATCATTTCTTTCATTTTGGGGAGCTACAAGTTGAGGTTCCTTAATGATATTTTGTCCAGCATCAGCACTGAATAGTATAGAGCATTAAAAAATAAATTGGGATATTTTTAACATGAGACTAAAATAAGGAAAGGAAAATTAGAGGTAAACAAATAACAGTGGAGAAGCGTGAAAGGTGATAGCTATAGATGTATGAATGAATTTCTTTCTATTGCATTTCAGGATTCTTGTAAAGCTTCTTCGGGTTTCACTATAATCTGTGACTGCAAAATCCTAGCAAATTATCATTATTCAAGCCAAAAATTAGCAGCTAACAAGAAATAAGAAATGCTAATACCTTCCTACTATCTGGCTCCCAAGAGCCTGAATTTGGAGACGCAAACTTAGAGCATGGAAGGCTGAAAAGCTAGGAACATTCAGAACATAGCAGAGTAGCAGATTATACCACGGCAACATAATAGCAGGCGAAAGATGATAGAAGATAAATCGATTTATCTCTCCATGATCCATCCATCATCAGGTAGCAGTAATTTTAATGAGCAAATGACAAGCCACGATTAACAACAAAGAGTAACCTTTTTTTTATCCAAGATCTGGCAAACAATTGAAGACAAGAAAGGAAAGCAAGAGCAGGGCACACCTGAAGAGCAACTTGCCGGCGACGAACCCACTGCAGGCGAAATCCGTGACCTTCACGAGCAGCAGCGGGTCCGAGGGGCGGAACCCGTCGGCGCCGAGGCTAACGGAGAGCTCGCCTAGCAGCTGCGCGCCGGAGGGTGGGGCCAGCGGCGAGCTCGTCCAGCAGCGGCGCGCCGGAGGGCAGGTCGAGGAGCTCGACGTCCGCCAGGAAGCCAGCCAATGTGGTCACGAACACCACGCCCTCGACCGTGCAGGCGATGCGCAGCCGCCCGCCGCCCTCGTCGCCGACGGCGACGGCTGGCTACCGATTTGAGCGCCTTGCAGCGACGCACCTCACGCTTGTAGCCGCGTCATCGCTGGTCGACGCGCTGCCGAACCTCACGCGCCGTGGCCCTCTCCAGTTCCTCCGCCTCTTTTGCGCGTCTTCCACCTCCGCGCCCCGCTCGCGCGCGCTCTCTCTCTTGCTAACCCCCGCCGCCGCGGACCTCTGCGCCGTCACCAACTCTCCCTCCTGCTGGCGATCTGGATCTTGCGAGAGCGAGTAGCGAGGGCAGAGAGTAGGAGGAGCGCCGGCAGGGAGATGTGACGGAAGCAGGCGGAGAGAGGAAGGGGAGTGGAGGCGGAGAGGGAGAAGGGGAGTGGAGGTGGCGGCGGGGAGCGGGAGAGCGAGGGAGTGGCCTGCGGCCGGGAGGAGGGAGAGGGGGTAGGGTTCGGGACTTCGGGTGCGGTGGGAGGGCATAAACGAAAAAGTATATGGGGAGATTTTTGCAAACACAACAGTGTTATCAGATTTTCTCTTCTTTGTGTGGAAATAAACATTAATTTGAGAGTTTTGTTAAAAATTTACGAACGTGGGTACTGTGCACTCTGGGTGGAATGGATTTATCTATAATTTAAAAAAATAGAAGTATTTTTTTGCAAAATTGCTAGAGTTCGCGGTAACGCGACACGCGTCCTGTTTTTCCCGTGGGATGCAGGGAGAGGAGCGCAGGGCAGTGGACTTTAACCATTCCGATAGTGTTTGGACTAAAGTAAAAGAGATGCATGTACAGAGAAAAAAAGAAAATATAATCAGAAATATAATCTTTATTTGAAAACAGTCTCGTAAGGATCTTCGAAGCGCACCAATTGAAGCAATTCAATTCTCACATAACATCAGGAGAATTACCGTCTTCCAAATCGCGTTTTCGTCGAAAAAAGAATGACCAAATCGTCAGCATACCTGGGGAGATACGGCCAAGGTACGATCCGATCAACACTGATCGCGTTGACCCTCGGACACAAAGTACTGAAGCAGCGGTGACCAAATTTAGACGAGGATAAACGCTCCCATCAAGGCGAGCAGATTTTGGACGGGGCGGCGGGAGCGGGATCACGGCTGCGTCCACCACCATCACGCAGTGGCGCGCCACGGCTCACGAGTCGGGCGCAGGCGGTGGCCCACGGGAAGCGCGAGCGGGTTCGGCCGGGCCCGGGTCAACAAAACCCGACGACGCGGGGGCCCGTCCGGCCGGCTTCAGACACCCCAGTCACCATCTCGCCTCGCGCACTCCCGTCCCCATCTTCCCAATTCTCTCCGCGCCCCCACTCGTCTCTCCGCCGCCCGCCGCGTCGGCTGCGGCGACCCGACCAGCGTCACTCGCCATGGTGAGCCCCGTCGGCCCGCCCTACCTCGTACTCTAGACCTTCTGCAATTGCGTATTTGGCACTTTGTTTTTTTGATGGAAGAATCGCGGGGGATGGGAGGGATGAATGAAGCACGCTTGTTCGGCCTGGTTAGGAGAATCCGCGTTAGCATCCTCCGTTGCTCCCCGACGAGTTCGCGCAGATCTGCGCGATTCGATCCTGGCTCCCCCCCTAGAGACGCCGAATCGCCGTATTTCGTCGGCGATCCGCTCGACGGCACCTGGCGTGAATATTGTAATGCATATGTAGAATCTAGGTCCTGTCTGGCATGTAATAGTTTTTTCCCCGCTGAGGAAGATCGGAAGATTCGTCCGTAAGAATCTAGTCTAGCTTTTTAAAAGGGATCCAGCTTTTGCAAAAAAAAAAGATTTCAGGTATCCTCTACCTTTTTTTACCCCCTTTTTCTGTTTATGTTATGGACGGCAAAGAAATGAGTCAATTCCCTCTATGCCATTGGAATTCCAAGGTCTGGATACTTCTTTGAGAATTGAGAGTGGTTACATGTTATGTGGCAATGTTGCATTAAGATCTGCCTTCAAATTTTGTCTGAATGTCATGTATGTATTTAGTTTGTGTTCTATGATGTTCATCATTTCCTTTAGCTTAAATTGTTGATTTACGTGCTATGCTTTGCCGCGTTCTTCCCATTCAAGGGTTAGAAAGTTGGCGGGCAAGTTGTGGTGGGCTATTGCTGGCTAGCAAACTGCCAGGTTTGGCCGTTTGGGATATCGATTAGCCAGGTGTCGATTTTCGAATCATGAATGACGTGTGCTGGTGTATGATGAGTTTTACGTTACGTTTGCATGCAAACGCCTGTCGTGTGCTGGTGTAAGATGAGTTTTACGTTACGTTTGCATGCAAACATGTGATTCTCAGTTATTATTGTTTTTTTTTCATAGGACAAGTTTATTTCCTTCTGCATTTTCATGGGTTAGTCATCCTGATTGTGATATATTATTGAACGCTTTCATAATTTAGCAAGTTTTTAATGCTTATCGCTTTAGGGTACTTTCCAGAGGTGATTTTAATTCTCCAGGCAGTTGGTTAGGACTTCATTATGGTTTAAACTCGAACCTTGCTGCTGACAAGATGAATTTAACAAGTTAATACTCCCTCCTTCCCCGTTTATAAGGCATGGTGGAACATGACACGGTCTTCTAAACAACATTTTGACCATTTATTTATCATATATTATATCACTTTTGATTATAAATTTATAATCATTGTAAAATATATTTGATTATGAATCCAATCATATGAAATTTGCATTATAAAAATAAAATTTTAATAGTCAAATTATTGGTCAAAGATGACAAGGTTTGAATCTTGATATACGTGTATGCCTTATAAACAGGGAAGGAGGGAGTACTTGATAGGGTACACCAAATGGTGGGCTACATGCTTTCATTTCTTATAATAATTGCATTATATTTCTCTTTCCCCTAGTGCTTTTAACCATGAATACAAATTTGGGTAAATGGGCAAAATCTGGCGACACCACCATAGGGCATTGATTGTCCTTCCCCTGAGTAGCTGGGAAGTTGGTATATAAACCTCTTGGATTGATTATTCAAATAGAATGTGTGTATTATCTCCAACTTAGTGTATGTCATTCCATCTAAAGGTTGCTATGCCTCAGTTCCTTGGTACTGCACTAATCCAATGTAGTGTTTCTTCGCGACATCTCTTTGGATATGTTATTTTTTTGCAGACTACCTCAAGGCGTCTTGCTGATAGGAAAATTGCACGATTTGAGAAGAACATCACAAAGAGGGGAGCTGTTCCTGAGACAATCAAGAAAGCAAATGATTATCCTTTTGGACCTATTCTGCTTGGGTTCTTCGTCTTCGTTGTTGTTGGATCATGTAATTCCTTATGTCTCTGATGTTTTATGGTTGAGTAGCTGGTCTTCCTGCATACCCTATCGTTTGGTAGTCCAGTGCATCTGTTTACTGACCAAATCAGCTCTGGACCATATGTTCCAAATATGTTAATCATCAACCCAGAGACAAGTTCTCCTCAGTTTGTTTTATATTACAGTGGCATGCTTATTATTTTGAAGAGTAGTGTTTTATATATGTAGTTCAACTAACTTGCGCTTGCTACACTGTCAGTGGGGTTTCCCCCCTTGCCCAACTGTTTGTGGGCATTTGTAGTGTCAGTTTGTTTAAAAATAGAGTGTTTCTTGGCAAAGTACTTTCTACTTAGGCACTTCCATGCTTCAAATTCATTTAGTAACACATTCCTCAGATTCAGAATTGGAGTGCATTGATTGATCCCAAAATGGTTACATGGTTTACTCTAGATGCGTGTTGGTGACAGCTAATGTTACCACCCATGGGCATTAGCTATTCTAATCTGATAATGACTTGGATTAGAAGAGTCATAAAAATGGCAGGGCAATGATTTAATGTCACCATAGCTAATTGGATGACTTTCAGAGATTTAGGCTTGCAGTATCTCAGTTTCCTAAAGCATGAACAAAATTATTTCTTTATTTAGTAGCTTCTTTATGCACTCTTTTAATAGGAAATTGAATTTTCTACTATTCTCTCCATGCAGCTCTCTTTCAGATCATCAGGACTGCCTCAAATGCTGGTCTATTCTGAGCATGGTTCTTCACTTAACTTACAGATTATATCGGTAAAGTGGAGGAACATGGTTGATATATGCAGTTTGTCACTTAGAAAACAAAAGTGCGTGGCGTAGCTGGTACTCTATGATGCTACCCTATAATATATTGTAGTAGTATGGTGAAGTGGAGAAGTTTAAGTTATATGGTGACAATATATGTGTAACATAGGGGTAACTGGGTAACCCAAGTCACTCGGGCGATAGGAAAGATGATTCCGTAATACATATTGCGAAGTTATAGCTCGTGTTATATCTTGATGTGCCATGGCTTATTCCAATCTTTTTGCGATTTATTGACTCTTCGGGTGTTCTTTGGTTTGTTATTTTTCCTGTTCCTATGGTCAACCTCGAGGAATCTAGCTATTGGTATTTCCACATTAGTCAACTCGTTTGCCTAGCCGCTCCTTACAGGTGTACAGAGGCTGTGAACAATTGCGTATCTTTTGGACTTCGCGAGTAGCTTTGACTTTAGAACGTGATCGAAAGGGCATTGCGAATGCAAGAATCGATGCCTTGTTTCAACAACAACAACAACAAAAAAAAAAGAGCGCAGGAATCTATGTGCATGTGCACATGTTGAATTACAATGTATTGATCCCAAAAGCTCCTGTAGGCTGTAGCAGCAGTTCTGTATCCTGGCCCGAAGATGGCTTCACCAATTGAGGTCGCGAATCTGTTCATAACATCATTTGTTTGCGCACCCACTACTGTTGCGAACGAGGCTCGCGGTTCAGACTGGTGACTTGCTCCCGGTAAATCGGATGCTAGCTGTTACTGGCTTGCCGCTGCTCAACAAACTGACGAGAGTTTCTTGGGCGTCTGTTACTTGGCGTCGCGAGTTTCTCCTGTGGAGTTTGTTCCGTCGATCGTTACAGCAGCGACCGCGTCTACCAGCGACATAGAACCGTCCCATAGACGAGAAACGCCTGATCACGTCGAATTCCGTTCCATGGATGAGAAACGCCCAATCCCGTAGAATTCTTCCAGTTTCCTGCCTCAATCAGTCCGTCCTGCAGACCCCTAGCAATCATCTTTGCAATCGATCGGGGACTCCAGTGACCTGTAGATCGAGTGAAGATGAAGGAGAACTAGTGTGCTTCAACCTGCAGAAAGTGGAGATCAGATTCTTGATTGTGGCGTGGAGAGATTTTCTTTAGCAGAGGGCGTGGAGAGATCAATCGCCAGGTAAGTTTCCTCTTGAAGGCTGAACAATTTTCCTCAGGTACATTGGTTCCATATGTACCCTTTTCCTCTGTTCTTCTGCACCTAGGTCTGTGGAAAATGTTGGTCAGAACTCAGAACTGGGATCACTTTCTTTTGAAACTAGCCGGTTGATTCGCTTTGGGATTTGAAACTCTGCAAGTAGTTGCACTGGTGTTTTGGTCAGCAGCTGCCTGTTGCCAATGCTCCTTCAAGATATCGTACAGCTGCTGAAAGTCATCTCGTGATATTCTTGATCCATCGTCTTACCTGAATTCACCGGTATGCAGAAATGCTCGGCAAAAGGAAGAAGACGAGAGACGACGGGCGTCCCCTGGATACGGGGAAGCCCACGAGGCGTCCTCCCAACAAGTACGCCGCCGCCACCGCCATGCTCTCATCGGCCACGCCGCTCTTCTTGGGATACGGTAGGCATCAATCTCGTCCAGTTGTATGCTGAGTGGATTCGATCTCTTGTGGACTTCGAGTTGCTGATCTCCAATGGAATGGCGATCCTTCCCTGTACAACCCAAATTTGTTTCTGATGATTCATTTGCAGTGCCTGCATCTAATGATTCACGTGTGTTTCTGATGACGACCTCGCCGTTGTGTACTGCACGGCCGTGACGGCGCAGGGCAACCTGAGGCTCCTCGCGTGCGTCATCGCGCTCTCCTTGATCCTCGGCGCGATCGAGGCCGCGGGAGCGCAGCGAGTCATCGGCGACCGCCGCGCCGTCCTGCTCTCCGCCGCCGTGCTCTGCGCCGGCGCGCTGGCCCGGAGCCTCGCTGCCGGCTTCGCGGCCTTCACGGCTGGTGTCTTCGTCAACGGCGCCGGCATGGGCCTGGCGCTCGTGGTCGTGCCGGCCTACGCCGCCGAGCTCAGCCTGACCTCCGCGCGCGGCGTGCTCGCGTCGCACCCCGACGGCTTCGTGTACCTCGGCTGCATCCTCGGCTCGCTCTGCTACTCCATGGGATTCTCGAAGCTCTCGGCGCACGTCGCGTGGCGAGTGACCCAAGCCTCCGGCACGGCCGTTCCGGCGTTGCTCGGCGCTGCCGTCCTCCTCATGCCCGAGTCGCCCCGGTGGCTCGTGGCCCTGGATCGGGAAAGCAATGAGAACCGCCCAATTTGATATTATCTTAAACGAATCGCCCGTCATTATCACCCGAGAGTTAACACGTGCTTGCCGTAGAGCGTGCCACGTGTTATCCCACATCTAGAGACACGAATAACCGACACGTCATTCATTCAAAATAATACCAAATCCGGTAGTCCCGGTATGTGCTCCAACATACGCTTAGAATCAGCATATGCACATACCGTATACAATCGAATACATAGCCAACAATCCACAAAGAACAGTTATATAAAACCAGAGTTCGAGACTTAATATTACAAGTTCAATATAGGTGGGTTTAAGCTTCACTTTACAAGCCTTGGGCTCACGCGAGTCATATTAAACAGAGATTTAGAGCTTATTGAAAATACATGCTCTCCCGAAGCTCAGCTACGATAAAACTTACTTAAGATGATGATGCCTTGCTCAAGAACATCACCACAACAGCAACAGCCTACTCTTCCCCCGCATTAGGATCAGCGGGGTAGAAATTGCCGAACACCACTTCTGGCTCACCTGCAACTAGGTTTAGAAAGCACCCTGAGTACAAAAGGTACTCCGCAAGACTTACGCGATTAAATAAACAAGGATCATGCAAAGACTCAAGGAAAAGCTTTAAGTTTAAGTACTTATTGCATAATCATAAGCTGCCTAGACTATCACCTAGCAAACTTAATTAATCTTGCCCAACCCCCAGAATTTTAGTTGATTAAGAGAGTAACAAAATATACATAACAGATCCTCAACATGACATGAAACCAAAGCCAACAATACCGAAACTCTCTATGAAGAATTCGACGAACCAAGAGCTTGCTCATATCCGAGAGCGCGGCAATTCGAATTGATTAAATCCTTGCAAGGGTGTACTACTTTACCCACACGACGCGAGGACCATGCGACTCACCCAACCGATCACGCCGGGCAAAGGGGTACTCACGTCAACCGTTCCCAACCAGGCTCAACCGTTGAGGGTACGCCCAGCTTGCGCGTGGAGACTTAGTTCCACCGAGGACATCTCTAAATTTTCCTACACATAATTCCACTCGGGGGCCTGCTAAGCCTCCCTGCATAGCCCGTTGGCCACGCATCTGGGACCGGGCCCCAATGATCAAGTCAAAGAAGGTATTTGGCTCATCCGTTCCATTATATTGGATATGTGGTAGCACGGAAAGGTGCTCAAGGCCGATGGCATCAACTCGGTCCTTAATCGATCCAAGCGGACTATGCCCATGTGACTTCATTCTCGAGGCCCTACTATTCCGCTCAAATCTCGATACTACCAAACTCATACCACTAAACCAAACCGATGCGATCAAGGGTAGCCAGTAAGTGTGATCCTCCAGACTATTCCTGTCTAGTGAGCAAAAGAAGTACTCTAAGCCGGGCTAAGCATCTAGTCAGATTAAGTTATTACTGACTAACAAGTGACAAGGACATGGTTAACAATTCAAGGAAGATAATGCAGGAAATTATGTATAAGAATGCAATACATACATACTATATATAACCCCACATTACCCGGTGAGATAACTAGTTAAGTCAGATTTAATAGGAGTAAGGATTCATGCTTAGCTGCTTGCCTTGGATAGCTTCGGACTCAACCGCATACGGAACTCCAGGTTCAGGCTCGGCGGGCTCCACGGTTTCGTTCTCCGACGGTTCGGTCACTAAAATACATGAATGTGATGCAAGAGTTAAGAAATGAACTAAACAACAAGCATTAATCATGAAATAATTTGGGCATGCAGAGGACAATGCAAAGAACTCATGAAAATGGGTTTTGTAGCAAAAGCATTTTCCTATAAATAACCATAAATAGATCAATTTTCAGCTACCCTAAGCAAGATAAAACAGAAAAGGAATGCAAACTAAACTAAACAAATCCAAGAAAATTACCATAGAGACTAGGCAGGAACACAAGGCTAACAAAACTAGTTTTGCTAATTTCTCACTTTCCAGTAAAAAGTTCTATAATAAACCATATTTTGGACAGCAAGCACGAAATCGAAATAAAACCCTAACCAACAGCAAGGAATCATGTGAACAAGTTGCACCACTGAAAACTACACCTCACAAGGAGTCTAACAAAATTTGGTTTGATATTTTTCGAGCAGTACACAAATAACCAAGCATTAAACTCACTTTTGCAAGATAAAACTATAGATAAATCTACAACAAAGTAACATGCAAAACAATATTTTTCTTGAGTAGATCTCAGCTAGAGGAATCTAACAAAACAAGTTTCATGATTTTTGGAGCTAGACATGAATTTCTACAAATTTTGCAAGCTTGCAGGAAAATAAAACCCTAGAAAACCTAACAAAAATTGCTAGGTACACCCCCCAGCCGGCCAGTCCAGGCGCCGACAGGCGGGGCCCACGGGCCAGCTGCCCACCAGACCGGGTCAAGGCAAGGCCAGCGGCCTTGACCCGCCCGGGAGCGCGGCCACGGCACACGCGCGGCGACGGCGGCGGCGGCGCGGCGAAGCAGGGCCAGAGCGGGCCGGGGAAGGTTTGCACGACGAAGCAGAGGTGGCGGCGCGGCTCACCAGTGGCGGAGCGGGCGAGGAGCGGTGGCGGAGGAGCGGCGCGACGAGCAAAGGCGGCGGCGGGCGGAGGCGCTCGTCGCCGGCCCTGAAGGAAGGGAGAGAGGGCCGGGTGAGGGCCAAAATCGGAGGATGACGGTGCAAGGGAGCTCCCCAAGCGAGGAATCGTGGCGGCTCTCACGGGAGCCGGTGAATCGGCGGTGAGGACGGAGCTCGGCGGCGGCGGCAATGGAGAAGGGGGATCGGGCTAGGGTTAGGGTTGGAGGGGAACGTGGTCGGGGCCGGCTCTTGAGGCGATGAGAGGAGGGAGGGGTTGGCACGGCTCGCGAGGATGGCCGGCACGTGGCACGAAAGCCGAGGACGGCCGGCGGCGGGGCGACGCGTGCGGCGCGGCGCGGAACAGAGCAGGGGAAGGAGAGTGAGGGGCTGACAGGTGGGTCCGGCGGCAAATTTTCATTTTCTTTTGTTTTTTTTCGGGCTGTGACAACTCTCCCCCCTTAAGAAAATCTCGTCCCGAGATTTAGGTAGCCAAGAGGGGAAGGATAAAACTCGGACTAGGTTGAGGCCATATTCACCTAGACAAGATAAACATCTAAGAGATGATGCATAAAGACAGGGATGATGTGGTATGAGACATTCCTAGGTTTTCTTGATGGTGACTGTGTACACATATATAACATCTAGAACTATGAACTTCATCAAGAAAGCAGGGTGGTGTAGGGAGAAAACTTACTCATCGGAAAAGAAAACTGGGTATTCTTGACGTAACCGATCCTCACGCTCCCACGTGGCTTCATCTTCGGAATGATTACTCCATTGAACCTTCACAAACTTCACCATGTTACGCTTCACCTTTCTTTCATCTCGATCAAGAATGGCTATTGGGTGTTCTTCGTAGGTAAGACCCGGTTGAAGATCAAGTGACTCAAGGTCGACGGCGTCAGCTGGAACACGATGGCACTGCTTCAATTGGGAAATATGAAAGACATTGTGCACTGCGGAGAGTCCATCGTACAGGCGTTCTTGCTTCTTGGCATCGGTAGCCACTTCTTCAGGTGCATATTGGGAGAGGGTGTTGAAGGCATTAACATAGGCCATCACATCATGACTTCCTTGAGTGAGATTCAGAAATTCCTTCTTCTTGATGTCCATGATACCCTTGGGAATATGGAAGGAGCGAAAAGCTGTGCGGAACTCCTCCCATGTGAAGCGGTAGTTGGCAGGGTGAGATGCCTTGAAGTTCCGCCACCAAGCCCCAGGGGCATCCTGAAGCTGATGAGCAGCAAAAAGAACCTTCTCATGGGGCTCACACTCAATAAGACCAAGCTTCTCTTCAATGACATTGAGCCAGAAATCCGCATCAAGAGGATCTTTGGAGCCACGGAAGATGGGTGGGTTGGTGCGGAAGAAATCCCCAAACCTGTTCACTTGAGGCTCAGCTCTTGGTCCATTATTGCCGACATTGCCCAACTGATTGACTAGGTGTGCCATGAGTTCAGTTTGTCGGGCCAGGACGTCCGCGAGATTTGGGTGAACTGGAGGATTAGGAAGGGGATCCTCGTTGTTGCGGTGGTTATTGCCACCCGAACCACTGGCACCATCCCTTTCAGTTCCTGAACGCAACACCATCCTGTTAATAAACAAAACGGTTGGCGGTCAGGAATAAAAGATAGAGAATGATACTCAAAGGCAGGGTGGAAAAACAATGTGTAGATAAAAATCTAACACACGAACAACACCGGAGTAGCAACTCTAAGAGATAGAGCAGATTTGGTCCACTAAGATTAGCAAGAACGAGATCAGCGAAAACTAGACCACGACACACCAGATTAGTTAGATGCAGGTTTGAAAACCAAAAGAAAGTATGCATGCATGCGAGGTATGAATGCAACATGACGTCTCCTCACATCGCGAGCACGCCTTAACATTCTAACACTCACTTTCGGCCCAACACAACCGTATTGTCCAGCAGCGCTACAACCCTCCTACTAGCGCTCAGGGCAATGGGTGATTCCCACCCTCTCAACTCCGGTAAAAGGCTCAAAAGGTTTCCAACAGGTGAAAGGGTTTTCCTACGCTCCCGCTACTCATGCAGACAAGAGAGATTAAGCACATCTTAATTAAACAAGTGAAGCAGTAAAGAAGAATTAGCTCTAAGACGAAGGAAGAAGGATAGCAATCAGCCTTAAGTTCAAAGTTTTAGCGAAAGGAAACATTAGTGCAAGTGATCAAATTTTATTTTACTCTCAACCCGCTAAACAAATTTTAGATTCACTTCATGGAAACTCGGCTCTGATACCCGTTGTGAGAACCGCCCAATTTGATACTATTTTAAACGAACCGCCAGTCATTATCACCCAGATGAGTGTTAACACGTGCTTGCCGTAGAGCGTGCCACGTGTTATCCCACATCTAGAGACACGAATAACCGACACGTCATTCATTCAAAATAATACCAAATCCGGTAGTCCCGGTATGTGCTCCAACATACGCCCAGAATCAGCATATGCACATACCGTATACAATCAAATACATAGCCAACAATCCACAAAGAGCAGTTATATAAAACCAGAGTTCGAGACTTAATATTACAAGTTCAATATAGGTAGGTTTCAAGCTTCACTTTACAAGCCTTGGGCTCACGCGAGTCATATTAAACAGAGATTTAGAGCTTATTGAAAATACATGCTCTCCCAAAACTCAGCTACGATAAAACTTACTTAAGATGATGATGCCTTGCTCAAGGACATCACCACAGCAGCAACAGCCTACTCTTCCCCCGCATTAGGATCAGCGAGGTAGAAATGGCCGAACACCACTTCTGGCTCACCTGCAACTAGGTTTAGAAAGCACCCTGAGTACAAAAGGTACTCCGCAAGACTTACGCGATTAAATAAACAAGGATCATGCAAAGACTCAAGGAAAAGCTTTAAGTTTAAGTACTTATTGCATAATCATAAGCTGCCTAGACTATCACCTAACAAACTTAATTAATCTTGCCCAACCCCCAGAATTTTAGTTGATTAAGAGAGTAACACAATATACATAACAGATCCTCAACATGACATGAAACCAAAGCCAACAATACCGAAACTCTCTATGAAGAATTCGACGAACCAAAAGCTTGCTCATATCCGAGAGCGCGGCAATTCGAATTGATTAAATCCTTGCAAGGGTGTACTACTTTACCCACACGACGCGAGGACCATGCGACTCACCCAACCGATCACGCCGGGCAAGGGGGTACTCACGTCAATCGTTCCCAACCAGGCTCAACCGTTGAGGGTACGCCCAGCTTGCGCGTGGAGACTTAGTTCCACCGAGGACATCTCTAAATTTTCCTACACATAATTCCACTCGGGGACCTGCTAAGCCTCCCTGCATAGCCCGTTGGCCACGCATCTGGGACCGGGCCCCAATGATCAAGTCAAAGAAGGTATTTGACTCATCCGTTCCATTATATTGGATATGTGGTAGCACGGAAAGGTGCTCAAGGCCGATGGCATCAACTCGGTCCTTAATCGATCCAAGCGGACTATGCCCATGTGACTTCATTCTCGAGGCCCTACTATTCCGCTCGAATCTCGATACTACCAAACTCATACCACTAAACCAAACCGATGCGATCAAGGGTAGCCAGTAAGTGTGATCCTCCAGACTATTCCTGTCTAGTGAGCAAAAGAAGTACTCTAAGCCGGGCTAAGCATCTAGTCAGATTAAGTTATTACTGACTAACAAGTGACAAGGACATGGTTAACAATTCAAGGAAGATAATGCAGGAAATTAGGTATAAGAATGCAATACATACATACTATATATAACCCCACATTACCCGGTGAGATAACTAGTTAAGTCAGATTTAATAGGAGCAAGGATTCATGCTTAGCTGCTTGCCTTGGATAGCTTCGGACTCGACCACGTACGGAACTCCAGGTTCAGGCTCGACGGGTTCGGCGGGCTCCACGGGTTCGTTCTCCGACGGTTCGGTCACTAAAATGCATGAATGTGATGCAAGAGTTAATAAATAAACTAAACAACAAGAATTAATCATGAAATAATTTGGGCATGCAGAGGACAATGCAAAGAACTCACGAAAATGGGTTTTGCAGCAAAATCATTTTCCTATAAATAACCATAAATAGATCAATTTTCAGCTACCCTAAGCAAGATAAAACAGAAAAGGAATACAAACTGAACTAAACAAATCCAAGAAAATTATAATAGAGTCTAGGCAAGAACACAAGGCTAACAAAACTGGTATTGCTAATTTATCACTTTCCAGTAAAAAGTTCTATAATAAACCATATTTTGGACAGCAAGCACGAAATCGAAATAAAACCCTAACCAACAGCAAGGAATCATGTGAACAAGTTGCACCACTGAAAACTACACCTCACAAGGAGTCTAAAAAAATTTGGTTTGACATTTTTCGAGCAGTACACAAATAACCAAGCATTAAACTCACTTTTGCAAGATAAAACTATAGATAAATATACAACAAAGTAACATGCAAAACAATATTTTTCTTGAGTAGATCTCAGCTAGAGGAATCTAACAAAATAAGTTTCATGATTTTTGGAGCTAGACATGAATTTCTACAAATTTTGCAAGCTTGCAGGAAAATAAAACCCTAGAAAACCTAACAAAAATTGCTAGGTACACCCCCCAGCCGGCCAGCCCAGGCGCCGACAGGTGGGGCCCACGGGCCAGCTGCCCACCAGGCCGGGTCAAGGCAAGGCCAGCGGCCTTGACCCGCCCGGGAGCGCGGCCACGGCACACGCGCGGCGCGACGCGCGCGCGCACGCGCGGCGACGGCGGCGGCGGCGCGAGGCGGCACGACGAAGCAGGGCCAGAGCGGGCCGGGGAAGGTGCGCACGACGAAGCAGAGGTGGCGGCGCGGCTCACCAGCGGCGGAGCGGGCGAGGAGCGGCGGCGGAGGAGCGGCGCGACGAGCAGAGGCGGCGGCGGGCGGAGGCGCTCGTCGCCGGCCCTGCAGGAAGGGAGAGAGGGCCGGGTGAGGGCCAAAATCGGAGGATGACGGCGCAAGGGAGCTCCCCAAGCGAGGAATCGCGGCGGCGCTCACGGGAGCCGGTGAATCGGCGGCGAGGACGGAGCTCGGCGGCGGCGGCAATGGAGAAGGGGGATCGGGCTAGGGTTAGGGTTGGAGGGGAACGTGGTCGGGGCCGGCTCTTGAGGCGATGAGAGGAGGGAGGGGTTGGCACGGCTCGCGAGGATGGCCGGCACGTGGCACAAAAGCCGAGGACGGCCGGCGGCGGGGCGACGCGTGCGGCGCGGCGCGGAACAGAGCAGGGGAAGGAGAGTGAGGGGCTGACAGGTGGGTCCGGCGGCGAATTTTCATTTTCTTTTGTTTTTTTTTCGGGCTGTGACAAGCAGGGCCCCGCGCGTGTTGTCCAGAACGTCGGCGACACTGGAGGAGGCCGAGCTGCGCTTGCTCGAGATAAAATACGAGCTCGGCAAACACCACGACGACGACGGATCTTTCGACGAGCCGCCCGTGGCAATGTCCGCGACGCGCGGCCGGTGGAGGGAGGAGTTGGGGATATTGCGGGAGCTAGTGGCGCGGCCGACGGAGCCGCTCCACCGCGCTTGTCGCCAAGGTCTTCCAGCAGGCGTCCGGCATCGGGTCCATCCTCCAGTGCGTGCAGCGCGCGTTCCGCGACGCCGGCGCGCAGACGCCGAGGGCGCTGGCGGTGTTCGGGTTCGTGGTCGTGATGTCCTTCCCCGTGTCGCTCGTGCTCGTGGAGCTCTGCTGGCTGCTGGTGAGGGCGCTCGGCAGCGGCTTGCGGCGGCGCGCGCCGTCGCACGCGGCGCACCGCACCGGCCCAGCCAGCCATGCCGGCTTGAGCGTGACCCGGCGGCAGGAGCAGCAGAAGTGGGCGAGGGGGCTGTCGGCCACCATGCTGCTCTCGCTGATGGCGCTGGTGTGGATCGCGCTCGGGCCGGCGCCGTGGGCGGACGCGCCGTCGCGCGGGTGCCCGCGGTGGCTGCGGGCGGCGGCGGCGGCGGCGAGCAAGGCTGTCAGCTCGGCGATCTTGTCGAGCTTCGGGAGGGTTTACCGGGTCTCCGCGGTGTACGGAAACCTGATCATGTGCCATTCGGTCATCGTGGTCTTCATGTTCGCATGCGGTCGTCTTCTTGGCTCGAAGGTGAGGGGAGAGTCCTGAATCAGTTTAAGGTTCATGGTTGGTTTTGGTTAGGTTAATCCGAATCGCGTGAGTGATTGATACATTGTATTAGCGTGTCTAAACTGCACAAGCATTTTTCAACGCATTCGTCGCGTGCTCATATCAGAAGATCCGTCCGTGACCATGACTGTGAGTGAGTGTTTCTCAATTCTATCGGAGTCGTTCTCAGGGTGACGACTGACGAGTGACGACACAGCGTAGCCCGACGATGTTTTCAACGTGAACGAGAAGTCATAGTAGTTCCAGCCCATACGAAAGAATCTGTACACAAATCCTTAATTAAATTGTCACATTGCTTAGGTTCCTCGATCACCCATCAAGTGTGGGGATTTTTAAATTTGTCCCAAATTTGATTCGATCCGTTAGTCAATCAATACTCCACGATTTCAGAACTTGTTTGCACGCACAAGCTACGCCCAAATTAAAAATGGCTCTCCTCCCAGATCTTCTGATATGACTGAAAATTTTAGAAACCTTGTACTAAATCATCCGACGATCAGTACGGTTTCCAGATAGGCGGCAACGCTCAAAGCAGAAAGCAACGATGGCTTCGGCCGTCGAGCCCAAGAAGAAGAGCAACGTCACGTATGCCTTCGTCTGCTCCATCCTCGCCTCCATGGCCTCCATCATCCTCGGATACGGTACACGATTCACCTCACGTTAGCCATCTAATCGTTCTTCTCCTCTCCACATGGGTCACAAACCTCTGTGCACTGTTGGGATCCGAAGACATCGGGGTGATGAGTGGGGCGGCGCTGTACATCAAGAAGGACCTGAAGCACGGACGTGCAGCTGGAGATCCTCATGGGCATCCTCAACTTCTACTCCCTCATCGGCTCCTTCGCGGCGGGGCGGACGTCCGACTGGATCGGCCGCCGCTTCACCGTCGTCGTCGCGGCCGCGTTCTTCTTCTCCGGCGCCTTGCTCATGGGCCTCGCCGGCGACTACGCCACGCTGATGCTCGGCCGCTTCGTGGCCGGCGTCGGCGTGGGCTACGGGCTGATGATCGCGCCCGTGTACACCGCCGAGGTGTCCCCGGCATCGGCCCGCGGCTTCCTGACCTCCTTCTCGGAGGTGTTCATCAACATCGGCATCCTCCTCGGCTACGTCTCCAACTACGCCTTCGCCCGCCTGCCGCTCCACCTCGGCTGGCGCGTCATGCTCGGCATCGGCGCGGCGCCGTCCGTCTTGCTCGCGCTCATGGTGTCTGGCATGCCCGAGTCGCCCCGCTGGCTCGTCATGAAGGGCCGCCTCGCGGACGCCAGGGTCGTCCTGGACAGGATCGCCGAGACGCCGGGGGAGGCCGCGGCGCGCCTGGCTGACATCAAGGCCGCCGCCAGCATCCCCGACGACGCGGACGGCGACGTGGTCCCCGTGCCCAAGCGGAGAAGCGGCGAGGAGAAGCAGGTCTGGAAGGAGCTGATACTGTCCCCGACCCCGACCGTGCGGCGCATCCTGCTCGCGACGCTCGGCCTCCAGTTCTTCCAGCAGGCGTCAGGCGTCGACTCCGTCGTGCTCTACAGCCCGCGCGTGTTCCAGAGCGCGGGCATCGCCGACGACGACCAGCTCCTCGCCACCACCTGCGCCGTGGGCGTCACCAAGACCGTCATCATCTTGCTGGCCGCGATCCTCCTCGACCGGGTCGGCAGGCGGCCGCTGATGCTGACCAGCTCGGGCGGCATGGTCGCCTCGCTCGTGGGCCTCGCCACGGGGCTCACCGTCGTGGGCCGGCACCCGGACGCCAAGGTCCCCTGGGCCGTGGGCCTGTGCGTCACGTCGACGCTTGCGTTCGTGTCGTTCTTCTCGGTCGGCCTCGGGCCCATGACGGCGGTGTACACCTCGGAGATCTTCCCGCTGCGGGTGCGCGCGCTGGGCTACGCGGTCGGCGTGGCGTGCAACCACGTGACCAGCGGCGTCGTCTCCATGACCTTCCTGTCGCTGTCCAGCGCCATCACCATCGGCGGCAGCTTCTTCCTCTACGCCGGCATCGTCACTCTCTCGTGGGTGTTCTTCTTCACCTGCCTCCCGGAGACGCGCGGCCGGACACTGGAGGAGATGGCCGAGCTGTTCGGAACCACAGCAGCTGCGGGCACCGACGCAGAAGACGCCGCCCGCCGTGAGACGGACAGCAGCAGCTCGAGACTCCTGGGATGAGGCTCGACTGCATGATGTAATATGTCGCTCCTCAACTTCAGATTAAAGAGCTTGATAGTCTTATATTTTAGAAAATTCTGCAGTAGTGTTTTTTATCAGCTAATTAATTACGATAATATACCACTCTACTTTATTTCTCCTTTCAAATTATTTACATATAATGTCATTCTTAAGTTTTTTAAGTCTTGGCTAAAGTTTAGCTCATCTCATTAACACTCCTATTTGGATGGACTATTGACAAAATTTAGCACTTTTGAACATTAGTATTTGGATCCAAACACCCTGCTACTCCCTCTATCCCGCAAAGACTGTTCGTTTAGCCTTTAAATTTTATATCCCACAAAGACTGTTCGTTTAGATTGTAGACTATAGTAAAGTCCATCTAATTAAATCAGTATCAAATACTAAGAAATAATTGTATTGAGAAGGGCATTGAGCCAATCAAATGTTTAAGTTGATATTATTTTTCTGGTTTCAGTGCATTTGTATTTATTGAGGATCTAAGAAACCAAATAAATAGTGTGGTCTTCAATGACAACTGCTATAGATAATGGAGGTAATATGAACATTTTACACCGCTAGTAATATATCTGAAATTTCTAAACGAATAATCTTTGTGGTACGGAGGGAGTATGTCATTCCCCACCCCATGATGGCATTGGCATCCACTTCGAGAAGCTACGTTTTTTAATTCTGAATTTTATGTTCAGAGAGCTCTACAGATTTGTGATGTCCATTGAGGCTAGCCAGGCAACCGCTGGTTATTAGGAGAATGAAAAAAAAACTAGACAACCCATAATCAGCCCCGAAATCATAATATACTTTTACAACCCGAAATCTTTTTCTGATCTTGGCATCAGGCCATATTTATAAAATTACAATTTCTTCTCACATTGATCAAAGTGATTCATGTGGTTAGTTAATTATTGGATACAAACCTTTGCATCAGACCAAACAGTAGACGGTACGTGCGTCCAACTAGGTTTCCAGCGAAGTTTTTTTCAACAAGGAAAAAGTCTTCACCTCCCAAACTAACGCAAAAGTTTATTTTCCCCCTCAACTATAAAATCAGATATAGTGGCTCTCTCATCTCTTCAAAACCGGACACATGACCTCCCTAGTGGTTTCCTTTAGTGTTTTTTCTATTTTTCTTCTATATTTATTTTGGTTGAATATTTAAAAATTATAGTAATTATTAAATATAAAATTTCATTTTGCTGATTTCTACATGAGTAGATCTATGCGCGAACATGTGATATGGTATATATACTTTAGCACAAAATTTTTGTTGAAGCTTTAAATCTATAGTTTTTGGTAACTAATTTGTAGCTAGAGATTCAACTATTCAGTTACGGTGAAATTTTTATAGTGGATTAATTATTTGAAGAGATTATTTCGTTCTTGCCCCTATTTTAAACTCCAATTGCGATTTTACCCTCATTTTCTTTTACTTTGTGTTTTTACTCCTATTTCATCGTGAAGCCTCCGTTTACCCCTAGAATTCACTCTGTTAGCTGCAGCCAAGATGTAGTGATTTTTTTTAAAAAAATAAAAAACCCTGAAAAGACAAAACTGCCCTCTATCCTCTTATCCCTTGTCTCCTCTACCTGGGGGCTAGCCCTGAGTCGTTCCTTCTCTCCCCGATATTTGACAAAACCCTAGCTTCTCTCCTGTGATTCCCATCGGCTAGGTAGCGGCGGCGGCACAGGGCGGCCCAGAGGCTAGGCGCGACTTGTGTGTCGCACGGGACAGGGTTATAGTTTCCCATTTGGCACGAAGCCCGTGGGCCGGACCGAAGCACGAAATTTTGGCCCGGCATAGCACGAAATTAAACATGCCTGGGCCACTCCCTCGGCATGTGGGCCGGCCCGGCATGGCACGATTAGCCTCCAGCCCGACGAGGCACGTGGGCCGGCCCGAAGCACGACGGCCTGCCAGGCCCGCCGGCCCGAGCCGCGGCCCGTATTTAAGGGAGGGGGCGGCAGGGGGCTCCCAAACCCTAGCCACATCCCCCGCCTCCTCCGCCTCCCCCGCTCAGCGGCGGCTCTAATGGGCCGCAGGCGACGCAAACCCTAGCCTCCTCCGCCTCTCCTCGCCTAGATCCGGTGGCCCCCTCCCTGCTCCTCCACCTCTGCTCGCCGGATCTGGCTTCTCGGTCGTGGTCCTCCTCGCCTCCCACACTACGGCTCAGACTCCTCGGCTCCTCTGTTCACCGCCGGATGTAGCTCCTCGGCTCCTCGCCTCACGCGCCGCCGGATCCGACGCCGGCCCGGCACGAGCACCTTCTCCGGTCTGGTTGCCTCCTCTGCTCGCCGGCCTCCGGTGCTCCTCTGGTCGCCATCAGATATACTCCCCCTCTCCTTGTTTTGTTGCTTTTCGACCTTCTTCGCCTTCCTCTTCTGTCTTCTCCAATCCCCATCTCCCTTTGCTACTCTCCGGTGAGGTCGTCGACGGCAACTCCGGTACTCCGGCCAAAGGTAAGTCCGGTTTCCCCTCCTGCTCGCCATCTTTTTTTTTGGATTCATTACTGACTTGGTTTCTCTTTTTTCTTGGCTTCACTTCCTTTGTCCACAGGCCGTTGAGGGACCGGAGGCCAGCGATGGCTGACGGCGACGACCCTACGTCCTACAATTATGAGTTGCGGGCGATGGGTCTTCGTGGAGATGATGAGGACGACCTGGGTGCGGATGCAGAGGAGTTGCTTGGCAGCAATGCTGCCATCGACCTCGATGCAGACGCCCCTGCACATCCTCAGGGGCAGGCTTCTCGGACGTCCGGGTCTGAGAGCGTGAGCAATGGCAGGAAGAGGAGGGCTTCCACCTCTAAGGTTTGGAAAGACTTCGATGCGATCTTAGAGGTAATCAATGGTAAGGAAGTTCGAACTGGTGCTAAATGTAAGCATTGCAAGAAAGATTTCAGTGGTAAATCGACTGGTGGTACTACATTGCTGTTAATGTAAGACCTCGCAAGTTTCAATTGGATATGGATGTGAGATGGAATTCTACTTATCTTTTGTTAAAACATCTCCTGCCCCATAAGGCCACATTCTCTGTTTTCATCACTACTCAGCATCCTTTGATTGATGGCCAGCCACTCTTGACAGAACAACACTGGTATGTTGCTAAAAAAATATTTGAATTCCTTCAACAGTTCTATGATTCCACTGTTTTTCTGTCTAGTGTTTATTACCCCACAACTCCATTAATATTGCATCATATTATTGATATAGCTGGCCATCTAAACTATTATGAAAATGATGGAGACTTAAGATTAGTTGTGGTTCCCATGAAAGATAAGTTTTTACAATACTGGTGTGACATACCTATGCTCTACTCCTTTGCATTTATATTGGATCCTAGGGCTAAGATGAAAGGTTTCTACAAACTTCTCGTACATCTATCTCGGCTTAATGGTAATGATTACTCATGCTACTTGACTGAGATAAGAGCTGAATTGTCAGTTATTTTTGCTAAGTATGATGACAAATTTGGTGGTGCAAGGTTGCAAAGGGGTTCCCAACCAGGCCCTACAGGTAAGAAAAAGACTGTTTGGGGTAAGATCTATAGTGATGATCCTTCTTATTCTAGTACTAGCAGTGGTAGTGGTATTTCTGGTCTTGGTTCTGGTATTGGTTCTACTTCCTTCTTGCATAGGAGGTCATCTGCTAGTGCTTTGATGCAAGCTGCAACTTCTGCTGCTTCTCTAGCTGCTACTTCTGAACTGTCTGCCTACCTGGATTCTGATATAGTTAACCAGTTTGATGATGATTTCGACATCTTGCACTAGTGGCATGAGCATAAGCTATCATATCCTGTTCTTTCTAGCCTAGCTAGAGATGTTATGACTGTGCCTGTTTCTACAATATCATCAGAGTCTGCTTTTAGTACAACTGGCTAGATCATCGAGGAGCGGGGACGACGTTTGGGCCCTGAGACGGTGGAGATGCTGGCTCTGGTGAAGGATTGGGAGCAAGGAGATGCAAGACTTCAGCACGCCATAGAGGATGAAGAACTTGAAGAGTCTTTTGAAAACTTGTATCTTGATGAAGCTGAATCTGTGTAGTGTGTGTGCCTGTGTGGTATGGACATGTGGTCCAAACTTGAACTTAATTAGAACTGTTATGTAATTGAACAATTTGGAGCTGGCTGTACTCTTTTCCTTTGTAGGGTTTTATCCTCACGAGGTGTGGGGTTTTACCTACAAAAGTTTTTAACGAGGTAGCAAATAAAACAGCTCAAGTTAATCTTTAATCTTCTCTGTCGGTGTGTTTGTGTGAATGTTTGAATGTTTATATTCGAATGTGTGAAAGTTTCAAATTTGTTGTTGTGAATTTTGATTAGATGATGAAATTATGAGTTGTTGGAGTTGTGACAAGGTTGGTGTAACACCTTAGGTGTTTAAAAAATAATAATAATAATTAGTAAGGTCATTAACCATGTCATCATGCATAATCATTAAGAGTAGATAATGCATTTCCGGTATTGTCTACAAATGCATGTGTATATACGTATATGTATATGTGCATATGTGCAAGTGTACACGTGCAGTGACATATACATTGCTTTAATTTTCAAATCAATCCACTCGTGCCTATGAAATTGAGTAGGGACCTTTCCCTTATCTTAATTAACAAATGACTAGTTGGAATTTAGGGGAGAAAACAAAATTTTGCACATGAAATGATAAGTCATTCGAATCACGGTTTTTGGAAATTCAAAATAATTTTTAAACTATAACTCGAATGAAATTTTGCCCGACACGAAAGTTGTAAATCTTTGAATTTCCTACAACTTTGATGTTCACCGTTTTTGGAGTTTCAATACAAAAATTTGAATCATTTTGAGTCAAACTTCGGTTGACCCTCCTCCCTTCTCTTTCTTCCTTCTCTCTCCCTCCTTTGTTCTTTCTCTGGCGCCACGGCAGGGTGGGCAGCGAAGCCCCGCTGCTCGTGCGACGCCGCCTGCTGCCGCACGCCTGGCCACCACGCGCCATAGGAGAACGATGAGGAAGTGATGACAACCAGGCGCTGCCGAACGCCCGTACGCCGTTGACAAAGGGGTGGAGCAGAGTAGCCTGCCGCCGCCGCTCGTCAACGCCGCCAACTCTCCTCGCTGTGCTTCCACTCATGGCTTCCTGCCGGGCACGCCAACTCGCCCCATCTTGTCGCCGCTGTGGTGCCCCAACCCTCTTCGCTGCGCTCCTGACCCGACCATTACTGCTGCTCTGCGAAAACGCCATCGCGACGCCGCTCGCCGCACGCGCCTGCCCTTACCACTCCCTGCACCGCGCCTCTCTCTTTAACTCACCGAGCCCCGTTGCTTCGAGGCAAAGCCTCCTTGCCTCACCTCTCCACTCCTTTCCCTTTCCCCAGAGCCGAGCCGAGCTTTTCCCTGCGCCAGGGAGCTCACCGCCGCGCCATGGCCGCCGCCCTCGTAGGCCGCCGCCGAGCCCCCTCCTCCGCCCTACCTCGCCCCCAATAGACCCGCCCACGAGCTTCCCTTCTCCCCGACCCGAGCCCGCCTCCCCGGGGCCGCCAGAGCGGCGCCGCCGCCGTCCGCCACCGGCCGCTGACCCTGCTCCACGCCGGCGAGCCGCCTCCGGCCACCCCGAGACCAACCCGAGCCGCCCAAGGGTAGAGCTCGCCTCCCTCTTGCCTTTCCCCCACCTAGCCCTCGCCGCCGGTGAGCTCCTCGCCGGGATTTCGGCCGCCCGCCGCCTCCTCTGTTCCAACTCCAGCCAGGGGCCTCTCTGCAATTTGTTTTAATCTTCTAGGGGCCCAACTGCAAAGTTCCGTTTTCTTTTTATTTTATTTTGAAAAACAGCAAACTTGTAAAATCAATAGTAAATCATAGAAAAATCGTAAAAATGCAAACTAAACTTTTCTGGAATCATTGTGACTAGATCTACAACTTTTGTTACATGCACTTTTTTATTTGCTCACTAGTTTTTGCTTTATTTCAAATACAAAGAATAGATAGCTTTTATTGTATCTCAAGTTATATGCATGTTCTGGTTCTGATTTTTGGACAGTGTTGTATTACCAAATAGTATGGCTCTGTGTAAAAATGTCATGACCATAGGAGAAATCTAGCTATTGATTTTAATAGATCTTGATTTATGCCTAGTTTAAATAGTTTTATTTATCCAAGTTGTTCTGATATGATTCAGGAGCTGAAACTTTTACAGTTACTCTATTGGAATGCATGTATTCTTTATAAAAAGGTTGGAAATTTTTAGTTAAGTCAAACTGGTCCAAATAATTTATGGTAGGAAGAAATATACTAAATCATGAAAAATAGTTCCTCTGTCTGGAAAAATCTAATATTTTTACTACAGTCTTTACTTAAATTGGGAACCATTACTGTGAATTTTGAGACTTAGAATCTTGGTATAACAGTCTGTGGAATTTAGTTTTGATCCATGCAACTATATATGGTGCTATTTTTCATGCCTTGTGTAATGCTTAGTTAATTATGAAATTTTTATAGTAGCTTCATAATAGGATCATCAACCCGCAGTTTAAGTTTCATTAGCATTACTTGCATAGTTTGACCTATACAATTTATTTTTGTTTCTAGCAGTAGCTGCTTACTTTATTTTTTTTCATGGTTGTTATGCTACATGAAATTAGCTCAAAATTCTACAGTAGGCAAGTTAATCCGGTATGTACCTTGCATAAAAATTTTAGTACCATAAAGTATATATAACCCTAGTTATGGCTTTTTCATGTTGTTATAGTGTTAATTAAGGAAAATACCAGTTCTACGTGTCAAGAAAATGAAAAACAGCAAACTCCTAGTCCTTTTATGAATAAAATCATGTTAGATAGTACTCTATAAATGATTGCCCAATTAACATAAAATATTTTCCAACTTAACTTGAGTTGTGTTGGATTACAACTCTACAGTGAATTAAATTAAGTTTGTTACCATCACCACAACTCATGCATGTGCATTTCATATAGATTTGATTACTCTCGCCGATGGTACGTATGAGCTGGTGCCGGAGTCCGAGAGTGAGCAGCGTGAAGCTCAAGTGAATCTAACTGAAGCCACTGAAGACCCGAACCATGTTTCGGAAGAGCCCAAGGCTAGCTACGCTCAGGAAGGCAAGCCCCGGAGCATGTCCTATCTATTTTAAATTTATGCAACTGCTTATATTCCTATCTACTTGTGCATTTAAGTTTGTAGGAATTGTTTGGAACCCTAGTTGCATAATCTTAAGTACCTATGTTTGAATACTAGCATGTATAGGTCGCTAGTTGGCTATGCTAATGGTTCGGTAGAAGTCGAGTGATTTCCTGTCACTCGCGAAAATTATAGGAGTTGGATGTTTACTACACACTGCAATATAAGGTTTACGGGCGGGTTTGTTGTACTTGTGATACCCCGTCTGTTTAGTGAAAATGGATAAGGCCGCGGTGTGTGGTAGTGGTGGTTAAGCGTTTCAACGTACTAACCACATGCCGAGAAATATGGTAATCGGTAAACTTAAGTACCTGATCGGCCCGGGGAGTGGACTTTTCCCTCACCCTCTTGGAACGTTGTTTCTCATGCGGCCACATGCGGGTGCAAGCGTGGTCACGACCCGGCGTCGACCGTGGCGTGGGGCTCTTGTAGTCGAAGGGGGTGACCCTGATCCATAAGCCAGAAAGAAAGGGGAAATGTCGCGTGGGTGACTGGGTCCCCATGCGTGTGTGTTTGGTCTGCCTTGTAAGGTTAACAAATTCGATTCGAATCGTCCGACTCTCACGGATATTGAGACTGTTTAACCCTTTTGCCACATAGAGTAACAAGTAGAATGTAAATGATGAATCTGGTTGGATGATGAAAAATAATTTTTTTCTACCATGTATGCTATTGGATAGATGCTAATGTAGAATGGTTAAGTGAACTAGAACTTGAAAGCTAAAATCTGAAAATAAGGACTTACTCTTTATTGTTTTTCGGCAAAACCAAATCCCTCCAGCAAAAAGCCTTGCATGTCTAGTTAGAGGACTAAGTATATCCTAGTCGGGTAAGTCTGGCTGAGTATTAGTATACTCAGCCTTGCTTATGGCACAACTTTGTTTTCAGGTGATACGTTTGAAGATCAGATAGCTAGCTTGACTTGGCCGTGTACTTTACCTCTTGGTTGGTCGGTGGAGTGGGAAACGACTCCGGCCATTGATGACAATGCCGAGTGATGTCATGTACGGGCTTCATCATGACATCTTGTATCGTCATTTAGAACTCGCTCTATTTCCGCTGCAGTTGAACTCTGAACTACTTTCAATTTGAATTTCAGGTACCTTTCTGAGATTTTGAACTTGGTTTGTAATAATTAAGTTAAGACTCTATAATGTAATATATTTGTGAAATGTTGTACTCTCTGGACTCACCTTCGTGTGAGTTGCATGTAAGCTTTGGGTTCGATCGACGCTCAGATGGATTCTTCGGGACTTTACCCGACAGCACTGCCGGATTACTCCGTTTGAAGTGCGTGTTAGCCGGGATTACCTTTAGGGTGATGATTAGCGCACTTGAGCCGGATTAATTTGGGCGGTTTTGCCACAGTTGGCGTGCCGCGGGCCGGCACGGCACGCCGGGCCCGTTTAGGGCTTCGGGCTGCCCCGGCACGTGAAACAGGCCTACGGGCCGTGCTCGTGCTTGTGCCTTGGCACGTGGGCCGGCCCGGCCCGGCACGACTAGATAGTCGGGCCATCGTGTAGGGCCTAATCGGCCCGGGCCGAGTTGGGCCCGGGCCGTGCCGGGAGGCCCGAATGGCCAACTATAGGTAGGCTAGGGTGGCGCGCTCGCCCTCCCCAGGTGCTGCACTGGCCTGGTGCCGGTCAAGCTCGGGGGGCAGGCTCGAGGCCCAGGCGTGCAGGGCAGGGTCGAGGGGCAGGTGATGGGAAGGCACGTGCAGTGCGTGGGGCTAGCTCGAGCGGCTGGTGCGGGGCAGGCACGAGCGGCGCGCGGTGCAGGAGCGGGCGGCAGGCTCGGGCGGCGCTGAGTCCAGGGTTGAAAGGGAAAGGCCAGGCACTGCGTGTGAATTTGGTTCATTCAGGACTGCGTGTCACTTTCTCCACTTGTCGGAACTTGTGAGGAGTGAGTTTGCCGATCAATTAGGAACGCTAAGGGTTCTGGAATGCTGCGGGGGTCTCACTGTGCCGGGCCTGTGATGTGTCTTGGTCGTGTAGGCAAGGTATTCGACGATATGCCTGAAAGCCTCAGAGGTGAATGTCTGTGTTTTTTTGGTATACCGGTAATACCCCCTTAACATATCAGACCAGATGAAAGTTGGACGCCTCCTCTTCTCCTTGATCTGCTATGTTCTGCAAAACCGGTGCAAGATTTCGTGGAGAGGCTTTGATGTGCTGTTCCGTCTGTAACTTACTACTTTTCGTGTCTTTGTTTCCTTTGTTGTGCATGTTGACCCAGCACGGTATTCAAGTTAACAAGTTGCAACAGCAGTAAGCAAGAATCGAGAAAATGAGGGCAAAAATTGCTAGGAAAATAACAGGACAAATAACAGGGGTATATTTATAAAGTTTAAAAAAAGTAAGGGTAAAATTGTCTCCTTTGACACCGTTAAGTGCTGGTTACGGAGTAGGGGTAGAATGAAGTTTTGTTTCCAAATAGTAGGGGTACAAATGCAAAGTGAAAAAAAGTAAAATCACAATTGAGATTCAAAACAGGGGTAAGAACATAATTGCCCCTTATTATTTATTTGAACTGTAGTAAATTTTTTTTGCTCATTGGATCAATATATACCTAAGTTATAGTTACTGGTTTCTCTCAGTGGATTTTCTATTTTTCTTTTATATTTATTTCAGCTGAATTTTTGAAAATCATAATAAATTACAAAAAGAAACATGAAATGGAAAATAAATTTTGTTGGACTTGACGTGAGTAGATCTATGCAGTGAACATATGATATAGTATATTTTAATACAAAATTTTTGTTGTAGTTTTAGATGTATACTTTTTCATACTCTAGTCTAATCATTGCATGATTTAACTCTAGTAAAATTATCATACTCATTGGATCATGTATGCCAGAGTTATAGTTTTATCTAGGTTTATTTATAGATTTATCTTGACAAATCTATAACTCATCCATACATGATCCAATAAGCATGAAATTTTTACTAGTCCTCAAGCATATAATGATTATCCCACCTTAAAATTTTCACCATAATTGGATGACAAAAACTATAGCTATGAATTAATTACAGAAAAGTATATATCTAAAGCTAAAATTAAAACTTTGAACTAAAGTGTACCATAACATTTGTTCATTGCATAGATCTAGGAGTCTAATAAAATTGAATTTTGCATTTTATATTTTTATATAGTTTATTATAATTTTTCAAAGATTCAACCATTCAACCAAACTAAACATAAAAGAACAATCAACGAGGTGATGCGTCCGGTTTTAAAGAAATGACGGAGCAGTTATGCCTTGCTTTATAGTTGAGGAAGGAGAAACAGACTTTTGCGATAGTTGAGAGCAATAAAGAGGATTTTTTCCAATTAATAATGATCCAGCGAAGAGATAGGCCCTGTCGACATCCAGGTCGCTGGCATGACAAGTAGTCATGGACTCATGGGCCTGCTAGCTAGCAGAAGACCGAGAGAGACTGCAGCAGGCCGCCGGTGCATGCTGCTGCAAGGTGCAAGCTACAGATCCTCGCACACCACCGGTGACTGCTGCGATGGACGGATGGTGGAAGGAGCTGTTCGTCGCGGACAAAAGCCACGTCACCATTGACTAGAGGGCCCAAATGATCCTAGTCCGTATCTTTTCATTGTTTTATGAGACTGGCCTCCTTGTCTGTATATATCCATCTCCTATTCTCCTTCAATACACCACTTTAATTTAGCTAACAGAGGACACACAACTCTTCATCATTCTGACCAGAGGTCCAAGGCGGAGTAACCGTTAACGATGGCTTCCGCCAAGCTCGCAGAGGCCGTCGAGCCTAGGAAGAAGAGCAACGTCAAGTATGCCTCCTTCTGCGCCATCCTCGCCTCCACGGCCTCCATCATCCTCGGCTATGGTATGGTAACCAAGTTAAACGATCAAGTTCTTGTCGAGAGATCTTTCATTTTTGTGAGTTTGTAGGTGATGCTTAATTATTGTATACTCTTCTAATTCTGCAGACATTGGGGTGATGAGCGGAGCGGGGATCTACATCAAGAAGGACCTCAAGATCACGGACGTGCAGCTGGAGATACTGATGGGCATTCTGAACGTCTACTCGCTCATCGGGTCCTTCGCCGCCGGCCGGACGTCGGACTGGATCGGCCGCCGCTCCACCGTGGTCTTCGCCGCCGCCATCTTCTTCGTGGGCGCGCTGCTCATGGGCTTCGCCGTCAACTACGCCATGCTCATGGCGGGACGGTTCGTGGCCGGCGTCGGGGTGGGCTACGCGATCATGATCGCGCCCGTGTTCACCGCCGAGATCGCGCCGGCGGCCGCCCGCGGTTTCCTCACGTCGTTCCCCGAGGTGTTCATCAACATCGGCATCCTGCTCGGCTACGTGTCCAACTACGCGTTCGCGCGCCTTCCCCTCCACCTCGGCTGGCGCGTCATGCTCGGCATCGGCGCCGTGCCGTCCGCCCTGCTGTCCCTCATGGTGTTCGGCATGCCCGAGTCGCCCCGGTGGCTCGTCATGAAGGGCCGCCTCGCGGACGCCAGGGCCGTCCTGGAGAAGACCTGCGACACGCCGGAGGAGGCGGCGGAGCGCCTCGCCGACATCAAGGCGGCGGCGGGCATCCCCAAGGACCTCGACGGGGACGTGGTCACCGTGCCCAAGGAACGAGGCGGCGAGTCGCAGGTCTGGAAGGAGCTCATCCTGTCCCCAACCCCGGCCGTCCGACGCATACTGCTCTCGGCCGTCGGCCTCCACTTCTTCCAGCAGGCTTCCGGCATCGACTCCGTCGTCCTGTACAGCCCCCGCGTGTTCAGGAGCGCGGGAATCACCGACGACAACAAGCTCCTGGGCACCACCTGCGCCGTGGGCGTCACCAAGACGCTCTTCATCCTGGTGGCCACGTTCCTCCTCGACCGCGCCGGCCGGCGGCCGCTACTGCTGACGAGCACGGGCGGGATGATCGTCTCGCTCGTCGGCCTCGGGACGGGCCTCACCGTCGTGGGGCAGCACCCGGGCGCCAAGATCCCGTGGGCCGTGGCCCTGTGCATCCTGTCCATCCTCGCCTACGTGTCCTTCTTCTCCATCGGGCTCGGGCCCATGGCGTCGGTGTACACCTCGGAGATCTTCCCGCTGCGGGTGCGCGCGCTGGGCTTCGCCGTCGGCGCGGCGAGCAACCGCGTCACCAGCGGCGTGATCTCCATGACGTTCCTGTCCCTGTCCAAGGCCATCACCATCGGCGGCAGCTTCTTCCTGTACGCCGGCATCGCCGGGCTCGCGTGGGTGTTCTTCTTCAACTACCTCCCGGAGACTCGCGGCCGGACGCTGGAGGAGATGGGCAGGCTGTTCGGCATGGAAGATAGTGACATGGCTGAAGAAGAGAGCGCCGCTGCCAAGCATAAGGTAGTGGAAATGCACACGAACTAGACGTGAATCAACACCTGCCACGCGAATCAAGCATGGCCGATTGGCCGTGGATTAAGTAGCGTGGCAAGATTCGCCTACCGTACCAGATGTGGTGCTGCATATATCTCAAAAAAACGAAAAAGGAAAAAAAAAGATGTGGTGCTTCAGGATAGTGACGGGCTGACGGCGAGGTTTTTTTTTTTTTTTTTTGAAACTGCTGATGGCGAGGTCGAATCCAAAGACTCTGGCTCGCGGTGACGTCAATTTTCTTCTGCCTTTTGTTTATCCCGTTCGTCGTATACTTGTGTGTGAGCTTTAGACGGTGTGAATAATTATTGGTGTCAGAGTCGCGTGTCCATTTGCGAGATGCAGAGCCGTTTTTGTTGTTCTACAAAATATGTGAACATAGGGGTGGTAAAGGACTCATGATTTTGAACTAAAAAAAATTTAAGAGCGAACTCTAAAAAAACCGGGTTCTAATCTTATTCAATTTTGAACTAAATAATTTAAAGACTTTGTTGGACTGTGAAGAGCCCACTAGGGCCATGGTGCCCATTACCACTCCTATGTGAACATGAGCCGAACCCAAAATGTAATCAGGATGAGCAACTGAAAATCCAATTTATATAATTCCTTTCGAGATTTCCTAATTTACCTAGAAAATCCTGGATTTTTTTCCAGATTTTGCCAGGAAGGAAGAGATTTCCTAATTTACCTAGAAAATCCTGGATTTTTTTCCAGATTTTGCCAGGAAGGAAATTACATGTTCTCGTCCGGTGATCACGTGGTGTCGACTGGTTAAAATTTTACCAGCATTATCATTCATCATTACATGGAACTTCTGTGATGGCTGGATCCAAGATGGCCCCTTACATAAAATCACGTGGAAATGAACAAATCAAAGAAGAGAATTTTTACAATAATTGGAAAAAATGAGAGCCGTCCATAATAGTGCAATGGTCAAGGTAGAAAGTACCTAGACTAAAGTATCTGGTGGTACAAAAATATGAAACAAAGTACCAAAAAAGTGGAACCAAATACTAATTTAATTTAATTTTTCATAGATCAAACTGCCAGAAAAAATTTCAAAGAAAAAATATCTTCTAGTACTTTACAATTACTAGTGGTTAGGGCACGTGTTTGAAACTAATTTCTATATCAACTCTACAAGAACGTAATGGACACCATGGTGTAGTTCAACCAAAGAATATATGTATATCACGTGTTAGTGAGAACATAATTAACAGATCAATAGAAATAAACAAAATAAAACTAACTGTAACAATAGTTGCGCGAACATCATATTGGATCCACCATAAGAACTTGTCTTAATCCATTATTGATAGGAAAAAGTTCAATTTACTCCCCTCAACTATAGCCAAATCTGGATAACCCCTTAAACTATAACTTGGTTCAATTTACTCCTAAACTATGTCATTTAGTTTATTTTACCCCATAACACAATTTATATTTTTTATTTCTCCATACACAAGTCGAATTTTAATTTCAAATTTTGTAGGGTATTAGTGAACATAACAAAGCATATTTAGAAAAAGTTTTATAATTTTTCCCCATTAGTTTTCATACAAATTTGAACTCCAATAATTAATTTATTATTAAATATCCTAACCTATCAAAATAATGATAAAAAATATGATTTATTTTTCTAATATGTGTTATGGTGTGTACTATTATGTTGTAAATTTTCAACTTAAAACTCCACCTATGCATGGAGAAATGAAAAAGACAAATTACATTAGGGGGTAATTTGAACTAAATGGTATAGTTTGGGGGTAAAATGAACCAAACTAACAATAGTTTAGGGGGTTATCCAGACTTTGGCTATAGTTGAGGGGAGTAATTTAGACTTTTTCCTTATTGATACAAGAATTTAAAACATTGCCTAATTGGTGCAACACCACCATGCAAGACATGACAATATGTGGGAGAGATCCATCCATACTTCTCCCTCAACTTCTATGTACACCAATAGGCCATGACTTAACCTTTAGGTTAGGCCACTTGAACCCTGCAATCTTTATAACCTATGTAACTCATAATTACATATTTCGAGAAATGGTTTATGCATGTTTGTTACCGGGTGCAACAAGATCCAGTTGGTAAGGATAAACTACCCTTTCATATTTGTATGATTTTCCCAAATTGGTGATGGGACGCTTTTGGGATGCTTCTAATAACCACCAACGAATGGCTTGTTATATCAATCTATCTCTGCAGCCCATGAACCTGTCAAAAATAGCGAGGGTCACTTTATAAGAATAAGACCCTGAATGACTGATAGTATAGGGAATTGGTAGTATAGGGAATATATAACTATAATACTTACAGCATATATTATTAGTTCATCACGATGCACTAATCCCAATGAATTAATAACACGTTTCTTGGCATTTATGACTGCTAAGTACCAGTGACTTTGTTCAATGTTTACAGGGATACCTAGTGCAAACAGATATATGTTGTAAGGTTCAATATCTTTTTCTGGTAGCGCTAACTGAACAATTTAGTATAGACTCAAATATTAGAACTTGTTCTAATTTTCATTATGTCCACCTAGAAGGAGTTTCAGTTTGCCTAAAACGGGATTGAATCCTCCAACATTTGGATCATTCAATATTAAGGTTCAGGTTCATAGAATGCAGCTTGTAATGATGGGGACTCCTGCGACTGATTGCAACACATGCAAGAAAATACCACCACCATGGGGCAATAACAAATCTGTTTCACAAAATTACAGCAAGCAAGGGAGCAGCACTGGTTACAGAAGGTCCTCCCTCGAAGAAACTGAAAATAATTATGTCACTTAACACTTGAATACTTCGAAGAAAACTACTTATACAAAATCAATTAAACATATTCATTCAGGAAATATACTTTAGAGCAAAGCAGAAAAAGATAATGCTTTGATTTAATCTGCAAGAATTCAGACTGAAAGAATAAAGCAAACATTACCTGGTGTTGAGGGAGATATAGACACTCATCGTAGCACACATCAGCCTGTAAAAAAAATGTAGAACACACCAATTGCCTAGAAATTCAGAGAAGCCAAAATTAAAATTATTTAGTAGCAGTTACAGCATTACCTTTGGTGATATTCATATAATCGATGGTAATATGTGGATAATATACAACAAACATGACAAGCAAGAAGATTACAACATGACAACATGTAGAATATGATTGGTTGGACATTATGAGTGAGACCATTTACAGAGCTAAAGATGTTATGCACCAGTAATTTAAAACCAACCTGTCGACATCAAGTTCATGAACTCTTCAAAAAAAATGACATCAAGTTCATGAGAATGAACATGAAATATTTGAATAAAAGCATTGATTTGGACCATGTAAAGCAAAAGCCTCAAATGCATTAGATATATTTCTAGTATGAACTATATGTAACATCTTACTACACAAAGATACCAACACAAATAGTATACATTACAAGTGTTTGCCATTCAGAATTCTTGTATTCTTCTGCAAATTAACAACCCGAATTCCTGGTATTTCTAGCCAAATAAAGAGTGCCAACCAAAATAAGACTGAAGATGTAACCATGAAGAACTGAAAGCAGTTATCACCTTTCTCATGGCCACACGGCATGCTGCTGGTTTTAGAAAATAAAATGTGATTTATAATATTTATGCAAACAGATATTTACCTTTCATAATACATTCCATGGACTGCAAGAGCTGACTATCTAGAAAAAAATATCGGAGAGTCTATGGCGACATAGTGTCTATGAAATTTTCTCGCATGCTAGATCAAGAGAGCATTCGGAAGGGGAATCTAAAAAAAAGAGCGAGGGGCAACACCATTAGGTAAACTGCCCTTTTGGAAACTAGCCGTTACAACTCGGGCAGATTAACCGACGTATCATCGGTTTAACCGGTGAGTGTAGTTGTCCACTGATCAACTGAAAAACCAAGTTTCTGGACAACTGCACCGACGTTAACTCAAATCCATCGTCGGTTTAACCGGTGAGTATAACTTCTGAAATCCCTGAGAAAACCAACTCACTGGACAATTGCACCGACGCTAATTTCAAACATCATCGGTTTAACCGGTGTATAGAACTTGAAACACCCCGAAAAAACCAACTCTGGACTAATGCACCGACGTTCATTTCAAACATCGTCGGTTTAACCAACTCTGGACTAATGCACCGACGTTCATTTCAAACATCGTCGGTTTAACCGGTGTATAGAACCTGTCCAGACTCTGATAACTGCATTTAACCGACGTATAGAAAAGTTGAGTCGTCGGTTAAACCGGTGTATAGACTTTTTCTGATTTTGCCTTTTCTGATTTGAGTCTTGAATGAAATCCAAATATTCTTGAGATATAAGTTGAAAACCACTTATTTGAACTTCTAGGAACCTGAGTGACCATAGTGTACATCCATTTTTGATTGATCATGTCCATGCTCAAGTTACTTGACCTTAACCCCTCTTAATAGTGCGATCACTACAAAACTATAAAACCTATACTAACCTAAGTGTCCTTCTCAATCTTACAACACTTAGGACTAGAAAGATCCCAAGTCTTGATATATATTTGAGTTGAATACCGAGATCACCTTTTTGAATAATGAAATTTAGGGGCCTCTTTTGACATATGACCAAATGAGCGATAATGATTCATTAAGCTGCACAAACTCATTAGTCACAATAATGGTTGTCATTAATCACCGAAACATACCTAGAGAGCCTAGATGCTTACAATCTCCCCCTTTTTGGTGATTGATGACAACATAAACAACACAATAACGAGAGAGCGAGAAAAATAAACAGGATAAACACAAGCAAACTCGAAAAAGAACCAAAGAGCTCAACGGCTCAAACGAAATCCATAGATATGTCTCAAACCACAGCATACTCAAGAGTCAAATGTACATATCCATGAACTAACATCAAATGATATGATAAAACATCAAAGTCCTGCAACTACGAGCTCTCTCTAACTCTACCCTCCCCCTGACTCCAACTCCCCCTAACTCTCTCCCCCTTTGGCATCAAAGCACCAAAAAGGCGAGCTACTGATCCTGCTGTCGTGGCACGGCGAGGAAGCAGTCCGGGTCGTTGTCGTCGTCGTCGAACGGAGAGCCCTCGGTGACAGACGGGAGCTGCTGGTCTGAACTGACTGGGGGTGTAGCTGTCGTAGAGGCTCTCGTACTGGCGCTGCCTGGAAGAGGGTCCGTAGAAGTGGTAACCAGCCCAGCAAAAGAAGTGTCAACATCTGAAGTAGTGAGTGCTGAAGCTGCCGGCTGTGTCGACTGCTGAAGTAGAGACTCCTCTCCTCCTCCCCCTGAAGGTAGTGTTTGTGATACGAAGGGGAGGGCGACTGACTGAACTGCCGACGGTGAGTCCTGGAAGAGTGTAGTCGCTGGCAGTGGTGAGAAGAGCGGACGACCAACAGACCCAAGGAGTGCGGATATCGAGAACGTGGTCTCTGGTGTCGCCGAAGTAGCTGGAGCTGCAGAAGGGGCTGGAGCTGCGGTACTCCAACACCCTGAAGGTCTGGCTGCTGCGGGGCGAGTCCGGTGTGAGTGTACAGCTGTGTGATCATTCCGAACATCGCCATCATGCCCTGCTGCATCTGCTGGAACTGAGCGTCTGTCCTTTGTGATACTCGATCAATGAGCCCGACAAAATGCTCCTCAGCTGCAGCACGCTCTCGGGCAGCCTCTCTCTGAATGGCTGCTAGCTGAGCCTCATGGGCTCTCCTGGCCTCCTCCTGTGCTATCCGATCCTCTCGCTGCTGAGTGACAAGCTGCTGAAGAAGAGAGGTGAGCTCGGACGGCTGAGTCACCTGGGACTCTGTGACTGTAGCAGCTGCGGGTGACGAGTGAGCTGGCTCTCTGGACCCTCCTGCCTCGTGGTCGTGACTGGCGGGTGCTGCAGGAAAGTACTCGGCATCCTCGGAGGAGTCTGACTCAAGCTCAGACCAGTGAATCTCATCATCTCCTCCGGGAAGCTGTGCCTCAGCTGCCAGAAGTGTCTCGTCCTCCTGTTCTACTCGGGCTTGCGCCTCAGGTGATAGCTGTGCCATAGCAGCTCTCTCGGCTTGTCTGCCCCTCCTCCGGTCTTGGGGAGCTGTCGAACGGTAAACTGGGAACCGGGGAGCCTCATCCTGACGGTAGACACTGCTGACAGGTGACTCTGCTGGTACAATCATAGAACAAATATAGCTGATCCAGTGTGCATAAGGGAACTGCCTCACGACCCCCATCCCGTCAGTGATCACATCCTCGATCTCAGCTATAATAAAGTCAACTATATCAAATGGCTCGTGAGTGAGGATGTGAAGTAGTAGCAGCTGCTGCAAGCCAGTGAACCCCTCTGGGTAGCCACTCCTCGGTAACAGAGTCCTCCGGAGTGCCATGTGAATAGCGTACGCCTCTGGGGTCAGCAAGCTAGGGACTCTGGCGTACGAGGCTGGAAACGGCTGGCGGAAACACTGAGAGATCGCCTCGTGAGAAGGTGCAATCCCGCCAATCATTGCTCTGCGCGGTGGATCTGCGTCTCCATATACCATCTTGTGCAGGGAGACATCGACCAAGTCAACTCCGAGAATCCCTGCAATGGTCGCCCTGGACAAACCAAAAACCTGGCCTCCAAACACGAAGTGTACGGCTCTGCGCTCGGGAGCGATCCCGGCTGTCGCATAGAACACTCTGACCCAGTCCTCGATATATCTGTTCTGCTCCATCTGAAGCAGCCTGGGCAGGCCTCTAAAGTGTGCAAAGTGCTCTCTAATATCTGCTCCCCCTGCAGCTGTCCTCAGTGAGACCCAGTCGAGCACCCTGTGTGGGAAGATCATGTGCCCTCGCCTCTGGTAGGTCTCGTAGAAGCTGGCCTGAAGAAGTGTCCAGAATCTACGGTCGACCCTGCTGTCACGGGTCACGGGGAACCAGTCCTCCTCTACTACACTCCACCTGAGCCTCTTGACCTTCGCCGCATTGGCCTTGGTCAAGTTCTGGAGCAGTACACCTGGCTCCAGACGCACAACAGTGTCCATACGGAACACTGCGCGCTCGGCCTCTAGGGCCTCGGCTCTGCGAGCTGCTACTGCTGCAGCTGTGGACCTGCGAGGCTCCTATGGCTGGTGACCTCCTCGCGTCCTCGGTCTAGTGCGACTCTCGGTCGCTGGCGAAGACTCTCCTGCTGGGGACGTCTGCCGAGTGCGGTCAGAACGTCGTAGAGTCGGTGACCCCTGAGTGCTCTGCCCCTGAGACTGCTCTGACTGTGCTACCTCTGAATCTGCTTCTGCTGCTGCCTCAGTCGTAGCTCTGGTGGCCCTGGCACCTCGGACTCTGCCCATACCTCGACCTCTGCCTCTGCCCCTGACTGGCTGCTCCCTGATCGCGAACGGATGAGCACGTCCCATAGCCTACTCTTCGGCGGCCTTGGCCACCATCTCGGCTCTCTCTCTCTCTCTGCACGAGTCCGCTTGCGGACGGGCTTCTCGACCACGACTTCCTTTCCCTTTCTCTTCTCGCGCCCCATCTCAGTCAAGCAATCTGTCGAACACCTTGCGAACTCTGTGCGGCTGTGGCTGCGGCTGCGGCGTGTAGGGGCTGCTGTGTGAGCGGTGCGTGGTGCAGTAGCGGCAGCTCAGAGCGCGTGGCGGCGGCGAGGAGTGGCAAGCGGCGGCGGTGAGCAGCAAACGCAGGCGGTGGCGCACGCGGGTGGCGAGGGATGCGTGCGGGTGGTGGTGGCGCAGGCTGAGCGTGGCGGCAGCCTGGGCCGGCGGCGTAGATGGCGCGCAGCGCGTGGAACGTGTGGCGGCGGCTGCGTGGATCGACGATGGCGGCATGCAGGCGAGCATGGGTGCGGAGCGGCGGCGGCGTGAAGAGAGAAGAGAAACAGAGGCCACGGCGCGAGCAAGAAACATATATGGCAGGTGGGCCCGCGATTTTCCTTAACGCCGGTTAAACCGATGCTTAGGTTTAGAACACCGGTTGATTGCATCGGTTCAGTTTACCCGAGACTCCAACAGAAATTCATCTGAACGCCGGTTGATCCGACGATATGCATTTTGAACTCGCCGGTTGAATGCTGCTAACACCGGTTGATTGCTGGGTCAGATCTGAGTTATGTTCCCCGGTTGATCCGATGCTGTTACTTTTGTATACACCGGTTGAACGCCTGGTTTGACTGAGCTGAGACAGAAACTTAGTAACGCCGGTTAAACCGATGGGGTAAATCCTTTAAGCGTCGGTTTAACCGGTGAACCCGAAAAACCTTCACTCAGCTCACTCTTCTATGCTAAGTCCAATAAACTTATAAAATTCAACTAAACTCAAGTTAATGGACTTGCATAGACGACTTTACCCCTCAAAATAAATAGGATAGCACACTAGCTTAATAGTTTTTATTTTCAACACAAGGAAAAGCCGCAAAGCGAGACAAAGCGCCAAATAAAATGTATGAGCCTTGTCATAGGAATATTGAAGATAGAAAACTTCAAACTCATCATGACATGACTCACTAGGCAATAACGCACCTAACACTTTGCTCTTTTCACTTTTCATGAATTAAGATCTTGTATATGAAACAAGTCTTATTTTTATCAAGTGATCTCCTTTGTGACCCTTACGCATGCAATGATGGTGCAAGCTACAACCACATGCGAAAGAAGAGTAAACATGAAGTGCACATCTATATGACAAGAAATGCATAACAAGAATTTTAGTTCTACTTGTCAAGTTTGAACTCACGGGAAACTTCTTCATGATGAGCCTTTCTTCAAGGCTAGAGGAAAACAAGTAGACCACCACCTCTAGCTAAACCCTTGCTCATCACTATCTTACCATGGTTAGATAAGTGTCCTATATGTATGCATTTTTCTATATGACATGGCAACTTACATGACATTTGCCGCATCTAATACATTAAGCTCATTCCTTAGCCTAACAAATGTACTCTCGTCTAATGGTTTTGTGAAAATATCCGCCAATTGCTCCTCGAATCTCACACCTTGAAGAGATATGTCTCCTTTAGCTTCGTGATCACGCAAGAAGTGATGGCGAATATCAATGTGCTTTGTGCGAGAGTGTTGAACCGGATTTTTGACAATTTTACGGCACTTTCATTGTCACAAAGGAGTGGTATCCTATCTAGTTTCACACCAAAGTCCAAAAGGGTTTGCTTCATATATAGGATTTGGGCACAACATGCACCGGCCGCTATATATTGCGCTTCCGCGGTGGACAAAGCTACGAAATTTTGCTTCTTACTCGACCAAGAAACTAGAGAACGCCCAAGTAAGTGGCAACCCCCGGAGGTACTCTTGCGATCCACACGGCTTCCAGCAAAATCCGAATCCGAGTATCCCAAGAGATCTAAGCTAGTGCCTTTGGGGTACCACAAGCCTATGCTTGAGATACCGAAGGATCCTATTCACAGCCGAGAGGTGTGATTTCTTTGGGTTTGCTTGAAAGCGGGCACACAAGCACACACTAAACATTATATCGGGCCTAGATGCGGTAAGGTAAAGCAAAGACCCTATCATAGAACGATAGAGGGATTGATCAACCGGTTTACCGTCCACATCCAAGTCGAGATGCCCATTTGTTGCCATGGGTGTCTTGATCGGCTTGCATTCATCCATCTTGAACTTCTTCAAGATATCTTTAGTATACTTTTCTTGATGGATGAATGTCCCTTCCTTCAATTGTTTGACTTAAAAACCAAGGAAGAAGGTCAATTCTCCGATCATGGACATCTCGAATTCCCTAGACATCATGGTAGCAAACTCATGGCTTAGTGAATCATTAGTTGAGCCAAAGATAATATCGTCAACATAAATTTGACAAATGAAAAGATCCCCGTTGACGTCTTTTGTGAACAATGTGGTGTTCACCCTCCCGATCTTGAAGCCTTGCATGATTAGGAAGTCACGAAGCCTCTCATACCAAGCCCTTGGAGCTTGTTTGAGCCCATAGAGTGCCTTGTGCAACCTATAAACATGGTTAGAATTCCTCGGATCTTCAAACCCGGGAGGTTGCTCAACATAAAGAAGTTCGTTAATAACGCCATTTAAGAAATCACTTTTCACATCCATTTGATATAACTTGATATTATGATGTGAAGAGTAAGCAAGAAGGATGCGGATAGCTTCAAGTCTTGCGACCGGAGCAAAAGTTTCACCAAAATCCAAACCTTCGACTTGAGAGAACCCTTTTGCCACAAGTCTTGCTTTGTTGCGTATCACCACCCCATGTTCATCTTGCTTGTTTCGGAAGACCCAATTAGTGCCGATGATGTTCTTGTCTTTCGGATGATCTTCGAGGACCCAAACTTCATTGCGGGTGAAGTTGTTCAATTCTTCTTGCATGGTCATCACCCAATCCGAGTCCTCAAGAGCTTCCTCTATGCTAGTGGGTTCAATACAAGAAACAAACGAGTAATGTTCGCAAAATGAAGCATGCTTAGAGTGAGTTCTTACTCCCTTGGAAGGACTACCAATGATTTGACCAATTGGATGATCCTTGGAGATGCGACCATGCTTCACTAGCGGTACATGCGTGGATGCTTGTTGGGGTGGATAATGAGTGACTTGTGCTTGTGGTGGAACATTTTGCTCTACTTGTTCTTGGACTTGGGGTGTTGGCGTTGGCACATTTTCTTGAGATTGTAGATCATCTTTTTCTTGATCTTCATCCACTTGGGGTGCCATGGAAGTGCTTGGTGTAGACGAGGAAGGTCCTCCCCCTTGATCATTGCCTTCATGCACCTCTTCCGGCTTGATATCCCGAATGGACATCTTCTTTAAAGATTCATCAATCTCCTAATCACCTACATTTTCATAGCCAACAACCTCCTCTTGGGAGCCATTAGATTCATCAAACTCCACATCACATGTTTCTTCAACTAACCCGGAGGTTTGATTGAATACTCTATATGCTTTGGAGTTTGATGCATAACCAATAAAAAAACCTTCATCACATCTACTCTCAAACTTACCGAGCCTTTTCTTTTTATAAATGAAGCATTTACAACCAAAGACTCGAAAGTATGATATATTTGGTTTCTTCCCGGTGATGAGCTCATATGGAGTTTTCTTGAGGAGTCAGTGGGGATACACTTGGTTGGAAGCATGACATGCCGTATTGATTGCTTCCGCCCAAAACTTCTCGAACGTGCCATAATCATCCAACATTGCTCTTGCTAGAGTGATGAGTGTCTTGTTCTTTCTTTCCACCACTCCATTTTGTTGAGGCGTGTAGGTGGCGGAGAACTCATACTTGATGCCCTCTTCATCGCACCATTCTTCAATCTTCATATTTTTGAACTCGGTGCCGTTGTCACTCCGGATCTTCACAATTGGATAGTTATACTCCCTTTGAGCTCTTCTTGCAAATGTCTTGAAGACTTCCGGAGTTTCACCCTTATCGCCTAGAAACATGACCCAAGTATAACGTGAAAAATCATCAACGATTACTAGGCAATATAGGTTACCACCAATGCTCTTGTATGTAGTTGGACCAAAGAGATCCATGTGTAGTAGCTCGAGCGGCTTGGAGGTAGACAACATCGTTTTGATGGGATGATGTGTTGCAACTTGCTTCCCGGCTTGACATGCTTTACATAATTTGTTCTTGTCAAATGTGACGTCCTTCAAACCGGTGATCATCCCTCTCTTGTGGTCTTTCTTGAGGTTGTTCATCCCAATATGAGCAATTCTTCTATGCCAAAACCACCCAAGAAACGACTTGGTGAAGAGGCATGTCATGGTGCTTGTTTGCTTTGAAGAGAAATCCACCAAGTAAATATTGCCATGCCTAAACCCCATGAATACCAATGACTTGTCTTCTTCAAGAGTTACTACAACAACATTCTTGTCAAAGGTACATGTTAGTCCAAGATCACACAATTGAGCAATCGAAATAAGATTAAAAATAAGTGCTTCTACAAACAAAACATTAGAAATAGATAAATCTTTTGAAATAGCTATTCTACCCAAACCTAAGACTTTTCCCCTTGAGTTATCACCATAGGTGATATGTTCATGATCGCCGGGGTCTTCAAGAGAGGTGAACTTGCTATCATTGCTGGTCATGTGTTGAGAGCAACCGCTATCAAGTACCCAATGTTTTCCACCGGCTTTATAGTTCACCTACACACATGAGAATTCACTTTTGAGTTTTTGGAACCCAAACAAGCTTTGGGCCTTGCACATGTGTGACAAGAGTTTTTGGGACCCAAAGTTGCTTGGGGAGCTTCTTCTTTGACTCCTTAGTAATTTTGCCAATGAATTTGGCCTTCACCTTGCCCTTCACTTTACTCAAAAGAAAATGGTTATTTTGAAACATTGATGAGTAATTATTTGGTAAAGTGGGAAGAGGGCGTGATGGTAAGGTGCACTCCCTAGTGTGGTGCCTGGTGACTTGGCAATGTTGGCAATATGAACCAACTTCTTTGATGAAGCTAGTCTTGATCTCCGGAGATGGAGTAGTGCCTTGATTTGGCTCCAGAAATGAACCAAGACCTCTCTTGCCATAGTCACGTGCATTGTTGAAGAGAATTTCCTTGTGGATGTATTCTACTCTTGAGAGCTTCTCCACACTACTCTTGAGGCTTGCCACTTGATCCATCAATTCCTTTTCCCTAGAAGGAGCAAGCTCGGGCGCAATATTAGTAGCATTTGCATTAATGAGTAGGTCATCACATGAAGTAGAAGCATTGACCTTTTCAATGGTTTCATTGATAAAGTTCTCAAGACTTGGGTCAATTGCTTCATAGGCAAGTTCAAGTTTTTGATATTTGTGAGCCAACTCCCTATGCTCTTGTTTAAGCTTTTTATGGCTCTTTTCAACTTGCTTAGCAAGTATAAGTGACTCATTGTGCTTTTTGAGCAAGTCATTGTACTTTCCAAGCAAATCGGAGTGGGCAAGCTCTAACTTGGCATGAGTGCTCTCAAGAATCTTGACTTTGCCCTTTTTCCTCTTAATAATGGATGTATACTCATTAATGAGGTTAGTAAACTCATAAGGGTCAAGCTCTTCATCATTATCATTGTCACTATCCACCTCACATATCTTTGTGTTACCTTTTGCCATGAGGCACATGGGAGGCGGAGGTAGCGGTGATTCTTCATTGGTGAGGGCGATGGTGACGATGTCTTCTTCATCACTTGAATCTTCACTTGATGAGACATCGGTCACCCACTCTTGTTTTTCCACCAAGAAGCTTCTCTTGGTGTGGCCTTTCTTCTTTGGGAAGAGCTTGGTCTTCTTGTCATGGCTCTTCTTCTTCCCAAGCTTCTTGTTTTTGTTCTTCTTTTCATCCTCTTCATCATCGCTTGAGTCATGGCGATGTTTGCTCTTGTTGTCCTTCTTTCTCTTGTCCGGCTTGGGGCAATCGGGAGAGATGTGACATTTTTCTCCACAATTGTAGCATGTTTTGTGCTTGACATCCTCCCTTGGCCGGAACATTCTTCTTTTAGGGTCAAAGTTGTAACCCTTCTTGTTTATCTTGTCGCTCAAGCGTGTGAACTTTCTCATCATGAGAGCAAGTTCTCCATCTTCTTCATCATCGGATAAGCTTTCATGATGATCTTCTTCTTCATTGCTTGAGCTTGATTCTTGCTTGATCATCTTGAGCTTGCGGGGCTTGTTTGCCTTGGATTTGAGAGCAATTGATTTGCTTGTAGTTGGCTCTTCGGACATACCAAGGATACCCATTTCATGAGCGCGAATTTCGCCCACAAGCTCTCCCACTTCCATTGTATCAAGATTCTCCTTTTGAAGCATAGCATTTATGATGTTGTATTTGGGCTTTGGTAGGAGCATGGGAATCTTGCGGTTGATGGAGCCACTGTCAATTTTAGAAACTTCAAGAGCATTAATGTCCTTGACAATGACATTCAAGCGAGAATACATATCATTGTAATTTTCATGAGCTAGCATCTTAAATGAATCATATTTAGCTCTAAACAAGTGATATTTTTGTTCACGAACTTTTGTGGAGCCTTCATGAATTTCAATTAGCTCTTTCTAAATATCAATTGCTAAGTCCATGCCATTTACTCTAGCAAAGACTTCCTCACTAATGGCTTTGAAAATTGCATTTCTAGACTTACCATTCCACTTTAATTGTCCGAAGTGGGAGTTCCGGTGAACCCGGTCTTTGTTGCCAACCACACTTCGGGGGCAATCGCATCAAGGTATGCGGCCATACGAATTTTCCAATAGGCAAAGTTCTTGCCCTCAAAATGAGGTAGCGAACCTCCCATCTTGGCCATAGCTCTAGGCGGTGAAGCCTAATGATCCTTAGTCTTGATATATATTTGAGTTGAATACCGAGATCGTCTTTTTGAATAATGAAATTTAGGGGCCTCTTTTGACATATGACCAAATGAGCGATAATGATTCATTAAGCTGCACAAACTCATTAGTTACAATAATGGTTGTCATTAATCACCGAAACATACCTAGAGGGCCTAGATGCTTACACCGGACCGCAAAGGGCCTCGAGGCCCCCCTCGAGGTGGAGGCGGCCTATTCGACGACATGCTGAAGAAACCGTGCCCTTACCACAAGGGCTCGGTCAACCACACCCTCGAGCAGTGCGAAATGCTCAAGAAGTACTACAACCGCATCACGCACCGCGACGAGGACAAGAAGAAAGATGCTGGTGACAAAGGTGGAGATGACGAGTTCCCCCCGATGGAGAACGCCTTCTTCATCTTTGGAGGGCCAACGACGAACATGACCTCTCGGTAGCGCAAGCGTGAGCGCCGGGAAGTCTTCTCCGTCAGCAAGGCCACGCTGTCCTACCTCGACTGGTCGAAGGACACCATTTCCTTTGGCCGCGAGGACCACCCCGACTACGTCCCGCACCCGGGACAGTATCCGCTCGTTGTCGACCCCATCATCGGCAACACCCGCTTCTCCAAGGTGCTCATGGACGGAGGCAGTAGCCTCAACATCATGTACGCCCACACCTTGGAGCTCATGGGGATTGGATTGAACAAGCTTCGCCCCAGCAAATCGCCATTTCATGGCATTACGCCGGGAAGGCGAGTCCAACCCCTCGGCCAGATCGATCTGTCTGTCTGCTTCGGCACAGCAGGCAACTTCAGCAAGGAAGTACTCACCTTTGAGGTGGTGGGGTTTCGGGGATCCTATCATGCCATTCTTGGTCGTCCCTGCTATGCCAAGTTCATGGCCATCCACAACTACACCTACCTCAAACTGAAGATGCCGGGTCCGAAGGGTGTCATCACCGTCGGCTCTTCGTTCGAGCATGCCTACGAGTGCAATGTGGAGTGCGTTGACCACGCGGAGGCTCAAGTGGAGGACGAGGCCCTCGCAGCCACCCTCGACAAAATGTCAAGCGAGGCCTTGGACTCCACGCACTGACACGCGGGAAGCTTCGAACCCGCTGAGGGTATCAAGAAGGTGCCCCTCGACCCGAATCGCTCCGACGACAAGGCGTTGCAGGTCAGCGCCACCCTCGGCAGCAAATAGGAAGTGGTGCTCGTCGACTTTCTCCGCGCCAACGCGGACATCTTCGCATGGAGCCCCTTGGACATGCCTGGCATACCGAGGGAGGTCGCCGAGCACTCCCTTGATATCCAACCCAACTCCAAGCCGGTGAAGCAGCGCCTGCGACGCTTCGACGAGCTTAAGCGCCGGGCAATCGGCGAGGAGCTGCAGAAACTTCTGGCGGCCGAATTCATCAAGGAAGTATTCCATCCCGAGTGGCCAGCTAATCCTGTATTAGTGAAGAAAAAGAATGGAAGTTGGCGGATGTGCGTAGACTACACTAGTTTAAATAAAGTATGTCCGAAGGTTCCCTTTCCTTTACCACGCATTGATCAAATCGTAGATTCAACTACGGGATGTGAACTTTTATCCTTTCTTGATGCTTACTCCGGTTACCACCAAATTAAGATGAGAGGGTCCGACCAGCTCGCGACTTCTTTTATCACACCTTTCGGCATGTACTGCTACGTCACGATGCCCTTTGGTCTCAGAAACACCGGAGCTACATATCAGCGGTGTATGCTCCACGTTTTCTGGGACCATCTCGGGCGGAACGTAGAGGCATATGTCGATGATATCGTTGTAAAATCCAGGAAGGCGGATGACCTGGTTGCTGATCTCAGGATCGCATTCGATTGCCTAAGGGGTAAAGGGGTAAAACTCAACCCCGAGAAGTGCGTGTTCGGAGTCCCTCGAGGCATGCTCTTGGGCTTCAGTGTCTCCCAGCGGGGCATCGAACCTAACCCTGAGAAAGTCTCGGCCATCACTTGGATGGGACCGATCCGAGACCTAAAGAGGGTGCAGAGGGTCATGGGATGCCTAGCGTCCCTCAGCCGATTCATCTCGCGTCTCGGCGAGAAAGGCTTACCCCTGTATCGACTCCTGAGGAAGACCTAGCGCTTCACGTGGACCCCCGAAGCCCAAGAAGCCCTCGACAGGCTGACGGCGTCGCTCACTCACGCCCCCATTCTCACACCACCCACGGATGGCGAGCCCCTCTATCTGTACGTAGCCGCGACGACCCAAGTGGTCAGTGCGGTGGTCGTTGTCGAAAGACAAGAGGTGGGCCATGTTCTGCCTGTCCAACAGCCGGTGTACTACATTAGCAAGGTGTTGTCTGAACCTAAGACACGCTATCCACAGATTCAGAAGCTGCTCTACGCAGTGGTTTTGGCACGGCGCAAGCTACGCCACTACTTCGAGGCCCATCCCGTCACCGTGATCTCGTCTTTCCCTTTGGGAGAGATAGTCCGCAACAGGGAAGCAGAGGGTAGAATTGCCAAATGGTCTGTGGAGCTGATGGGAGAAACTCTCACCTACACCCCCTGCAAAATGCAGTCAAATCGGAGTCAGGAAGCAGGAAGGGGAAAGGAATAGCACAAATCAACAACGGGTTGAAATTGAGACTCACCACTGAAATGTACCCCGGCTCGGGGCGCATCTTGATCTCCCAGAGATCGTTTGCGTCGTCGGGGAACTCCGCCACAGCGTTCCTGGCCCTCCGAGCATCGATGCCTCGAGGGAGCAGCACCGTCGACGTCCTCGAGCCCGAGGTTGCGACCCTGGGGTTGAGGCCGAAAATCGGCAGGCTTCTCTCTGTCAGAGGAATCACCCTCTGCCAGTGGAAGTTCGCGATGATGGCAACCGCCGTCAACCCCTTCCTCGCCAGGTGCACCAACGCCTCGGTGAGGACCTCGAGCTTGGCTTGGTGCGCGGGGGGAGACACCCCCAGTCCCACTTGGCTGGTCTCTCCCGAAGCACCTTGTTGGTGAAGGCCGGGAGCTTGTTGCTGAAGTTGCGCAGGTAAAACCACCCACGCGTCCACCCGGCTCGGGCGCAGATGGAGCATCAGGCCTCCAGCGCGCGCAAACCTCTTCGGTGGCCCCCTCACGTTCTCGAAAAAGAGCTCGTCGCGGAACATGTGGATCCACAGATCCCAGTGGGCTTCGATCCCCATGTACCCCTCGCAGACGGCAACGAAGACTGCCACCTGCGAGATGGAATTGGGGCCGAAGTTGTGTAGCTCTTCTCCGTAGTGCTCGCACAAAGCCCGCATGAACCTACTGTCGGGGACGCCGAATCCCCGCTCGTGCAGACGCACTGGGCTCACGACGTAGCCTTCGGGGGGATTTGTCTCGGTCTCCTCTGGCCGCGGGGAAATCCACGCCGGCCGCTCCGAGCTGATGTTCATCGGTAGTGGCCGGTCCGGAACCGCCTCTGTGGCGGTGGATTTCCCCCACGGCAGTGGCTCTCGGATATCCGCCATTACTTCGAACTACGGGGGGATGTGGGAAGGTAAGCTATGTGGTGCCTAAGGTACGCTCTCGCTCTCTCCTTCTCCTTCCTCTCGCTCTCGGTTGTGGGCTCAGGATGCAGGGGAGGCGAAGAAGGCAAGGGAGATGAAGGCAAATGGCCAGGTGAGCCCAAACAGTCCCCCCTCTCTCACTTTTATTTCACCACGACGCGCGGATATGCCGCCATGGCCCGAATCCGCCGCATTCAATGCGGTAGATTTTGCCGTCGCTGACAGATGGGTCCCATGACTGCGGAGTCTCCCACGTGCACACTCGGCAATAACTGCGCCGCGGTAACCGACGGGCACGGCACGACTGTTGCACTGTTCCATCCATCAGCCGCCGCCCACGTCGCTTCGTCTACCCGAGGTAGTCGCCTGAAAAGGCACGCCCGCACTGCACCGCATGAACTGGGCCACGTCGCCCACGACCAGCGGAAGACCCGCGCACACGACCAAGCGACTCCGCGCCGCTTGCGAACCGTGATGGAATATTCCTTTCGGGGGCTTTTCACCCTCGAGGGAACCTTATTCCGAGGCCTTACTGATCAGGGGTTTGAAGCCTGGCCCGTCGAGGGTTCGACAGGCGCCCCAGATCGCCAGAGTCAGGGACTGCATGGATGTGCCGTACAAGCTACCCTCGAACGCGGAGTTCGAGACGTCCTACGCAGTGTTCAAGGCCAGTCGAGGGTGCCTAGCAGAGGGATCCCATTGAGGGAGAGCATCGAGCCCTCGGACCCTATTGAATGGGTCCGAGCCCCGCCTAGCGAACCTTTGCGAGCGCTTTATGTGACGTGTCCACAGACCATGAGCCGACCCTTATCGAACGGGGCACGGACGTCCACTTTAACTACCCGATAACAGCTCACCGAAGCAGCCATAGCTCGCGGCCCGGGCATGGGTAGCATGGTGCGCTTCACCCCTCCTCCCTGCGGAAGGGCGACGAGGGCCGTAACCAAAGTCGAGGGTTCCCTGAACACCTTTACGTAGGCCGGGGCTCGAGGGCTCCTCGCACACTGCGGCTCAGGCCGCACCCTCGAATAGGTCGACGACCGTTGATTGTGAAGTTCCGTGTGTCTAACCAAAACCCCTACTATTGACGCACGCCTATCTGATGGTTAAGCTGAACGCTGGGTCACTGTGCCAGCATGAAAAATGCCGAGGCCGGCTGAAAGAGTGCCGATGCCGGCTGAAAAAGATGCTGGACGGCCACCCCAGTGAAGCAACCAAGCGGGGCGACGTTTATAGCCCTTGGACAAGTGCAAACACTCCTCCAAGGCCTCGGGGGCTACACCCGCGGGTGCGCTGACGCGCCCCCACGGAGGAAACTTCACACATTCGAGGACCAAAATCTCCTGCAGGGGTGGCACCCACCCATACACTTTTGGTCGTCCTCTCCGTGAAGGGGAGGGAGGCTACATTGCTCTTTACAAACAAAGATTACAAAGGGCTACCGGCTTAAAGCCGTCGAAAAGTACAAACGCATTGCCACTTTCGCGGCAATTTTCCCTGTCTTGGGGAGGAGTGAGCGACGAAGAAGAGCACCGAGCCCCTGGCTGGCGCGACAGCTAGGCTGCTAGGGATTGCGAGGAACAGCCCCCAGACCGCACGGGTCCAGCGGGATGCTCTCCTCGCAAGCTTTCTTCTAGCATCTCCTCCACCGAAGACCATGCGGGGGGGGGGGAGGGGTCAAGCTGGAGGACAGCACCCTCCACACCATCTCTCCGAGAGCAACCTTGTCGCCAAGAGGGATGATGCGATGAACAACCACCCAATCTGGCACCAACGCCATGGTCAGGCGTCTCCACCCCCCTTCAGGCTAAGGGACATCGCGGAAGCAGGACCCCACGGGCCCAGTGCTCTTCTGCGGATCCCATTGAAGCAAAGGGATGGTGCGCACGCCCTCTCCGGCTTTCCCCCTTCGTTCGCAAGCATTCTTCTAGCACCAAAGCCTAAAAAAGCCAGGCCACCCCATCTGGGGGCCGGTCGCGAAAGGCAAAGGAAAATATTACGAGACTTAGGTGATGCTAGAAATAAGAGCGGGGAAGTTGGAGAGGAAAGGGAGTCCCTCGACCCCTATTTATAGCTGCATCGGGCATCAAGTTTCAAGCCTGTCGGAGGGCGAAGGCTTGGACCGCCCAAGACGGCGCGGCCCTCCATGAGCGAAAGATACCCTTGGTCACCGTGCTGAGACACGACGCGACAAAGCAAAGCTGAGCCTTTGGACGCTGAGTGGCGCAGCATCGGCGCTGGCCGACTGCCCTCGAATGGCGCGCCGCGAGGCGACCAGGGGAAGCAGGGCCGAGACCCTGAGCACGGGACAACATGGCAAATGCACCGGCTGCAGAGCAGCAGGTGCCATCGTGGCCCTGGCCCACTCAGCACGCTGACGCGTCTTGTCCTAGGAACGAGACAAGAAGGGGCGCGCGCCTCGAAGTACTCTCTTCGCATGCGCACTACCCCGACCGATGAGTTGTCACATCCGTCGGGCTGCCACCCAGGTGCGCCCGGCGGGAGCACAGCATCGATCGATCACATCAAGGGGTAAAATCACCGAAATACCCTTTGGCCGAATCCCATGACTCGACCAAAGCCTCAGGGGCTACTGTCGGGTACCACGATTAGGGACACCCTAATCGGGGTACTAAGGTCACCCTAAAAACACAAACACATATTAGGCAACTGAGCCCACGAAGGACTACGGCCTCACTCCAATCTGAAAGAAAGAAAAGGACTCAAAGAAGCCCAACACGCGGCCCATCCGCACCCCCTTGGACTCGCGGGGTGATCTCCGTCTCACTCGAGGGCTCCCATCGGGACCCTCGACTGCGCCCGGCATCTCCGCCTCGCTCGAGGGTAGCGAACCTACCCTCGAGCAGGGCGAATCATCTCTGCCTCGCTCGAGGCCACCCATCGACGAAGAAGACAAACGGCCCTGCCTCTCACCCGCCCGCCGTACGAAGGCATTAAATGTCAACCACTCCTCCACAGCGCCCAGGACGGACGACGTCAGGCCGCCATTCCCCACAGTGGCTGTGACCGGAGTACCGTCCGCCAACTCCGGTCACTGCTCCGCCATCCCGGACGCTGTGGCAGCATTATGGAACCTGCGACGCGAGACGAGACGTGCTCGGCACAGCTCCCGTTACTATTCTGCCAACTCCGGCTGTCCGGACTCCACCTCACCACACGTATGGCCCCTGACCCGCCCCCTGCTCAGGAAGGGGTCCGGCGTCGCCACGTGCCCCTCAAGGAGGGACGCTCAGCACTAGCAGCCGGAGGCCCGGACCTCCCCCCTCGAGGGGTCCGGGATCTCCATGTGACTCCCGGACCTCCTTAGTGCACACGCCAGCACTCCGTCAAGGGGGTCCGGGACCACCGTGTGCCCCGCTACTGCTGGCGCACATATATATGCAAGACCCTGACCTGCAGGACCCACGTAACGCCTCCACGCCACGTTTGGAAGGCTGTACACCCTACAGCGATGACCACGCCGCCTGCTGGGGCTGGCAGGATGCCGACGTGATCTCCGTAAGGTCAAGGACGATACCCAGGACGACTGCCACGCCCGATGCCATGCCCCACAGTGTACTTCCTACAGTGTTCGACCACTGCACCCCCGCGATTCGGGAGAAGACGACGACTTCCACGATCCCCTGCACATGTACACCGTCCCTCCTTGTGACTATAAAAGGAGGAGGCGAGCTTCCTTTAAGGGGAATCGTCACCTTCGTCGGCAACATCGCGCGATCAGACCACTCGATAGAACGCAACACTCAGCAGAGACCTGGGAGCCTCCCTCCCTTTCTCGCCACGCCTGTACCCCCTACTACAGGCACCTCTGGTGCAAGATAATACAGTGCCCTCGCACACCCCCTTGCTGGACGTACGGCCTCGCGGCCGGAACCAGGATAAACCCGGCGGCGCGGCGGAGTCGGCAGGCAAGGCCGGCAGCGGCGGCGTGTAGGCGGAGGCCGACGAGCTCGGTGCCGGTGCCTCGCGCGCGGCGGACGGCACGAGCACGGTGACTCCACCTGCTTTTTCGAGCCGGCCCGGCACGAAATCAGCCCGTGGGCTCGTGCTTGGGCCATCGATGCAGCCCATGGGCCGGCCCGACACGGCCTGCTGAGATATAGGGCCGGGCCAAGCACAACACGGTGAATGCCGGGCCAGGACGAGCCCGTGCCCGGGTCGGGCCGGGCGGCCCGAATGGACATCTATATGAGGTCCTGGGTTCGACTCCCCACGGGAGCGAATATTCTAAAATTTAACGACGTTGTGCATTCAGTGGTAGGCGACGTTCCCCTCGACAGCGAGACGTCTGTGGTGACTTCGTCAATCTCGAGGATTTGCCGGCTCAGCCTTCGAAAATACTCATAGGGTAGGGTTTGCATATCTGTGTTCATAGAGTGTGAGTATGCGTGCGTTGTGAGTGTTGTACTGTGTAATCTAAAAAAAATAATCACTTGAAAGTTGAAAGTTCTTTCCCTTTAGTTGAAACTTGAAAGTTTTGTTTCGCTGAACGTGTTGACTTCACTTGAAATGCCCTGCTCGTAAGAGTAAGAACAGATGGCTTGGCACATGCAATTGCAAAGCACCTTGCCGTCGCTCTCCGGCAGATTCAGGTACAGATCAGATTGCATCGGTTATGACAATGATGCAGTGGCAGCTGTTTCTTGATTTTCATCTAGTTTGCGACCATTTGGATGGATCACCTTCTCCTCCCCGCGGGCGCTTTGATCCTCTTCCGCCACGATCGAGTCTGCCATGCCGAACAGCTTTCCCATCTCCTCCAGCGTCCGTCCCCGAGTCTCCGGGAGGTAGGTGAAGAAGAACACGCACCCGAGCGCCGCGATTCCAGCGTAGAGCAGGAAGCTGCCGCCGATGGTGATGGCCTTCGATAGGGACAGGAAGGTCATGGAGATCACGCCGCTGGTAAGGCGGTTGCACGCCACGCCGACGGCGAAGCCCAGCGCGCGCACCTGAAGCGGGAAGACCTCCGAGGTGTACACGCCCGTGATGGGGCCGAGCCCGATGGAGAAGAAGGCGACGTAGGCCAAGGTGGACGCGATGGACAGGGCCACGGCCCATGGGATCTTCGCGCCAGGGTGGTGGCCCACGACGGTGAGACCCGCCCCGAGGCCGAGGAGCGAGGCCATCATCCCGCCCGCGCTGCACAGCAGCAGAGGCCGCCGGCCGACGCGGTCGAGCAGGAACGCCGCCACAGGGATGAAGAGCGTCTTGGTGCCTCCCACGGCGCAGGTGGCGCCCAGGAGCTTGTTGTCGGCGGTGATGCCGGCGCTCTTGAACACGCGCGGGCTGTACAGAACGACGCTGTCGATGCCTGACGCCTGCTGGAAGAAGTGGATGCCGAGCGCCGAGAGCAGGATCCGCCGCATGGCGGGGGTTGGGGATAGGATGAGCTCCTTCCAGACCCGCGTCTCGTTGCTGTTTCGAGCCTTAGGCACGGTGACCACGTCGCCGTCGAGGTCCTTTGGGATGCCCGCCGCAGCCTTGATGTCGGCTAGGCGCGCCGCGGCCTCCTCTGGCGTGCCAGAGGTTTTCTCCAGCACGGCCCTGGCGTCCGCGAGGCGGCCGTTCTTGACGAGCCACCGGGGCGACTCGGGCATGACGAGAACCATGAGCGCGAGCAGGGCGGACGGCGCCGCGCCGATGCCGAGCATGACGCGCCAGCCCAGGTAGAGCGGGAGGCGGGCGAACGCGTAGTTGGATATGTAGCCGAGGAGGATGCCCAGGTTGATGAAGAAGTCCGGGAAGGACGTCAGGAGGCCGCGGGACTCCGCCGGCGAGATCTCGGCGGTGTACACGGGCGCGATCACGATCGCGTAGCCCACCCCGACGCCGGCGACGAAGCGGCCGGCCATGAGCATGGCGTAGCTGACCGCGAAGCCCATGAGCAGGGCGCCGACGAAGAAGATGGCGGCGGCGAAGACGACGGTGAAGCGGCGGCCGAGCCAGTCGGACGTCCGCCCGGCCGCGAAGGCTCCGATGAGCGAGTAGAGGTTCATGACGCCCATCAGGATCTCCAGCTGCACGTCCGTGATCTTGAGGTCCTTCTTGATGTACAGCGACGCTCCGCTCATCACCCCAAAGTCTACAGGGGTTAATGTTCGTCACCGTGTGTGCAAAAACACTTGCGAAGCTAATGATTGGCCAGCATAATCTAAATTTTTGTCGACTCGAGGGGGGGGGGGGGGGGGGGGGGGAGTATGGTTCGTACCATAACCGAGGATGATGGAAGCCATGGAGGCGAAGATGGCACAGGTAAAAGCATATTTAACATTGCCATTCTTCTTGGACTCGATGGCCCTCGGGAGCGCAGCAGAAGCCATCGTTTAGATATGGTCCAGTGCTTAGTGTATTCTTGTTGGATTGCTGGAGATGCATATATAGGCAGAGAGCGTGAGATTGTGAGAGGAGATGGTGCTAGAAGATCTGATCGTGTGGGGCCTCAGGGCATCTTAGGCTCTTAGGCCATGTTTAGTTCCTAAAAAATTTTCTACTGTATCCATCATGGATCGGAGCATTATTTGGACATATACATGGAACATTAAATGCAGTTAAAAAATAACTCAAACACAATTTAACTGTAAACAACGAGACGAATCTTTTAAATCTAATTAGTCCATAATTGAACATTAATTGTCAAATAACAACGAAAATGCTACGGTAACAAAATCCAAAAAAAATCGCGAACTAAATAAGGCTTTAGCCATTGGAGATGAGTATACACAGCCAGACAGAGATCTAGTGCGAAAGATGGAAAGAGTATACGGTGTGCATCCCTCCACCAACATGCAGATAATTAACTTCAGTACAAGTCATATTTTTCCAGCAAAAAGAAAAGGATCACATTTATATATTTCTTTAGATTCTTTTGTTTTATACACTAGATTAAGTACTATAGTACTTTTCACATTTTTTGCGATTGCGTATGAATATCTTCCAACATATTCTACATCATGAACTTTTTGTTCAGTAAGAACTGCACAAAGGAGGAATTAATCTCCAATGATTGCTTGGCAGCCATGTCCATCCTAGATAGCACTGCCGTTGGACCTTGTGTTTGGAGGATCCGTCGAGGGAGTCAAAGCAAGACACGGATGGGGTCTAAGAAAACCGTATAGGTAACTATCATCTAAAGGAAAGAGCTCGTCCTACTTGAATCATGCGGTGGTTTGTTGATTAATTAACTAGCTCGGTCGAGTAGTGTGATGCCTCAGCAAATCGAAGCTAAGCAACTCGGTCACGAATCCGGGAAGTATCTGCTTGGAGGACAGGAAAGAAAACAAAACGGGCGGTGGGACTGGGAACGTTCGTGCTACGGGCCCGTGGGCTTCGGCCTGGCTCGTGGGAGCCCGGAATAAAACAGACTGTTTTATATAAGCCTCTGCTCAGCGGCCCGTAATAAATTTGGAAAAAAAATCAGTTTGTATCTCTGGACGATCACAAAAAATAAATTTTCAACCTCCAACTACTATCGAAATTGAGCAAATTTGTTAATTTTCAACCTCCAACTACTGTCGAAACCTGGCAAATTTGGCCCTTATGGTGGTTTCAAAGATGATTTTTCATTTGATAAAAATTAAGAATATTTAAATTTAAACTAAAAATTCATGTGTAATTCATTTTAAATTAGAAAAATATGAAGCTAGTACAAAAAAATTTATAAATATTTGCACTCTACTTCTCAGTTATTCAGATCCAATGTTTTTTATATTCCTATTATTTGTTTGCTTGTAGTTATCCCTATTATTTATTCCTACTATTTTTTAATAAATAAGATTCGAATAGATTAATAATAGATAGGTTACATTTTTAGAAAAAAATTAGTACTCGTTTCATATTTTTATGATTTAAAGTAAATTAGTTTTGAATTCTCTAAATATAATTAAATTTATAGAATATATAAAACCGCATTTGAGACCATTCTAATGTCCAAACTTGTCCGGTTTCGATAATTGGATGACTTTTATTTTGCGACTTTGTAATTGAAGGTTGACGATCGAATTTTTATTATAGTTCGAGGGTATAAAGTGAATTTTTTTCTAATAATTTTGTCATATCGAAACAAGTCTCTCCGACTAACTCGCTCCAAATTATCACTGCCCATTCTCTCTCTTAAAAAAATAAATATCACTGCCCATGCGCGTGCCATATGCATATACTATATGTTCATAATCTTATTTAGTTCATCCGGTCAGTATGGGTAATCCAGATTCCTGGACAAGCTACGGAAGGACTGTCGAGCACGGACAAACTACACAAGTTTATTACTGCATTGATCTGGTTGTAGACCTCTGTGAGGTATCCAACTATCCAAGATTACTCCCCCGTTAGCGGAGTTGATTAATATAAAATTGTTGCGTTAACCAACCGTTACCAATTTGATTAGGGGTAAACAATTGCCGCATGATCGCAGAACGACAAGGTCTTTAGATAGACGATGTAGACAGATATTGTTTCCTTACAACCTTTTCCGTGGCCTGCTTGACTCCCTCGGCAGAATCCTCGAACCACCACCAATTTTCTACTGGCCTCCATGACCCGTGCAGCGAGGCAACAGCAAGCGCTACCGGCTCCGGCTACACAGCTTTCAGAGTTACAGGACAAGCGTGGCTGACAAGTGACACCTCTATCTACACACACCCGGCTGCACTGCCAACCTGGCATTGGCCTTGGTAACTTCAACAGCTAGCTACTACTCCCTCCTTCCCCGTTTATAAGGCATACACGTATATCAAGATTCAAACATTCTCATCTTTGACCAATAATTTGACTATTAAATTTTTATTTTTATAATGCAAATTTCATATGATTGGATTCATAATCAAACATAGTTTACAATGATTATAAGTTTATAATCAAAAGTGATATAATATATGATAAATAAATGGTCAAAGTGTTGTTTAGAAGACCGTGTCATGTTCCACCATGCCTTATAAACGGGGAAGGAGGGAGTAGTTCACAATCTCTCGCGGACAAACCCAAGAGCAAATCACAGTCCATGTGCTTAAAAAAAAAAAGAGGAGATACTAAGAGGCTGATCAAGAGAGCGACGAGCTGGCCTGAGCTTGCCGGCCTTCAGCCGGATCATCAGCGAATCTTCCCACGTTACTTCAGCCTACTAGCTAGCTCATATACGGCAACAATGGCAGCTGGCTAGGTGCCGCCTGGTGCCTACTGCACAAGCTTTTCGATCGCATGGAACCCCCTTGAGGTCCTGTAATTTGGAGCGAGTTAGTTGGCGGCGCTGGCCATCTCGAGCTGCTTCTTGTCCTTGGTGGCGCCGTCCTGCGGCTTGAGGTCGTCCTCGTCGGTGGCGCCGAACAGCTTGGTCATCGCCTCCAGCGTCCGCCCGCGGGTCTCCGGGAGAAAGGTGAAGAAGAACACCCACGCCAGCGCCGCTATGCCGGCGTACAGGAAGAAGGCGCCGCCGATGGTGATGGCGTTGGACAGCGAGATGAAGGTCATGGAGATGACGCCGCTGGTCACGCGGTTGGTGGCCACGCCCAGCGCGCACCCGAGCGCGCGCACCTGCAGCGGGAAGATCTCCGAGCTGTACACCCACGTGATGGGGCCCAGGCCGATGGAGAAGAAGGCCACGTAGGCCATGGTCGACGCGATGGCCACGCCGATGGCCCACGGGACCTTGGCGTCGGGGTGGTGGCCGATGACGGTGAGCCCCGTGGCGAGGCCGGCCAGGGAGAAAATCATGCCGGCCACGCTGCTCAGGAGCAGCGGCCGCCGGCCGACCTTGTCGAGCAGGAACGTGGCCACCAGGATGAAGAGCGTCTTGGTGACGCCCACGGCGCAGGTGGTGCCCAGCAGCTTGTTGTCGGAGGTGATGCCGGCGCTCTTGAACACGCGCGGGCTGTAGAGCACCACGGCGTCGATGCCGGACGCCTGCTGGAAGAAGTGGATGCCGAGGCCCGAGAGGAGGATGCGGCGCACGGCCGGGGTGGGTGACAGGATGAGCTCCTTCCACACCCGCGCCTCCTCGTTGCTCTCCCTCCTGGGCACGGCGACCACGTCGCCGTCGAGCTCCGCGGGGATGCCGGCGGCGGCCTTGATGTCGGCGAGCCGCTCCGCGGCCTCCTCCGGCGTGTCGGAGGTCTTGCCCAGCACGACCTTGGCGTCCGCGAGGCGGCCCTTCATGACGAGCCACCGGGGCGACTCGGGCATGCCGAGCACCATGAGCGCGAGCACGACGGACGGCGCCGCGCCGATGCCGAGCATGACGCGCCAGCCGAGGCGGAGCGGCAGGCGGGAGAAGGCGTAGTTGGAGACGTAGCCGAGGAGGATGCCGAAGTTGATGAACACCTCCGGGAAGGAGGTGAGGAAGCCGCGGGCCGACGCGGGGGACAACTCTGCCGTGTACACGGGCGCGATCATGAGCGCGTAACCGACGCCGACGCCGGCCACGAAGCGGCCGAACATGAGCATCGCGTAGTTGACCGCGAAGCCCATGAGGAAGGCGCCCGCGAAGAAGATGACCGCCGCGAAGACGATGGTGTAGCGGCGGCCGATCCAGTCGGACGTCCGCCCGGCGGCGAAGGAGCCGACGAGCGAGTAGACGTTGAGGATGCCCATGAGGACCTCCAGCTGCACGTCGCTGATGTTGAGGTCCTTCTTGATGTACAGCGACGCCCCGCTCATCACTCCGATATCTGCAAAGTCCGGCCGGTACGGCATCGTACCTCATGATGATGAGCCCATGCAAAAGCACAGCACACAGCACAGCAAACAAAAAGGGAACTCCGTGCTGCGAAACGAAACACACTAGCAACAAGTTTGTGCTCGTACCATAGCCGAGCAGGATGGAGGTCATGGAGGCGAGGATGGCGCAGGCGAAGGCGAACCGGACGTTGCCCTTCTTCTTGGGCTCGACGGCCTCCGGCAGCGCGGCGGAAGCCATCGCCGGCGGCTTCTTGCTCTGCTCTGTGTGCTGTGGGGAGAACGCCAATGGTTCAGTGGTGTTCAGCTCAAGACAGCTCGTTTCTATGTGGCAGGGAACACAGTGCAGTGCTCCATCACAAGGGATGCAATTTATAGACAGGGGAGGCAGGATCCGGGCAACCCCAACCCCAGCCGGCTCCACCCCAAGAAGTTTCAAAACGGCCGACTGGAAAGGTGCACGGGCCCACTCGGCAGTCGCCGTTGATGTGGACCCCGATGCCGGCCGCTCCTCCCGTTGCATAGACGCACAGAGTCACCGGTGTTGACGTGCCCTGGATCCCCGTCTGCACTACTGAATGACCATTGGGTCCTGACCCCTGACGCCACCGGGTCCCATTGGTGGTTGGCCGGCGCCGTGTTTCTTGAGCTGGATCCCTTCCCCGGCGTGGATATCGTATTACGGCCAGATGGGAACAGCGGCTGCTTTGACAAGCTGAATTAGGTAATGCAAGTGGCAATAAAACAAACCGTAAACGTGGATCAGTGATTGATCTCCCTCGTCCTCGCTTTATCAGTTGTAAATGGCACTCTTTTGGATCTGCATCCAAGAAGAGGGGAAAAGGTCGCCCTAAAAAGCGCAGCCTACAAAGGATTTTTTCAGTTTTGCATCAGCCAGAGTGATACTAGCTACTACTACTCCCGCATGTAAGAGAGAGTAGGCGTAATAGTTTATTTCTGTCAAACTAATGGCGATTCTCCAAGGTTTGCAGTAATCCGTTGCCGTGTCGGCTTGTAGCATGTGCTCTTGGTCCGTAGCAGAGTTTCTAAACGCCTCAAGCTCAGTTCAAGCGCCGAGATATTTTCTCCTGTCGGCCATGTGCACTGTGCAATAGTCTAGTAGTGAAGAAACTGCAACTTGCAAGTGCGTTCACAAGTCAGGCATACATGCACTCGATAAGCGACACCGGCCAGATTTATAGCATTCACCATCGGAGACCAAGGTTACCGACAGAAATCTATTTTACTGACTATTGGTTGAAAATCTTGCTCTCGCATTGGGCCAACGCAAATCCAGGGCTCCAGGCAACAGAAGAACATACTGCAAATGAGACAATTTTCATTTGATTATAATTGAAGCGCCAAAATTATTTGCAGCTCGTGGGCGGGGTTCTTTCAATTATATAGGTATCTTTGAAAGTCGGTGTAACTAATTGTCCTTGCCAGCTTTGGGTCAACTGAGATTGGTACTTTTAATACCCAAAGACACTAAAAGATTATGGTTAATTAAATATGATTGTATGAAACAATAATAATATGTGGTTACAATATGTGACTTGAATCAAATTTCAAGAAAAATTAACCCAGCATTTGTCCGATCCCAAGCTGTTTTTTTTCCTACGGAGCACCCAGGACGATCCGGAATCAACCGTCACTGCAAGCTGGCAACAGGACAGTGTGATGAATCGATGACATTTCTAAACCTGAAAATTATGAATATATGAAATATGTTAGTAGTACTTCACAAGCTTATCATCTGCCTATGTTCTCTGGCTAATATTTAGCCTTCATAAATCTAAACCTAGCCCATACTGCCTTTTATAATTATCCCAAGTGTCTTCCATAAATGCTGTGTGTGTGTGTGTAGTAATATTCTTATTCATATCTAAGCTTTGGTGGCAATATAACGTAAAGTAATTGCAACTTGCAAGTACGTGTACGTCCATGTGTCAGATACACATGATCAATGACACCGGGTAAAGATTACCTCAACAAACGGTAGTCACGTAATCAAATCTATTGTACTTTATTTTATATGAAAAAAGTGGAAGATGTTGAAACTGTTGTTCCTAGGGCAACGGGAGTCATAAAGTGGAAGATAAAACGAGACCAGCATTTTGAATGGATCGTCTCAGAGTCCAAGATCTGCTGAAAATGCTTGCCTTTGAGAATAAAAAAGATGTTTTTTTTTATCCTTAAGAATTGCCTTCTCTAGAATTCCATCGTGCACGCATCATTTGGAAGGTGAAAGTTATTGACAGCTCACGGGGTTCCGTAATATGATTTTAATTTATATGGGTTCTTGAAAAACTGATTTTATATGTATGAAATATTCAGGTATCTCATCATTAAGTCGGATTGTTGTCCTATTTGCCAACTTTGAGTAAATTGGACTAGATGTCTCCATGACCAAAACCATAAAATAACTATATGGCCACATGATTGTGTAATAAAATATGTATCTAAATAAAGGAAAAAAAATAAAGGACCATGTGATTAGTTTAGGACTTGAACCAAGAAGCAAGAGAAAAATAGGTCAGCTGACATGATTCAACTTGTTTTTCTCTGTGGAGTATCCAATGCCACCATATGTATCGTCAAAACAATCAGATGGTAGTGCAACTTGCAACAGGACAGGTGGTACATGATGAATTGTTCAAGTTACATGTTCAAGTTTGATAGTACTAATAATATAATAATGCCAGCTTAATTAATCACGACCTAATCAGTATATACATTCCGGCTAATCCACCTAACGACGCCTTTTCTTTTCTGACCAACATATTCCACAAGTCTATGTGCATGTGTAAATCTGCATTATTTTCTTTCAAAAAGATAAATCTGCATTATTCTTGCATTGTTCCAAGCTAATAACCATATTTTATTTATTATCTTATAATTACTGAATGAAAACTCCATTTTCAGCTCGTGCAGGAGCATGACCTGGTAACTTCCTAAAGTATGATTTGGGTCACTTCAGTCCACAATTTTCTGCCCCAACCGAAGACTAGTCGTCGGATTCGCGTTGAATCGCATCAGAGTGACCCGGAGCTGTAAACTCCGGCCGGGGCTATATGGCGTGGCGTCGAAAGTCACGCAGAGCGCGAAAACGTCACCCGGGCGGTGTCCGGTGATCTTCTTCATCTACAACTGAATGGGAATTCAAATATTCGATGGTAACGGTGCATGTACTGGATAAAGGTGTCTCAGATCATACACCGTTACTGTTGGACACAGGTGAGCCATCCTATACGGGGCATGCAAAATAGTTCAAAATGGAACCCAATTGGCTAGCTGTAGTAGATCTGCCCAAATTAAACTGGCTTAAGTGCGCTAACTATCATTTTAATGAATAATCAAGTTTCCACGCACTTAAAACGGTGTAATCCGGCAGTCCGTCGGGTAATTCCCGATTAAACTACTGTACTCCAGGATCACAATTGTACTAGAAGTCTCACACGAAGACGAGTACAGGTGATACAAGCATACAGAGATTTTCAAATTAATTTACAACACTGGTTTTACATAAAAGCCTTGAATACAAGCTACAGGGTTCAACACACAGCGGAAGTTGAAAACGGAGTTCGAAGTACAATACGGTAACTACAAACGACGATACAAGGTGAGCTCCACATCCTGCCCACCGATGTGATGCCAACCTGCCCAAACTTCACGGAGAAGACGGGGCCCACTCGACGGTCCACCCAGGAGGAAGCGGTTGTCCAATCCAGGACGCACAGACCTCCTCGAAGTCAGCGGGGACACAACCTGCTCAGAAGGGTTACAACAACAATCCTGAGTATACTAATACTCAGCAAGCCTTACCCGACTCGGATATACTTAGTCCAATATCTAGACATGCATGCTTTTTGGTTCTGGAGGTTTATCTTGCCGAAAAGGGCTACTAATGCTGCGTCCTTACTTTCCAATTTTTTTTAGCCCCGCTTAGTTTATTAAGTAACAACTAGATTTGCCTAAACAGCTAAGCACACATGGTTGCCTAAACAGCTAAGCATACTAGGATTTCATACAACTCCTATAAATGTAAATGCACAAATACTTAGATATACATTTAATACTGAAAGTAAGGGTTATGCTCCGGGGCTTGCCTTGCAGGTCAGCGGGGTTAGCGACTTCTTCGGGGGTGTGCTCAACTGCGTCCTCCTGCTGCTCTCCTGCTTGCGGCTCCTGGATTGGCTCAGCGCCCGCGGCCGAGCAGGGGCGCGCGTGGGGGCTGGCCAGGGCGGAGCCAGGCGGCGGCGTGCGGTGGCCGGCCCGTTCCGGCCGTGGCTGAGCAGGGCGGCCGCGAGGTTGGGCGGCGCGGTGCCCAGGGAGGCTTAACGGCCTTGGGGCGCACGACGGCGGTGTGCGGGCCCGCGTAGGGCGGCCCCGCGGCGTGCGCGCGGTGGCGGCATGGCCGCGGCGGCGGCGTCGCTTCGCCCCGGCGAGGGCAAGGCCGGAAAGGGAGGGGAAAAGGTTTGGGAAGCATGAGGGAAGCGCGGAGAAGCTCACTGCGGGGTTCAATCGGGCGGAGAAGGGCCGGAAGACGAGGATCGACGGCGGGGCGGAGCTTCGGCAACCAACAATGGCGGCCGCGGCGGTACAGGGGCTGATTCGGCCAGGGATTGGCTCCAACGGGCATTGGATGGGGCAGAGGAGGTGAAGGGCAAGGCAAGGGAGGTCGGGGCACGAGGGATTGAGCGGGGGCGGCGAGGTTTGGCCGGCGCAGGGCTCGGCGGCAGCTCTGCTCGAGCTCAGCACGATGCGAGCACGAGGAAGAAGAAGGGTGGGGAAAAAGTGGATGAGGCCTCGCGCGCGGATAAGAACGGCTCACGGGGAACGAGGTTCGCCGTGATGGACGACGCGTGGCGTCGCCGGTGCGTTGCCGGTCGCGGCATGAGCGCTCGTACGGGCACAGTGACGAGCAGTGCAGCACAGTGATCCTTTTGACCGATTTTTGACTCGATTTGACCAACTAAAACTCAAAATTTCATATAGGAACTTGAAATTTGGCCAAAATAGAAGTTGTAGAGGAAGAGAAGATCTACAAATTTTGTTTTGGGCAAAAGTTGATTTGGAGCTCGAATTAGGGAGAAAAACGCGGTCGAACACGGCTAATTCAATGTTTGCCACGCGAACTCGATTAACGCTAATGACCTTCTTAAGCCCGTAATTAGCGAGTTAACATGTGATTAGCACCTTGATTAACACAGGGGTGTTACACTAGCTCGTGAGGATTTTAAGGAACAGGTTACAGAAATATGGAACAAACCAGTCAGTGGCCAAAACTCAGTGCAATGCTGGAATAGGAAAATAGGGGCACTAAGAAAATACTTGCGGGGGTGGGCTCGCCACCACCATGGGGTGTATAAAGCACAAAAGGAGCATCTCCAAATGGTAGTAACAAACCTTGACACCCAGACTGAAATTAGAATGCTCACGGATGGGGAGAGGGAACATCTAGAATCAGCCCGTGATGACTTGATAAAACTCTTGTGAGAAGAGAAACTCAAGTTTTATCAAAGGGCCAAAGCAACTGACGTTCTTTTGGGGAATAACAACACCAGGTACTTTCAGATGATTGCCAATGGTAAACAACGTAAGAAATGTATCTTTTTCCTAGAACACGAGGGCGGCAAAATCGAGGGGCAACAAAATCTCAAAGGTTATATCACAAAATTTTACAAAGAATTATTTGGACCTCCAGAGGACAATCATTTTACCCTAGATAAAGGATGGATGACATTCCACAAGTCAGTCAGTCAGAAAACGATTTCCTCACGGCTCTATTCACTGAAAAGGAGATTCGAGATGCAATATTTGATATGGAACATAACAAAGCGCCAGGCCCAGACGGTTTCCCGGCTGAATTTATCAGCAGTTTTGGGATGTCATCAAAGGGGACCTGATGCAAATGTTTCATGATTTGCACAAAGATGACCTCCCCTTATTCAATCTTAATTTTGGTGTCATAACGTTAGTACCAAAAACACAAGGTGCCAGCAAAATCCAGCAATATAGACCGATTTGTCTACTTAATGTTAGCTTCAAGATTTTTACGAAAGTGGCGACAATCCGAATTAACTCGGTCGCAGATCATCTAATTAGCCCTACACAGACAACGTTCATGTGAGGTCGAAACATTCTTGAAAGAGTTGTAATCTTACATGAAATAATACATGAATTACACAGAAAAAATCAGAGTGGGGTTATCTTTAAAATAGATTTCAAAAATGCGTACGATAAAGTGAGGTAGAATTTTCTAGTACAGACGCTTCGGATGAAAGGCTTTTCACACAAGTGGATTGAGTGGATTAAGTCTTTCGTCTCAGGCGGAAGTGTAGCAGTTAATGTCAACGATGAGGTAGATCCTTATTTTCAAACTAAGAAAGGACTTAGGCAAGGAGATCTACTTTCACCCATCCTGTTTAATATAGTAGCCGATATGCTAGCACTGCTTATCAACAGAGCAAAAGCAGCAGATCAGATGAGTGGTGTGGTGCCACATTTTATAGATGGTGGCCTCTCCATACTACAGTACGCTGATAATACGATTCTCTTTATGGACCATAACTTGGAGCATGCTTATAACATGAAGACCATTCTCTGTGCGTTTGAGCAGCTATCGGGTCTAAAAATCAATTTTTATAAGAGCGAAATCTTCTGCTTTGGTGAAGCAAAGAATTGTGAAAGTCAGTACATGGAACTGTTCGGATGCAATCCAGGCACTTTCCCAATTCGTTATTTAGGCATTCCGATTCATTATAGAAAATTGTCTAATAACAATTGGATGAAGATCTAAGAACGGTTTGAAAAACGACTCAGTAGTTGGAAAGGCAAAAATCTTTCAACTGGAGGTCCCTTAACACTTATCAACTCTGTTCTTCGCAGTTTACCTATGTACATAATGTTCTTCTTTGAAATCTCTAAAGGGGTTCGCAAAAAGTTGGATTACTTCCGCTCAAGATTTTTTTGGCAAAGTGACGAACACAAAAGAAAATATCGGCTAGCAAAGTGGGATATCATGTGTCAACCGAAGAACCAAAGTGGACTAGGGATACATAATCTAGAACTAAAAAAAATGTAGCCTTGCTTAATAAGTGGCTATATCGTCTGTTAACGACTGATGGTACTTGGCAGCAGATCATACGCAATAAATATCTAGAGACTAAGCTACTCGTGCAAGTCCAATGGAAAAGCGGAGATTCACATTTTTGGGCAAGTTTAATGAAGGTCTAACGAGACTTCCCTAAGATTTAGAACCTTCATAAGTCTCAAATAAGATTTTGGGAAGATATATGGTTAGACAATAGATCTCTGCGAGATCAATACCCTCAACTATATAATATAGCTAGGAAAAAATAAGATACGGTGGTTGAGGTACTACGTTCACAGATTCCAAACCTATCTCGGCACAGAGATCTCATTGGCAATAAGTTGGCGATGTGGAACAATCTTGCCTCACGTCTGCCAACATTGGAACTAAGCCAAGAAAGAGATGCTTTTAGATGGAATTTCCAACATTGGAACTAAGCCAAGAAAGAGATGCTTTTAGATGGAATTTCGACCAGACATGTGTTTTTACAGTAAAATCACATTATCTAGGACTAATCCATCAAGATATTCCTAACCTAAACAAGAGAATTTGGAAACTGAAAACCCCACTGAAGATAAAAAATTTTCTGTGGTACCTTAAGCGAGGTGTCATTCTTACAAAAAATAATCTAGCTAAACGGAACTGGCAAGAAAACCAATGGTGCTGCTTCTGTCATAAAAATGAAATAATACAATATCTGTTTTTTGACTGCCGATTCACGTGTATGCTATGGCCTTCGATATTTGCCGCCTGGGGCATACCCAAACCTCGCAACGTGTCCGATATGTTTGGAAGCTGGCTAAATGGATTACCAAAAAATTTTAAACCACTAGTCCTTGTAGGCGCGACAGCTTTGTGTTGGTCTGTTTGGCTCTGCAGAAACGCAGTGGTTTTTTATAACAAACAATTTTCCTTTTTTGCAGGTTAACTTCTCGGCTACGCGCTGGCTCCGTACGTGGGTTATCCTTCAGCGGCATACTTCGCATGATATTCTTGTAGCGGTGGCTCATTTTTTGGCACAGGTGGCCAATAATTTTTTTTGCCTGAGCACATGGGTGACGGTCTAGTCTTAGGATTGACAATTATTAGTGTGTCAAACTTTAGTAGGTTGTGTGCCCTTCCGGCAGAGGCCGGAAATTTTTCAAGACGATATATCACCTCGATGTATCTTTCTTGAAATCAATAAAATTTCCCCTTTTTTAAAAAAAAAACTTGCGTGTCCGGCTGAAGTACACGCCGTCGAGGTCGAACTGGTGAGCTACCGTGCGGATCTGCACCGCCGGATGATGTCGCGGAAACCGACCAGCCGGCGGGGGCCAGGGGCGCTCGCTGCACGATCAGATCAGCAAGTGAGACCGGCCGGCAGACAAGGACACGCCATCGAGAGGGGATCGCCGGCCCGGATCAGAGCAGGATCCTCACGAGCCCGGCCGACTGCGGCAAGTGTCGGGCAGTGTTTCGTCGCTGTCGCTGCGACTGCGAGCCCGCATTGACCGAGCGCCCGAGGCCCGAGCCGACCTCCCATGCTCGATCAGCTAGTAGCCTCCGGTGGTGGTCCAGGCCATCGGGGCACTGGAGTGCTTCCATAGATGGGCCTCCGGATCAACAAGAGATCCGCAGATACGTAGTACACATGCAGCACGAATATTCAGCCAGGACAGGAACTTGGGGAGGCAGGCAGGGCCAGTGCAGGGGGACGCCCTTGGCTATGGGCCACGACGCGATGGAGACCCGCCCCCCGTCACGCTCGTAGACTCGACGACTTTGGCGGCACCACAGAGCGAGACCGCGCGCCACGCCAAGGGCATGGATGGGCGTCGCCCTCGGTCCCCGTCGCTTGGCCGCAGTGGCTCCAGCAGCTCTCTCTCCATCGCTAGCTGCTGCGGAGCAGGCTAGCCACTGCCACCGCGGGCGGGTTTCTATCCCCCCCGCCCAGCACAGCAATTCATCAGCAAGGCAAGCAGCCGGCGCTGGTCCCCGGCGACCACCGATGAGGAAAGCCCCGGGAGGGGCTCGCGCGGCGCGGTCTCTGACCGCGGCCGGCAACGCGCTAGCCGAAACGTCGCCCGCGTCCGCACCCGATCGCGTCTCGGGTGGTGGCGATCGGGTTCGGCCGCGGAGGCCGGGAGTGCGACGCCGACGAGGCCGGCCGGCCGACGCTTGCCAAGGAACAACCCGCGTACGTCTCCGTCGTGCCAGGCCGGATCGCGCGGGTGAAGCCGGTAAGGACGCCGACGACTGCCGTGCGCACGCTGCGCTGACCCCTGGCCGCGGATTTCAACGGGGGCATGCCGACATGGACGCCACGCGCGCGCGCACGTGGGTACCCAAGTCGCCGAGAGCTGCGACGGCGCGTCGGGAGATCATGAGTGAACCTACAGCAACATCGCGATAAGGCTCAGCCGCTTGACTGCTATGGGCTATCCGCGACCCAAGCGCAGTCCACACCTCGTAGTCGCAGCTCGCGTGTCAGCATGCTTTGCCCGTACTCGTGTGGCCGAGAAATGGTTGCCTGATCCATGCATCTTCCCCGTTCAGAGAAGACGGCTGATCACTTTTTTATTTGATCTGATCTGATGCCGTCTTCGTTGCATCAGCTTCACAGCATAAACAGGCGCCTTCTCCACGTTTTTTTTTCCAGTGCAAACTCAAATCACCTGCTGTTTGGTTGACCAGCTGCAGAATTCGTCCAGCACACTCCAGCTCTACTACTACTAGCACACCGGTGCAGGTCAACAAGTCAACGGGAGGAGATCGCTGCAACTGCAAGAGTCGTGTGCATTGATTGGGGATGGATGACGAGGATGTGAATCAGTGAATAGACGGCCAGGCTGATGCTGCTGCCATCTACTCCCCGAACCACTGGACGCCATCCGAAGGCGCCTTCAGTTTCAGGCCGCAGAAAATGCCCATTTTTCCAACTCCTTTTGCTAACCTCAAGCTCATGGCAATGGCATCCAGGAAAAATTAAACGAGACGCAGATGGATGCACGGTCAGTCCGGTAACCACGTCAGTCAATCGACGCTTCTCGCCTGTAAACAGTCACTGTTTTCGACAGGTCTGTTTGTCCTCTCTGGCGCCCTCCGTATGGTTCCTGAACTGAGCCTGTGTGAGTCAAGTCCAAGCACAAGGAGTGACCACGGTGGCCTTCACCTTGCTTGCAGGCCGTGCTAGTCAGATCTGCTGTGGAAAATTGATGGAAGCCGTACGGGTCCCGGAACCGGGAAGAAGACGTTGTGGCCGAAAAGGTTTTGGCGCGCTGTTTCTATGTGGCCATGGGTTTCACCAAGTGAGCAAGTCAAAAGAGAGGTCCGAGTCCGACATTCCCAGCCCAACCTATTGCGCCGGCCCATCACTGAGATTGGTCAACGCACGAGCTGGAAAATATGACTCCAAGCTTCAGCTCCTTTCCCACTCAAAGCTCCGACCTCCAAGATCACGGAGTACAAGCTACGGTGTTCTAGTGGTGTTCACTCGTTTGTATCATCAGTGAACGGTTAACATCGGGGACAGCTGCTCTGAAACTCTGGCTAGATTTCATGGCAGCAAGGCTTAATGTTACTGTCACCGGCTGCACCTTATTGTATTTTGCTGAACAAGTTGTGCTTCTTCAGGATGGGCGACAGGTACGATTCGGCCAAGGAGCAAGACAAAGAGTGTCGCCGTTTGCTCACCCACTGGCCACTGCTCATCAATCTTAGCTACTCGTACGATACCAAAGAGGTCAAGATCGGTGCTGTTTTAAATGCGCCGATGATGCAAAAGGCCGTTGAATTTGGTCCACAACAAACGAATCAAGCTGACCCAAATGACAAAACCGGCAGGGGTTGGGTCGTCCGAAGAAAGATCAAAATTTCTTTATAAATCGCATGAAGTCGGATGCCAATGGGTGACAGTAACTTCTACCCAAAATGTGGGACACAACAAATAATTGCGCTACACAGAGCCGTTTCATGCACAAAGTCCTAATCCTGCATTTTAAAACAGGTGACGTGCATCAAGAGAGATTTGGTACAAAGCGCAAGTCAGAGAATTGAATTTCTTCTCTCTCTCTCTCTCTCTCTCTCTCTCTCTCTCTCTCTCTCTCTCTCTCTCTCTCTCTCTCTCTCTCTCTCTCTCTCAAAGAAAGTCTGAAAATGTCTCATCAGCACAACAATACAAAAATCCAAGCCCTAATCAGATCAGTGGGAAACGAATTGAAATCACTGGCAGATAGGGACGTGATAGCAAAGTGCTCCATGATTACTTGCTACTAGTACTAACTTAATTTGTCCATTTCAGACAATGAAATTAGACGGCTGCAACGGTGGCTACATATATGCACGTGAATACAAGCGAGCGAGGAAGAGTAGAAAATTTTTGCATCGTTTTTACGACAGGGATGCCTTATAGTGAAACGATTTTTTATGTATGAAAGACGCTGTAGATTAGTGCTCAGTGGATCTAATGCTAACAATTAGAGCCTGACAAGCTATATGGGACTATAACTAGCCGGCTACACCGGCGCCGATATGGTTGAAATTAGAACTCGAAAGCAAACTATGAGAAGACCATGCGGAGAGTAGAACGACTTTGCATCGTTTTCAAGGTCTAAGAGTAAAAACAGTTTTTTTATCTGCAGCAAAGCCGCCATTAATTAGTATTGTACATCTGTCTGATATAATACCGACATTTAGAGCCTTAAAGTTACATGCAGGTTTATAGACAAAAGCTGAAAGTTACAACCGATATTATTTTCCTGAACGTAAGACATTTTACTTTGTCCTAAATCAAAGTAGTCTAAGTTTGACCAAATTTATAGAAAAAATATTAACATGTAACACATCAAATAAGTAAGAGAACATATCAGGTGCAAACCATCAAACTTCAATTTGGGTCATCGGATCAACATCCCAGGATACGGCGCAGGGCGTGGGAGGGGAGATTTGTAAAAGTGTAATTACTCAATCCAAGGCCGGGGGTTAATTGTAAAATTACTTAATCCCCCCATACTCCTTGGATGGTGATCCGGTGGCCTAGATTGAAGTTTGTACGGATAGGTTGGTTTGCACATGATATATTCCCAATATGTAAAGCATGAAAATATATTTTATAATAGACGTTCAAAGTATTATTACTTTTTTTATAAACTTCATCAAACTTAAAACAATTTTAGGACGGAGAGAGTATTTTCATTTTGTTTCTAGAGATGCTGAGCTTTCAGTCAAAAATTTTCTTTCTATTTCTATCTTCTTATATGGGCTTCAGTCAGAAAAACCTTCCTCTTGGTCCAAGTTGTCCTGGCAGTTTTTCCGTTGGTATGGTCGACAATTCTGAGCCCATTGATCTTTCGGCCTAGAGGATAACTTGATAGCTCGGCCCATTATGACTTCACAACACAAGGATGCCGGCACTGCCACCATCATCTGAACGAAGTGTCATTACGCCGGCGGTGAAGTCAGGAAATCGCCGGAGGGCTGTCGATCTTGTGCGACACACTTTCCGGCGAGACGAGCAGGAGTCCATCACGGATCCCGGCAGCTGGCTCCACCGCCCTGTAAATAGACGCCATGCCACCATGGTCCAGCTCCACTCTCCAGTTCTGGCCCTGGCGGGCGGCAGCGTGGGGCCGTCGGTTGGCCTTGGAGACCAGGCATGCAGGAGACGTAGCGGTGACGTCGCTAGGAGATTCCAGCGGGAGCTGAGGGGAGGGAGAATTGCGAGTGAGCCGATCCAGACCCCGGGTGCTATTTGCAAAATTCGGACTCAAAATAGGAGGCTATGTGCAAATAGAGGTTTTCTGAAAAGTTTCAAGGGGGTCTTCTGCAAATCATCCGGGCCGGCCGGCCGCCGCTTCTCCACCGCCGGCGATCTCCCACGCGACCTCCCATATACCCACAGGCTCTTGACACAGCTGAGATCTGCCGCTTGCGGCCTTGGGTTTCCGTGCTGGAGATTGTCCCCCTCGGCATCACGGAGTCATCCTCGGCATCACGCCGCGACCCGCCGTTCCGGTGGCACCTTGCGTCCGCCTCCTTCGCTTTTCCTCCTTTGAGTCATGCGGTTGCCCCCATCTTACCATCGACTGCGACTGCGAAGCTTTCTATTGGTCGTGCAGCGGGTGGCAGCTCGCAACGGCTGCTCGGCGTAGCCCACGCGCCCAAGCTCAATCGAGAGGGTTCTGAATCTCCGATCAATTCCTCGGCGTACTGCAAGCTGAGAACGTTTAGTATCTGCGAGGAATCGTATCATGTTTGGCGCCATGGAGCCACGAGCCATCACCCGTGCTGCAGACTTGCCGTCGGTTCTGAAGCTCCGAAATGTCTGATCAAATTTGTGACGGAACCACCAAATTAAAATTCTAATCAAGTGTAATGACCGTTATTTGAACACATCGGGCGCATTGGCTTAACGGCTTAATTTGACGATCCTTTCTCAACCCACAGTCCGATCAAAACTTCACCGGTAGTCTCACACGAAAGTGAGCGCAAATGGTACGAGCACCACACAATACTTAAAATTACAAACACCATATGCTATGAAATATTTAAATTACAACCCGAGTTTGAAATACAAAATAATATACAAGTGTGTCTGCCATTTATACAAAGTTTGATAAATATGAAATCTGTTACTATAATATATAAAAACGAAAATGAATTACACACTCAGCCCACAAGTGTGCAATTCCATACACTCCAAAGCTAAGCGCTTGGGTCCTCAACGTTCCACCCATCCGCGTCCAGTTGAACGAACTTGGCGCAACACGGACAGAAGTCTACGTGTGCGGGTCCTGAAATCATTTTTCCAACAAAACCCTGAGTATACTAATACTCAGCAAGACTTACCCGTCCAATGGGTATACTTAGCCCACATATCTAGACATGCAAGACTTTCTGGCTGGTAGTTAGTTTTGCAGAAAAAGCACCTAAAAGTAGATCCTTGATTTCAAGATTTTAACTCCAAATTAAAACAATAGATTTGCTAAATATCTATGTTTTACATGTATATGACAACCACTGTGAAAACACAATTAATTAAGAAAATATCAACCTTTATCATGTCATTCCATTTCACTTCCTTACTACGATGTGACTCGAAGATCAAGGTGCTCATGTCCGAGAGCGACTGACGGCGAATCGATCCGATTTAACCTTGCAATGTGGACCTAACCAACACGGCACGTATTTGTCCCGTCGGACTATACATGCAAACAATTCCCCTCTCTGCCTCGAACTACAGGAACCAGCCCAATGACATATGGTCAGCCGAGCTCAATGTGAGACCACCAAAAGTAAACAATGCATCCACATTTCTCCGCGACTACTTGACTACCCCAGGAGTTGGGTGCGGGTTCCTGTACTTTCGAAGCAAGGTAGTACTCGCCTTACCGGTTTCGACTACCTGCTACTCCCGGTATGCGGTTAGTACAATTCAAACATGATCAGCAGGGTCTACAACGGTACGGTCCTTAATCGACACAGACGGGACTAAGACACCCAAGAACCCTGTCCTGCTGCCATACCTATATATCATCACCACTTCCCGTTCTGTCTCAAGCTTCCATTTATATCAAATTCAACAGCTCGGAACCGGATTATAAAAAATTATATATCTCGCGAGTAATCGGAAATTACTCGACTTCTAATCATCCTATTTCTCGCGAGTGCAAGAAGTCACTCGACTTTTATCGAGAACTATTAAGCATAATATTTCTATCGTCATATACATGCTAGTATAACTCAGGGAAACCTAGGGATCATGCAACTAGGGTTCCAATCAACTCCTAAAACGTAATGCACAAGTAATAAATATATATATAAGTGTCATAGTTTTAAATAATAGGATGTGCACAGGGGCTTGCCTTCGGGCTGCTGCTCGACACTGGGCTCAGCTGGGCCTTGGGCCGGGTGCTCACAATTCTCCTGCTGAACTTGCCCCTGCTGCTCCTGTGGCCCGGCGATCACCTCGTACACGGCTCCTTCGGCGGCGGCGTCTACACGTATGCATATGACATGAGAATGCATGCAGTATGATTTGTAACTTTGAAACACGCCTAAACCGTATACACACACCACTACCCGAGCCAACTCGACGCCCACACTTCTGCAAAACCCGGAATATCCGAACTGCAATCCGGAATATCTGAAATTTCCGGAGTATCCGAATTAATACCCGGAGTTTTCGGGTTTCACACAGTTTTCGCCCCCAAAACTGAAATTTTGATTGAGACAAAACCAACCCACAAAAATCGAAACCCTCCTAGACCCTAGTAGAGTGGCTCGTATGGAGATGATTGACCAAAAAGAAATCGCTTAAAACACCCTAGAACAACCAATCCATTTAGCCCTAGCTTTTGGTACCTTGAGTAAGCTTCCCTTGCAAGAAAACTCGAAAATGAAACCACCCCAAGGTGGAATACTTGGAGGAGAGGATCCCCACGCCGATTGGAGCTCCCTTAGGCCTTGGAATGGATTTGGAAGGAAGGATTTAGGGTTTAGGGCCAAGGGTAAAGGGAGAGCTCGTGAGGGAGAGAGGATAGGAGAGAAAACGGTGTAATAATGTTTGGGAACAGTCACAAGACCCAAAACACGTGATATATAATTTTAGGTCCGGACTATCCGAGTGAAAATCCGGAGTATCCGGACTCCCAAGTCCGGAGTTTCCGGGGCTATACCCGGAGTTGTCCCCGGAATGTTAAAAATCCGGAGTATCCGGGTGAAATACCGGAGTATCCGGATCCGGAGGTTCCGGTTTCCCCCGACTCCCGAGTTCGAAAACTGAGCTTGGATCGATTTCTGACTCGATTCGTAACCAAAGAATTAGGTCACTCATTAGCTGGTTAATTCCCAGGTTTAACACTCGGTGTTACAAAACTGAAACACAAAGCACTTCAATTCGGAATCTCATTACAAGCTAGTAGCAGGCATGATCAATTTCACATCCTGCGTTAGCAGTATCTAGCTCAATGCCCTCTGCATATTACTTCATGATCGTAGTGTCTTTCTGAATGCCTGGACAAGTAACGAACTCTTCTGAGCAGTCAAGCACTTCGGTCCACAAATTTGGCTTGGGTGTTGTATCTTCTGAAAGTTGTAGCAGGCTAGCAGCTGGCTCTTGCAATTTGTGCCTCTGGACCAGTTCCAGTTACCTAGCAAACGATTCTGCCATGGGATCAGAACTCGAAAGCCATTTCACAAGCAAATTTAGAACCAAACCAATTTTGTCAGTCAGTCAGTCAGGTTTTAACTCTAGCACCAAATACAGCATGCTTAATCAGCAAATACACTTCAAGGCTCCAAAGTAGGGCTTTGCTACGGTACACCGAAATGAATGTGGACCGTTGATCTAATGTCATATTACCTCTTAGGAGGTAATACTTTTAATATTTATTTTATAGATTTTAATTAGAAAATAGAGAATTAGATCTACCGTATATTGCATGCATGATTCGTTGCCCCTCCCAGTGGGAAAAAAAAGTTGAGATCTCAGATTATGTTTTTTTTCCACCTGATGTGCCGGCTATGGGAATTAGATTGAGAAAAGAAACATTTCCCCCTCCAATCACGTAACATACCCTCAGCACATTGCAAGTAAATTTACTTTTTTTTTCTTCTTTTGCCATCTTGTTACATGACATTTTGATAATCATATCTTTTGACATGGATTTGCTAGAAAAAAAAAGTGGCATGCCGTGTGATCTAAATATGTAATAGATCTTATAATAGATATGAAATGGGTCAGTCGTAATAATACTATTTTTTCCCTCATGGACGTACATGAAACGTGTAACACCCCCCCCCCCTCTCCCCAAAATGAGGTAACGTGACATGTTTTTACACCCCGGACCCCTCCCCAACATGAGGTGGAGTCCATCTCAAAATTTCGATGAAATTTGAAGACTCCGTATACAACATCACCTCTGATTCTGACGATGCACTAGCGCTTTCAAAAAAAAAATATAACAGGCATCTCCCACTTAATTTCCCCGATCCAAAATTATCTCAAGGCAGCCTTCCAAGAAATGTGCATTTGTTGTTGTCGGTTACAACCAATCTAAAACAAACTGATGCATGCATGCAGATGAGACACTGATTATAGCAATTATCAGTTTTAATTAATTATTTTGTCTCTCTTGAAATTGGCTCATATTTTTTTGTTATCTTACCTCCTAGGAGGTAATGGGTGTACCGTAGCAAAGCCCTCCAAAGTAATGTTTGCGTTATTTGTAGACCTTACCAGAGGTACTTCTATAACGATGTTTCCACCATTTTTCGCAGCCTTTAACTCAGACAAACTAGTACAGAATCCAGCAGTTTTCATGATGTCTGTTCATGATGACACCAGCTGATTCTCCAAAAATATAGTACTACACTACAACCTGTCCAATAGTTTCATCTCTCTTACGCAAATCAGAACTTACATTGCCTAGTACAGAGCATACTAGCCTTTTCCCATAGTGGCTGCAGTTAGCAGTGGTGCACCATTTTACTCTTGATTATTAGTTGAAAGATCTGCTGCTAGAACTTTCAGGCTTTGACAGATTCTTAATTGAACCCCAGCTCAGTGAGCTCGACGATTTACCAGGTGAAGAATAATTACAGAGCTCCAGGGTGTCAGGTTGAAACTGAACAGCTGCCTGCTTGCATGCCAAGCGCATCAGGTTTCTGCCTGGACGGAGCTCCGGTGAGGTCCTGCTAGATAGTAGCCTGAGGTCCAAGCGGTGTGTGGGCAGCACGAAGCCACGAACATGCGTGATGCGTCCATGGCCTCCGGCTGTTGCTGGCTGCCGGTTCTGTAGCGCACTAGCGCGCCGCGGATCATGTCATCCGTCCTCAGAGCTCCGAACCCAGACGATGAATCCTGGACGAACACTAGTGCGCCAGCGGCAGGTTCGCCCAGTACGCCATGGACTGAAAGTCTGCAGGCGATCGGTTCTCCCAGAACGTCCTCGCCGTCGCCGCACCGCCCAAATCTGTTCGTCGCTGGTGCCGCGCCATGTAGGGTTCTTGCAGTCTTGCCTATGCCTCTTGCGTCGATTCCGCATCCGAGCAGCTTCTGATTGCCCCCAGTCCAGACAGACGGCGCCTCGTCGGAGGTTGAGACGGGCGCGGCGAGAGCACGGCGGCCTCCGGCATGGCGGCATCCAAGCCTGACGAGGAAGACGCTCCTGCGATGCGGCTATTTTTGACCGTCCAGATCGGATTGGACGGCTGCTAAGCACCCAGGGGGTGGACGGTATTTCAAATACCGTCCCCCCGGTCGGTATCTGAGATACCGTCCACCCTGGGCTGCGCCTGCGACTGCGAGAATTCCAGGCGGGGCTTCACGCCGCTGCTCGCCGGAGCGCCACCGCGCTCAGGCAGCCCATCGCTTCCTTCCCCTTCACGCGGGCACCTCGGAGCAACGCCCCGTGGCATCTAGCCAGCTCCACGCTTCTACGGCCGGTGTGATAGCTGGTCTGTAGAGGACAAGGGGCACCAAGGCGGGTGCTCGGCGCGGCGGGACGCCATGGCATGGAAACCATGGCGCGGCGCACCGATCGAGCTCCGTCCAGACGTCTTATCCTTTGCGTCACTGATCAATCACCGGAATCCCGTACCCCACCTGAGAGAGGCGGACCGATCCCAGCCGTCTGAACAGCGCATACATTTTCATCGGGACGGAGTCGTCGGCTCGTCGCCGGAGAGCGCGGGCGCATCGACAGGGGGACACCGCGCGTTGAAGACGACTCGTGGGTCGCCGAAACAGAGTAAATTCTTTGAAGATCCAGCAACCTTTCAGGTTGATTGACATTCATCTGGCCAGTATCAGAGTTTCATTCAGTTCAGTAGGATCAACTTGTTTGTCTATGCCTGGCAGATTCGTCTTGGTGCTCCCTTTACCATTCAGAGTTCTTTTTACATCAACGCCATTTTACTCCATTAGCGTCTGAGCTTTTTTTTTTCATCAACAGCAGCCCAATATTCAGGAATGTTTCCTATATGCAATTCAGCAATTGCATTTGTATTTGCAACCTGTTAAAGTCAAGTTGTGCCATTGCTTAAAGACTGGTGCTGCTAAGTTTGGGGAGACTGAGCTTCAGTTAAAAACATGCGCCTAATTTTGCAGCGATAAATATTTCTTTTAATAATTTTGGTATGATGTAGTAGTAGTGTCCTGAGAGAAGAATGTCCGAAGCAGGACATGTATCTGCCAACGCTGTCACTCACCATTCCTGCTAATCTCAGCTTTCTAAAGCAGGACACCGATCCATCAATCTCTGAATTCCATCAGCATCATCAGGGATTCCTCGCTCCTGCGAGCAAGGTCGATCCAGTCGTGCCACATGTTGGCCTCTGAACGATTATTGGTGGCGTCAACTGCTACGCCCGACAGGCTGCAGGCAGGTTTCGGTAGGCGTCCGCCTTTGTTCAACAAGACCGGCAGCCAGCCCATAACGAACGCCCCCCAGATTGCTGGACGAATACGCCGCCCGCCGCCGGCAGCCCGGCACCGTAGCTGCGCGCGCCATGTGCGCGCACGCCCACGCCGGCGTGGCGTGATGGGTCCTTGGCTCTGTCTGAGCCTAGCTAGCAAGCTCTGACCGGTGACTTGATGCCCTAGCCTGACGCCGCACGACACATTCCCTTCCCTTCCCTTCCCTTGGGCAGGCCGCGCGGCGCCGGCGCGGGCGATCGATTTTATCCGCGCAGCGCACAACCTCCGAGACGCCGAGATGGGTTTATGGTGCTGTGGATAGGAAGGATGACCGAATCAGCAGCTTCCTCCTCCTCGTCCTCGATCGGCCGCCGGCTGGCCTCGTGCTCGCGCCCGGCGGCGTCCAATGATAGTCTCCCTGCGGTTGCGCCGTCGCGTCACGCCATCGCATCGCATCGCATCGATCGGCACCAGCCGGGTCCTCGGGGCCTCGGGGGCCGAGCTGCGCGCATGTGTCCCGGCACGCCATTCCCGTGACGACGGTGCCAGTGCGTCCGCCGGCGTCCCTCGCTCGCACGACGGCTTGGTTCTGACCGGACGTACGCCCCGTCGCCCCGGGCAGACACTGGCTCGTCGGAGGGCCTAGGGATCGACGGTTGAGCCCCCGCAGCCGCAGTAAAGAGGAGCAGGAGTACTACCTGCTGGACTGCAGCGCCATGTGTTGTGTCGGAGCGGAGCGCCTGTCCGCTGTCGAATGGTGAGACGAGACCCACCCTGCCTGGTGCCTGCGACGCACGCACCGGCGCTCGGGGCAGCGCAGCGCCGTGCGCGCTTGCTTGCTTGACAAGTCAGGGGGCATCTCCTGTTGCGTCGGCGGCAGAGGTAGGGGAGGGCCGCGCAAAGGCTCTCCCCGTGGTGGGGCGCGCAGCCGGCGGGCCGTCGACACCGCGCAGGTACTGTTTGGATAAGGCTATCCTCCCCGGGACCGGGGCAGGGCAGGTCTGGACGACGTCCGGTCCATCTAGTGCCCACTTGTCCACTTCAGCTCAGCACCTGGACGGCTGCACTGAACAACCCCCAGGGATACCGTCACGTAGCTCAATGGATCGAGCAGGCGTGCTTGTGGCTCTCGCGCGCCGGGGCAGCGCAGGGTGCCCCACGGCGGTAGCCCCGCCGCGACGGCGAGCGCCTAGCTCCCCGATATTTCCGACGCCGAGCGGGCGTTTTCCCGTGCATGGCCCGCGCGACCTGGCGCCATCATAGAAGGAGAGCTCATTGGCTGCGCCGCCGCCGGAGGACGGGCGCGCCGGGGCAGCAGCGAGCAGCGGATCGACACTTGGCGCCCCTCGTCACCCTACCCAAGTTGGCCCGGCCGGTGGGCCGGGCGCCGCGCAACCGATGGTGTAGGCGCCTAGGACGTCGACCGCTGGCATGGATGGATGGATGGATCCGGGGTGCGGTCCGTGCACGCGCAAAGCCGCGCGCGGGCGCAGGCTTTCCGCTCGCCCTGCGTCGTCGCCGCACTGGCCCCGGAGGCCTCGCCTCGCCCGGCCGGCCGCTTTGTGTCGCGTCCGTCCATCACCCATCGCGGCCTTATCCGCTGGGAGGAACGCAACGGGCTGCCGGTGACCCAGAGGACGCGGGCGCTAGTTGCGTCGCTTGCTTGCTTTCCCATCTCCGGCGTGTCCATGTCCGCGCGCCTGTGTGTCGACCCGTCGATCGCTCCGCTTAGCCCGCCGCGGCCACGCTCCCGCCGGGGGTTTCATCGTCGTCTCCGACGAGTTGCACGGCGGCATCGATCGCCACTTCAGGTGGACAGACGTCTTCGATGTCCACCCAAGTTTCGCGAAGCCGCGCGCCCACCAGCGACCGGCGGGCGTCTCTCTCCGGATCGAACGTGTGACGGTGAGCCGAACGGGACAGCTTACGCCCAGGAACAGCCGGCTGAACGATCGATTGATCGATGGCGGCCGGACCGGAACACGATCGAGCACCCACCCAGCACGACCGGCGACGACAGGGATACGCGGCGTCGCTGGCGACGTGACGAACTGACCGTGATCTTCTTGATCGAGCTTTATCTGCGCGCGCGCTCGATCGGCGGTGTCCTCGCACCCCGGTCGATCGGTCGGCCGATCCGGTACGGTGGGTGATGACATGGCACCTTGGGGAAAGGTGGGCAGGTGGCGCCGTGGCAGTTGTTCAGGGTTCGTTGGTGACTTGGTGGGCGTTATCCAGCGTATCTTTTCCGCGCCTTTCATTAGTTGCTTTCCTCGAATCCTTGATGATGCGCTTGCATCAGTGGATTTGCTTGATCTATGCATTGCGTCTGTATAGAGATCTGATCAGTTGTCGTAAGCTAATGCTCACTAGTAACACGCACCGATATTCGCCTCAATTCTTACCTTGGTTTCTGCCAAAATAAAAGTATTTCATATATTCACGAACAGTTAGTTCCAATTTTCAATTCAGATTTACATGCACAGATGCACTACATAGGCTACTGTAATAGTACACGAGCACATTCATGTCATATATCAAAATGGTTTGAATTGGGATTTGAGAATGAAATACAAGATGGCATGACCTGTGTTTCCGGATAGGAAATAGATCCCCCCTACAAATCACCACACTCAAATGGGTGAAAAAAAATTAAAAGGCAACCACACTTTGATGGACGCCACATGTCTCTCGTTGGCCCCGCATTATCGCCATGCCAATCTCAAAGCATCCCGTCGATTCCCTTGAGTATAATTCCTTCAATAAGGTAATTGCCATCCTTGGGGTGAAAGTTCTGCAATACTTAATTAGTACCTTGCACAGGCTAGCAAAGATCCATCCATGTTTATATATGTTGCACGAACCATAATTTGGTACTGTGTTTTCATTATAGCAACATATATATAGTATTTGGAAGCTTTCATGAAGTCTCCATAATGCCTGTGCCTAAAACAATAAAATTTTACAACAACCCTTGATATATGTGGGGTCTAAGAATGCCTATCGTTATTTTAAAAAGAAAGCAAATTCAATGATTAGAATGAAGATAAATTTTTTGTCCAACCATACCGTATTATAATTGCAAGGTTTACTCACCTGCTCACTAATCCATGCCATTATAATACAGTGGGAAAGTAAGCCATGTAAACATGTTTTTTCTCTCATAGCTGTTAGTATTTTGACAAGGCTTTATATGAGATTGTTGTGGGTATTTTAAGCACTCAAAATGAATAAGGTACCTTCGATACTGCTATTTATTTATCTATCTATTATCTTATTACAATAGTGTTAAAAGAAGCTACCACGTTCGTCGAGAGGGTCTAGAAATTCCCACATTAATCTAAAAAAGAGAAGAATATACACCGTTAGATTTTATGAAAATCTAACAGTCTAGACTCACCTAAAGAGTACATGTCAAATACAACTAACAAATATATTTAAAAGTTAGGAATAAAAATAATTAGCTCAAGAGTCCATACTCCATACGCAATATTGTACATGCGACATGTACTAAATATGGAATCTTATATTTTAGATTGAACAGCAGCCTGGTCAGGAGTTGTGATGAGGCAAGCCTAGGCGGCTGGTGTAGTTTAGGAGCAACTTCAAATCAGCCACGATCAAATTAGTTTGCGTGGCTGCAACATGCACATCCGAACAAGAGGAGTATAAAAGAAATTTCAAAAGAACTGGTCAGGCAACATTAGAATGTGTGTCAAACGTACTGCAAGCTATGTTTTTAGTTTGGATTTTATATCGGTTTATGGTTTTTAAGCAGGTAATAACTATGCCCACAACTAAAAGGAAATTGCAGCAAGTTTCCAAAATAGCTTACAAGTGAGTTTGTCGAAGTCATATATATGTGTGTCTTTTCATGTTTAAAAGTAGCACTATGAGGAAAAACATAAATGAACTAATCAAATAGATTCCTGGTTTAACGGGACTAACTAGCAAGCCCTGATGTAGACAAAATCCTGATGGATATATTGTCTTATGAGTTGGGTATTAAAAGAGTCTCTATGACCACACAAAAAGACTAGAAATTGCCATATTAATAATAAAGAAAATACATCATATTGTGAACTACAGGAAAAAAAGCGAACTGAGTGTCCTAATACGGCTATTTTTCTCAAAATTTGAAAATCACCAATAAATTTACAAAAACAAAAAAAGTGATATTATGAAGAGAGTATCACATGAAAAAGAGATCTATCTACCAGATTGACATAAAAGTGCCAGGTGACCTAGGGAGTGAAGTAACCACCAAGAGATTTGACAAAGTTGATGGATAAGACAATAGGATCTGGCGAAGTGGAAGAGTAGAGTAAATTCAACAATATCAACCTTTGACACCATACCACCTACCAAAAAAAAGTGAAGAAGCCACACTGTCGCGGCTAGAAGGTAGTTTTATCAGCTCACAAATGAATGTACTACAAAAAAAGTGAACTGAGTGTCCTAATACGGCTATTTTTCTTAGAATTTGAAAATCATCAATAAATTCACAAAAACAAAAAAAAAGTGATCAAAAGCATGAAGAGAGAGCATCACGTGGCAAAGAGACATATCTACCGGATCGACACAAAAGTGCTATGTGACCTAGGGAGTGAAGTGACCACCTTGAGATTTTGACGAAATCGATTGATAAGGCGATCGGGGTGGCAAAGTGGAAGAGCAGAGGAAATTCAACAATATCAACCTCTTGACACCACACCACCTACACAAAAAGTGAAGAAGCCACACCGTCGCGGCTAGAAGGTAGCTTTATCAACTCGCAAATGAATGGATCCACCAATACAAGATTTAAGAGACATGTCAGATATGCATTCATGTATGTAAGCTATACATTTATACTATGTTTCACAAAAAACAAATATGCTAGAAACTAGCCCAGTTGGACATACTAATTGGGCTGAATAGGGCTGGCTACATTAGCTAGCTCCTCTCAATAAAATCACCCATATCGATTCTTTAAAACCTAAGAATATCATTGTGGTAACTTAAGGAAATTTACATTATGTGACTAAAAGATTATGTTACTTTTAATAAAAATGAAAACTATGTTTCTACATATAGCATCCCTATTTATCATGAATACATATTTTGTGCTATAAATATGATGATAAAAAAAGATGCTATATATCTTGATCTAGACTCTAGACCCTTAGGATAAAACAATGAAAATGAAACATCAAAACAAAATCATTTAATTCAAAGTTAAAAAGAGCCTAAATATTAGGATGAAAAACAATACTAGCTACCCGCGCTATTTGCGCGGGACACCTCGCTAGTTTTTTTAATCACATAGTTTAGTGCTTACCTTAAAGCTGGATTTGATATTTTTAAAGTCAAAAAATGTGTTCTTTGCTAATTGTACATTGTCATCATATAATTGAGGAAAAGTTACATATGTAATTAAGTGAAATATACTCCCTTTTTCGCATCGGACACGGTACCTTTTGGTACGCTTCAAGCGTCCCACGGAGCCTCATTCAATAATTAATGACCGAAGTGAACGGGGAAATCTATTTGCAACTGTACTTTCATCTTCTAGGCAACAGGAGCCAGTCGATAACGATGAAACTTGTTTCATCTCAATAGCTTGTTTTTTTTTTGCTTATTTAGTCATAAGGACAAGACTTAAAAGGAGGAAGATGGATCGGAGCCGAGAAGCCCTCACCTTAACAAACACACCAGGAGGAGAGATAAAGCTAGCATTATATAAAGCTAACAGGAGCTGAAATATGACAAAAACATTTTTCAAGAAAGTGCACTGGCTTGTGTATTTCATTGAGAGAGACGCGGAGCATATGACTACACTAATCCAAATTTACATGCTAAAGCATAAGTTGAACTACTCAAGTGAACAATCTTGATAGATACAGGCAAACAAACCGGATCGGAGGAAAGTTTACGGTGAGTCAGTTACGACCAGAATATAGTGATTTACTGACATCAATCAGTGATGTTTTATCATTATTATCATCTTTTACTGTTTTACATCATTTATAAATCACTGTATGGATTCCGTTCGACCTGAACTTTGTATATTTAGATTCTCTTTTCAAACGTACCACCCCATGCAGCAAGGATGTGATTATTGTCAGGTAGCACATGCACAGTACTTGCCCATCAGGCATCAGCTGATCAGCCCATATGGAGGACTAGTACACAAGCAAAAGACACCAATGTGGGTAACACACATCTGAAATTCAAGTACTGGTAGTAGCTAGCTGGCTATTTTTTTGCCACTGATTAAGAACTTGGTTTATGTACATAATTAAACGCGCACACTTAGAAATCAGCACACAGCAATGACACCGTGATGACTCTAGCTAGTAGCTAGAATTAATCTGACGACACACCATCACTGATCGCTTCACGCTCTCTTACATCATTCCAATTCCATACAGGCTAAACCACTCCACCACGCTGTTGTCAGCGTAGGCGTAGTCAGGGACATAGAGCAGGTCGTCGTCCCCGAGGTGATCGCCGCCGCCGACGCACGGCTGCTGGCAGGTGCCCGTGGAGAAGGACGAGCTCGGGCTCCCGCTGCAGACGACGCGGCCCATGGCGTCCCCGCCGTCGCCGGAGACAGCGTGGCTCCCCGCGGCGGATCTGACCCGCGCCAGCTCCTCCTCGGTCACCTCCAGCCTCTCCTTGAGCCTCATCACCTGCCATGCATGTGCCCACGAATGCTCATCAGTGCATACCCCAACACCGTCGCGTGCGCCGTCAATCCATGGGCATGAACAGAAGAGCAGCTAGCTATATATAGGTGTTGTTCAGACAGAGAGCTAGGAGCAGGACATGCATGATGTACCTCGTTCTCCAGGTGGCATTTGTGGAGGATGGCGGCATCGTGTGCCTGCTTGAGCTTGGCGAACTCCTCCTCGAGCAGCTTGCTCTTGTGGCGGGCGCGGCGGTTCTGGAACCAGACGGCGACCTGCTTGGGGTCGAGCCCGAGCTCGGCGGCCAGGTGCACCTTCCGGCCGGTCTCCAGCTTCCTCTCCTCCCGGAAGCTCAGTTCCAGCATCTCCACCTGCTCGTCGCTCAGCCGCCGCTTCTTGGGGTCCCCTCCACCGTCCAGCTCGCCGCCGCCGCACCTCGCCGCACGCCGCCTCCTGTGCCGCGCTCTCGGCCTCTCCCCTTGCGCCGTGCCTGCACACACACACGCACAGAGCACATCAGAACAATTCTCCATGCATGCAGGACGACCTTGTATTCTGGTGCTGATGATGAGCTGCAGGTGCCTCCTCAGAGAACTAGAACTACAGCTAAGAATTGATTGAGATTTTTTTTTTGAAGAAAAAGAATTGATTGAGATGAACACGAACCGTTGGGCACCAGGAGGTTGGGGGAGGAGTCCACGTAGGCGGGAGGAAAGAGCTCGTCGTATTGCTCCATGCTTCGCCTGCGCTGCGTTCCCGGGCGGATCAGCTGCTGCTGCTGGACGCCTTTCTCTCTCCTTGTCGAGCCGTAGAGAGAGAAGAAGCTGTGGAGAGCTACTACTAGTAGGAGAGGAGACGGGGCGGTGGGTGTTGTGTGCGAGGACCAGGCAGGATCGTCGGAGAAGTGGATCAAGGAGGCTTGGGGAAGACCACAGGGGCAAGGCACCAGTTGGGGTGTTAAGTAAGCAGGGGTGCGTGTCTCGAGAGAGACCTACGAGTAATATATAGGGGTGGCAAAGGCGCGCAACGCCGGCGGTGGGGCTCGCCGGCCGGCCGGGTAGGGGCTGCGGCTTTCTGAATTCTGAGCCAGACCGGCCATGGATGTAAAACCACCTGCTGCAACTTTGTTTTTCTTTGGGGGGCTATAGCTGAGCTGCTGCGTGACTGCAGGTGATGTGCTGATGAACAGCGGTGGGGTGCTACTCTGTCACGCGCTCACTCGTGTACCAAGCCCCAAGCAGAGCCAAGCAGGGTCCTGTCTACAGGACACTACACCGGAGGGAGGCAGGGGTTTCGTCACGCAACGGATTTGGAGAGAGGACTCTTGCATTTGCATGCATGGTATATATCATCATACACCTTCTAGAACATACTACTAGCAGTGTTGGAAATTAACGTGCATTACGCACACTGTTAGTCAAGGTTTACAATGTTTGAATTGAATGTAAGACGGCTTCTAATTTCACCAGAGGCGGTAAAACTGTTCTTTTTAATTACATGATTTGTTTATCTATCTACTGCTAGAACCAATAACTGTTTACTGTCTACTATGCATGGCCCCCTTTTATTTTTCCTGTCTTGCTTTCAACCTTGCGAAGAGTTGATCCATGTAGCCATCATGTAGGGGCCGGATTCTGCACGGCGTGTCCGGGCTTGAATTCGAGATTACTGCCTTACTGGGGACGCCGCACGACCTTCTAGGTTAAACAAGAGTGGTCGACAGGGTGGCACTTGCTCCTGGAAAGGGCTCTCGCTTTCTTTGAAAAGATCGGGCAGGGAGATTCTCTCTCGAGTCTTTATAGAGGTAGCATGTTATTTCATGGTGTACTAGCCGACTGTTTTACACTAGCTATCCCGTTACCTCTGTGTTTCAAAGCTACATATGCTGCAAAAGTAGAGAAGTAAACAGCACAGCATCAGCATACATCACTACTAGTGATGAAATTTGAGGCTGGTATACATGAATTTGCAAGGGCAACAATGTCAATGTTGGCATGAAATTACAGTATAATAAACTTGAGAGAAATATTTGCCGCCTTACATACGAATTATATCCAATTATTATCATGTATGCGTGCGGCACGCCTAAATCTATGAGTAGCAATTTCCATCCTCCAGTGGAGAACTGATGAAAGTTGTTTCTGCTAAGATGCAGCACCAAATCTATTTGTTCATTTTTGGTAGATATAGTACAAATTAAAATGGCGCGGCGATGCTAGTTGTCTAGTGAAAAATCGCGATGACGCCAGTGCAATTTAGAGCTGCGAAGATTTGTGGTCGGAACAACCGTTGGCAGAATCAGTTCCTCGGACGACAATTATCCTCGACCAGAAGAAACAACAACGCAAAGCAGGCAGGCTCCCCAAAGCAAAGATGCAGACTCACACATGTTTCACCGAGGGAGAACATGCCGAGTCACTAGTCACGCAACGCCCATCCTATCAGCGCTTGCAGATGCGGACCATGGATCCGGTGATGCCATTGCCATTGCCATGCCATCAAAGGGTTAAAGCATCTCCATCAGCATGCGCACGGATACGGCAAGATAGATTAGGAGATAACTCAGCAGGTCCGCAAGGATGGGGTGGAATTTTCCAGGCGAGGGAGAGAGAGAAAAAAAAAGGAACAGTGGATAAGGCTGGCTACTAGAGTCGCCGGGGAGGAGGGAGGAGGCGGCAGCCGAGCCGCAGCAGCAGGACAGGAGCGGGCCCTGTGGGAGTAGTTAGCCCGGGAGACAAGGGGCGTAGGCACATGGCCGGCCCCGGGGGCGGGGCGGGCGAGCCCGCCAGCGAGTGCCCCGCCAGTGGTGAAGTGAACTGGATCCCCACGCGTCGCCCGGCGCGGGGCTCGGGCGCCAGGGACCACCCGCCCCCGCGCCCCCGGACGTGTCGCCACCCCGCGCCGAGGAGGGACTCCACGGCTGCCTGCTGGCCGCCAGCTTTCCGTGCCCGCCCCGGGATTCCAAACGCGCCACTGCTCACCGCACCGGCCCCGGTGGTTGGTTGATTATTCGCCGCCGGCACGCCGTGGCTCGGGGACGAGCCGCGGAGGTGACCCCGCTGGCGCCTGGGGCCCGGGCCCGCGTGCCAGACACCGTTCGCGGCGTCGTAGGACGCCGTGGCCCGTGCGCGTAGAGTAGAGGCGTCGCTCCCTGGCTTCCCATTGTCTACTGTCTGCTGTCAACTGAGCGCGAACGCGATCGGTTCTTGGTGCGTGAGAACATATCGGGATTTGGGAGAGCTGGGCAGTATGTGCAGTGCAGCGGAAATTCCACTGTTTTTTTTTACTGCAGGTTTCCGGTTGGCACTTCGATCGGTGCAGCTTTCTCTTGGACGAACTTGCATTGGATGCCCATGTCCTCGCAAAAAAAAATCTTTTTCTTGGATGGAAGAAAGCTCCAAGTTTATCCGGTCGTACGATTTACCACTAGTAGCAACAGGTTGCTTATCGGCTGAGCAACTGTCTATCTATCCAGTCAGGACTATCCACTTATGGCTGAAGCTGATGCCACACCCCATGTCTCTGAACTGTAAAGCCGGGCGTGCCACTGCCACGGTGCAGGTATAACTAGACCGGATCTTGGATGCGTTCGAGTCCTACCCATTCACGGGCGCCGATGAAACGCACACGGCGCATGCCACGAAAGCAGGCAGAGATCTCAGATCTCCCATGGCCTGCCAACTTCTCGGAAGATCGGAGCAGTACAGCTACGGCGTAGATGCATGCACGCATGGAGACCAGGGGCTCATCCGCCTTCCATTATCGGCAAGTTCTCGGCCCCGTTCTCCCGCATGTTGACCTGTGCCTGTGCGTTTCCGGTAAGGCTTATCCTATCAGCCGCCATGGATGATGGAAGGTCAGGGCAATGTAGGGGCCGGCCGGCCGCCGCCGGCGTCCCCACGAGGACGAAGCTGTTGGGTGCAAGTAAGGCTGTGTTTAGTTCCGTTTTCCAAAATTTTTGGAAACAGAATCTTACTATTTAGAAGTATTAAATGAAATTTATTTATAAAACTTTTTACACGAATGGGTTCTAAATCGCGAGACGAATCTAACGAGCCTAATTAATCTATCATTAGAGATTATTTACTGTAGCACGACATTGTCCAATCATAGTCAATTAGGTTTAAAAGATTTGTCTCGAAATTACACCCGGAGGTTATGGAATGTGTTTTGTCAGTTATCCACACTTAAGACTTCTAATTAGTGGTCAAACGTTCGAAATTACTGTAGCGCTGGAAATTTTTTGCAACTTTAAGAGGAACTAAACACGGCCTAACTACACGTAGCCTCATCGGCCCAGATTGTCCGAGATCTGCGTTGCCAATGCCAGCCGGCCGGCTGCGTGCCGAGTTGTTTTTAGGGGACGGAAATTAAAAGAATAGTTCATACTAATAAAAAAATTAAAGGAGCAAAGAGAATTTTCAGTAATTTGGCTTTTGCCATGGTTTACTTGGTCTTGCATGAGATAATGGCTTATTAGCTGTTTTAAGCAGCTTCGTTCTTTTCTACGATGTTGACGTGCTTAACTGATTAAGAGACGATTGAGCGTCCCCAAACTAAATACTGATGAATTATTGGTCGGTAAACCTTTTCAAAATTCTTTAGAGTACGTACATCACAACCAATTACTTGAACCATCTCTTTCAAGTAAACTAAAGTCCACCATCTAAAGAAAAGGGAAAGTAAAAGTTTACTATATAGAAGCCATAGGAAACAAGCCTATCTGCAGGGTGTTGAGGGGACTAATGTTTCTTAATGGCACTCATTAGCTGAGCCTAGCTGTGGTGAAGCTGTATACACTACTACTGAAACGCTGATTTGTTCCGGTTGGGAAATCTCTGTTGTCCCGGTTCCCCAACCGAGAACGCCAGCCCGGAACAAAAGGGGGTGCCCTTTTGTTTCGGGTCTGGCAACCGGGACAAAAAGCACCCTTTTGTCCCGGTTGGTAACACCAACCGGGACAAAAGGTGCTGCCAGCGCCACGTGCCTCGCGCACCCTTTTGTCCCGGTTGGTGTTACCAACCAGGACAAAAGGTCCATTTTTTTCTATTCATATTTTCTCAATTGTTTTTCTATTTCGATTATACTTTTACATTTCAATTAAACTTATGTATTGGAATTCAGTGTGTAAGATCTCCACTAATATATACATATATATAGTTACTTATATAATATTTGTCCTAGATAGTTTCCACACACACACATATATATATATATATATTATTGGAGGGCTTAAATATATAATACATACATACTCATAAATAGAAATATAATACATACACACACATATATATTTACATAGGTATATTCATTCTTAATTATATATATACATGTATATTATCATATTTGCTGCGATTGCCAATATTAGATAGTCCATCATAATAGAATTCGGCTTTTGGATCGAGGACTTGCTCAACAATAAATCCGGACAATTGTTCTTGAATCGCCATAATCTTTTCCTCCGGTATGAGTTTATCGCGCATCTCCTCGACCTATGGAAAAAGGGGATAATTAATTTCGACTAATTAAAATATGAGTTCAAATATTAACAAGTTTTTTACTTACTTCCTCCTCCCAATCTGTCCAGGCCCTTGGAGGACCTACCAGACCATGGATGTTCTCGCATACATAGTATGCGCATAAATTAGTGCCTTGTTTCTGCCTCATACACTTTAAGAGAGAAGAAATTATCAGGTATTTACATAAATATATAATAAAACTAATGAATCGTGCAACGAATCATCCAAGTGCGTACCGCAAAATCTGTCTTGATCTTCAATTCCTTGTCAAATTTGCCTGAATGATTTTTAGCGAATTGTTTCCAAATCCTGTGCATGATTAGAACAATTATAGTCAAGTAACAAAGTGATTCAAATTATCGGTCATCGACGGAGTAGTGGTAGAATTACTTTTTCATCATGTTAAGAAGATTTTCGTATTGTTCTGGATTTCTCTCAATGAGTCCATAACCACGAGTAGGCTCTTCTCGGGAATTATGACAATTAGGACCCAGTGTTCACTGCGAGATTATACGGAGGCAGTTCTTGGTAGTTAAGGTTTAAACAATTTGATTACAGAATAGAAAGAGTTAGACAGAAGGAATCACTCACGCAAAGTTGTAAGGAAACAATATCATTTGCTTGTTGTGATGAACGCTTATGTACTTGAACAAGTTTTGAAATAGCTCATCGGAAGTGTCGTGTAGAATCCTCCAATTACAAGTAATTGGGTCGATGAAGCCGAGGTGAGAGTATCCCTTTCTCCTGCAAGTTTGTATCTCCATTCTACATGATACCGAATAAATCAAGGGATCAGTATGTTGAGATCATGCAAAACAATACGTAAGGAGAGTAAAATACTTACTGAACCCACAAGCCAACCATAGAGATGTCGAGGTCCTTCTGATAGAATAGTTGGTAAATTTCTTCCCAATTTATCCATATAATGGCCTCCCCCCGTAAGAAATCGTCATCTTTAATCTTTGCGCCCTGCATGAAGATGCAATCGGCCATCGCACGCATGTAGTGTTGGTGCAGCTTATACATTTGCGTTGGAAGCACGGACACTACTTCGGGGGGTACAAGAGATTTGCCCAGCTCATACGTCCATTTGACGACCACATCGGCCTTTGGAATATCTTCTCCCCCTGCAATCTGAGCCACCGTCAGGTTTGATTCTTTCAAAAATGTAACAAAGTCTTGTTGTTGCGTCCTCTGTCCCACTACGAGAGGCTCTATTGATTGTTTCTTTTGGGCTCCGAGTTGTGGAACGTCGGACGACAACGACTTTGATTGTCTCTTCTTTTTCTCAGTAGTTTTGATAATTGTGCGTTCGTAGTTTGAAGGGGGGGTCTCTCGGAATGAATTTTCTCTTATTTGCTTCGCACATTCCCTTAAAAAATTTCAAATCTACCGGATTTATCACTTTCTCGTGCTCCGGCTTCGGCTTCGGCTTGAAGTGCTCTTTAACTCTTTCTTGAGTTATCTGATCGCATTCTTCAAGGCTCAGGTCCCAGGGTTTAATAGGAGCCACCTTGATTTTCTTCTTCTTTTCCTTCTTCTTTGGAGGCTACTTAGCCGGTGCAGCTACCTTCTTTGCCGGCGGTTGTTTCTGCTTCTTTGCCGGCGGCGGAGGGGGTGACCATGGAGGCGACGGTGACGCTTGAGTGTTCATCTGTGCATGAGATGATGGTGATGGAGAAAGTGCCGGTGAACCTTGCTGAGACAGTGCTGCCCTTGGGGGGTTTTGCGGAGATGATGGCCTTGGAGAGGCATGCTGAGATGCCGGTCTTGGTGTTCGATCATCCGACTTTAGGACAATGTAGCACTTATCCCATAGGATGTAGCCATGAATGGCTTCTGCTAGTGTCCTCTCCCCATCGCCTCCAGGAATACCAAGCTCGAGCGTCTCCCAACCCTGGCACACCTGCTCCACGCCAACACTTGTATATCCTGCCGGAATTTGCTGCCCGTGGTACACGTCGCCTGGTTGGGTTGGCATGGCGGGTACCGTACGCAACAGTGAACATTAAGTTCTTAATGGCAGTCTGCAGGTCACAAGGTGTCCGCTGGGTGATCTCATCCACTGGAAATCACTGCAGGGCCGTCTCTTCAACTGCGGCATGGATCCCCGTTGGCTCAACGGCGACGTCTGTCGAAGCGCAGCTGCTTTTCCGCTGAGACATATGATCGGCTGCGACATTAGGCTCTGGAGGCACCATTTGCGCTTGCTGTTGCTGGCTCATTGCTATGGCCACTTGGCGTTGAACCTCTTCCTCCAGTCTTTGATCGTGTGACATGAGCCGTTCCTCTAGTCTTCGCAAGTGCTCCCGCTCATCATTCTTTCTTCTTTGCCGGCTTCTATATGATTCAATGTAATCCTTGAACCCATACTTCCACGGAACCACGCCTTTGCCTCTTGTGCGGCCCGGATGCTCTAGATTCCCAAGGGCGTAAATCAGCTCGTCCCTCTCTCTATCCGGCTGGAATGTTCCCTCGGCCGCTGCTTGTATGGCCTTCTGTAGTCTCTGGGCTGCTAGCTGGATCTTTGGCCCATAGATGCAGTCCCCAGTTAGTGGGTCCAAGCTTCCCCCGTGACCATAAAATCAGGTCCTTGACCTTTCAGGTCAGTTCATGGTCGCAGGTTGGATACCTCTGTCAAGCAGATCCTACTCCATTTTCTCCCATTTGAGTATTGCAAACTTGTAGCCTCCTTGGCCTAGAGTGTGATGGTACGCTTTCTTCGAGGCATTGTCTTTGGCCATCTGCACCTTCTGAAGCCCAAGCTCTGAAGACTTGTATTCCACAAATGCATCCCAGTGACCCCTGAGCTTTTCGAGCTCGCCGGTAAATATGGGTGTGGTCCCGGTCTTGATATATTTCTTCGTAAAAATTTTCTTGAATGATTGCAGCTGTTCGGCCATCTTACTCAGGGTCCAGCGCTTGCATATCTCTTCGGATTCAGCTGGAACCGTGAAGTTTTTCTTAAGCTCCCGCCAGCACCATTCTTTTTCTCTTTCGGGTACCGCATCCCGTTCCTCGCTTGGATTGGAAGCTTTCTAGAGCCTGAAGCTGATCGGGATGTGGTCCCTGACAATACATCCGGGTTGTCTTATGAATTTTTTGGCGGCAGCTTCTGGAGCGATCGGTTAGCCATCTGGACCAACTTCCGTTATAATGAACCGTCCTTCCAGTTTTTTTGTCGGGCCTCGCTTCGTCTTTTTCTGCTGCGATGATGATCCAGATGGCTATAAAAAAACATTCATAGTATTCATATTGATTCAGATGAAAATATGATTTTCACTACAAATAAGTATAGTTGTGGTATGTACATTAGCACTTTGTTCACCAGCAGCGTCATCCTGAATAGATGGTGGCTCAATTCCATCACCGGACATATTCAAATATATGTCGGTATTGCTGCCATCATCAGCTTGTTCAGGGACATCTCCTTGACCTTCGGCAATCATATTCAACAGGAACTGTTCGTCTTCCGTGTCTGTGTGTCGCGGGTCCATTGTAACTAAAATATGAATACAAATAAAACCCTTAAAACAATTCATTAAATAATCCACATATTTGCGAGCATTTGGCTAAGTACCGATCGATGGACGAGGTCGAGTAATATTCTCTAAGTAATTCAAGAAATAAACTTGAAATATTCTATATATGAAATATTCTAGACGGTTTTTTCACTAAGTACCGATCGATGGATGAGGTCGAGAAATATTCTCTAAGTAATTCAAGAAATATAAAAGAAATATTCTATCGATAATTTCACTAAGTACCGATCAATGGATGAGGTTGAGAAATATTCTCTAAGTAATTCAAGAAATATAAAAGAAATATTCTATCGATAATTTCACTAAGTACCGATCGATGGATGAGGTTGAGAAATATTCTCTAAGTAATTCAAAAAAATATACACGATATATTCTATCTATAATTTCACTAAGTATCGACCGTGAAATATTCTAGATTGTTTTTTCACTAAGTACCGATCGATGGACGAGGTCGAGTAATATTCTCTAAGTAATTCAAGAAATAAACTTGAAATCATCTATATATGAAAAATTCTAGACGGTTTTTTCACTAAGTAACGATCGATGGATGAAGTCGAGAAATATTCTCTAAGTAATTCAAGAAATATACATGAAATATTTAAAACAAATTTAAACTCACTTTACACATACATACATACACATTCATACATTTAAAAATTTGTAAATATACCTTAATTTACACAACAAATTATGATTTCACTCTAAACAACAAATTATGATTTCACTCTAAATAACATGAACTCTAAATAATATAATTTCAAAACTAATTAACACCCTAATTGTCATCAAAATTAAACAAATTAACAAATAATCTATATTTTACAACATAATTTCTAAACAAATAATCCATATTTTCAAATCTAAACAAATAATCCATATTTAAACCAATTTATAAATAAATTTAAACAAATAATCCACATTAGGGTTAGGGCGGCGCCGGCCGGGCCCTGCAGTGACAGGGCCAGGGCGGCGCGCGGCACACGTACAGCGAGGGCGCGCACAGGAGACGGCGGGGCGAGCTGGAGCACACATCGGGGAGGCAGAGCCGGAGCCGGATGCGAGGGGCGAGGACACGCCGAGGCGGAGCCGGAGCCCTGAGGCGAGGGCCGAGGACGACACGCTGGGGAGGGGGACGACGGCACGGCGGTGGAGTACATGAAGTCGGGGAGGAGGAGGACGATGGTGTGCTCGGGGAGCACGTGGGGCTCTGGGCGGCGGCGTGAGGTCGGCGGCGCTCGGGGACGTTGGGCTCGCGCGGCGGGGGCCGGGCCGGGATGGCGGACGTCGACGGCGGCGACGCTCGCAGGGACAACAGCGCTCGGGGATGTTGGGCTCGCGCGGCTGGGCTCTGGGCGGCGACGTCGACAGCGGCGGTGCTCGGGGATGTTGGGCTCACGCAGTGGGGGGAGCAGGGGACGGCGGCGGTACCAAGCGCAGATCAAGAAACCAAGTGTTTGGGGGATGGGCGAAGGAGGAAGGGAATATATGGGGGGGCCTTTTGTCACGGGTGAAGCCACGACCCAGGACAAAAGGCCCTTTTTCCGGGAATTTGGAGACCAGAATTTTCTTGTGTTCCTCGATATATGGGTCAACCAAGGATGATTGTTGAAGAACCGTATAATGCACTTTCTTGAATGAGATATCATCTGTGCAGACATAAGATTTCTTTCCTAATGTACCCTTTCCAGTTAGTCTCCCTTCATATCGCGATTCAGGGACTCCAATCGGTTTAAGGTCATCAATAAAGTCAACACAAAAGTCAATGACCTCCTCAGTTCCGTAGGCACTGGCGATGCTTCCTTCTGGATGAGCTCAATTACGAACACATTTCTTGAGTACCCCCATGAACCTTTCGAATGGGAACATGTTGTGTAGAAATACTGGTCCGAGGATATCAATCTATTTCACAAGGTGCACTAGAAGATGTGTCATGATGTTGAAGAAAGATGGTGAAAATATCAGCTCAAAGACAACAAGACATTGCACCACATTATTTTGCAGCTTTATCAAATTCTACGGGTAAATTATCTTCTGAGAAACTGCGTTGAGGAAGGCACATAGCTTCACGATGGTTAACCGGACGTTATCAGGCAGAATCCCCCGCAGCACAACCGGAAGAAGTTCGGTCATAAGCACATGGCAGTCATGGGACTTGAGATTTGTAAATTTCTTCTCTGCCAAATTTAAGATTCCTTTTATATTGGATGAGTATCCAGATGGAACCTTTATACTGCTCAAGCAGTCAGACACGGTTTCGTTCTCTTCCTTGCTAAGAGTATAGCTGGCAGGACTTAAGTATTGTCGTCCATTATCTCGCTGTTTGTGGATGTAAGGCATCTCGTTCTTCCATACGTTGTAATTCATGACGTGCTTCTACTGTATCTTTTGTCTTTCCGTACACTCCCAAGAATGCTATCTGGTTGACGCAAAAATTCTTCGTGAGGTGCATCACATCAATTGCATGACGAACATCTAAGACTTCCCAATATGGTAGTTCCCAAAATATAGATTTCTTCTTCCACATGGGCGCCATTCCGTTTTCGTTCGGAACAGGTTGGCTACCAGATCCCTTCCCAAAAATAACTTCTAGATCTTTTACCATGTTGAAGACGTCTTTACCACTATGGTGCATCGGTTTTGTTCGGTTGTCCGCTTGGCCTTTGAAATGCTTGCCCTTATTTCGTACCGCATGCTTGATGGGAAGAAACCGACGATGACACATGTATACAACCTTCTTACAGTGAGTCAACCATATATTATCGGTATCATCTAAATAGTGTGTGCATGCTTTGTATCCCTTGTTCGAATGTCCTGACAAGTTACTAAGAGCAGGCCAGTCATTGATCGTTACGAACGACAATGCTCGTAGGTTGAAGTTTTCCTGTTTGTATTCATCCCACATCCGTACATCTTCATTGCCCCAGAGCAATAAGAGTTCTTCGACCAATGGTCTTAGGTACACATCAATGTCATTTCCGGGCTGCTTTGGACCCGGGATAAGCACTGGCATCATGATGAACTTTCGTTTTATGCAGAGCCATGGTGGAAGATTGTACATACAAAGAGTCACAGGCCAAGTGCTATGACCACTGCTCATCTCACCAAAATGATTCATGCCATCCGTACTCAAACCGAACCTTATGTTTCTCGCATCCAAATCAAATTCAGGGTATGTTCTATCTATTTTTCTCCACTGCGACCCATCAGCGGGGTGTCTCAACATCGAGTCTTTCTTGCGTTTCTCTTTGTGCCATCGCATCAACTTAGCATTATCTTTATTTCTAAACAAACGCTTCAAACGTGGTATTATAGGCGAATACCACATGACCTTCGCAGGAACTCTCTTCCGGGGAGGCTCCCCCTCGACATCTCCAGGATCATCTTTTCTAATCTTGTAACGCAATGCACTGCATACGGGACATGCATCCAAATTCTCGTACTCGCCTCGGTAGATGATGCAATCGTTGGGGCATGCATGTATCCTTTGCACTTCCAATCCTAAAGGGCAAACAAGTTGTTTGGCTTCATACGTTGTGGTAGGCAATTCATTGTCCTTAGGAAGTATTTTTTTAACAAGTTTGAGTAATTCACCAAATCCCTTGTCGTATACACCATTTGTCGCCTTCCATTGGAGCAACTCCAAGGTGGTGCCAAGTTTCTTCAATCCATTTTGACAATCTGGGTACAACAACTTACGGTGGTCCTCTAACAACTTCTGAAACTTCAACCTCTCCGTTTCACTCTCACAGTCTACCTGCACATTGTGCAATGCCTGCCCCAGATCGTCGCTGGGATCATTTTCTCCTACATCTACTTCGGGCTCTTCCATGGGAATATCGTCATCGAATGCACCGATTCCAGCATTCCCGGAAAAGTGGTCGTCAAAATCTTCTTCTTCATTGTCTTCCATGGTAACCCCCTGTTCTCCGTGCTTCGTCCAACAAACATACTTCTCCATGAAACCATTTGCGAAAATGTGGCTGCGTAGGATTCTTGAAGATGAGTAATCCTTATTATTATTGCAATGAACACACGGGCAGCACATAAAACATTCTGCTTGTTTGCCTCAGCCACAGACAAAAAATAATGCAGGCGATCAATGAATTCTTTCGAACGTCGGTCAGCATTGTACATCCATTGCCGGTCCATCTGTATTTTAAAGAAATCGATTTGAATTCTTTACACGTATCGAATAAATAAAATATATCAAACCAAAATTAAACTAAATGTAACATAACATGAATAATTAAAAGATCTGCAATATTCATCATACATCTTGATTAATTAAAAGGAGTACTTAATCCATTACAGAACTTAACAAAGGAGTACTCAACAGGAAACTTAAAAATTCGGACAACAATATATATGTTTTCAACCGTCTTTGCGTTGGAACGCAGAATGCTCTAACGGATTTCTTGCTGGTGCAGAAGAAGATGGCGGAGCTGAAACCTCCGAGTTTGGTGGTGACGAACCGTAACGCCGCAATAAATCCTCAAGATCAAACGGAGTTTCCTCGCCCCTTGCCATGCATTCTCTATATTCTTTTTCCAAATAATGGAGCGCTGCCCTATGAAAAGCACTAGGTTTTTTGGACCGCCGACCTACTCGAGTTGTGCCCTTCTCTCCAGAAGGACAACGATCACCCCCACTGGCGCCACTCCCTACAGCTGCTGAAGCCATATTTTACTGAAAAATACCTTTATTTTTCACAAAATTATAAATTCTTACCATTACAATGCAAATATTATTTACTATTATAATTACAATGATCAGATTAATAACTCTTGCAAATAACAATGAAATCATATAAAAAATATACAAATAATCCATCACTAGAGTGTGAGCATGAACCAATGCAACACTAGAGTGTCAAAATAATCCATTCATAATACAAAAAATTCTAATATACTCATTTCATTAATTCATTCATGAATACAAAAATCAACTATCTACAATATGGTCATATATACAAGTACATCGCATGAAGTGTCTACACTCATTCTAAAAATTTCTACTATCCACATACTCATCTAAATCTAAAAGAAAATCACACCTACATATGCAATCTAAATGTCCAAGAAATGAGCTAGCTACACATTTTCTCTATTTCTAAAGTATAAAATGAGCTATACAAGCCAAGGAAGAAGAGAAAAACAAGCCACAAACCTTTAGCGCCGATGGATGGACGGGAGAATCAAAGATCTTCACAAATGTGGTGAAGAAATGAGCAAGAACTCCCCTCTCCCGAGCCAAGAACAGCAAGAACAAGTGAGCTGAATGGCTCGGGCGGTGGGAGAGGGAAGGGGATAAGGGGGCCAAGGAGTTTTGTCCCGGTTGGAGACACCAACCGGGACAAAAAGGGGGGCCTTTTATCCCGATTGGTGGCTCCAACCGGGACAAAATGCCCATGTCCCCCGCTGGCCCGGCTAGCCGTTGGATCTGGGACAAAAGCCACCTATTGTCCCGGGCCCAAAGGCTGCCGGGACAAATGGCCTGAAACAAAGGCCTGTTTTGTAGTAGTGATAATCATGTTCTTTACACACACATCTAGGCTGTTTCCAATCGAGATTAGCTAGGGGATCAGCACTAAGCTTGCACAGTTGTCTGCCTCAGATTGGGAGGAATCGGTCAGGAGAGGTAGGCAATAATACTAATCCCCATCATCATGTGCTCGATTCCCTCACATGCTCCATGATCTCCACTTGCTTTGTTAATGCTCCAGAGACGAGTAATCTAATGCAGGCGCCCTTACTCCCGGACAAGCCACGCCCCTGCTTCCCAACCTCCAACTTATCTCCTTGGATCGGCACAAAACTTGCATCACTCGTCTTAAATTGGCGGCGTCACCGAGACCTGAAGGTCAATGGATCTTAGGATAAATTTGCCAAGACAAATGGTTTTTTTTTAGTTTTGTTTCTCTAGAAGAGTTCCATGATGTTCTAGTTGTAGACTTGTGGGAATGGCAAATGCAGCAGCGTTGAACACATGGAGAAGGAAGCTTCAATCCTACTGCATGCAACAGAAAAACATGATGTATATATTGTGGCTCATTTCGTTTACCCACCACGAAGTTCTTGTGTTTCGTTTGAAAACACAAATTACTGTACGAGGTACATGAAAAACCATGTCCTAGAGACTGCTAGGCAGTACTACACAAGTTTAGAAATTGCAAATTAGCAGCCCTAATCAAGAGACCTTTGAACGGCGTCAACACTCTAGGATTTTATCTTTACTCGTACGGAACATAGGTTTGCACGCACCGTTTCAGAACTTTTACCCTTGTGCGGCACTCAACTTTACCCTAAAAATCTTTCACCTTTCCTTGAATTACGCCACTAACCATGTGATGTGACCTTTCGCCGCACTAAATTAGTCGTAGCTCCACATATTTCCAAGCCTAAGCTGAGATAGCCAGATAGGATGCGCGAGATTAGCCAGTAACCAGGTCGTACGTTGCCGATGGCACGGCGAAACGTGGCGCAGCGATGCACGCTTGCGGCTTCTCTCGCCCGTCAGCAGTGAGGTGATCGGCGACGAAGGGACCATTTGTTTTTTCATCGCCGTACATGGATGATGGTGAGTGATGTTGTGGTGGCGATTAAGCAAACGATCGAATCAGCAGCGTGATTAAGTAAATGGTCCATGCTAATCTGGTACGGTGCCAATGATAATAGGAAACGCTGCAAACAAAGCTGTGGTGGTGTACTTGCAGAATCTTTCCAAGGTATTATGTGTGTGTGAAAGCAGTATTTATTTGCAGGTGTCCAACCGGAATATAATGCACACTGCCTGAGATGCATTTGTAATGATTGAGTAATCTAATTGCAGCGGCATGAACTGGAATCTGTTTTCAGTGTCTGGGAGTAGTAACTACTCGTGAGAATCAATCAGAGAATAAATCAACAACTTTAGTAATTATTTTTTTTCTGAAAACGAGCCGTCCCAAATGCGCTTTGTATCTCTATACTGGTCCAATGGTATTGTTTTGAGAATATTTGTCACAAATTTACTCTCTCTGAGCAGAAAAAAGGAGGATCTTTTTTGAAAAGCTAAAAAAAAGAAAAGGAGGATCTTTTCATCAGACTTTTAGGTTGAATGCTACTCAATAACCCTCGATCACTGCTTGACACTCACCTGACAGCTCTGCGAAACCAGTGTCTTCACTGTTGCCTCATCACACTGCCACTGCACCAACATCCATCAGTCTATTGCATCCACCTCCCGGTTTCACCTCTCTAGATCCGCCGGGCATTACCTCAATCCTCCGTCCCAAAACCTAACATCCATCCAGGCTTCGTACCGGCCATGAGAATCATGAATTTTAGCCGCCTGATCAGCAGGAAAGTTTAGGGGCCGGGGTTAGGCATCTCCATTCTGCAGGACCACATCAAGTTGCTAGCTAATTCGTACAACCGAGCAGACGGATCAAACAACATGCAAAACTTGTGGCCATCCCGACCCGGAGCACAAAAGGCGGGCGAAAAAGATCAGCAAATCTTCCCATAAAAAAAAGGATTAGGAAATCACAAGAGCCGAGGATAACATTGATTAGCGAGGAACCTCGCTGCGGCGGCCACGAGAGCGATTCTCTTCCCACGGCCTTGCGTGGGACACCAGCCCAGCGAATCTTTCCAAATCTCACAAAGAATTACCTGAAACAGCTGCGATCTAATACAGGTGAGGTGTGTTAGTTGAGGGCTTGCGGCGTCCAGCTGATTGAATTGTGCAGCCGTTGCCTGAGCTCCGTGTTCTCTTGCAGGAAGATGACACTCTTGGCCCCTCGCCGCTCTCGGCGCTCGGCGGACGGCGGCGGCGCCCAAGGCCATGGCGGCATGCGAGCGCAGCGATCTCCCATTGTTACCGCCACTTGGAGGAGCAAGAGGATTTCTAAAAAAAATAGAAATGGAACGCACCAAGAGGAAGAGCCGTCAGAGAACCTGCATATGGTTTGGGCCGCCATTTGATGGCCGTGCGCAGCGCGCATATGGGCTGCGCGGGCCTATCCGTCAATTACTACTACCGTTTGATGACGTCCGGGCTAAAATTAGTTGGGCTATTTCATTTCCGCAAGGCCGAAATCGTCCAAAGTTGGGCCAGATTGGCAGATCTTACTGACGGCCCACGAATCCACTGCCACCTGTGGGCCTTTTGCTCAAGTTCCGCCGCCGCAGAAACAGGCCGGAGCGGCTCCCTACACTCGAACAGCGAGGCAGGGTGGTTCATGCCCAATTCTCAAAAAAAAAAAAAACCTGGTTCATGCCCGGACAGCTCGCCGCTCGGCGTTTCAAAGCTCTTGGCCCGTGTGGCCGGCGTGCGTTGCAGTTTGTCAAACGGCACGTTCCCAACGCTGCCGATCTAGCCCGCCGGCGTACCGTCACTGCTCCACTATTCCTCCCAGATCCACTGTTCCATCCATGAATGTCGTGCCTGGCCCCGGCCATTCCTCTCAGCAGAGGCCTGAGAATTTCTCCAAGCTCTTTACTCGCCCCCCTCTGTCAGGACGGGGACGGGGACGGGAAAGCTTGGCCTCGCACGCATCCGGAACCACGCACACGACGACGACGAAGTCCAGGCTGTTGCTTGAATCTCCTGAGCTCCGTAGGGCCGGCGGTGTTCGCTAGTCGTCTCTGGTACGGGCTCGAGCTGTACTCCATGCCCACTGACCACTTGCAGGACGGCCGGAGAGAACGGGGTAGATCATGATCATGGATGGCGCATGCAGCACCAGGTATTCAGCTGGATTGGAGCATCATATTGCTTTGGATGAGGCCTGTCCTCTGTCACAGCTAGCTGATCCGGCGGATTAATTGGCATAGCCAGATGTAGTATGGATTCGAGGTTGTGAGACACCCAACGGCTCTGCTAGTTCCTTTTTTTGCTCAAATTCTTGTAGCGGATCTGTGGCCTCCGGCAAGACCTACTTTGGGCAGGTAGTACAGCTGGGTTTAACCAATGCATTTTGGATGGAGCTGTGGAGTGTAACGGCAAGGCTAACCTTTCCAGATTCGTGCCACAGCTCTCACAGCTGGGCTGCTTGTCTAACTGTGTGTCTGGCACGGACCACGTGTCTTGTTCTCTAGCTGAATGGCAGTCTGGATCACCAGGACACTTGATCCTTTTTTTTTTCAAAAAAAGTTGCAGAAAACACCCCATATGCTGCTTGCCATCTGAAATTTAAGTTTCTTCCGTGCAAGTCATTATGTTGCAAAAAGGTAATTAAGTTGGGATAGATAATACCAATCATAATATAGTTGTAATTGCATTTGCAGCAGGGCAATCAACAATATTTTTTTGAAAAAGTCAATCAAAATTATTGCAACTCTTTTATAAGACTAGTCGTATCTTTTTCTATGACGATATATATATTGAAAAAGTATGGGCGTCATTGTCAGTTTGTCACTATGTGTGTCTGAAGCTGCATCTTTTTTTTTTGAAGTGTGGGCACCTACCAAATATCCTCTCTTAGTTCCGAATTAAATCCTCCAGCGAAGATAGGTCACTTCATCAATCAATAGCATAATGATGCTTATCTACTCAATTCCAGATCCAGATGTGGCTATCTCCTGCCGTACTGCTGTGTGGAGTTTAGGCTGCATACAAGTAGTACGTAGGTTACCTGCTTGGTAAAAATAAAGCAGGTTATCCTTATTAAAGTAGAGAGGTACAATTTCAGGCTCTTTTAACATAACAATTTCTAGTTTTTTATGGGTTTGTAATCACTCTGTTCTGCTAGAACCAGCCAGTAGTGTTTTTTTCTCATACCAAATCAGCAACAGCCACTAGCACCAGCCAGCCAGTAATGCTTTTCTCTCACAATAAATCAACACCAGCCACCGCTACAGCCAGCCAAACAAAATAATATTTTTAGCATGATCTCCAACGGGGTCCAGCTTGGTTGGGTGGATTGGCAAGGCTACAGCCTTTCCGGATCCACGCCGCAGCTGGGGCTTCCTGTCCAAGCATGCATGCATCTGACACGGACCACGTGTTCTCTCCATGGCGCCCGCCACACGAACTCAACTTTGAACTGAACTGACCGTCGTCTACTCGTCTGGATCACGGTGATGGCGCCCGTGAAGCCTGTAGTAGCAGCAGGCAATCAGGAATGAGTTCTCGAAAGAAGGTCATGGCGGCTCGTTGCGTACTTCGTTCCGGTCTTGGAAATACGTAGCACAAACGCATTCTAAGATTGAACAAAACGCAACAGATCGGTTCAGATTTTTTTTTTTCTTTTTGTAAGCTATTGACTGACTATGCCCATGTCCCAACTCACTGGCAAAACGATTGAGGCTTGTTCACGTTACTTCATTCGAGGGGTATTTTGGTAAAGGAGAATCTTTTGCTTTTGCTTTTGTATTGTCAGACACATTTGCAAACTCAGACATGCAAAGCAATGCAGCATGAAGCTAAAAATTGGGGTTGCTAAAATTTCGTCTAGGATGGATGCACGTAACGTACGCTCCGACTCGATCGGCAAGATAAACTCCAGCCCGCACGGCCTCAACTCGGGGGCACACGCGTCTAGGCTCCTCGAAAGCGGAGGCCGCCATCGACCGGGAAACGATTGGCACAAACCCGTCCCCATTCAGAGCCCGAGCGCACGCATCTGATCAAGTTCAGACAAGTCGAGCGACCGAGCGTGCCGCCTTTCGCGTGTGCGCCGTCGAAACGGGAAGGCGCCCGTGAACGTGACGAGCGGATCCAACATGGTGCCCGCGCCGCCATGGATCTGTGCCCAGCTGCTCCGTGACGCCCGCCCCGGGTGTGGAATGAAACGGCAGCCGGCAACAGAATGGCTTTCTGGTTTGGTTCAAGGGACTTCAGTCCCTGGAACTTTTTAATATTTAGAAGTATTAAATAAAATTTAATTATAAAACTAACTGTAGAATCCTGGGGCTAAATTGCGAGACGAATCTAATGATGTATATTAATCTATGATTAGCGGATGGTTACTGTAGCATCACTGTATCAAATTATGAATTAATTAGGCTCATTAGATTCATCTCGCGAAAAAGCACTCAGCTGTCAAAAAACATTTACAAACAGATTTTATTTAATACTATAAAATAGTAAAATTCTTTTTGATGTGATAGGGACTTCTGAAAAAAATTTGGTTCCAAACAGGGCCAGCCTGGTAGCGTTTGGTTTTCTTTTGTACCAGTGAGGCAGTGGCTAGATATTTTGCTGCACTTCCTGTGGTCAGGAATTGTTGGATCTTTTGAGGATCTGAGACGATGGTACTTTGGATGATAGATTCTTAGTACCAATATACCCAAATATATTTTCAGACAGCGATACAACGTTGCAATTTTCTGTGAGACTTTCTTGTACTCACCTTTTTCGATGAAAAAAAAGGGGGAAGAGAATCTTCCGCCACTCCATCCCTATCCTGGCACGTGTGGGCACCTACCAACGAACCCCCCCCCTCGGTTCCAATTAAAGCCTCCAGCCAACATTTAGTGGCTTCGTCAGTAACGATGCCTTTGGCGATCTCTTCATCTCTGATCCTCTAACCCTGAGTGGTTCAGTGTTTGCCACACAGATTAGGCCACGATCGTCACGTCGGACCAACAAGACACTGTAGCCCGGTACGACCGGGCCAGGGCCTCGACACGTTCACCCCATCCTTTCCCGTTTCCGAAAGGAACCTGACACGTTCAAGCTGCAATGTGCAAACCCCATCCTGTGCTGCTGGGTCCCGGCTCCACAGCGACCACAACCTGTGGCGTGAAGAACTCATGGCATACGGATATGGTACGGTATCGCCGCCACCTGCTGCAGATTCTTTTTTTTGTTTGAAAATTACCTGCTTCGAATTCTCCGAGCACATGCTGAAGGGATCGAGGAAAATGACCTCTGAATTCCGATGAACACATGGTTAGCAGTTTATTTGTCGCCGACGGGGAGATACAGACGTCTGATGAAAAGAATACCACTGCTGGAGTGCTGGGCGTTGGCCTCGGCATACTGCTGAGCAGCAGGGTCTCCCCAGCTCGTTACTGTTGCGTGACAAAGCCCCAGCTGATAACAACAGCAGTGAAAGAGATTACAGGGGCACACGGAGAGAGAGAGGATCCCCACAAGCTTTTGACTGCGGCAGGCAGAACAGGTTACAGGTACACGAGGCAAAGTAATCAAGCAGGGATTTTTTTTTTGGACACCAAGTACACGATAAATTTTCCAAAAGTACCAAGGCTGCTGAACAAGTTGCTGGCCGGCAGGTTAGGTAATTAGGAAACCATGCCGACTTAGCAGCAGCAGCAGCAGCAAACAGTAAAAACACCTTTCACATGTCAGCGTCGCTGTCCTAATCTCGGATCTTTCCAAAAACAGTACTGGATTAGTAGCACCGAAGATCTCGGTAATAAAGGCCACTACTTACCCTGTTACCTGGTCACATCTTGAAAGCAACGGGCACCGCATCAAATGTCAGGTTCCATCTTGCCGGGATCGAATTTTGGCTATAATAACAGCTTCAATTCGAGTTTTCTTTTTCAGACAGAATTGCAGGATTGGGAGAAGCATCGAGCTATGTACAGAGTTTCTAGCTCTACCACCAACACAGCTGCGACTGAAACTGAAAGAATGAGCGAGCCAAGGCACGAAACCCCCAAGGTTACATGAAAACGAAAACCTCACAGGATCGTGCGGCCGTTGGTCTTCCTGTTGGCGTCCTCCCATGGCGCCGGCACCTGTGCCGAAGACCCCATGTCCAGCTCTCCTCCAACCATCAATGCCGGGAGGCCACCGTTGGCCGTGGAGCCGCCCATGGTCCCTCCGATGCCCAGCCCAAGGAAGTCCAGCGTAGCAGGCTTGGGACCGAACAGTGGTGATGGCCCCATCATCAGGTCCGGCAACCCTGAATTTCCACTTTCGTATGCGAGACCAAGGCCTAGACCCCCAGATAGCATTGCCCTGGACTCCCTCTCCATTTGCTGACTACTCCATTGGTGCCGCTCCATCAACTCCATTTGCTGACTGCTCCTGTGGTGCGGCCACCGTTGCGTGCTGGACTCCATCTGCATTTGCTGATTACTCAGCTCCATTTGCTGATTGCTCCTGTGGTTCGGCCACCGTTGCGTGCTGTACTCCATCTGCATTTGCTGATTACTCCGGTGGCGCTCCATGTCCATTTGTTGATCACTCCGGTGGTGGTGCCACCGTCGCGAACGCGACTCCATCTCCCTTTGTTGATTGTTCCGGTGTCGCTCCATCTCCATTTGCTGAGTACTCCGGTGGTGCCAAGGTTGCGAACTAGACTCCATCTCCCTCTGCTGATGATTCCGATGGCGCTCCATCTCCATATGCTGATTACTACGGTGGTGCCACGGTAGCGTGCTGTTTTCAGTAAACCTTCCTTGAGGTGGCTGCTTCGATGGAGGCGATGATGTGGAGGAAGAGGCAAGCCCAAATTCCTTCAGGAAGGATGAGCTTGATTGCGAAGCTCCAACTTCGGCTGCCTTCTGCAGGAGCGCAGTCGCGGACATGTGAGGGGCCGGAGGTGCAGCAAAAGTGCCTGGATTGCTTGCGCTTGTCTGTGGGAACAGAGAGGAGGGCGCACCGATCGCAAGGCAAAGGAAGGTGGGATCAACACCGATGAGATCACGCAGAGATCTGCTCTGGGAAGTGGTGCTTGTTGTGGCTGAGGTAAACAGACCGGCAAAAGTGTTGGTTGCTGTAGATGGCACGATAGAATTGGAAACACTGCCACCGGCACCACAGGTGGTGCTGCTCCCATCGGTACCAATGGCCTCTGAGGGTGATGGGAGGAAGCAAGGAAGCATTGGAGTGTCCTTGTCCAGCAGATTGGAGACCTCAAGTTCAGCTTCCTTGAATTGATCAGCTTCCTGGAAGCATGTGTCTTCATCTTGATCAGCTTCATCCTCCAATTTGGCAGCCACAGTTGTCTCAGGAACCACCTCTGGCTCTATAACATGATAAACCAAACAAGGAAGAGCAAGTCAGTTATCGCTATTGAGCTAATTGACCAAATGGCCAACCAAATTGGGGAAAAAGCCAAGACGCATGCATTGCTTTCTTATTACGGCCATGAGATCCACTTAAAGAGCAAGAACTTGCCATAAATTTCATCAAGTCTATGTATGGGCAATAAGACAAGCACACGAACAAGATGCAGAAGGAGCATACCATCCACATTTGGCACCACTGCCACAACTGGTCGCTGCTCCAGTGGAAATGGAAGTGGCGAGGGAAAGAGCTGTGGCTCCTTTGGCAATGGAGGTGGGGACGGACGGTGTGGCGGCTCCTTTGGCAATGGAGGTGGGGACGGACGGCGCAGCGGCTCCTTTGGCAATGGAGGTGGAGACGGACGGCGCGGTGGCTCCTGTGGCAATGGAGGTGGTGACGGAATGCGCTGCGGCGCTTCCGGCACCGGTGCCTCCACACGCTGAGGCTGCTCCGCCTCGGCCACTGCAGAGTCCTCGTTCTCCTCTTCCTCCTGCCCCTTCTCCTTGTCCTTGTCCACATTCTCCTCAGCCTCCAAATCAGGCGGCCGAGGCGATGGCGGCGCCGGTGGCGCCAGCGCCCTGCCGGCCTCCTCCACGAGGGCGCCGCAGAAGGCGCGGTGCGTCACGAAACTGTCCCGTCTGAACCAAGCAATCACGCCATCCGATGAATGAAACAAGAAAAAAAACGCAAGCTTTTCCCAAATCGGGCTGCGGGAGAGGAGGAAGAAGCAGCAAGCAATCACGCACCTGGTGAAGAGCGTGCCGCAGTCGCAGCGGTACTCGCGGGTGCCGCAGGTCTTGGCGTGCGCCTTGAGGTCTGCCTGGACGGCGTAGCGCTTGCCGCAGCGCGGGCAGGCCCAGCGCTTTTCCCCGTGCTTGCGGCAGAAGTGCTTCTTGATCCCGGTGAGGTCGCCGAGCGCGCGGGCCGGGGAGTGGTGCACGCAGCCGGGCTCGGGGCACACGTAGACCCGGCGGCGCGGCGGCGCGGCGCCGGGCCCGCGCTGGCGCAGGCGCCAGGGCAGGTTGTGCCCCCTCCGGTGCAGCTGCAGGTTCTGGTCCCGCTGGAAGCCCTTCCCGCACACCTCGCAGACGAAGCGGTTCGTCGCCAGCAGCGTCCCCGGCGAGAGCGCGATCACCTCGGCGTCCGGATCTGCGGCGGCGGGCAGGGCGCAGGGCGAGCGAGCGAGCGAGCAAACAAACCGTTGAGAGCACAGCACGCGGTGGGGGGCCGGAAACGGAGGCAGCAGTAGTACTAGTACGCACACCAACCCCGAAGCAACCCGCGAGGGGGAGGGGTGCGCTCGCTCACCTGGCGTCCCGGGGAGGTTCCGCTTCTTCTTGACCGGCGCCGGCGCGGCCTCAGCCAGGGGGAGCGCCGCCTCCGGCGCCGGCGCCGCCTGCTCGGGCCCCGGCTCCGGCGCCGTCGGGTGCGGCGTCATCGCTGCCGCTCGTCGATCCGTGGCCCCGGCTCCCGCCCGGCCCCTCACTGAATCCCAGCACTCGCGCCGGCTCCGGCCCGGGAAGCGCGCGGTGGACGGGGATTTTCTTTTCTCGCTCTTCTTTTTCCCCCCTCTTCTTCCACCCCCGGCCCTCGCGTTCGCGTCTCTCCTTTCTCACTCTCTATCTCTTTTGGCGATTATTTTTGCGGCTTGCTTTTCTATTGGGGAGGGAGAGGGGAGAGAGGGCGTGGGAGTCAGAAGCGAGGGGGCGGGGGGTGCATCGGGATGGGACGAGACGACAGCCCCAGCGGGGGCGTGTGGGGCGGGCGCTGGAGCTTGTACGCGCACTCGCAGAGCCGCCGCAGCCAGCCAACCCAGCAGCCTCTCATCCCGTCGCGTCGCACGCCACCGAGCCGAGCCAGGCCAAACCAGGCCGAGGCCAGCGCCGATCCGGCACGTTGGCCTCCGCCTCTCCCTCCCATCCACCGCGCGCCCCCCACCACCCTCACGGCGGCCGTCCTCCCGCGACGCGAGGCGTGGCGCACGTGGTCGCCACCGCCTGCGTTTCTGCTGGCTGCCCTTGGCCTGGGCCGCTTGCCTGCGGTCAGGAGCGGGACTCGCCGCACGCGGCCGCCACGCCCCCTCCGCCGACGCCGTTTGGCTCCGGCGCCGGTAGCGGCGGCTCCGGCCGGCCACACCCCTCCCCGACCAGCGATCGGCCCCCGCGGCGATCAGCGAAGAAAGGAAGGAACGCGAGATGGGATCGTCAGCCGCGGCATCAGTGCTCGGCAAGCGAACCAACCAGGCTGGGGCTGGCCTGGCTGACTTGTCGTGCGGGCCTGCCGCGCCCGCGCGGGGTGGTTGACCGACGGGCGGGGGGCGCAGGCGCGGAGCAGCAGCAGCCAGCAGATCGTCTCGTGAACCGACCGCCAGCGCTCGCCGCGTCGGGTTGCGTTGCGATCGCGTGGCATTGCTTGTGGGGCGATCCATGCGTTGTCGTCGCCGCAATGGGAAGGATCCCTGTTCCGTTATATCCTCTTCTCCTACGTGCGCTTTTTATTATATATAGTATATTTGTGTATATGTATCTATGTATGTATTTATGTATATATTATATATAGTATAAGTAAAGTAGTGTGCCGTATTTGGGTGGTTATTTTACCGTGGTGGTGCCGTGAGAATCTCTCCGTTTTTAGCCGCCGTCGCAAGGCAGAGCGGAGACTTGGTTGCCTACCTCTTGCATTACATTGCATCTTGGGATCTGGCACCGTCACCGTGCACGGAAGGGGAAGCCCGGAAGGGGAGTGAGTGATGGTAAAGCAAAACCTGGGATGAGGAGATGGTGTGGGGGTTTTCTGGCCGCTTCTTTTGCCACTTTTTTACTACTTTTTGAAGACGGCAAATGCAGGGTGGTTCCGACATGGTTAGGGCCGGGAATTTGATGTGCTTCTTCCTGGAGTAGCTAGGGTACACTACACAAGGGCTTTTGGTCTGCGTTTTTTTTTTCTAATAAAACTATTGCATGTCGATTTTATTTGCCAATCTTCGGTGCTTCTAGAACTGAATTGCGCTTCTTTTTGCTGATCTAATCATTCGAGACTTTGGAAATTTACCGTGAAACCATAGACCCGCAGTAACTTGAATTGGACAACCGCAGCCAACAAACAGAGAGTTTTTTATAGAAAAAAAATCAACTTCCGTTAAAAAGGTAACATGGCGCCTACATTGGGCAGAGCGTTGCACCCTGTCTTGTTGTCTTGTAGAAGAAGCTGTTGACGCGCAGTATAAATCTAGACATTTCCTACATTTAAAACCGTACCCTACTTTTTGCTGCCTTTTGCTCCTTTCGCAAATGGCTAGTATGCTAGCAGTTCAAAACTAGTATAAGCTTCTCCCGTCTCCTTTTCACCACGCTTAATTTCTTTCCTATACCACTCTAGCTAGCCGGTGGACGACAAGTGGTGCATTGTGACAAAACAAAGTGCATAAACGCCCACACGCCCACGCACCATTCACACTCCTTTACCATTTCAAATCGCAACCAACCTTGAAGTGAAGGCTTCCATTTTTTGCCATTTCTTTATTGGGATATCATTCATGGACGCAGTACCGGCGCCGCGAATTACATCCAGCAAAGAAAACAAAAGCGAACCAGCTGTAAAAGGTCGCTGGCTGGTAGCTCCTCCTCCGTCCATCCGGTCCATGCAGACGCAGTGGCATGGCAGAGTCTCCAGTCTAGTGCGTGGTTGGATGGTCGGTCTCCGTTTCGCCCCCGTTCCAGCTCTCACACTCACGCACACTGTCTGAATTCTGATGATGGGGAGCCGTCACAGGTTAGCCATTCTGCTCGTGGTCCACTCCACGGAAAAGGTTTCCCTGTTCCTTGTGTCGCGTGCTGCATTGGGCGTTGCCATTTGCGATGGATAGAAAGTGGCCTGGCCGGGGACGGGGATAATTGCCGGGTGAAAAGGTTCCAACCTGAATGTCTGGACTGTAAAGAAAGCTCGTGGAGAAGTCTCATCAGCCATCAGCGACCAATCACCACCACCAACACAGTGCCCTCATCAACGGCTGCATTATCGCAAGCAGAGAGTTGAGGATAGGGGCGATCCATCTGGCTGCGGTAATCTGATGATTTAACAGATGGATTTTCGATCCTGTTCCCTCATGGACAGAGATGGGAGAGAGTTTTCAGCCCCGGAACAAAAGGAGGGGATAAATGCTACGTCCAAGCAGGACGAGACAAATGGAGCATATGCGCCACCCCAATGATTCAGCGGAATCGATCGCCGTGCCCCGTCGACGAGCACAGCCATGATTCAGGCTGCTACGTGCTGGCCTGCCGCACCGGGCTGAGCTCTCCCCTGTTTAATGAAGATGATAACTGGACTGGATCGTTTTCACCGTTAAGAAAAACTGCATCCGGATCCATGAACCTCGCGCCCTTTAGGCCCCGTTTAGTTCCCAAATTTTTTTCTAAAGTACCCGTCACATCGAATCTTTCGACACATACATGGAGTATTAAATGTAGTTGAAAAAATGACTAATTACACAGTCTAACTGATTAGCACGAGATGAATCTTTTAAATCTAATTAGTTTATGATTAGATATTATTTATCAAGTAGCAACGAAATATGTTACACTAACTTTTTGCAAACTAAACGGGGCCTTACTCCCTTTCCGGAACCGGCAGGCAGGCGAAGGCCAGCAAGGAGCCTGGAAGTTCAGATCGGCTCTCCACGTCAGTCTGGCCGGACGGCGGCAACCGATTTGACCAGAACGCCGGCCCACCGCTGCACAGTAACCGCAGATGAGACCATCAGAGCAACGGCAGCGAGCTCGCCCACGCATGAACACGGGGCTACACCTTGTGATGGCCTGCTGCTGCTGGTCAGAGCCCCGGGTACTACCGCTGAGCGAGATCAGGCGATCAGGGAAAGGCCCATCGCCTGCGCAAACGGAGCGGGTAAAAATAAAGTTTGGAAATAAAATCCGTGCTGATAAATAAATGTCGCACGAACAGCCCGCCGACTGTTCCAACAGCATCCCCCTTTAAGAGCGCAACAGTTTTGTCAGTCAGACATGCCGGTGGCAACTTGCCGGGTAGCACGCCCATCATCTCGATGAAGTTTTTGGCGACATGGAAAAGAAAAAGATCCTCTCTGTTTTTTTTTGGACCCCAAGTGCAGACAGAAGGATTGGTCTGTCAACCTTTTATCTCCCTGGAGCACAAGGGGCGTGGCCGGACAACGAGAGGCCGGAGCTAGTAACAAATGAGTAACGACACTCGCTCCCGGCCCTCCAGGTCCAGGGAGCCAAGGCTTCTGTGGAACCCGTGACAAGGACCTCGACGCAAGTGTGCCCCCCTCTCTCACTGGTTTTACATGGAAATAAATCAGGCGGACATGTTTGGGGGGAAATCGTCGTGGGTGGATGGGCGAGAGCGACCGCGCGCCTGTGCTGAAAGCTAGAAAACCACCCTGTTTTGGAAGCTTATTACTACCTGTGACGACCGAGGATAACGTAGATTATTAAACCAAACGGAGCCTGGGTCCGGAACTCGCCGCGTCGGGGGCATGGCGGTACCGACCTCGAAAGGGACGGGGCACCGCGGCCGCAGGCGTCAGCGTCCGTCGCGAGACGGGAATCGTCACGGCGGGGACACCGATCGGATGCGCGCGCCTTTTACTGAAGGTAACCTGCGCTGCAAATTGAGAGAGAGAGAAGAAGAATATTTCAATTTTCAAGTCCTGGTCCTTGCTCTTTCTTTGCATGGGTGGGTAGGGCGGAGCGTCGACGCGACTGGCCGACACGCGGGGACGGAGGAGGTGCCGCGTCACTCGGATGGAGCGGCTGGGAATCGCACGAATCTCGTGTCAATCCTGTTGCAGAAGATATTCTGGCCCACTCTTCCGGTGGCTGCTTGGGCCTTCTGTCAGGGCCTACCTGGGCTTTTCTAACCCTGGACCACAGACACCATCTTTTGTTTTTTTTCCTTTTCTCCTGACTTCTTCACGCAACTCGATGAAAAACCAAGCCACATTCATCAGGCCTGAACTGGTAGGATAAGATGATGCCACCAGGCAACTAATTATACTGTACATCTTTAATGAGTTGGTTCGTTAATTCAGGTCCATACACCAAGTTTTACATCGCTAAATACAGAGTATAGATAAGATAACACATAGCACAGTAAGACCACCATATATACAACAAAAAAGGAACTACGCTGAACGAACGTGATGAACATCTGGCAGGCCCATGCTCTTAAGACCTGCAGCTGCGGTGTACCTCGGCCCTAGGGATGCAAGTCCCATTTTTTTTTGGGTCATTGGGTCGACCCAAAATTTAATAAAATAAACTAGAATGACATACTACGTAATTATTTTGAGAGAAAAAATAAACTAAAATGAGAAATCCAAAAACACCAATAGATACCCACTTGCATCTCTACTCGCCCCGCATCACGTCTACCGGTCCATGATCGAGCATATACCGATCCGGGCCAAGATACATGCCGGTCTTCTCGAGTAGGGCCAGGCCTTCCTCCCCCCCATACCGTGAAGAATAAAGCTTCTGGTATTCGATGTCTTGCGTTGAAAAGGCAAATAATAGACAGCCGTGAGCACAGGGAAACAGCGAGCAATCGCATTGGTTACAGAGGTACACTGTGGTCTAATTTGCAGTATGCACTGCTTACAGATGCGCAATGGGAATCAATTTAACAAGTCGGATTAGTTCCTAGCGTGCTGCTAAGAGAAGAACCCTTGAGAAATGCCAAGCAAAATTACAAAGACCCAGCAGGGCATGTGAGTGCTCACTGACTACTTTTGATATGGATATTTCTAAGTTGAGGGCTCATTATCAACAAAATCATCAACTGCATGCCACTGAGAATGCGCTCTAGTCGGGTTGATGCAACTGGTTCATGTGAAGACGAGAACACTTCACCAGGGTAGAAGAGGACTCCATCACCAGGAGGAAGGCCACGCCGGAAACAGATCTGTGGCAGCACCAAGTTTTGAGAATCAGAAACAAAGAATTGGTTGGATGCTTGAAAATAAAAAGCTGGAACTTTGAACAATAATGTGCAGTTCCTAGTTTAATACTACAATGGTATATGCTAACATTAACTGCAGAAATCGTAAACTAAAATATCCGTACAAAACAAAACTAGAATAAAACTTTTAAACTAAGTTGTATCTGCAGAATGCAAATATTATAAGCAGGAATCACTTGTCGCTTGCATATTTGCTAGAGTTTTTGTCACAGTGTTGAAGTAAAAAAGAAGTGTCATTAGAATATAACTTGATATTTATTACCTAGCGTCAGTGTCCGTCTCGCGAGACGGGAATCGTCACGGCGGAGACGCCGATCGGATGCGCCTTTCTCTGAAGGGTAACCTGCGCTGCAAATTGCAAGAGAGAGGTGCAACAAGTAACAAGAGAATATTGCGAGAGAGAGAGAGAGAGAGAGAGAGAGAGAGAGAGAGAGAGAGAGAGAGAGAGAGAGAGAGAGAGAGGCAAGACCGCCGCTTGCCTGCGGTCTCGCTCGGCTTGCTTCGGGAGCGGGGCTCGCCACACGCGGCCGCCACGCCCTCCGTCGACGCCGTTTGGCCCCGGCGCGGGGAACGGCTCCGTCAGGCCGGCCGGACGCCGCCGGCCGCGGCCGGCCACCCCTCCCCGACCAGCGAACGCCCGCCGATCATGTGTCCGCGAACGCGCGCGCGCGTGTCCTAGGCGATCAGCGAAGAAAGGAAAGAACGAGAGATGGGATCGAGAGTCAGCTGCAGCATCAGTGCTCGGCAAGCGAACCAGGCTAAGCTGGGGCTGGTCCAGTCATCTCCCTTCTTGTTTTGTACAAACCAGAGAAGCTTAGGTTTAATGGTATTGTACCACATTTCGTTGTTACTACAAATAATGTTCAAATCATAAATTAATTAAACTTAAAAAATTCATTTCGTGATAATCAGTTAGACTGTGTAGTTAATTATTTTTTTAACTACATTTAATGCTCCCCGTGTCCGAAGATTCGATATGTCGGATACCGTAGGATTTTTTTGGGAACTAACAGGGCCTCACGCTTGCTAGATTTCTACCCTTTGCAGACCCATATCTTGAAGTATACGATGGTACTGTTTGTTCCCATCATTGGTATTCACTTGAACGAAGAGCATGAGTCACTCCTTCCAATGCATCAACAAACGGGCAAGCAAAATCTTTTTTTAACACATAAGGCAAGCTTTTATTGATCATATAGGACAGTTACATCACATGCAACAGCACTCAAAATAAAATATGGGGTTTCATCAAACCAAGTACAAGATAATTTAGAAATAAAAGCTTGCCTAGCTAAACCTTGAGAGACAATATTCGCTTCACGGTCACCATGTTTGATGGAAGTTTCCTAAAGTCTTGCCACATTCTCATGCATTCATTATAGATTGCCGCAGTCAGGGTAGCCGAGTGTCGGTGCCCTGACCCGGCGGTCCGGACCTAACTAGTGATGATGCTGCGTGTTCCTCGTCCCAGATTTTGATGCAAGAGGCAATACAGTAACACACAGGTTTATCCTGGTTCCGGCCATGGGACTGTACGTCCAACAAAGGGGTGTGCGAGAGCACTGTACTATCTTGCACCGGAGGTGCTTGTAGTAGGGGGTACAGGCGAGGCGAGAGAGGGACGGAAGCTCCCAAGTCTCTGCTAGAGGATGAGTTGATTGAGGCGAGTGTCAATATCGGGGTTCAGAGGAGCGTATGTGCTCTGCTAGTAGTGCGAAGCGTTGTGTTCTACCGAATGGTCCGACCCCCCTCAGGAAACGCCCGCCTCCTCCTTTTATAAACACAAGGAGGGACGGTGTACATGCACAGGGGGTCATGAAAGTCGTCGTCTTTTCCCCGAATCGCGGGGGTGCAGTGGTCGAGCACTGTGGGAAGTACACTGTGGGGTATGGCGCCGGGCGTGGCTGTCATCCTGGGCATCGTCCTTGGTCTTGCGAAGATCACGCCGGCGTCCTGGCGGCTCCAGCGTGGCGGTATTCCGAGGGTCCTGCAGGCCAGGGTCTTGTCCTGGTCAAGGCCGGAGTCGCTTCCGAGAGTCGTGCCCATGCCATTCGGGGGTTCCACGGAAGGAGAAGTACGAAGGAGGTACGGGGAGTTGGCAGCATAGTAGCTGGAGCAGTGCCGAGCACGTCTTGCACTGCGTCGCAGGTTCCCATAGTGCCGCCACAGCGCCGGGGAGCAGTGACCGGAGTTGGCGGACGGGACTCCGGTCACTACCACTATGGGGAGTGGCGGCCTGACGTCGTCTGACCCGGGCGCTGTGGAGGAGTGGTTGGCATTTAATGCCTTCGTACGGCGGGAGGGTGAGCGGAAGGTCCGTTTGTCCTTTCTGCCGAGGGGTGGCCTTGCCCAGCAGCAAAAGAGCATGCCTCAACCACTCGCTCTTAGTATGGGTAGGTGAGGGAACTTCCAGTGGAAGGCTTGTTCCCGCGCCCGCGTCCGCGTGACACGTGACGGCTACGGACCCCTCCCGAGCAGCTAGCTGAGCTGAGAGCTCACGAGGGTCCGGATAGGTACGTGGAGGTCCCGGACCCATATGCGGGGGTCCGGGTCCTCGGCCACAGGTGCCGAATCTTTCCATCTCTGGGGCACGTGGTGACACCGGACCCGTCCCCGAGCGGAAAGCGGGTCCAGGGCTGTTGGTCCGGTGAGATGGAGTCGGACCCCAGGGGTCCGGCTACTCAGCTCCTTAGGGCGTAGACGATCCGCCTTCTCGAGGGTAGGCTCGCTACCCTCGAGCGAGGTGGAGGCGCGGGGCGCGGTCGAGGGCTTTGGCGGGGAGCCCTCGAGCGAGGCGGAGATCACCCCGCTAGTCCGAGGGGGTGCAGACAGGCCGTACTGCGTACGTGGGCCGCGTGCTGGGCTTCTTCGAGTCCTTTACTTTCTTCCAGATTAGAAGGGAGCTATGGGCCTTCGTGGGCCCGGTTGCCTAGCATGCGTTTGTTTTTAGGTCGATTTTAGTCCTCTGATTAGGGTGCCCCTAATCATGGTACCCGACAGTAGCCACCGAGCCTTTGGTCGAGTCAGAGGATTCGGCCAAAGGGTATTTCGGCGAATTTACCCTTTGATGTGATCGATCGGTGCTACGCTTCCGCCAGATGCATCCGGATGCTGGCCTGGTAGATTTGACAACTCGTCGGTCGGGGTAGTGCGCCTGGAAGAAGCGCTCCGAGGTGCGCGCCTTCTTGTCTTATTCGAGTGGTGAGTCGTGTCAGCGCGCTGAGCAGGCCAGGGACATGATGGCGCCTGCTGCCCTGCAGCTGGTGCTATTGCCGCGCTGTCCTGTGTTCAGGGCCTTAGCCCTGCTTTCCCTGGTCGCCTTACGATGCGCCGTTCGAGAGCGGTCGGCCAGCGCCGATGCTGGGCTGCTCAGCGTCCAGGGGCTCGGCTTTGTGTTGTTTGGTCACGTCTCGGTACGGTAACCGAGGGCATCTTTTGCTCGTGGGGTGTCGCACCGTCATGGGCGGTCCAAGCCTTCTCCTTGCGACATTCTTAAAGCTTGGCGCCTGATGCGGCTATAAATAGGGATCGTGGGACTCCCTTTCCTTTCCAACTTCCCTGCTCTTACTTCTAGCATCGCCTAAGTCAAGTAATGTTTCCCTTTGCCTTTCACGGTCGTCCCCCGGACGGGGTGGCCTGGCTTCTTTAGGCTTTGGTGCTAGAAGAATGCTTGCGAGCGGTGGGGGAAAGCTGGAGAGGGCGTGCTCACCATCCCTCGGCTTCAGTGGGATTAGCAGAAGAGCACTGGGCCCGAGGGGTCCTGTCCCTGCGATGTCCCTCAGCCTGAAGGGGCGTTGAGACGCCTGACCATGGCGTCGGCGCCAGGTTTGGTGGCCGTTCTTCGCATCGTCCCTCTTGGCGACAACGTCGCTCCCGGGGAGATGGTGCAGAGGGTGTTGTCCGCCAGCTTGACCCCTCGCAAGGTCTTTGGTGGAGACGCTAGAAGAAAACTTGTGAGGAGGGCATCCCACCAGACCTATGCAGTCTGGGGGCTGCTCCTCGCAAGCCCGAGCAGCCTAGTTGCGTTGTCCGCCAACGACTCGGTGCTCTTCATCGGCGCTCGCTCCTCCTCAAGACAGGGAAAATTGCCACGTAGGTGGCAACGCGTTTGTACTTTTCGACGGCTTCGAGCCGGTAGCCCTTTGTAATCTTTGTTTGTAAAGAGCAATGAAGTCTCCTTCTCCTTCGCGGAGAGGATGACCGAAAGTGTATGGGTGGGCACCACCCCTGTAGGGGATTTTGGTCCTCGAATGTGTGAAGTTTCCTCTGTGGGGGCGCGTCAGCGCACCCGCGGGTGTAGCCCCCGAGGCCTTGGAGGAGTGTTTGCACTCGTCCAAGAGCTATAAACGTCGTGCTGCTTGGTTGCTTCAATGGTTTGGCCGTCCCGCGTCTTTTTCAGCCGGCATCGGCACTCCTTTCAGCCGGCCTCGGTGTTTTTCGTGCTGGCACAGCGACCCAGTGTCCAGCTGAACCATCTGGCAGGCGCGCGTCAAGAGTGGGAGTTTTGGTTAAACACATGGAACTTCATAATCGACGGTCGTCGATCCATTCGAGGGTGTGGACTGAGCCGCGGTGTGCGAGGAGCCCCCGAGCCCCGGCCTGCGTAAAGGCGTTCGGGGAACCCTCGACTTTTATTACGGCCCTCGTCGCGCTTCCGCAGGGAGGAGGGGTGAAGCGCACCATGCTACCCATGCCCGGGCCGCGAGCTATGGCTGGTTCAGTGAGCTGTTATCGGGTAGTTCAAGTGGACGTCTGTGCCCCGTTCGATAAGGGTCGGCTCGTGGTCCGTGGACACGTCGCATAAAGCGCTCACAAAGGTTCGCTAGGCGGGGCTCGGACCCATTCGATAGGGTCCGAGGGCTCGATGCTCTCCCTCGATGGGATCCCCCTGCTAGCAACCCTCGACTGGCCTTGAACACTGCATAGGATGTCTTGAACTCCGTGTTCGAGGGTAGCTTGTACGGCACATCCATGCAGTCCTTGACTCTGGTGATCTGGGGCGCCTGTCGAACCCTCGACGGGCCCGGCTTCGAACCCCTGATCAGTAAGGCCTCGGAATGAGGTTCCTTCGAGGGTGAAGAGCCCCCTAAAGGAACATTCCGTCATGGTTCGAAAACAGCACGGAGTCGCAGGTCGTGCGCACAGGTCTTTCGCTGGTCATGGACGACATGGCCCAGTACGTGCGGTGCAGTACGGGCGCGCCTATTCAGGCGTCTGCCTTAGGTGGGCGAAGAGGCGTGGGCGGCGGCTGGCGGATAGTACAGTGCTACAGTTGCACCACGCCTGTCGGTTACCACGCCGTAATTATTGCCAAGTGTGCGCGTGGGAGACTCTGCGGTCGTGGGGCCCAGCCGTCAGCGACAGCAAAATCTACCGCATTGAATGCGGCGGATTCGGGCCACGGCGGCGAATCCGCCCGTTTTGATGAATAAAAACGAGGAAGGGGGATTGTTTGGGCTCACTAGCCCTTTTGCCTTCGTCTCCCCTGCCTTTTCTGCCTCCCCTGCATCCTGAGCCCAGAGCCGAGAGAGAGAGGAGGAAGAAGAAAAGAGCGAAAGTGCACCTTAACCGTCGTAAAGCTTGCCTTCCCGCACCCCCAGTGGTTCGAAGCGATGTCGGATGTCCAGGAGCCGTTGTCGTGGGGGATGTCCACCGCCACCGAGGCGGTTTTGGAACAGCTGGTCGACGACAGGTTGCTGCCGGTGAACGTCAACTCGGAGCGGCCGGCGTGGATCCCCCCGCGTCCAGAGGAGACCGAACCGAATCCCCCCGAGGGCTACGTCGTGAGTCTCGTGCGACTCCACAAGCGGGGATTCAGCGTCCCCGTCGGCAGATTCATGCGGGCGTTGTGCGAGTACTACGGGGTGGAGCTGCACAACTTCGGCCCCAACTCCATCTCACAGACGGCGGTCTTCGTGGCTGTCTACGAGGGGTATCTGGGGATCGAGGCGCACTGGGATCTGTGGATCCATTTGTTCCGTGGGGAGCTTTTCATCGAGAACGTGCGGGGCCAGCCGAAGAGGTTCGCCCGTGCCGGCGGTCTGATGCTCCACTTGCGCCCAACCCGGAGGAGTTTGTACATCCCCAACAGGATGACGACGAACAACGCCGGGTGGACTCCAGGGTGGTTTTACTTGCGCAACTTCGGCAACCGGCTCCCGGCGTTCACCAATAAGGTGCTCCAGGAGAGGCCGGAGAAGTGGGATTGGGGGGTATCGCCCCCAGCGCATCAGGCTAGGCTCGAAGTGCTCCCCAAGGCGTTGCGGCACCTGGCGAGGAAGGGGTTGATGGTGGCAGCCGTCATCGCGAACTTTCACCGGTAGAGGGTGATTCCTCTCATGGAGAGGAGCCTACCGATTTTTGATCTCACCCCCGAGGCCCGTGCCTCGGGCTTGAGGACGTCGCTCGTGCTGCTCCCCCGTGACTTTGCTGCCCGGAGGGCGAGGAACGCGGTGGCGAAGTTTCCCGACAACCCTGAGGATCTTTGGAAGATCAAGATGCGCCCCGAGGCGGGGTACCTTTCTGTGGTGAGTTCCAGTTTCAATTCGTTGCCGATTTGTTGTCCTCTCCCCACTCCCTGATTCTGACTTGGTTGCATTTCGCAGGGGTTGAGGCGCAGGGGCTACACCTCGAGGCCTCTGGTCCCGGAGGAACACGAAGTCAACCGCCTGCATGCCGAGGCGGTGAAGAAGCAGAAGGACGCGGCGGAGGCGGCCGCCGCCAGGAAGAGGAAGAGGAAGGAAAAACACGATAAGGCGTGCAAAATTGCGCATGCGGAGGGGAAGCCACGGCCCAGTACGCCCGAGTCCACCGAGGAGGAGGGCTCCACGGATGCCGAGATCAACTTCTCGGACGACGATGAAGCAGCAATGGGCGCGGGATCCCTGCCGGTCTATCGAGGGGCTAGTGACGAGGATGTGCTCGTGACGCTGGGTGAGGCGAGGCTCACTCCAGGGTCGTTGGTGAATCCGCCCCTCGCAGGGGCGGAGCGGAGATCGCCCACGCCAGCGACAGGACGAAGGTCGCCCACACCGGCAGTGGGCGGGAGGTCGTCTGCACCCGTGACAGGACAGAGGTCGTCTCCACCGGCGATGGGTAGGGGGACTCCCACGCCCACGGTGTCGATGAGTGGCGGCGGGTCCGCAGCAAGTGCGGAGACGCCCGCGCAGACGGCTTCGAGGCTCTAGGCCGATCCGAGGATGATGCCCTCGGGTCAGTCGTCGAGAGGTGTCAGTGTGTTGCGGGCCCGATGGAGCGGCTCGGGCAAGTGCAGCATGAGTGCCCGATCAGGGTGAGTGATTTTGATTTTATCCTTCGCATTCGTTTAATTGGCCTCCCAATCCTACTGTCTTCAGCGCTTCTTCCCCGATTACTAGCTCCGGGGCCATCGCTAGGGATGCAGCCCCGCTTGCGCCGACCAAGGCCCTCAAGACCGGGGTGCGTGCCACACCGCACACAGCACCGCAGCCCCTGCCGTCGTGGACATTGTGGCGGAGGCCGCGAAGCTCCAGGAGGCGATGGCTCGAGGGGCCCAGAAGGCCCAACAGGCTCTAAAGCCGGAGAGCAGGGGCGACACTGGCCAGGGTGGCGTTGTAACAGCCGCTCAGGCTGACGCCGAGGGGGAGGTCGACCGGGGCGGCACAAATTGCGCCACCCGGCCGGACGTCGAAGTCGGGGCCGGTCGGGATGACGCAGATAGCGCCGCCCGGCTGGTCGCGGGAGAAGAGGAAACTGGTGGGGGGGCGCAGGAATGCCCCGCCAGCCAAATATGGGTGGAGACCCTCGTCCTCGAGCCCCCGAGGGCTGGGGTTGATGGTGTCGCGGAGGAGGATTCGGCGCTAGGGGCGTCGGCAAAGGGAGAAACCCGCGTCCCGGAGCCTGCAGGGGCCCGGGACGACGGGGTTGTTACGGCGGTGACAGCGCAAGCGGCGCCGGAGAACGTGGCACCGGTGGTGCAACTGCCAGAGAGCAGCGAGGAGTACGGGGACTCGAGGGACATTGACCCTGCTGCTGTTGCCAGCGCCGCCGACCGGGTTGCCGAGTTCACGTCGATCTCCGAGGAGGTACTCAATGCGGGGACGTTCGAGGGCCCCCGTCCCGGGCAATTGTCCAGTCCGGGGTCCCTCTAGAGTTTCTCCACAGCGAGCAGGAGGAGGAAGCCGTCTGGAAGGCGCAGATTGAGGCCGGCTCCTAGATTCTGGGCCACCTCGACCGCGCCTTGGAGCTCTATAGAACGATGGATTTCCAGATCAGCCAGGTAGGTGGCTCTCTCTCCGGAATCGTTAGTATTTGGACTTGATTTTGTTCATTTCGTTCACGCTCTTCCACTTGCAGCGGCTGAGGGACATCTCGCGCAAAAAGAGCGACGAGCTGAACCGTCTATACTCCCAAATGCGCTAGCCGGGGCAGCACAATGCCGACTTGGTGCTGAAGAACATCGACGGCAACACCAAGATGATAGATCTGGGGGCGCGTCAGCAGGTGCTAGAGGAAGAGTTGGTGCGAACCACCGGTGAGCGCGACGTCCAGAGGGCCGCGGCGGAGCAGAAGGCTCAAGAGGCTGAGGCGTGGACTGCCGAGCTGCAGCGTGTGAGGGCAGCGCTCGAGCAGAAGGAGGTTGAGCTCCAGCACAAGGAGGCCGAGCTCCAAGGCAAGGAAGTCTAGCTCCAACACGAGAAGGCGACCGTCGCCATGCTCTCCGGGACCCTTGAGGAAAAGGGCAAAGCCCTCGAGGAAAAGGAGGTGGCCATCCGGAACGCGGAGGCCGCCCTCAAGGAGAAGGAGAACTCCTTGTCCTCGCTCGAAGAGGCCGCTCGAGTCCAGCAGGAGGAAGCGCAAAAGAATATCACGGGTGAGTGCTCGAGATTTCGCTTTTGTCGGATCCTAATTCATCGCAGCTTATCTTGGTTCTTTTGACCAGAACTGAGGCAGAGAGTGGCGGACGAGACTGTGGCGAAGGAGGCAGTCAACACTGTGCTCATGGCGGCGCAGGCTGAATATACGGACCTGGAGCGGACCCCTATGAGTGTGTGCCAGGAGCTCGAGGGGGAGGGCGCCTTGTTTGGTAGCTCAGTGATCAGCTGCCTGCGAGCGCTAGGTGGTCAGATCGCCGAGCATGCCAAGGGCACCTTCCTCCTTGGTGTCCTGCGAGCCCTCGCCGTGGCCTCGACGCACTACATCATGGACCTCCAGAGGGTGTCACCGGGGTACGTTGTCCTAACCGATGCCGATGTGAATGCTGCGTCGATCATCATGGATGACGCCGACGCAGCCGCCGAGGAGTTCGCCACCGTCCTGGCCGCGAAGCTGGAAGCCGACATCCCCCCATAGCCGAATTCAATGCCGCTGAAGACCCGCAAAGGGGGGATAACCTGTGTAGGTAGTCTGGGCCTCGGAGCCCATGTAACGAGTTAGTACTTTATTGTAATAGTACTTTTAGGTTAAGTAATTCGTACTTATGAATTGACAGTGTGGCCCATCGAGGCCTTGTGCGTTCGAGCCCTCGTTTTCTCAACTCTATTTCCGTGTTCTCGCATGCGACTTCGGTAAACTTCTGCGAGGAATTTCGCGTTCATAGGCGACTTAGGCGTGAGGTGGTGAGGGGGGTGCCGTATCCCGGAGGCATAGGCGGCCCCACGACTCGGCCGGCCTTGTACCGTAGTTGCTTATGCCTCGCGTCCGTTTTTCCCAAGTATGTGAGAAACTTAGATACGGAAATTTTTCGAAAAAACATTACCGATTTTTTGGGGACGTTCGGGGGTTCCCCCCATAGTAGCCCCCGAGGGAGGCTTGCCTTTGCCGAGGGTAAAGCCAGGCGTACCTCAGTGTTCGTGCGCTTCCGAGCCCTCGAGGGTCCGGAAAGTTCCCAAAAAATAAACAAGTAAAGCATACTCCTTTATTGTTTCGGAAAATCGTAAATGCGAGTACAAATGATGTACAAATAGCTCGGAACTCTAAGGATAGAAGTGACGTAGCTGTTGTATGTTCCAAGCATTGGTGAGGACTTCACCATTTTCGTTCGCCAGCTTGTACGTGCCGGGCTTAATCACTTCGGCGATGATGTATGGGTCTTCCCACGGTGGTGAGAGCTTATGGCGGCCCCTGTTGTCTTGTCGAAGCCTCAGCACCAAGTCCCCTTTGTTGAGGTCTCGGCGCCAAACTCTCTGCGCTTGATATCTTCGCAGGGACTGCTGATAGCGCGCAGAGTGTAGGAGCGCCATGTCTCGAGCCTCGTCCACTTGATCCAGCGAGTCCTCGCGGGCTTGCTGGTTCTGCTGCTCTTGATAGGCCTTGAGCCTCGGTGACCCATACTCCAGGTCCGTGGGGAGCATGGCCTCGGCGCCATAGATGAGGAAGAATGGGGTAAAGCCCGTGGCTCTGCTTGGTGTCGTCCTCAGGCTCCAAATAACCGAGGGTAGCTCTGTGAGCCACCTCCGGCCAAATTTGTTCAGCTTGTTGAAGATCCTTGGCTTCAGCCCTTGGAGGATCATGCCATTGGCATGCTCCACTTGCCCATTCGTCTGTGGGTGCGCCACAGCCGACCAGTCCACGCGTATGTGGTAGTTGTCGCAGAATGCCAAGAATTTTTTGCCTCTGAGCTGGGTGCCTTTGTCGGCGATGATCGAGTTCGGGACCCCGAACCTGAAGACAATGTCAGTAAAGAACAGAACGGTTCGCTCAGATTTAATCTTACCGATGGGTTGAGCCTCGATCCACTTGGAGAATTTGTCGATTGCTACCAACAAGTGGGTGAAGCCCCTGGGCGCCTTCTGCAGCGGGCCGACGAGGTCCAGCCCCCACACGGCAAACGACCACGTGATGGGGATGGTCTGCAAAGCGTGGGCCGGGAGGTGCATCTTTCGAGCGTAGAACTGGCAACCCTCGCAGGTCCGCACAACGTCGGTGGCGTCGGCAACCGCTAATGGCCAGTAAAAGCCTTGTCAAAACGCGTTACCCATGAGGGTGTGCGGCGCAGCGTGATGACCGCAGGTGCTAGCATGGATGTCACGGATCAGCTACTTGCCCTCGGGGATGGGGATGCATCGCTGCAAGACGCCCGAGGGACTGCGCTTGTATAGCTCATCGTCGAAAATGGCACCAACTGCCTCCTCACCGGCGGCGTAGTTGGTGGCAGCATCAAACAACTCATTATTGTTGGCGGGACGGCTTCGTGCAAGCTCGTGCACCAGGTTCCTGCACATCGTGCCCACGAGGAAGGTGTTGATGACCACGACGTGGGTGACGCTGGGGAGCTTGGTGCATTGCTTGGAGAAGCGCCGCACGTAGTCGCGCAGGGACTCATTGGGCTTCTGCGGACACCCTTTCATGTCCTAGGAGTTCCCAGGGCGCACGTATGTGCCCTGGAAGTTGCCCACGGAGATTTGGACTAAGTCGGCCCAGTTGTGGATCTAGTCCGCGGGCAAGTGCTCGAGCCACGTTCGTGTGGCGTCAGCAAGGTGAAGGGGAAGGTTGCGGATGATGACCGCATCTTCCGTCGCACCGTCCAGCTGGCATGGTAGGCGGTAGTCGTTGAGCCAGACTACGGGATCAGTCTCGCCCGAGTACTTGACGAGGGTGGTGGGCTATCGAAAGCGTGGGGGAAAAAGAGCGGTTCGAATCTCCCGACTGAACACACGGGTGACCGGAGGCTCCGGTGACTCGCCCCTGTCGTGCTTGGGGTCGAAGCGTCCACCCCGTCGAGGGGTGTACTTCCCGCCGTTGACGATGTAGCGGGTGTCGCAGTCGCCGGCATGCCCGCGCGTGTCGTGGAGTTGTTCCCTTGCGGGAGCCTTTCCGATGCAGTCGTGCACCGAGGGTGCCTTCGCATCATGCGCTGCGGCTGCCTTTTCCTTCCCTCCTGGTGGAGTGTGCACCGAAACCTCGTGGTCCTGCCGTGCAGTCACACCGGGCTGCTTCGGGACTATCGAGCGCACGCGAGACGCAGAGCTCTCGGCCTGCTGCACAGCAGCTTGCTCGATGAGCGCCTGTGCCTCGCGATGCAGGTTGCGACCCGAAGTCGTCGACGGCTCGGGCATCGCTTGGAGTAGGTAGGCCGCAGCGACGAGTTTTTCACCGGCTGTTTTCAGTTCCGGAGGTTTGTCGACATTGTCATCGGCTAGGATCCGCTCCCGGGCAACGCGTGCCGCCGCCTGGGCATGTGCGCCACGCGTGGTGCGATGTTGCTCGAGTGCGGTGCGCAGCTCCTGAGTTTGCCGACGCTGCTCGTCGAGCTTGGCTTGAAGCTCCTTGAGCTGCGCCAGCTATGCCTGTCGTGCCGCCGAGCTTGACGAAGAAGAAGGGGTTGCAGCCGGCACCACCGGTTGGTTTGCCTGCGCATCTGCCCCGCCGCTCCCGTCATCACCCAGAGCGTTGTCCTCTTGCCCGTCCGCGAGCTGGACCATGAAGCACTCCCGGGTGGGATCGTAATTCCCCTCGCTGGAGTCCTCGGAGCAGGTGAGGCAGTAAGCCGCCGTGAGCTGGAACGAGCGGAAAGCGTCGGGGTCGCGGACCCCGGAGTAGTCCTCGGCGTGGCTGTCATCCTGGGCATCGTCCTTGGTCTTGCGGAGATCACGCCGGCGTCCTGGCGGCTCCAGCGGGCGGTGTGGCGGTGTTCCGAGGGTCCTGCAGGCCAGGGTCTTGTCCTGGTCAAGGCCGGAGTCGCTTCCGAGAGTCGTGCCCATGCCGTTCGGGGGTTCCATGGAAGGGAAAGTACGAAGGAGGTACGGGGAGTTGGCAGCATAGTAGCTGGAGCAGTGCCGAGCACGTCTTGCACTGCATCGCAGGTTCCCATAGTGCCGCCACAGCGCCGGGGAGCAGTGACCGGAGTTGGCGGACGGGACTCCAGACACTACCACTCTGGGGAGTGGCGTCCTGATGTCGTCTGACCCGGGCGCTGTGGAGGAGTGGTTGGCATTTAATGCCTTCGTACGGCGTGCGGGTGAGAAAAAGGGCCGTTTGTCCTTTCTGCCGAGGGGTGGCCTTGCCCAGCAGTAGAAGAGCACGCCTCAACCACTCGCTCTTAGTACGGGTAGGTGAGGGAACTTCTAGCGGAAGGCTTGTGCCCGCGCCCGCGCCCGCGTGACACGTGGCGGTTCCGGACCCCTCCCGAGCAGCTAGCTGAGCCGAGAGCTCACGGGGGTCCAGATTGGTATGTGGAGGTCCCGGACCCATCTGCGGGGGTCCGGGTCGTCGGCCACATGTGCCGAACATATCCATCTCTGGGACACGTGGTGACACCGGACCCGTCCCCGAGCGGGAAGCGGGTCCGGGACTGTTGGTCCGGTGGGATGGAGTCGGACCCCAGGGGTCCGGCTGCTCAGCTCCTTAGGGCGTAGACGATCCGCCTTCTCGAGGGTAGGCTCGCTACCCTTGAGCGAGGTGGAGGCGCAGGGCGCGGTCGAGGGATTTGGCGGGGAGCCCTCGAGCGAGGCGGAGATCACCCCGCGGGTCCGAGGGGGGTGCAGACAGGCCGTACTGCGTACGTGGGCCGCGTGCTGGGCTTCTTCGAGTCCTTTCCTTTCTTCCAGATTAGAAGGGGGGGTGCGGGCCTTCGTGGGCCCGGTTGCCCAGCATGCGTTTGTTTTTAAGGCGATTTTAGTCCCCTGATTAGGGTGCCCCTAATCATGGTACCCGACACCGAGAAACCCCCATCTTGTATCGTTGTCAACACTTCAAGGCAATCAGTTTGACATACAATTTTGTTTGCACCAATGCTTTGAGCCAAGCACATACAATCATGCAAAGCCCAAGCCTCCGCCATATGAGCATCAGTTATGTTGAACCAACACGATGATGAGGATCAGTGTTGCACGGGTAGTAAACAGGATCCCGAAGTGTCTTGTTAGGATCCTGCATGTCAAGCTTACCTCGTACATATATAGCACTGCATACCAATTTCAGTTCCGTTAACCATCTCTCTCCACAATGACTGATTTTCCTCAACAGTATTGTTTCTACATTTTGATTCTGTGCCGGTCGTCGCCCTCTCGTCTTTCATTTGCTGCTTTGGTGTGTCATCAACATATGCCTTTACCCTACTTAATCAGACTTTTGGCGATTTCCATTAGCTTTGGAAAATAATCCGATGTGTATGTAACTGTATCATACTTGAGATTCCCATTGTATCAATATCTTCCAGGATGTTCTCCACAAACTCATTGCTTTCTTTGGAAGGATTTGTGTCATCAAAGCGAACTATTATATTACGGGCCTTTATATCTCTCTGCAAAGTACTTGTTCAACATCCCCAGCCTTTGCATGACCTATGTGAAGATACCCACTAGGCTCTGGAGCAAAACGAACACAAACCTCCACAACTTTTGCAACTGGCATATCTATTTCAGGACAACTTTTGCAACTGGCATATCTATTTCAGCTTTTCTGTCGGAACTCGTCCGTACGTGTCAACAGAATCCGTTGCCCACCTTAATCGGGGGAGATTTTAACATCATGAGGCATAGTAAGGAAAAGAATAAAAATAATTTTAACCCTCGCTGGCCGTTCCTGTTCAACGCTGTCATTGATAGCTTTGATCTTCGGGAGATAGATTTGACAGGGAGACAATACACCTTTGCAAACTCTCTTCCGGATCCGACCTATGAGAAGCTCGATAGAGCTCTAATGACAACTGAATGGGAGTTCAAATACCCGATGGTAACAATGCGAGCACTAGATAGAGGCATCTCAGATCATACCCCATTACTTTTGGAAACGGGTGACCCATCCTTTACGGGACATGCAAAGCAGTTCAAAATGGAACTCAGTTGGCTATCTCATGAGGATTTTCAAGAGCGAGTCACAAAAATTTGGAATCAACCGGTTGATGGACAAAATTCAGTGCAACGCTGGAATAGAAAACTGGGGGCACTCAGAAAGCACTTGCGGGGGTGGGCTCGTCACCACCATGGGGTGTATAAAGCACAAAAGGAAAACCTCCAATCGATAGTAACGGACCTAGACACCCAAGCTGAATTTAGAACACTCACGAACGTTGAGAGGAATCAACTGGAATCCGCCCGGGATGACTTGATAAAACTCCTGCGTGAGGAGGAACTCAAGTATTATCAACGGGCCAAAGTGACTGACGTTCTTTTGGGGGATAATAACACTCGATACTTTCATATGGTTGCTAATGGCAAACATCGTAAGAAACGTATCTTCTCCCTAGAACACGAGGGTGGAAAAATTGAGGGTCAATATAACCTAAAAGGTTATATCACCCAATTTTACAAAGAATTATTCGGTCCTCCTGAAGAGAATAATTTTACTTTAGGCGATAGGACGGATGATATCCCTCAAGTCAGTTCACTAGAAAATGCATTCCTCGTAGCTCCTTTCACTGAAAAGGAGATTCGGGATGCAATCTTTGATATGGATCATAACAAAGCGCCAGGACCAGACGGTTTCCCAGCTGAATTCTATCAGTAGTTTTGGGATGTCATCAAAGGGGACCTCATGCAAATGTTTCATGACCTGCATAATGGTGATCTTCCCCTTTTCAGTCTAAATTTTGGTGTCATAACGTTATTGCCAAAAACACAAGAAGCCAGTAAAATCCAGCAATACAGGCCGATATGCCTCCTGAATGTGAGTTTTAAAATCTTCACGAAAGTGGCGACAATCCGTGTCAATTCGGTTGCAGATAACATAGTTAGCCCTTCACAGACGGCATTTATGCGTGGCCGAAATATTTTAGAAGGTGTTGTGATCTTGCATGAAACGGTTCACGAATTACATCGCAAGAACCAGAGTGGGGTAATTTTCAAAATAGATTTTGAAAAAGCCTATGATAAAGTGAGGTGGAACTTCCTGATTCAGACGCTTCGGCTGAAAGTCTTTTCAAACAAGTGGATTGATTGGATTAAGTCTTTCATCTCAGGTGGAAGTGTTGCAATAAATGTCAACGATGAGGTGGGTCCATATTTTCAAACAAAGAAAGGACTTAGGCAAGGAGACCCACTCTCACCCATCCTTTTTAATTTAGTAGCCGACATGCTCACACTTTTCATTAAGAGAGCAAAAGCAGAGGGTTTGCTGAGTGGTGTGGTTCCCCATTTGGTAGATGACGGGCTATCAATACTACAATATGCTGATGATTCTTTCTACAATTCTCTTTATGGACCATAACCTGGAGCAGGCTCATAACATGAGGACTATTCTTTGTGCTTTTGAGCAGCTATCGGGCCTCAAAATTAATTTCCATAAGAGTGAAATCTTCTGCTTTGGAGAAGCGAAGAATTGCGAAAGTTAGTACATGGAGCTGTTTGGTTGCAATCCAGTATCTTTCCCAATCCGATACTTAGGCATTCCGATTCATTATAGAAAATTGTCTAATAGCGATTGGCTGAAGATCCAAGAACGGTTTGAAAAACGTCTCAGTAGTTGGAAAGGTAAACACCTTTCAACTGGAGGTCGTTTAACACTCATTAATTCTATTCTTAGCAGCTTGCCTATGTACATGATGTCCTTCTTTGAAATCCCAAAAGGGGTTCGTAAGAAGTTGGACTATTTTCGATCTAGATTTTTTTGGCAAAGTGACGAGCATAAAAAAAAGTATCGGCTAGCAAAGTGGGACATCTTGTGTCAACCCAAGGATCAAGGGGGACTAGGGATTCATAATTTGGAATTAAAAAATATAGCTTTGCTCAGTAAGTGGCTGTACCGCCTGTTAACAACAGATGGTACATGGCAGCAGATCTTACGCAATAAATACCTAGGGTCTAAACCGTTGGTACAGGCCCAATGGAAGAGCGGAGATTCACATTTTTGGGCAAGCCTGATGAAGGTAACACGAGATTTTTTAAGATTCGGAACATTCGTGATAAAGGATGGGTCTCAAGTAAGATTCTGGGAAGACACTTGGTTAGAAAACAGTACTTTACGCGATCAATACCCACAACTTTATAATATAGTCAGGAAGAAACAGGATACGGTGGCTGATGTACTAAGTACACAGATCCCGAACCTCTCCTGGCGTAGAGATCTAATTGGCAATAAGTTGGTGATGTGGAATAATCTTGTCTCACGTCTATCAACTATAGTTCTCAGCCAAGAAAGGGATGAATTTAAATGGAACCTAGACCAGATAGGTGTTTTTTCGGTAAAGTCACATTATTTGGGTTTAATCAATCAGAACACTCCTAATCTAAATAAGAGAATATGGAAATTAAAAGCCCCACTCAAGATAAAGATATTCCTCTGGTATCTTAGACGAGGCGTCATTCTTACAAAGGATAATCTTGCAAAATGGAATTGGCAGGGGAACCAACAGTGCTGTTTCTGTCATGAGAATGAAACGATACAACATCTGTTTTTTGACTGCCGATTCGCGAGAATGGTATGGGCTTCGGTCTATGCGGCCTGGGGCATACCAAAACCTCATAATATGCCTAGTATGTGTGGGAGTTGGCTCAATGGAATTTCTAAAGAATATAAGCCACTAGTACTTCTGGGCGCGACAGCCTTGTGTTGGTCTATTTGGCTATGCAGAAATGCGGTGGTGTTCGATAACAAAAAATCTTCCTTTTTGCAGGTTATCTACTCAACTACGCACTGGCTCCGTACATGGGCTATCCTTCAGAAGTATACTTTGCAGGACAAGCTTGTAGCGGCCTCTCATTTCTTGGCACAGGTGGCCAAGGATTTTTTTGCCCGGGCACATGGGTGGCGGTCTAGTCTTCGGATTGACAGTCATTAGTGTGGAAGAATCTTTATCAAACTCTTTTTAGGCTGTGTGTCGTTTAGGCAGAGGTCGGGAAAATTTCAAGACGATGTATCACCTTGATGTATTGTGCTTGAAATCAATAAAATTTCCCTTTTCAAAAAAAAATTCAGGACCTGAGGCGTTCATTTTCAAATCTTGCAACTTTTCTTGCCGACTTGGTGCATGCAGGAGATTTTCCTATTCCTCTTTTCCCAAATAAGCTGCTACTACTTCATGTAGCGTATCCGCATATCTATTTCAGGATCGAAACAAACGAATGTCCCAGCGCTCATATGTTTAACTTGCTGCTTCAATCTTTGGTATGCTACTTATTGTTGGCAGCGTAAATGTTCAGACTGTTATTATGCTGAGGAACCGATGCTGCATCTTAAGCCTTAATAATATTTTCTGAAACTGACTTAGATGATCAAATACAGATGATAATATCTTATGAAAAAAAACAAGTTTCTGTTGCTTTGTCGTTCGGTCTTGTCTTTTGTATGGAATAGCTTACATACATATCTTATTTGTAAGAACTGTCCAATTTGATACTGTTTTAAGAAAATCGCCAATCATCATTCTTAATATGAGAGCTAACAAATACTCGCCTAAAAGCGTGCCACGTGCTAACTCACATCTAGAGACTCCGACAACCGACACATCATTCGCTTAAAATGATATCAAATCCGGTAGTCCCAATATATGCTCCACAACATGCCCAAGATCAAACACACATACCGTTTACAAATAGACACCCAATAAACCATAAAGAGCAATTTTAGTCATTGCAAGGGTTTCACATTAAAAGTACAAGTTCACAGCATAGGAGGTTCAAATCTGAAATTTAAAAGATGTTCAAGCTTCCATTAAAAGTTTTGGGCTCATGAAAGACATAAATGAGACATGAAATTAAAATTTAGTATTTTTGTCATGCTCTCACGCAGCGGATAAATTGACCATTGAGGGTACGCCTAGCTTGCCGGAGAGTCACCTAGGTCTGCCAAAGACACTCATAAGCCTCTCTACATAACCCCTTAGCCACGCATCTAGGACCGGTCCTCGATGACCAAGTCAAATTAAGGAGGTAATTGGCTCATCATTTCCACTATTTCGGAAATGTGGTAGCACGATAAAGTGCTCAAAACCGATGGCATCCACGGACAGTCCTTAAACGATCCAAGCGGACAGACTCCTTTCTCTAGGCTCTGCCATTCCGTCCGAACCACAAAACTACCTTTCCAACAAAACTATTACCGACCTTTCCAACACAACCTAAACCGAACATGTGCGATCAAGGGTAACCATGTGAGTGTAGTGTGATCCTAATCCAAGAATTCTTTACAAGTGATAGATCAACTCTAAGCATGGCTAAGCATCTAGTCAAGTTGAGTAATTAATTGACTAACATGTGACAAGGACAAGGATAACAAATCAAAGAAAGGTAATGCATGAAAGTAGGTAAAAAAATGCAATACATAAATATAATACATAGACATAAATACCAAGATAACTAAATTAAACTAAATTAAATGAGTACAAGGAATCATGCTTAGCTGTTTGCCTTGATTTTCTTCGGGTTCAACCATGAACTCAACAACGGGCTCGGGCTCAACGGACTCGGTGGGCTCAACAGGCTCGCTCTCCGACGCTTAGGTCACTATAATGCATGAATGGATATGCATTAGAAGATACCATGATTTGTTCATGAGATGATATGACATAATGAATGAATAGCAGAATATGTGATAAGACAAGCATAAGCATAAACAACCCAAACAAGCATTTCTACTAGCCTAGTCACGAAAAGCGCTAAGCAAGTATTAACAACAAGAAAATTATACAGCACGTATCAATTATGAAATAAATTGAGCATGCAGAGAACACCAAAACAAACTCAGGGGATTTGAATTTAAAGCAGAATCATTTGTATAGAACAGGTTCGTGCACGTACATTGCAACGGGGAACAAAAATTTTATTAATTCATATATGAGAATAATTCATAAGTCAACTTTATAAAACTTCTACAAAATTCAACTGCAGTGATAAAGGTTTACTCAAAGTAATATACAGGGTTAAGTCCAGTTTACACCCTCCAACTATCGCAAAAGTCCGATTTTCAACCTTCAACTACGAAACCGGACAACATAGGCCATCCAACTGTCAAAACCGGGCAAAAATTTGGCCCATGGGGTGGTTTTGAAGGTGGTTTTCCATTTTGTGAGAATTAAAAATATTCAATTTACACTAAAAAATTTATAAGTAATTCATTTTAATTCAAAAAATTATGATATGGGTATCAAAAGTTTTCTAAAAATGTAACCTATCTATTGTCACATGACTTGTGAACTATTCAGATCTAATTTTTTTATGTTCACAATATTTAGTTGCTTGCAGTTATGTCTATTATTTTTATTAACTAAGATTCAAATGGAGCAATAATAGATAGGTTACATTTTTAGGAAAATTTTGGTACTAGTTTCATATTTTTCTTATTTAAAGTGAATTAGTTTTGATTTTTTAGATCTAATTAGATTTATTTAATTTTTTTAGAAAATGCAAAACCACCTTCAAAACAACCCAAGGGCCAAATTTGTCCGGTTTTGACAATTGGATGACCTATGTTGTCCGGTTTCGTAGTTGAAGGTTGAAAATTAGACTTTTGCGATAGTTCGAGAGTGAAAATTGGACTTTTCCCTAATATATAGCATGGGTAGCACGACGTTGGTCTTAGCAACATGATATTTTAAGACTAATTTAGACTTGAAAGAACCATTCCAGTGCTATGAGTGAACAAAAGTATACCCAAAACAATATTATGCAGGTTTTGAAAAATGTTGCATTCGATGAAATCAAAATGTCCATAATGGATTAAGAATTCATCTAGACAAAATCACAATATCCATAATCTCAGAAGCATAGTTTAAATAATTTATCTCATATATCTACAAATGTTTTTTCCTGTGATGCGGCTGAGACACTTCTTAGTACAATCAGGAAGTATTTTCCAATATGAGTTTCCATCGAACGCCAGCACGTCAATCACAAAATTCCTCAGTGCTTGTCCATCATGTAGTTAAGATTGTGTATATATACATAAGCATCAAGTTGTGCTGGACTGAACCATGAACTAGACATGCAAACTACATTAAACAACTCATAAAATTACCACATAAACTAGACATGCAAATAAAGCTAACACAAGTGGTTTACTATTTTATCATTTTTAAGTAAAAAATTATACAATAAACAAGTTTACAGCCAGCAAGCATGAAATCACACTAAAACCCTATCTAACAGTTGAGATACATTAGGACAAGCTGAACCACTTGATTGCACACTTCACATTGATTCTAACAAAATTTAGTTTGTCATTTTTTAGCAGCAGAGAATTAACTAAGCATTTAACTTACTTTATTAAAAACAAGGCATAATAAAATCTATACAACAGTAACATGCAAAACACTATTTTACTGAGTAGATCTAAACTAGTGGAATCCAACAAAACAAGTTTCATACATTTCAGATATCTACAAAAATTTCTATGAATTTTAGAAAATATTTCAGATCTAAACACTAAATTTTAGATTACACACAACACGAAAACGGCTGCTAGATCTACAAGGTTCAACATCCCCATACGCCGACAGGTGGGTCCAAGGGGGGTCAACCCAGCCTGACCGAGTCAAGGCAGAGCCAGGGGCGCGGCCAGCGCACAAGCGCGCGCACACAAAGCGCATGGCGCGACGTCGCCGCAGCATGGCGCGGCGCCGACGAGGGGAGCGGACTGGGAGGGCGGGCAGAGCCAGGACGGCACGTGCAGGGCGCGGTCCAGGCCGAGGCAAAGCTTACCCGAGGCGCGAACGGGCGGACGACGCATCAGAGAGGCGTCACGGCAAGCAGAGGCGGCGCCGGCGGAAGAGCTCCGCCGGAATGGGTCGAGGAGGGATAGGGGAGGCCGGTGCTGCGAGGAATTGAAGAAACGCTCACAGGAGAGGACGAGTTTGGCGATGGCCGGTGACGAGGAAGAAGCTCGTGGCTGCAGCAATGGAGGAAGGAGGCGGCTAGGGTTTGGGGGCAGGTTTAAGCCTTCTTGGTAAGTACTGATTTGTAGTTCAAGATGTTGGTCTCCAGTAAAGAATGTAGAGTCAACACAGCCCGATTACGACAGCTATCAGGTTAACAAAAGTAACTCTGTCTTTTCATTTCATTCCAGGGTTATAATCCTTATGGATTTGTTCAAATCGATGCAGGTTATAGTTTCACCTTCACATGGTTAGAGAAACCTGGTGAATGGGCCTATAAGCATGATCTTCATTTAGAGCTATAGTTACCTCAGCTTGCCTCTGGATGTGTAAAAATGACCTCTGGATGTAAAAAAAATATTGGAATGCTATCCTGTGGCTGAACTGTTTTGCAGTCTGTCTTCTCTAATCGAGCTTACAAATGGTTCATAGGTGACTTGTTGCCATGGCATAGTCCTTCATTGGGTCACCTAATGTGACTGTCAGTTCATGGTTCAAGATGTTAAATCACTTAATGCACAGACTTGGCAGGAAACTTCACTTTGGGATCTCCATATATTTTAGCTGTTCCTTTTTGCCCTGGAAGGCTGGAACTGTCCCATAAATATAGCTGTCGCGGTCAATTTGAACATCTCCAGTTCAAATGACACCGAGGCGATTGCAAAATATTTCCATGTCGTGATGTGGAAATGAAATTGTAGAATGATGTGAAATGACAGTACAGGTTATATAAGAGCAGAAAATGATAGATGTGTGTGAGCGTAAATCTTGGTGTTTTTCTTTACAAATGTTTGCAAAATCTGCTAGTCTACCTTTTAGGAAATTTAATAACCTGTTACATCTGTTAAGGTTAGGGAGAAACAATATCCCCATACTCATCTTCATCACCGCTACTACAGAAGAATTGACTTTGGTTGCCATCGTGTTGGTGGACAGAGTCCATTTGCCACCCCCTCGATCAGAAATTCAGAGCCCCATCAGCCCAGTAAAACACTACAAAAGAAGGGAAAATGACTTCTGACCGCTCCTACCGATATTTGTTTTCGCGAACGTGCCTGAGTACGTGTTTCATTAGGAGAAAAGCAATTCGACTATTACATACCTTAATAGGCAGAGGCTATTAAGGCGGAAATGAAGCACCACCAAGCAAGTGGCACTCGTGTGGCAGTCCCGCCTAAATTAATCCGGCTTAAGTGCGCTAACCATCACCGAAACGGCAACCAGAGTTAACGCGCACTTAAAACGGAGTAACCCGGCAGTGCTGTCGGGTAAAATCCCGATTAAATCACTTGAAACAGAATCGACAAAGCAGTTCAGAGAATACAACATTCCGCAAATTTTACTATGCAGAGTATGAAACTGAATTATTATTACAAACCGAGTTTGAATTTAGAAAAGTACAACAGAGTTCAAGTGCAGCAGAAAATACACGATAGACTAGCGACTGTAGGAATATGGGGTAGCAAAAACAAAAAATTTCTACCACATAAACCAGGATTACTGCAGTTATAGATCACGGGATTACCACTGGACGCGCGGTTGCGGAACTTCTGTAGCGCGTCGGTGTAGAGCAGATGGAAGCTGGCAGTGTAGTTGCGTGAACCTCCTCTTGAACGGCACTTCCTTGTGCAGCATATGCGGCACCTCCAAGGTATCCACACGAACAGGAAGAAGCGTTGCAATCCGGACTGCTAGATCCACGAATGCGACCTAGGGCTTGGCGCACAGTAGGGGCGGCACTATTCACGGTGGTACTGTAGTGTGCACTGTTCACACGTGTGGTACTGTTTACGCGCGAGCACTGTAGCACAGTTAGGGTTTTTTAGGCGCCCCCTTTCTGTTTATATAGCCCCTTAGGTGGGCTGCCTTGGGCCCCATATTGGGCGCCCCCTTTTGGGGCTAAAAGGCCCATTAGTGCACATAAGCCCAGTCTAATTCGGATCTCATCCTTATCAGGCTTCTTTCCCTTAAGTGTGTGACACTATAGGCTCATATGCGAATAGACATGGCCCGAGTACTCTTACTCGGCTCAATAGTAGACAGTAGCCTCTAGCAAGACATGTCAACTCCTATACGCACACAAATATCATATCAGACGAGCCGCCACAATATCATATATATGCTGTTCCCTTTGCCTCACGATATTTGGTCTAGTTTAAAGCCGACCAATCTTTCTCGATCCTATGATTCAGAATCCTTGGTTAACTCTTAACCCTAGCATGGCCATGTATTTCCTGATCCGAATCACTAGAGGGGCCCAGAGATATCTCTCTCATGTAGAGAGGGGCAAATCCCATCTTGACCGACTATGTCTCACAGCATGCTTCTTGACAGACCCGAAAGCCACCTTTATGACTACCCTGTTACGGTTCAGCGTTTGATGGCTCCTAAGTAAGTCGGTTCACATCTTGAGTACATACGACGATCTCATGTTTTAGGACACAGCGTACATATTGTGTAATGAGAAGTCATCATCTCGTGTTGGGTCAGTTCAGTCTCATGTCTCACATGAGCCCACATTATTAGTTTGACATCCCCATGTCTATGACTTGTGAAACATAGTCAATCAACTAATACATGTGCTAGTCTAATATTCATGTGTGTCCTCACATGAACTCCGACTAGGAACACTTTAGAATATTCATTCAAGTAAAGAGTTTCACAAATACTTTACATAAGCATTAATCAATACAAGTTATCATCCATGAATACTCAAGGAACACTTTATTAATCATGAATACAAGGAAATATGATTGCCTCTATGGCATATTTCCAACAGTCTCCTATTTGCACTAGAGTCAATCCAGAATGTATCTAATACCCATTGCTCTTGTGTGCCTCTCATGCTTGGGCTATGGAAGGGGTTTTGTCAACGGATCTGAAATGTTAAGGTCCGTGTGTATTTTGCATATCTTGATCTCACCCCGATCGATGAACTCTCGAATGAGATGAAATCGCCGCATAACGTGTTTGCTCTTCTGGTGATTCCTTGGCTCAGTCGCTTGCGCAATGGCTCCACTGTTGTCACAGTAGAGATCCAGCGGGCTAGAGGCATTAGGGAACACACCAAGCTCAATAAGGAACTTCCTTATCCAAACACCTTCCTTCGCAGCTTCGGAAGCTGCGATGTACTCAGCCTCTGTCGTAGAATCGGCCACCGTCTCCTGCTTGGAACTCTTCCAGCTAACAGCACCACCATTTATTGTGAACACGTAACCTGATTGGGACTTTGAATCATCTTTGTCAGTTTGGAAGCTAGCGTCGGTGTAACCCGTTCTTCTTAAGTACTTAAGAATGTTCTTCACAGCTGTCCAGTGACTCTCACCCGGATCAGACTGGTATCTGCTCGTAACACTTAGAGCATAAGAAACATCTGGGCGTGTACTTATATCGCTCGGCGAGTATCTTCCTTCAGTCGTGCACATCTGGATCCATCCGTCCATCTTCTAGACGTGTCCACCATTCATCGTCTTCTGGCTCGTCTTCAACATCATGTCATTCACGAGGTTCATCTATCGTACCTAATGAAATGCAACACTGCATATGTATGAATGCAAAGTTCCGAGTTGTTTAGCGATTTAGGTTTTATTATTTTTCCTTCACAATAAGGTTGTAGTCTACATAAAGTGAGTTGGATGTGAAGCTTCTTAATTAACATTTCCTGGGCAGTCATTTATAGAGTAGTAATTTAACATGATTTAGTTCGTGAAAGGAATAAGGTGGTTTTCAAAATTTCGCTAAGTCATGTACCACAGGTATTTCAACAAACAATAGGCAAACAAGAATAAATTGTACAGGTCGAATCATGCAAGCACTAGTAATAAAATTTTAACTGAGTGTTGATGACCCGATGATGAGCCTACTGTACACTTTTCAAATTTAAAGGAGCACTACACAGGGCATGAAAAAAAATAAAGCAAGTTATAGTGACATAGGCCAAGGTTAATTTATACAGACCATTCTACTAAGATTCTGTTAAGTAATAAACCCTAAACTTTTGTAGAGCATCTACACAACTAGGATATGATTCTGTGCAACTTTTATCTACAAACATGCAGTATACTGACCAGTGCAAAAATAACCAATTAGATAAAGGAACAACATGAACTAAAAAAAATATCTCTGTTTCTACTAGATATTTGACCTTCAAACTTTTCCTTCCTGTTTCTGATATGGTGTAAAGCATTTTGTGAATTTTTCATATTTTTCTGAGTACTAGAACTATTTATCATGAAATAGAACTATTAACCATGGATTAAAACAAAACCAAAGCTAGAGAGTTGTGATGGCTCCTAAACTTTTACCATATTGTTCATTTAGTATCTAAAGCATACTGGAAAAGTTTTACTTGAAAATACAAAGTAGAGCATCAAGAGCAAAATACAGCATTTATTCCTAGCCTAGAACAAGATCTAATAAAAACCCATAGCTACACTTATCTTCTGGGCCTACAAATTTTACACAGGGTTCAACTTTCAGGTACATAGCTGCTGTACAAAAATCATATGCAGGTCATGTATACAACTCCTAGAATAATTATGAGCTATTATTTCTAATCTTTATCCTAGATTAAAAACTAAGCAAAATCTGAGTATGTGCATGTAATGAAAGTTGTATATTTTGTCACAAGGATTACAGAACAGTTAGATTTGCATTTTGATGATTTTTCTACGAATTGTTATGTATTTTGAAAGTTCACAGCATGAGTTCATGTTAATTTGCAAACTAGCCCCTGGAATCTTTTACTTCCTTGCATCCAGGCCCTTGGCCGGACTTCACAGAACAGAGGAGCGGCGGCGGCCGTGTTTCCGGGGAGGAGGCTCGCCGGCGGTGAGGGGATTGCGGGGGAAAAGGTAGAGGAGACCGAGGTGGACCTCTGGGTGCTTGCGGTTGGGGCTGGGGTGGACGGAGGCGGGCTATCCACGAGCGCCGATGGCCGGCGGCGGCGGCGGTGCTCCGGCGGCGCTGGGCGGCGGTGGTCAAGCCGGTGAGCACCAGTGGGAGTGTGGGAAGCTCGCTGGGGGGTCGAGTTGGGCGGAGGGAGGCCGGAGAGGGGACCTCCACGGCGAGGTCGAGCTTCGGCGGCGACAATGGTGGGCAACAATGCTCCTGGGGCTCGCCGGCGGGGATGGCTCTGGGAGGCGGGGTTTGGAGGCTTCAGTGGGAGGTGAGGAAGGGGTCTGTGGCCTCGATTTTGGCTGAGGAGGGGCGGAGATGGTGGTTCCACGGCGAGGTAGGGGCGGCGGCGGTGGCCATGGCGTGCGGCGGCGCTCGGGGTGCAGGGGCGAGCTCAATTTTCTGCTCGGAGATGGGAAGGAAGTGGAGAGGGAGGTCGGGAACGCGTGCTGCGTGAGCCAAAGGGGAAGGAGAGGAGCGAGGGCGCAAGTGAGATAGAGAAGGGGCCCACGGCACGACGCGTTGTCGCCGTGGCGCTTCGAGCGGCCGTCCTCGGCATGCGCGCAGGGAAACGGCGCCGCGTGGCGAGGTCGAGAAGCGTCGAGAGGAACTGGGGATGGGGAGGCGGGTTTGGCCGGGGAGCTCGGTGCATGGCCGGCGACGCCGGCATCATCACGGCGCCTCCATGGCGTGAGAGGAAAAACAGAGGAGGGAGAGGGACGGAGTGAGGGCAATTCTGTAAATAGAGCAAAGTTTAAAATTTCCTTTTGTAAACTCAATTTTTCTCCACTTTCATGGCCTCAAATGAAAAACTTTTGAATATCAAACTTGCTTAAAATTTCGAGATCTACAACTTTCGTTTTAGTCACTTTTTCATTTGAAGCTTACTTTAAAAGTTAATTTTAAACTCTTGCAAATTCGAAAAACTACAACATTGGTTTTGGACAAAAGTTTCTCAAGTTTTTGCGGGGCAACTTGAAAAATCATGAACATGAAAGTTGTTCATCTTTCGAAAAACTACAACATTGGTTTTGGACAAAAGTTAATTTGAGCAATGGTTTAAATTTTATTTTTAAAATCTGTTCGTTACACTTTGAAAGATAAATTAAACATTTCGAAACTGTAATTTGAAGAACTCGTCATTTCATATACAAAATTTTACTTTCTCACTTTGACTTCAACTAGACTTTGGTTTATCGTGACATTAGTGACATGCCAACTCAATTTCTTATGCACATAAACACACATACACATAGACATTCATGCTTGCACATACATTCATTCTGATGCTTCTTGGTTAATGATGCATGATGACAGATTTAATTTCTCCTGCTTAACATTTTAAAAACCTGGGCCGTCACAGCTCGACCCGTACACAAGTAAGAACAACAAGAAAAACAGGGAGGACACAGGCAACCCACAAACCTAGATACGACCACCACCGAACCTGCGAAAAGATACTACAAGCCATATAGGGTGCAAAGGTCGACAATGTGACAAAAGGTGGCAAAGCATCCACTCGACCCACCGAGGCGGCAAAGCATCCGCCATTGTAGAACGACGACAAAGTATCCGCCAACGAACAGAAGGCGGCAAAGTATCCGACAGACGATGACCTTTGCAACCCAGACAATGTAGATGAAATGAGCGAAGGCAGGCAGACAACCACCACCACTGCCACCGGTAGAGCTTCCGAAACGATGCCTCCAATGAGGGAACGACGCCACACGCCATCATCGTCCGATCAAAGGTCAAGGTTTTCACCCGGAAAGCACATCGGAGCAGAGGGAAAAGCGGTGAAGAATGACGCCTTAAACAAGGTAAACGGCGCCCGAGGGCGTCGCCGTCATTGGTCCGCAAGCAGACCTAGGCTTTCGCCTCCACCCGATCCCTCCCCGAAGCCGAAGACCGTGGACCGGCATAGCGCAGAAAAGCCCGCCAGAGGACCGGCCGCAGACCCCAAGGCCCAGACATCCAGGACGGTAGCCCGCCCCGGGACGAGCGGCGGAGGCGCGGCAACGGCCGCCAGAGCTGCCACAGGCGTGGCAAACCATTGCCCAGGGCGAGCGACGGCGACGACACGGCCACCGGAGGCGCAACCCTGCCCCAGGCCGAGCGGCGGAGGCGCGGCAATGGCCGCCAGAGCTGCCACAGGCGTGGCAAACCACAGTCCAGGCCGAACGACGGCGACGACGTGGCCACCGGAGGCGCAACCCTGCCCCAGGCCGAGTGGCGGAGGCGCGGCAACGGCCGCCAGAGCTGCCATAGGCGTGGCAAACCACAGCCCAGGGCGAGCGACAGCGACGACACGGCCACCAGAGGCGCAAGCCTGCCCCGGGCCGAGCGGCGGCTGTGGCCATCAAGCAACAGGCCGCCCTAGGGCGAGCGGGCGGCGGCGCCCCACGCCCCACCGGAGCCGAGGCCCCAGCGGAGAGGGCGGCCTACCAGCGGGCCAGGCAGGCGCGAGCGGCAGCGCCCCGGACCGGCAGCCGGCGAAGCCAAAGGAGGGGCGCCCCAATCAGATCCACCCCAAGTGGACCCGGATCATGCGAAAGGACGCACAACAGGCCACTCACGGCGGCGACCGGAGGCCAGCGGCGACACCCCCCGGCGACCGGAGGCCAGCGGCCGGCGAAGTCGAAGGAGCGGCGCCCCGGCCAGATCCGCCCCGGGGACCCGGATCCGTCGAAGGGACACCCTGCAGGCCCCCACGGCAGCGACCGAAAGTCGGCGGCGACACAAGACAACAGTAGCGTTGAGGTTTGCAAGCTGAGGGAGAAGGGGAGGGGAGAGGTGAAAGAGAAGGGAAGGAAGGAGGTGAGCGAGGCCGACTTCGGCTGAGCCGCTAGCCGCCGCCGGTGGCGGCCGGAGGTGACCTGGCGGAGGGGCTCGGGAGGTGCAGCAAAATCGCCCCCGAGTCACTTGGGGGACGACGTGGGGGGGGGGGGGCAATCCACAGGGATGACCCCCTTATCTGCTCCTACTGGTATAAATTTTCGTATGGAAAACAAAGGTTATTTGAAACTGTATGGTGCAGTTTCTGAACATTTTCGAGATCACGCTTATGCAGTTTCTGAACATTCTCGAGATCTCGCTAATGCGGTTTCTGAGCATTTTTTGAGATGGAATTGGTCGGCCTTAAATCAAGGTGTCATTCCCATCTCAGACTGAAACAAGAACAGACGATAACTACTGTGAAAGTGAAACGAATCGCTGCCACTGAACATCCAGAACTAAGAAAACAATTACAGATTCACCTGCGCCTCGCCTCCCTCACTCCCGACTACACCCTCACGACTCACGAGTATCAAAAGAAGAAAAAAAATACTACACCCTCATGCGTCCAATGCCGCCCCGATCCCGTGCAATCTTGGCCGCCCAAACCTTTCTCGTCGGCCAAGAAATCTCCGGATGCCGTCCGTATGGTCGCCTGCTGCTCGTCAGGAGACGTCTGACAATAGGCGCGCGCACACCACGCCAGTACTCCACGCTTCGCCAGGCGAGTACGCCTTCATAAAACCTCGCCGCCTACGCCAGCAGGGAGCAGGGTTTAACTTCCCGTCGGGAAGTTATTTCCCGGTGAAGTCCGGGAACGGGAAACCGGACGGTTTCCGGCGTTTCCGTGCGGTTTCCGGCGTTTTCCGACTGGGTTTTCGTTTTTGAATCGGAACGAGAAACGGGAACCGCGGAAACCGCGTCGGTTCCCGTCCGGTTTTGTGAACCATGGCAGGGAGAGGGAGGAAGTGCCGCCGCCGTAGAGCCGAGCAGAGAGGCACGACGGCCGACGAGTCTCCCCCGACTACCGCGTCGCCCGTTCCAAAAGGTGAGCGCCATTGCCTCGCCGCCCCCCCCCCCCCCCCCCCTCTTCTCCTTCCTCCCTCGTTTCTCTACTCTGCTTGCGTCTCCTCCGGTCGTGTTGCAGGAACGCCCGGCCAAGCACTGACGCACGGCTCCGGCCAAAAGCCACCAAGCCGTAGCGGCGCTCACCGTGCGCGCGCAAACACATGCAGCCACATTGGGGTTCTCTTCTGATTTGGGGATGGGTTTTGTTTGTGTGCGTGATTATATTGCAGAACGTGCTTCTGGAGTTCGTGCGCGTGGTGGAGGCTGAGCAGGTGGTCGCCGGCACGCTGCACCACCTCACGCTTGAGGCCATCGAGGCCGGGAGGAAGAAGGTCTGCGAGGCCAAGGTCTGGGTCAAGCCGTGGCTCGACTTCAAGGAGCTCCAGGAGTTCGACCAACGACCTTCACCAACGCCGACCTCGGCGCCAGCAAAGGTTCACGCTCCCGCTCATGTGACCTTGCTATTGCTGGCAATATTTGTCTGCTTCCTGCTCTCTCTGACTGCATCTCGAGTTCAAGGGCTAGGGCCTGGGTGTTACAAATGCCTGTGTCTTACTTGGGATAGATGGACATGTTTTCCTTTGAAATCCAAATATGAAGGGATGCCAAATAGCCAATATGCCAGCAGTGGCTGGTCGGATCTTTTCCAGTTGAATTCAAAATTATTACTATTTTGAAGGAAATGGGGTTATGATTGTGAAACAGGAAGGTATCTGGCATTAGCACTCAATGGATTTGTTCATAATTTAGGCCTACAGTGCACCTTGGTCGTCCTAATGGAATGGGGAAATAAGTACACGCTGAGTTTTGGTCTTATCCAAGGGGTTCCAAGCATCACCTTCGGGGAGGCATGATGTACAGTCATATTTGTGAGTGGGTGTTCAGCTTGACATTAGTACTGATAAAAGGGATTTCGGGCTGAGCTTTGCTGTTTGTAGCCTCAAGTGCAACAGGGTTTTAGTCAAATTGTGCAACATCAGTCGTAACTTGAAAAAATGGGATTTCCGATTCTGAGTCGCTTTAAGTTGTCAGCCTTGCACAAGTGCTCTTGAGAGCCAAGAAGAATAATAGCCTAGAGATCAACTTGATAGGCTGATAGATGGGGTGGCATTTTTTACCCCCAAGGTTCTTGAAAAATGAAGGTCAGTCTTTTTTCTTTTAATTTAATAGTCTGTTTGCTAGATGGTGAGCATTGTTGCACGCTCTCTGGTTTGCTCAGTTGCATTACGTTGATAAATTTGATTACTCATGTAGTTTTTTCATGTTCTGTTTGGGGTTAAATCTGGGATATCTTTTTGACACTGGACGCATGTTCAGTTGATTGCTAGATGGTGAGCATTGTTGCACGCTCTCTGGTTTGCTCAGTTGCATTACGTTGATAAATTTGATTACTCATGTAGTTTTTTCATGTTCTGTTTGGGGTTAAATCTGGGATATCTTTTTGACACTGGACGCATGTTCAGTTGATCACTTGTTACAATTGGCTGATAATCGCAAATGTGCCCCTCCCTAACTTGGCCCTAGTCAGTGGCTTATGTCTTCCACCTTTATGTTGATGTTCTGATGATCAGAGCATGTAAATTTCAATTGTGAACTAGTCAGTTCAGCACTTCAGCTAACTGTGCAGTCTATGCCAAGCCTCGGTTCTTGGTGGGGCGCCTTAGCGCCTAATAGCCTGTCACTATATCATGCTCCCAGCAAACTGGCGTTTCACCTATCTGCAGCATAAGTTGACTGCTACCATGAACACATCACACATTTAGTAAATTTTCACACTAGGAAAAGTGTCTCTCATTAAGTTTCTGCAATTTGTCTAATTTCCATCTTCAACAATATGATTTCAGATGCAAAATCCTGTAAACTTTGCCATGGATCTCCACCAACCCTTCATCGACCCTCACGAACTGGTACGTCTTCTACTTTGCTTTGTTGTGCTTTGTTATTCCGTCTAGATCTTTACTGACTTTTTTGAACTGAAGATCTCTACTGACTTGCTTTGTTTTTTTATATGATAGCTTGTTGGTGCTTAGCTTCACCGCTTCCAAACGATGGAAGAGTTGGTGGACTCGGCTACAGAAGCTTATGATGGCAAGCGATGGATAGAAGGAGAAGAAGCATCCGCAATGATACTCAACCCGGCTCCCTTCATGTGGCATGGCCCATTGGACGATCGCCTCATCTACCGGGACTGCTTCTTCATCCTGACGTATAGGAATCGTCTCGGTGAAATAGGCCAGGAGTCTGGTGCTGAGGAAGACAGATGGCTGATGTATGCTCCAGAGCCTGAGCTGAGGGAGGACAAGATCTGTGGTATCATTAAGAACAAAAGGAGGAACAGAAAGCCAAACGACTCCGACAACATACCATTGATCCGATATGTTCGCCCGTGTTTAGATGCAGCCCAAATTCCAAAAGTTTTTGAAAACGGGCCACTTTTTGGAATTTTGCAACTAAACGGGCCTGTGTAAAGTTTTGGAATCTTGGCCCGTAAAGTTTTGGAATTTTGGGCCGTCTACTGTTGCGTCCAGTCCTGGACGCATATACCCCCCCTCACGGGTCACCGATCCCCTTCTCCTCCATTCGCACTCCCGAGCCGGAACCCTAGCCGCCGCGCTCTAGCTCCCCCACGCGGTAGACCACCGCCATTCTCTCCTACCCAGATCCACCGCAGTTTCGGCAAAATCCGGCCACTCGTCCTCCAGATCCGGCGTCCTTGCACCTGCCTTGGCGATGGACGAGTACGACAACGATGGATCCGGTGACGCGGCCGCGTTCGGCAACGACGACGGCTACGGCGCCGCCGGCACGTTCGGCAGCGACTCTGACTCATCAACGTGATGGCGCTGGAGGATCCACCGGCGGATCCAGGGGCCGCGGTGGACGTCGTCGCGGGCCGGCCGCAGCAGCTTCCGACGACAACGAAGCCGCAATGGAAGACGACGCACCCCCGCAAGTCCCGGTACAGTTCTAATGTCTTGATTTAATTTTGTTTGTGGCGTTTGTTCGTAGATGCAGTCTAGATCTATGATATTATGGTATGGCATCACTTGATTCGATCTATTGCTTAGCTATATCCCTGGTACTTGCTTTCACTGGTACTTGCTTACTAAACATGTGAGAGTATGCATGGTTTTAGAATCGAATTGGCAGGGCACAGTGGAGTCCACAGAATACTCTAAAGTTTTGCCAGATTTATTGTGACCAGGGCACAGTGGAGTCCACAGAATACTCTAAAGTTTTGCCAGATTTATTGTGACCAAATTGACATGGGCAACTGTGTGAGGGGTAGCATGAGCAAATGGGGTTGGAGAGAAGTGACAGAAAGGTTCTATGTGGCCACTGATTTGGTCCATGACAATGAGCAGTTTGGCAATAGGGTACGGCAGCTCAAGGCACTATGGGGATTCATCCAGAACCTCCGTAACAAGTTCACAGGCCTGGGGCGTAGAGAAGATGGATCTGTTGTTGCAAGTGATGCTTGGTGGGCAGAGAACACAAAGGTAAACAACGCTCACATATATCACTATTACATGCACAGGTACACAAAGGTAGACTTCTACAATTACTTACATACGTTAGCTGTTGTGCAGGGCCATCCTGAATGGAAGAAGCTGAAGGATGGCTGGCCTGAGTACCTGCCAGAATTGGATCGCATGTTCTTAGGAGTTGCAGTAGATGGGTCCAGCGCATATTGTGCTGGACAGAACAACCCAACTCAAATCATTAGCAGTGAAGAAGAAGAAGACAATGATGATGCCAACCTTACTCCAGCCAGCTGTGGGAGCAAGAGGAGCAACAGCACCTGCAGCACTGCAACTAGTCCCAGCAAGAAGACGAGGAGCCCAACGCTTCGTCTCATGGACAGGAACATGAGCAACTTCTGCATAATCCTGGAGAATAAGAATCATGTGATGCGAGACATTTGGAATGATAAGAAGAAAGTGATCAAGGACAAGCAAGCCGCCTTGGATATCAAGATATCCAAGGTGCTAGCAATGGCTAGGCAACTGGGGGCAACCGAGGCCACTCCTGACATGTGGATTGGTGTGATGAAGATCATCCAATCTGAACGGGTTATGTCTTTCTTCATCCAATCGACGGAAGAAGGACGCCTTGCTGTTATTAAGCACCATGCCGGGGTCGGCAACTAGAACCTCTTATCATGCATTTGAAGTTAATGTATTAATGTGGCGTGTAGGTGTGGAACTATGGGTGTGATGTGTCGTATTTGAACTATGTGTGTTGTGTATGTTATTTGTGGCTGCTGTTATGTATGTTGTGTATGGTATTTGTGATTGTTGTTATGTTGTTATTTGTGTGATGTGTGAATGTGACATGTTGTGTACCAGGTGTGCTAGGGCTGCATGATCTTATTTCCTGCATGCAACTATTACTGACTTGTGGTTTTTGCTGTTGATGTGTGCAGGATGTTGAGGCACCAGTTGATGAAGAAGAAGACTCTGAAGATGAGGACAAGTGGGATGATGAATTCTTTGAGATGTTCATGGATGATGAGATTGAACTTGCGTACCTCTACGGTATGTACGACTATGCTGCCCATATAGACAAGTACTACAATAAGGCTCCTTATAGGCAACCAAAGTTGAGTGGGTTGGAGTGGGTGCAGTTAAAACTAGGTAGTGTTTATTCCTGCTACAACATGTTTAGAGTGACCCCAGAACTTTTCTATTGATTGCATGACCTATTGGTAGATACATATGGACTGAAATCTACACAAAAATCAACATCTCTTGAGGCATTAGGATTGTTCCTCTGGGTTCTAGGTGCGCCTCAATCTGTTAGGCAAGCTGAGGACAGATTTGAGAGACCTCTAGGAACTGTTCACATCCTTTTGCATAGAGTGTTGAAGGTTGTGCTTAAGCTTGGTGCGGACATCATTAAACCTCGTGACCCACAATTTAGTACTAGGCATCCTAGAGTGAGAAACCCTAGGTTCTATCCCGAATTCAAGAATTGCATATGGGCTATAGATGGCACTCACATACCTTTGATGGTGCCATCTGACAACTTAGTTCAGCACATGTGTCGCAAGGGCATGACAACACAGAATGTGATGGCTGCTTGTGACTTCGATATGGTGTTCACATTTGTCCTTGCTGGATGGCCGGGTTCCGTTCATGACATGAGAGTGTTCGATGATGCAATGACAACATACATCAATGTCTTTCCTCGTGCACTTACAGGTACAGAGCTTGGATGGTAGTTCAATTGGCATGTCTAATTGCAAAAATTGGCACTTACAGGTATGTGCTGCTGTAGGGAAGTATTATCTGATGGACTCCGGGTACGTGAACCGGCCTGGTTTCCTTTCTCCTTACAGGGGAACAAAGTACCACATTCAAGACTTTCAAAACGCCGCAGAACCACGAGGTAAAAAGGAAATGTTCAATTATGCACATTCATCTCTGGGAAATGTGATCGAAAGAGCCTTTGGTGTACTAAAGATGAAGTGGCGCATATTATCTAAGGTTCCATCGTATCCACCCAACACACAGACACATACAATTGTTGCTTGTTTTGCTTTGCACAACTTCATAAGGCTGAGTGCGCGAATACGATACAGAATTTAAGTACCTAGACAATAATGTCAATTTTGTGCTGCCTGAGGCTTACTTGGATCAGCCAGAATGTGTTCCTCCTCCAACGCCTGATGACTGTGCAGAGATGAATGCATTTCGTGACTCAATTGCGCCGCGGTTGTTTAATAGGGCTTGAAATTTGTGTGTTCGAAGACTTATATGTTTCCTGTACGTTTTTTGGACTTGTAATTTTCCTACATTCGTGGTCAGTACTGTAATAATTTTTTTGATGGTTTTCAGACATTATTTTTCTGTACCATTTGCACTTCAATAAATTATTTGCATCTATGCCACCGAGTTACATGAAGTTTGCATGGCGGACATGCAAACTTGCATGCATCATGCAACCAGTCCTTTGGCTTTGAGGAGAGAGTGGGACCGGACATCGCGCGGCCCGACCCCGACCTGATGTTGCTCCAGTACCAGCTCGTGCCCCAGGCCAAAAAGAACGATCGGGTGGCCGAGGCCGCAAATCGCGAGCAAGAAATACAGCAAGAAATTCTGCAAGGCCATCGCGCGCCGCAGCCCGGCCCGGTGAGGCCTTACGGCATCTGGCCCAATTTCAACGGCGGCGGCGCAGGCGGTGGCGGTGGCGGAGGGGGAGGGGGAGGCGGCGGCGGCGACGGAGCTGGCCGTGGGCGCGGCGGCAGTGCCGACGATCCCATCATCGACGCCGTGCCACTGGCGTGGGCCCCTCCAGTGGCGGAGCTTCACAAGGGCCAAGGGGGCCCATGGCCCCCCTGGCTTTGCAAACTTTGCACTATATGAACAGTAATATTGACACTATTCATCACTGTAGTATAAGGATGACCCCTTGTTCTTCCGATTTCTTCAATCAAGCTCCGCCAGTGGGCCCCTCCACCGCCCGGCCGTGGGCACGGCGGCAGCGCCGACGATCCCATCATCGACGCTGTGCCACTGGCGTGGGCCCCTCCACCGCCCGGCCACGTGCGCGGCGGCCGGCGGCCGCGCCGGAGCTGGCCGCAGCGGCCGCAACGACGGCGCCGACGACGATGACCCACTTATGGACATCGGCAGCGAAGGCGTTCCGCATCCTCGTGTACACGGCAGGGGCCATGGCCGCACGGGTGCTGATGCTGGCCCCGTGGCGCCGCCCGTGGGCCGGGGTCCTGGTGCCCGTGGAGCGGCGCCGGTACTGCCAGCGGGCAGGGGAGCCGGCGGCCGCGGGCGAGCTGCGGCGCGCGGTCAACGCTGAAGGACCGGACTACACTTTTACTGTATATGAGTCTTCTGCTAATAATTACTGCGCGGTCATCGCTGAAGGACCTATTGGTGCCCGTGACGCGGATAACATAGTCTTTGTTAGGTCTATAGAGTTTTAGTCTTATGCTTTTTTACTGTATATAAATCTATGCTATAGTCTTGTGCTACTGTAGTAATTACTATTACTAAATATACCATGTTAGGCTAACTGTAAGCAAATGTTATTAGCATATTTTTTTGTTAACGGCGAAGTATGGCTTTTTTTTCATCTCCATCTACTTATAATGAAAAACGTCTGCGATTTTGGTGTCGGCCCCACTTCTAAATATCATGTATTTCTTTGTTAACCCCGGCGCCTCTTGTTAATTCCAAGCCATGTGGTGCCACTGTAGAAGTTGCATAGGTTGTTTAAACTCTGGAGGGTGTAGTCACCATTTTAGAATTAATGCATGAAACTGTCGATACGAATATAAAGTGACATTTTAGAGAGAATGCATCTCTGTCTTGGAGTGATCCAATGTTCCTTTCATATTGTTGAATTGATTACAAGTACATTTTAAAAAAACTGTACAATGTTGATAGTTTCCAATACACCTTTTTCTCATGGTAAACGCCAAGCAGCTTGTAGGGCGTCCACGGTCCACCGCCAGCGGGCGGCGGCCTCCAGCGTATCAGCTTCAGCTTTTTTTTAATTATTTTTATCAAGTATCAGCTTCAGCTTGATTAAAAGGGAATCAGATCCCCTGAGAGCATCTCCGAGAGTTTGCCAAACTAAGTTGCCATCCTTGTTTTTTTGGAAAAACACACAAAATCTGTCTCCAACAGTTTGCCATATCACTTGGTAAATTTTAACAAGTTGGTAAAAAGAGCTCCTCAGCGCGCAAATATACGCGCGCGTATCCGACTCCGCATCAGCGCACGGCAAGCGCTCCTTCTCCCGGGCGCGTCTCCTGTCGTCTTCTCCCGCGCCTCCCCGTCGTCTTCTCCTGCCCGATGTGGGACGGCGCCAGCGGCCGCGGCGGGGCTGGGCGGCGAGTGGGCTGGGTTGGGCTGTGCCCTCGTCGCGGCGTCGGCGGGGATCAGGCCGATTCGGCCGGAGGAAGCAGGGTAGCTTCTGCCCGCGAGCGGCAGCGGCCGGTTGGGGCGCGGCCATGGCGACGGCGAACTGGCAGCAGCGCTGTAGGGCGCAGCAGCCGGCGACGGCGGACTGCGGCGGGGCTAGGCGGCGGGTGGGGAGTGCGGCGGGGCTGGGCGGTGTCCTGGTCGCGGCGTTGGTGGAGATCAGGCCGATTCGGCCGGAGGAAGCAGGGTGGCTCCTGCCCGTGAGCGGCGGCGGCCGGTTGGGGTGCGGCCATGGCGACGGCGAACTAGCAGTGGCTCTGTAGGGCGCAGCAACCAACGACGGCGGACTGCGGCGGGGCGGGGCGGCGGGGCTGGGCGGTGTCCTCGTCGCGGCGTCCTCATCGCTCGCGCACCGGTGGTGATTCTTGCCTGCGAGCGGCGGCGGCCCTGTTGGGGCGCGGCCATGGCGATGGCGGACTGCAGCGGTTCGTCCGTCGCCTAGGAAGAGGAAGGGCAAAAGTCCAAGACTGGAACTTTTTGCTGGGTCTTGATGTAAAAAGCCTAGAGATAAAGGATTTACATATATGGGCTTGGTTAATTTGCTAAAAGTTTTGTATTCACTTTGCAAAAGTGTTTTTCTTTTATCCTTTCCGTCAATTGCATTTAAATAGCTAAAACTTTAATTTTGGGGAGTGAATTATGCCAAACTGTTGGAGATGATACCTTTTTTACTTGGTATATATTTTAGGGAGTTGGCAAATCACAAGATTTGCCAAGTAAAAATTGCCAAACTCTTGGAGATGCTCTGAGGTCGGCAAAATCGACTTGTCTCTGCAGTCACACATCTGAGCCCTTGAATTCCTATCCAACCGTTGGCGTGAGCTGCCCCGCTTGGCTTGCTGGGCCGGCCCAACATCAGCCACAACGCACGTATAGCTAGCTGTTGCGGTAATTTTCTGGGGCGAATCATCGCTGCGTTGGCGCCGGGCTCCTATTTTTGGCGCAAGCAGTGGAGGTCATGCACCGGCGATCGCGGCTCAGGTTCCTGCTTGTGCTCTCCAAACTGGTGCCAAAATCTAACTTGTGTCATCTGTTTCTCTCCATCGGCAAACTGCTTGTTTCTATTTCTCTGAACTATTTACAGAACTCATAGGTATGCAAGCATGTTGCAATCGAGATCCCTATTGCTCAAATCAGACTCCATCTGTCCACAACCGAGGTCCCTGCCAACGAAATCGAGCTCCTAGCTGCCGGAATCGAGGTCCCCATCAACCGAATCAACTCCCAGCTGCCAGAGTCGAGGTCCCCATCAACCAAATCAAGTTCCCTGCCACCATAATCGAGCTTCCCACCTCTGAGCTTGAGCTCGCTGCGGGCCAGATCGAACTTCCAGCCGGAGCGTCGCGATGGTACATATGTCATATGTGAGCTCCGGGGAGGTGAGGAACCCCGCGCCACAACTAACCACGGGCCGGCAACGCTGCGGCGACAAAGTTCGACGGCTTGACCGCGATGGCCGGGGACGGGGAAGAGGAACGCTACCGAGGTGGAAGCCGTGCTAACGTGCCACGCCGCCGGATCATGGAGGGGAGGGGAGCGCCGGCGAGGTACTTCGAGCGTCGCGGCGGCGGCCGATTGGGAAGGGGAACGGCGGTTATCGGCGACGGCGACGGCGACGAGTTTGCACGAGTCGCGGCCAGAAGAGTCGCTAGCCACTGGGCTGATATGGGCCGGTAATAAGCCCGTGAGATTGAAGTTTGTCTAAGTCACGGTTGGATACGAATTCAAGAGCTCAGATGCGTGACTGCAGAGACAAGTTGTTTTCGCCGATTTCAGACTTCAGAGGATCTGATTCCGGATTAAAAGGCCTCTCGTTTGGCCTCGTCCCCGCAATCCATCCACGGGAAAAATGGAACACGAGTCCATCACCCACGAGCTCCGGCTGTTTTGCAACAACACCCTCTATTTTGTTAATAATAACAACTAATCCAGCATGTCCATAACAAATAGTAACCGCGTTCTTATATTTTTTTTATATATGCCCTCGTGTTAAAATTTAATTCAACTTAGAAGGGAAAATTCGATTGTGCTGTTATTTATAAAAAAACCCTCGAGGCACTTTTTTGAAAGATTTTTTTTAAAGACTAGTGAATGTCCGTGCATTGCTACGGGTGAAATTAGACCATGCTAATACAATAAAGCGTGATGACATATAATAAAATACATAAGCTACTGAAAAGGAGGGAGCATATTATTGAATCCAAAAGACGTTGCTTAAAGCCCAAACATGGAAGAGGCACCTAAGTACATATCTGCTCTGTCCGACACATCATATATGATGCGTGTTTCTATATTTAGAAAAACCACAAGTCCTTAACTTTGTCCACTCAAGGAAAACCCTAAAAGAGAATCCTAGTTAAATTTATTTCTCAACATATTTAAGCTCCACAAAATTTGATCCTCTGTTATTTGCATGCTGATAAAGACCCATGTTCCTGAAGAGTGAAAATTCTCAACTTCTTAGCCTAGATTTCAAGGTAATAGCATGATCAGAAACAATAATACAGCTCCTCCAGTCCTTCTGGCCTAATGTGCTAAACTTGAAAGACATGGGAAAGCATCGGCTATAATTCATCAGATGTATATAAACATTATACAATTTTCATCCATTAGAATTTAATTAGGTGTCATATTAGAATTAAGTCATCATGTATCAATTAACAGGATCACAAACATAATCAAGCCATCATCGATCAAACTGTAGAGGGCAAAAGATATTTAATTGGGCAACGAAATTACCTGGAAGCTTCCATCACCAACGGAGGCAGTCACACGAAATCACCAGGCAATGCACCCAATGACCACCAATTTGAGTATTGTATTTGGAATTCATACCTGCAGCATCAAGCAATTCTTGTCAGAACAAGTCACAAAAAATTCTTGTCATGCTCCTTTAGCCTACCATCGTCGATATTGGCCTAACCAGTCATGAGCTGACAAGTTCAACAAGTTTTCTTAGAGCTTTTCTTTCATCCTATTTGAGCTCACTTTCATCTATGATTATTTTTTCACACTTCTTTGCTTCTTTTGTTTCTGTAATATTATAGCTATGCCATCTAAGAGTTGTTCATGATGCATCATCAGCTCTTAAAATTATCTGTAGTAAGGATGATCCATGAACTTTTGATGCTACGTTAGCTTTGATCAGAGGTCTCCAAAACCTTATTATCCCAAAAACACAATTCATCAGAAGAAAGAAGCGGAAGTGAGGATGCATAGATGACAGAAATTGCAGATTCAAAATTTTTGATCAAACAAAGATGAAAGACTTACGTTTTGGGATATCTCTTTCTCGATGTTGTTCTTGCTTAAGTTCTCACATATATTCTCCACACTTAAACTAACATATATCAAACATTTGATGGATAGTAAAAATAAGAAGGGCAACATTGAGGCTCTATAGAATGACCATACCTGATCGATTCTTGCTCACATTCTGATTCTTGCAACACACGGCAGGGTTCGTGCTCAAATTCTGATTGATTCTTTCAATGTAATTTCATTATCCTTTTGAAACCTAATGGCTTTTCTATGTGGCATTGCCATCTTGAAATAATTGTTTGGAGGATTATGCAGAGAAATAAGATCACCTGAATATAGTTTTCAACTATTATGGAAGCTATGATACTGAACTACGTAAGTGCTAATCTAACTGTATGTTCTTTTACTATGATATTCCTACTGACTAAATGCTACAAAGATACTATGAGCAGGATTTGCAATTCGAATAGTCTAACAAAACAAATGAAAATGCTCAATTGAATTCCAATATGACGAAACTCAGTTTGAGGTTAGTTTCCAATGCTCAAATGAACTCGAATAGCCTGACATACCAAAGCTTTGCAGAAGATAAGGCACGATGCAATTATGTTCCTGCTATTTTTTACTGAACACCTGAATTATCATATTAGTACACACAAACATGAAATGCTGCATAAGAATTAATATATGAAGGATTAAACAAACCTGAGTATCAACTGCTTTATACTGTTCGGGCTTTTTCCTACCATTTTCTCTATGACAAGGTTTCTGCTTGCAGCCAGCAAAATACAAGAAATGAAATAAAAGTTAAGACACACTATGTAGGCACACTATTGTTTGTTTAGTATGATTTAACTACATACACACATCCTCCTCATGCTGGAATATTGAACTAAAACCTGCAGGATGCATGGACCTTGACAGACACAGATATAACTTTCAGTCATGAGGAAATACACAGATGTGCTGTGCTAATGATACGATAAACAGGTGTAGCGTTATTGTAATGGTCCTTACTTCCCATGGTTCAAATCCTACTACTAATACTAATATTTCGAGCTGAACCAAGCCTCACTAATACTCGGTTCCATTAATTCACTCCCTAATAGGCAAGTAAATGAGAATCTGAATTTGCTAGCTTAGTACTGCTATCCAAAACTTCGCCACACAATGAAAAAAAGTGGTGCAGCACAGAAGCTAAAAGTATATAGCAATCATAAGTGGTTGCCACATCCATTGTATCAAGGATACCATGATTTCATTTGTGAGAGTGAACTCTGTTGTGGTCAGCATTGAGTTGATGACCTTTGTTACCACCGAAGCAGCACCAGCTGGAGAGATTCCCTGTGTTCCTATCGAAATCGAATTGCAGCCCAATCCAATCTCTAGCAGTAGCAACTCTCAAATCTTCTCAGCTCCTCATGCCGCTTCTCTTTCCCCACCGCGCAGGTTCAATATCAGCAGAGCAAGCCCGCAGCTTCTCTCCTCCATCTCCCTCAAGTCAACAGCAACACCCTTTTTTCTTCCACTGCAAGTGCCTTTGCACCACATCCAGCCACCTCCAATGCACTAGCATTCTCCCGTGTGCTCCCCATTGTGGGCATAAACTCTTACATGGACGATACCCTGAATGTGTTCGATGAAATGGGCAGAAGGTATACATTTTTACCCTTCAATTTTGCTTGCTGATTTTGCACAGCTACCATGTATATCAGTTATGCTTGGCATATGTAGTTCAGAGTTCAATGTAGAGATGTGCTAGTCCTACACATACACTTGATGAGCTCAGTGCAACTGATTGCAATTGATGATCACGGTATCCTTGTCCTAGACATACGTTTTTCTTACGAATTGATGTGGTGGTTCTTTACCATTGGTTATCATCAGGCTAATTCTTTTTTTTTTGAAAGAATCATCAGGCTAATTCTTTGTCACCTTGCTGTCAGTATGTCATATTTGCAAGTTACAAGTTCTTAATACACTCAAATTCAGTTTTGCCATATGTGTTGATGCATATTTATTTAGCTACTCATAAAAAATCCCCACTACAATCAGATTGTGTTTACCTTATTGCTAAAATTATTCTTTTCTAACCTCGCCTTCTAGGTTTCCAATTCGAAGAGATACAGAAAAATAATGATTGTGTACGATTTTTTCCCTGTCAGCTACAGAAAAAATAGAGAAGCAAGGATGGTTGCAGGTTTGCAACATGGTGGAAATGGGTGCTTCAGGGCAAAGAGCAACATGGTGGAATTGTTGTGGGCTTTTTGATGAATTTTCTAGTTCAGATAGATAGATAAAGGTGAGATGGTTTTGTATCTCATTTCTCATGGTAATTTAGTCACTAATGCTTTAGTGAGCCAGTGTCATCGAAGTATGATGCCTGTATCATGTCCTCATTGTGCAACAGAAGGCCTCTGGTTTTATTATTCTTCCTGCTCTCCAATGTTTACTTCTAATTTTGTGTGGTTTCTTAACAGGATGGTAAATTTCCAATAGAAGTTGCTCCATCCAGAGGATGGGCGGTATGCGTTGAGATTCTTTTGCCTGTAACAAAACCTTTGGAGAAATTTGCAAACCTGAGCATTCCTCAAATGCTTAAACAAGAAGCAAACGTAAGTTCAGAGACACAGTTTGGAAATATTTCTCATTTTTCTACTGAATATAATGGCTGAATTGATGTTGGTAACTGTTATGAAGACTTCAATATATATTTTTATAGATACTGATATTGTGATATGATTTTAATTTGCCTTTTGGCTGTATATGAGCTGTAGGCAAGCCAACACAAAGCACCTATGGCTGTTGCTGATGGCGATGTTGCATACTAGGAGAAGAAATATGCTCATGCACTGAGGTGCTATTGTTCCTTAATTTGGCTAAATTGACATTGATTTACTTTGCTGCCGCCTGCTGGTTGGTACTAAGGGCCCGTTTGGTGGTGCGGCTCCAGCTCCGGCTCCGCTGGCAGCTCCTGCGGGAGCCGCACCAAATTGGGTGCTCCATCGGCAGCTCCTCCTGCATCAAATTGGGAGAGCCGGAGCCCTTTTTGGGGTGCTCCGGTGCTGCTCCAGCTCCGGCAGCTCCGGCCGCTGGAGGAGCCCTCCCAAACGGGACCTAAAATGTTTATGAGATTTAAGCATTGAACACGAAATTGTTGTGTGCCTAGATGATAGGAGCAAGATCAATGAAGGAGAATATGGAGGTTCTCCAAAACCTGAAACTGGTGTCTACGGAAAATGAAAATAGCAACAAGGGCTATTCAGTCCTCTTTTGTATTGGATAGTATCTGAATCAATTGAAGCTTCAAGTGCAGGTATATTTGTAGTTTATGAAATGTAGTGTTTGGCTAGGCTCATGTGATGGATTGTTTAATTCTTAAAACATGTAACTATATGACACCGTTGATTTATTCTCTGCCCAATTGATTATGCAGTGGTACACAAAGGAGCAGATCCAAAAATGAAAAAAAATTCTCGAGCTGAACTTTATTAGACCCCAATTCACCAGGTCTCTTTGATCATCTTTTGGTAAATGATGACGTTGAAACTTGCTGTGAAAAATTTGAAGGTAATTCATGCAGATCATTGCTACCTTGCCTAACAATTTTACAATGCAAGATGCCAATTATGATCCTCATCTTTTCTGAATAATTGCTATTGTAACCCGCAGAAGTTGCTTTCTCCAGATGACTATTAGGAAGATTCAAATGATCTTTGTAAGTTTATGAACTTTGCTGCTTGCACTTTCTACTGATGCTGCTGTGTATATTGTTTGATAGCAAATCAGTTATCAAGGATGGCAAAGCAAACTGCAAGTTACTCTATCGTGTCCAAAAATGACTCAGAAATTTTGTTGCAATTGAGGGCCCATTTGGTGGAGCTCCGGCTCCGGCTTCTCCCCGCTTCTCCCCGCGCCACATCATCCTCGGAGCTGGAGCTCCACCAAACAGCTGAGGTAGTGGAGCGGCTTCTGCTGGGATGGTAGAGGAGCTGTTTTTTGCCGTGCATGCTGGAGCCACAAATACAGCTATATGGCTCCGGCTCCGCACAAGGAGCCCTCCCAAACGAGGCCTGAGAGACATGAAGCAAAAACTGGAGCTACAAGCTTGTTAGATGATGAGGTGGTCCTTACACTTGTTTTCTGTATCTGAAATTCTCCACATGCCAGAACTTTATTTGTCGGCTTTTCAAAAAAGAACTTGATTTGTCAGCTTTTCAAAAAATAACTTGATTTGTCATCTCTCTCTGGAGGTGCTCCTGGATGAACAAGGGGCCTTAAGATAAACTCAATTAACTCCTTTTGATAATAGCTTATATGGGTGATTTAGATGACCCAAAGCATTCTTCCAAGACTGCAGAACTGCTGACATGAGTTTTGGATCAATTGCATGAATGAAAGCTTCAGTAATACCATAGTTATGACAAAAAGGATATGGAATTTATTTTGATTTGTTATTCGTTTATGCTCGAATGAAGTGAAATCTTAGCGAGGGATTGTACCTTCTTTTTGAGGTTTGGTATACTTTACAGCTGTACAGTTCGTCAAATGATGATAACAATATAGGAGCCTATTTAATCATCTTATGATAGTAAAGGGAGAAAAATTTATGTTGTTTTAAATATCATTTGATTATACTGCTGGATTTTATTATTGAAATGGTATGGGCTTAAATATCATTTGATTATATTGCTGAATTTGATTATTGAAACGGTAGGGTGCGCACGCGGAATATTCTAGTCTACTAATCTACCCAACCCATATGTCAGCTGCTACTCACGGTTTGGGTTGGGTTACCTGAACCATGCACAGGCCTAACTTAATGTCAATCCTAGCGTGGGCAGCGTCGCTGCCTGCTGTCAAAATCCTTGTAGAGACGCCCGGAATACTCTGAATGGCTCACACATTTATGCAATGATCAGTTTCTTTTTAACATCAACTCAGGCAGCTCTGCGACTGCGAGTAAATTTAGCACGAAGCAGTCACTGGGCACACCTGGGTAGCTCAAGACTGCAAAAATAGATGTATATAGTAGCAACGTGCAACAAGCGTGCTTTTAATTGCAATGCTGCCGAACCATGTAATGTTAATTATCACACTCTTGTTACCGGAAGTTCAAAACCTCCCTAGACATCTAATTAATTAAAGGCACCTCCCTAGACAAATAAGTAGCTCAATGGCAAATACCAGGGATGCTACAACAGTTAATTAGCTGTTCCAACATGAAGATAGCTAGATAGCGAGCAAATTGTCACAACCACAAGAATAACATTGATGATAGATAGTGGTAAGAAAATCTGTCACAACCACTGGGAACTACTCTCCTTGTGCATGGATAACATAGCATGCCAATAATTAAGGCTGTGAAGATAACGCTGTGGAGAAGGAACACCAGGCACCACCACCAATCCACCATGTTACAGGCAGAGCCATTTACGCCTAGTAGGACACAAGTAGGAAAGCAGGCGTCAAGTCAGTGACTGGTATAATAGTAGAAAAGACACCCACAATGAAGCGAAATCTATGAATTCCAAAATATGCATAAGGCAAAAGTGTGTGGCCTAGATGTGAAACTGCATAATCATTTGGCTTGCAATGATGGACAAACTAGCATCTCCAATCAGGAAATTAACACTATCTTTGTACAACTTCTGGAAACATGCCAGAAGTGTGTGTCTCTTTGCTAACACTATCCTAGCAAAAAATACCTTTGTTTTCTCTTTGTTAATCAAGTTCAGTGCCAACAGAACAAAATCTTGCATAGCAACAACTAACAAGTCATAGGTTATTGTAAATTTGTAATATAGACAACGTTGCAATAAATGACAACCATAACATTTCAACTAGCTCTAATTGTGGTTGCGATGCTTGGGAATGTATCTAAGAAGATAGTGTTCCAACTAGATGCTCTCCATGCTCAGGTAGAATCAGATTGTGTTGCATCAAGGCCATTACTTCTAATTCTTTTGGAGCTTTGTACTAAAATCTGTGAGATCATTTTTAACCCTGCATCCACAGATGGGTGCAACTAGTAGTCCATATGTTCAGTTAAGTGCAGTTGCAAAGATGAAGCAGGAAAATCTTGTTTTCCTCTTAAGAAAATGTTTGTTGTCTAGCCAAGATGTAATAATACATCTTGTGCATTATAGCAATACTTGTAACTCATACACACATCTTTTTTTTTCAGTATTCTCTAAAAAAATAGCCAATCACCACTAGTAGCAATTCCATTGTCAAATCCCTAAGTACTTAAGTAGGCATTCAAACTCTTAATTTTCATATGGCCCACTGCCTTTTGAACAGCTTTGATGAACACAAACTTATCATTTAGCCAACTTGCTTTCAGTGTGCCTCAAGAAGGAATATTGTGGCTTAGGTAGACCAGACCCTAAGGTTATTAGGATCATGGATAAGAAGTTTATTCATTCCTGTGCTGGAAACCTCAGTTCTGGGCTGCCTAAGTTGCAAAAATGGGATGTATATCACATATAGGGAGAACATGTAAACACATAAACCTACTTTTTGGTCCTTTTGCAACGCAATTGGACCAAGGGCAGGCCCCTGGAACTCAAAAAATCATCACCGCTAGCAAATGGCATTACATCCTGGATACCATCTATCTAACTAAAAGGGAAAGCAAGAGGCACTATGTTGATTCGGGACTGTGAACAGTATCACTTTAATACTAGAAAAACACCCCAGGAATTAATCAATTGGCTGCAGCCAGCCAGCACATAAAAAAAAATGCATAGAACAGATACATTGCCTCGGAGGCCAAATTTACCCCAATTCGCCACTTTCCCTTCACCCGCCACTTTGCCGTCTTCCCCAAAAACTTTATCTGCCCCTTGTTCCTAAAGGAAGAGAGGAGGAAAAACAATAAGCTTACCTAACAGCACAAAATTTTTCAGGATAAGGAACATCAATGATGGAATGGAAAACAAAAAACAGGTAACTGACCATATTTGACGATAGCAACATGTGTTGATATGGTAGATAATGCTACGAGGACTTGATACAGCATTAGGACTTGATACAGCATTTGCTATGATAGATCTGTCTAATGCTGGCAACAATGTACCTCTGCTGAGGTGGTATTCAGCAAAACAGTGTCCCTCTCTATAGTAAAAGACAATGGTGTCACCCACAAGTATAGGGAACGCCTTAGACCTCACACACAGATTCCTCCCACCAATGAAGATGGCATTACCATCAATGCATGTCATCAGGACAGTCCTTCCCAGCATAAGGTCAGCTAGTCTGTAAACTAAAATTTTCCTATCAATGCCAGAGCTTATGGCGACCACCAGAACCTCTGAGTTGCATTCTACCAAATAGTAAAAGCTGATTTTGCCAGGTTTGTTTACTGGACATTTGGCAATCAACTTTGGTGGTGGCACCCAGGGTTCCGTCCCTTCCAGCTCGGGTGGGTCAATCTGCAGGATCCTTTCTCCAGTGGACTTTCCGATCTCACAAACCACATATATCTTGCCTTGGAATGACAATTCACTAAAAATATCCTTCAAGTACCAGCTTGAAACCTTCCATTGCTGTTCCCCAGAGGTAGCAAAGGCTACCTGCAACATACCCGGCGCCCCCAAAATCATAAGCGAGACGTCTTCATCCACGCTCACATTGAGCGAGGCAGCACGGATACTTCTGATATAGTACCACTTGCTCCCCAACAACATCGGGTGCACGTACCTCAGGAGGGTCTCCAGAGGGGGGAAGTCCAAGATGTCTCCGGTGAAGGGGTGGAGGAGGCGGATTGCCGTGTCGTGGTCCCGCTGCAGCAGGAGAATACCGTCGATAGAGTCGAGGACGCAGTGGTCCCTGAAGAGCGGGAGGTGAACGCGGACGAAGGCGCCGGTGGAGAGGTTGAAGAAGCGGACGAACCCACGCAGCTTGCTGTGGCCCGGGTGGAGGCCGTGGCCTTCCGGCAGCAGCATCCACCGCCGCGGGTGGAAGCGCCGGTCGACAATGCCGCGGCCGCGCGGGCAGGCTGTGCTGGACCGCCAGTTTGGGCACACGGCGCGGAAGCGGATGTAGTCCCGCAAGTCGCCGGCCAGCACCCGCCACGCAATCTGGCCCACCAGATCCTCGTGCAGCGACGCCCACAAGGATGAATCTCCAGTGGCGGCGGCGGCATCAGCGGTCCTGCGCCGCCGGCGCGTGCTGCTACACGAAGCAAAGGCTGCTGGGCGCTTGCTGCGGGACGTAGCCAAGGCCGCCGGGCGACTGTGATACCTCGACGATGACATGCCCGACAGATCTGGTTTACCAAACTATCGATGCGAAGTTGGTTTAATCCTCAGTAAAAAGGAATAAAAATAGAGTCTTTAGGTAATCACCACGACCTGCCGGCGGTCTTCACGTCCAACCGTCGCCGACCTGAATCGCCGCAGATCCAGACGGCACTAGGGTAGCCAAGGCCGCAGGGCGCAGGTGAAGAACGGAGGGTGGGCAGATTAGGCGAAGCCCGAAATCCGAACCCGAAAAACCCGAATCCGTATCTGAAAAAATTCGAGTCCGAAAAACCCGAACTTTCAACCCACGGTACCCGAAATTATTACGAGGAATTCGAATTTCAAATCGTGGTACTCGAAATACTCGAAAATCCGAACAACAACTAAATCCAAATATTTTCAATTTGAGGCAGCCCAACATACATACAGCCCAACCCACAAAGCCCCCATTGAGTAAAACTGTGCCACTAACCCTAGCACCCCAAGCCCCGGCCGCCTGGAGTCACGCACGCACCGAGCCCCTACTCTCCCGAGCCCTCCCTGACTTTCCCGTGAGTCCGTGACGGTGCCGCCGGCGCAGCTCGTCAGTCCAAATAATACCAATCAAGTATAATAATTAACACTTAAACTTAATCCAAAATTACAGCACTCAACCAGTACATTCAGACTGCCTGTTGTAACCAGGATCGAATACACAGGAACTCTCGCCAAAAAGACAAGCACAGATGATTACCGGCAATAAAAGCGCTCAAAGCCATTTACAACCCGAATTATAACAGAAATACCAACTTAATCTACAACAAGTGTTTACAAGCCAGCTTTACAAAGCAAACCTCAGAGTTCAAATGCAGCGGAAAGTAATTTAGAGTTTAAAACAAACTTCAAAATACAATACGATAGAGAGCAACGACGAAAAAGACGAGCTTCACATCTTGCCCACTGATGTGAGGCTCACCTACTCGAACTTCATGGACAAAACGGGACCCACTCGACCGACCAACCCGGAGGGAGTGGTTGACCGATCCACGAGGCGCAGATCTCCTCGAATTCCTCCGGAATGCATCCTGCTAAAATATATTACAACAACAAGCCTGAGTATTCTAATACTCAGCAAGGCTTACCCGACTATTGGAATATACTTAGCCGACTCCTAATATGTAGGGCTTTTTTGGCTCTGTAGTTCTTTTGCTGAAAAGCCGCTATTATTGGGTCCTTACTTTCATTCTTTTAGCACAAGTTGAGTTGACCGCTACAACTAGGTTTGCCTGAATTTCTAAAGCAAACATGGTTGATCATCCCATCTTATCAAAGAACCATAGCCACAAGTCCAACTTTCAACTTTCTGTCTTTCCAATCTTTACTACGATGCGACTCATTGACCAAGGCTCTCATATCCGCGAGTCACGGCGAATCGATCCGATTTAACCTTGCAAGGTAGACCTAACTCACATGCCAAGTGCAACCCCGTCGAGTCACACCGAGCAACTGTTCCCATAATTACCTCGAAATCTGATGCACGGCCGCAAACACTCGGATGATGAGTCCCACACGTGCGAACACCCAGTGAACCCGTGGACGACTACATCATCCTCCCTCGCACCACGCCAGTGTAGCGGATGGAGAGTCAGATTCCGTTGCAATTAGGTAATTAGCTTACCGGTTTTGACTATCTCCTACTTCCGGCATATAGTTAGTACTGTTCAATCCTCGGTCAAAGGGCCAACAACGGCACGGACCTCAATCGACACAGGCGGAGGCTCGTATTTCCTTCATTCCATAAGCATGCCCAACTTGCCTCCCCACGGTCCCCAATTTCATTCTTACAGCATTACTTTTCCCTTCTCTTACTGAAAGTCTGAAACAGCAACCCTATATCTCGTGGGTGACAGGAAATCACCCGTCTTCTACCGGGTTTACTTAGCATAGCAGTGCTAGCGATAAACTGAACTAGTAAAGGCACTGGGGTGGCTCGAGAAGGGCTCGGGCTTGAAGAACGGCGGCGAAACGGCCGGTGCGATGAGCGGCGGCGAGCGGCGGCTCTGCTTCGCCTGCCGGCTTTGCGCGGGTGCGAGAAGGGAGTAGGAGAGGTGAAACGAGGTTTCGCTTGTGACGTGGAGGAGCCGCTTAAGCGGTGAGGAGCTTCCCCGGCGCGGCGACGCGTGGCATCGCCGGCGCTGTGTGCCGCCAGCGCCATGAGCACCGGTCTAACCGATCCCAAGTCCAGCAACCCTAAAATTTCTGATTCAAGGTTTGAATGATCCAAACTAAATTTTTCCAATAACAACTTGAAATTTGGCCAAAATAAAAGTTGTAGTGAAGGATTAGTTCTACAACTTTGATGTTGGGCAAAAATTCATTTGAGCCTTAGATTTGGAAGAAAAATAGGGTAGAACCCTACTAAAGAAAATGTCTAGGATGCTCGTTTAGTGATCGCTAAGAGCAAGATTAAATCTAGGATTAGCAAGCTAAGCATAAATTAAACATCGGTGTGTTAAAATTGGCAGCGCGACTGCGCGAGTGTGCAGGCCCCCGGCGTCGCTCTCCTCTCCGCCTCTAGTCAGCCACAGCGCCGCCCGCGATGTCCTGTCTCTCCGACCCTCCGCAAGCTGCCTCGTGGAGGTCTCCGTTCATTGCTTATTTCCCAGGCGGGACCACGGACCCATGGTGATGTCGTGAGTGGGCTACTGGATGCTTAACGATGTTAGGATCTGAGAGGATTCAATGGATCTTTTGTTTCCTTTTTTGTTTCATTCCATCTGCTTCTTTTCTTTTCCAATCCAGTTAATAGGCAATCTTAATGAGGATGCAAAGCTAGGAGAAGGCGATAGATTTTTTGGAGTTTCTTTGTTCTTTCTTAATTAATCTTCTCATAATTTCCTTCCGCTGGTTTTTTATCGAGTAATTCGGGTACAATCTGAACTCGAACCCGAATTTTCGAGTACCCGAATTTTCGGGTTCTACTTTTCCCTAGCTAATTTCGGGTAGCATTTTTTGGAAACCCGAAATACTCTGCCCGAAAATTTCGGATAACCCGAATGCCCAGCCATAAACGGAGGGGGTGGGGGACTCAAATTCGGTGACATGCATATGGCATGTCAAGCTGTGACGTGAATCTTGGCCTTCAAAAATGATCCAAAGGCTCCTGTGTCGGCCGCCTGTTGGACACCATTTTGACGCTCTCTCGCGCCCAAATCGATTGGAACACTTCACGTTGCTCGCCAATTCCACCCCGCACTATCGGGCATTTTTTTTAATAAGTCTAATTTATCCTCCGAACTTGTCAAGGAGTCTGAAATATCCCCTCGAACTACAAAACCGAGCATCGTACCTCCCTCAACTCTCAAAACCGGACAAATTACCCCCTTGGCTGGTTTTCATGGTGGTTTTTGCTGACGTGGCGACAGGCCCCACATGTCAGCATGCGGATGCCACATGTCAGCCCCTTCTTTCTCTTTCTCTCTCCACCTCTCCTCCCCTACCTCCCTCTCTCTCCCCAAAATGCCGCGGCATCGGGGGTCGCGGGGAATGGTGCCGGGTTGCTGAAGACGCAACTCACGGCCGCCGGCGACGGGCAGCTCTTGGCTGGGGCTTGGCTCATCGGCGCGGCGCCGCCGCCGGCAGGTCGTGGAGGAGGAACATGGCCTAGTCGAGAATGGGGAACGGCGCGAGGAGATCGGAGCATCGCGGGTCGTCGGCGAGGGCGGAGGCGAGGCCGTGGAGGCGGGGCGGCGCCGCCTCAGGCCCCCTAGCGGCGGGAAGACGGAGGCAACCGACGATGTCGCCGAGGAGGAGGCGGAGGTGTTGGAAGCCTCCGAGAGCATGGAGGACACCGTCGCCGCGCCCGCCGCCTTGACCATCTCTAGGTCCAGCTGGATGCCGGCCGGGATGCAGGACGACGCCATCGCCCGGCCAGAAACAAATCGGGAAGGGAACCCAATCAATCAGAGGCCGCGAATGGAAGAAGGGGAGTGGAGCGAAATCGCCGCATAGCCGTGCGAGCTCAGCGTGCTCAGCTCGCCGCCGTCCGCCCCGCGCCCCCCTATCCGGCCACTCCCTCCTCCAATTTCGTCGCCGTGCCATTGGGAACGAGATCCCACCGCACTGGCCGGGGCAGCCTTCGAGGCGTGCTCGTCGCGGGCCACGGGCGCGCAGCCCTACGCCGAGCGTGCCCGCCCTGCCTCGGGAGGAGCTCTCCGGCACGAGCTCACGCTCGTCGTTGACTGCGCCTTCCTTGCCGTAGGAGGCGGCGGCGGCGGCGAGGAGCCCAAGGGGCAGCAGGATACGGTGGAGCGGGCGCCTTCCTCGCCATAGGAGGCGGCGGCGGCTAGGAGCCCAAGGCGTTGTGGGGAGTCTGCGGCGGCCCCCCGCCGGCAAGAAGAGAGGGAGGTGGCAGCGTGCAAGGAGAGGGAGGTAGGGGAGGAGAGGTGGAGAGAGAAAGAGAAAGAAGAGGCTGACATGTGGGGCCTGTCGCCACATCAGCGAAAACCACCATGAAAACCAGCCAAGGGGGGTAATTTGTTCGGTTTTGAGAGTTGAGGGGGGTACGATGCCAGGTTTTGTAGTTCGAGGGGGTATTCCAGACTCCTTGACAAGTTCAGGGGGGTAAATTGAACTTATTCCTTTTTTTTCAAGTGTAAGTTTGCTAAGCATTGCTGGCGATCCATGAATATGGAAGATGTTAGAATTGAGTTAATGAATTGCCAATCCAGGATGGAAACCATTGATAAGATATGGGAACTGGAGAAGAGCCAGCAATTGAAGGTCATTGTTTGGAGATGGTGGTCGGCAAGAAACAAAGTGAATGATGGGGGTAGATTGCAATGCGTAGCTGAAATTCAAGGTTCGGTAGCTTTTTTTTTTGCTTAAATTTGAAAAACTGGAGGTTAATGGAAAGAAAATTCAGTCACCTGCCAATCAATTATGGAGGCCCCCATCTGAAAACTTCTATAAGATCAACATTGATGGTGCATATGATCCAAATACCAGAACTGGAGAATGGGGTTTTGTTGTGAGGGACAGTAATGGCGAGGTGTTGTTGGTCGGGGCTGGTGTAGGATCAAGAACACCGACTAGAAGGGGGGTGAATAGGCGGTTTAAAATCTAAAGCCAACAACACTAGAGAAATTTAATTAGTAACAAAAGAAAGCCCTATGTCATGCTATTTTTATCTCTAGATGGGTTTGCAACCTAGGGTGACAAGAGACAAATCAAACTCTAGTAAAGTAAATTGCTCAAAGTAAAAACAAGTATTAAAGTGAGCAAGAGAAGTAACCAAGCTTGACACAAGAGATTATCCCGTGGTGTCGATGACTTGCCGGTCACCCCTAATCCACGTTGAGGTGGATTCCAAGAATCAACCGCTCCTCTATCAAGAACCTCTTGATCTTGAGCCGGCTAGAATCAAGGAACCGCTCCACACCTCGATTCCACTAGAGTTGCTCTTCACCACTCCGGTGAGGTGAGCACAAAACCTCTCACAACTGAAATCGGGGCTCCTCAACAATCTCCTTGGAGGAGCTCCACGAAATCCACTTCTCCAAGCCCTCTAGGGAGCGGCAACTCCCAAGAGTAACAAGTTGATGACGCTTGCTTGAAGTTTCCCTAATGCCACAAAGCTCAAACTCTTGATGCAATGCACTAAGAAGCTCTCACACTCTCAAGAATGCAATCTCTAAGTAAGTGTGTGTGAGAGAGGGATGCCTTAGCTCTAAGATGTCAAGTATGCTGTCCAAATGGCCAAGAGACCCACCCAATGGCCGGGCATTGGGTATATATAGACACCCCTAAAAAAACTAGCCGTTACACTCTTTTCTGCGAAGTCGCGGACCGTCCGCGTTTCAAAAACCGGACTGTCCGCCGTTATAAACCGGTGAGTCAGAGTGCAATAAATGCATGTCAGAACTAGCCGTTAAGCCCTGGCGGACTGTCCGCGCCCCAGTGGCGGACCGTCCGCAGTTAAGAGTTCCACACCACCAGAGACTAACATCGTCTCTGGAACAACTTTGAGATTAGTCTGCGGACCGTCCGCGCCTCAGCAGCGGACCGTCCGCAGTATAACTTTTGAGCCCAAACCAGAGAAACATCCTCTCTGGTACAAACCTGAGATTAGCCGGCGGACCGTCCGCGCCCCATGGGCGGACTGTCCACCGTTCAACTTTGAAGCTCACACCAGACAGACACCCTTTCTGGTACACATTTGAAAAACAGTGGCGGACCGTCCGCCCACCTGGACCGGACCGTCCGCGAGCCCACCAGAGACTCTGCAAGCTCTCTGGAACGGGCGCGGACTGTCCGCCCCTCTGGTGCGGATTGTCCGCCGTTACTCAGTCAGCTCTCAAACTTAGTCTTTTTCAAATCTTTTCAAAACGCTGTTAGCCCTCATGCATGCAACTAGACATTTTGAGCAAAATGGCACTAAAGACCCGTCAAGCAAGAGTACACAACCCCTCTTGATAGTACGGCTATCTATCCAACAAATCCGGTCACTTTTCATCCACTAAACGCCTTGTGACCGGTAAAATGCAAAAGCCCTATTTTATATCTTTGCCTTGAGCCCGAGCTTTACTCATCATCTCCAAAACTCCATACATTCACAACCAAATCTCTTTCATCCGTGGATCAACTTATACTCATTATCTCAAATGAAATCGTTAATCCACAAACCGTTGTCATTAATTACCAAAACTCGAATTAGGAGCCTAGATGCTTTCAGCTGGTAAGATTTCTCGAGCAGCTTCGGCAATACAAATTGAAGGAATTGCAGCACTCAAGGCTATTCAATGGGCTGCGCAACTTGGAATGACTCGTATCATTTTGGAGACGGATGCTTCTGTCCAAGTATCAGCTCTACGCTCCATAGATATAGATAGAAGTGCGCATGGATGCTTAGTGCGTCAGATTCAAGATCTTATGCAAATGCATTTCTCATGTTGCTCTCTGTCGCTCTGTAATAGGTCCTGTAATAAGGTAGCTAATCTGTTAGCAACCTATGGACCTAGCATGTTGGTTTCTGATCCTGAGATGTATACGAGTCAGGTCCCTGAATTTGTAAAAGAACTTGTATCTGGCAATTTGTCTGGGGTGATGCTTAATATAACTATTCCTTTCAAAAAAAATCCACCCCGCGCTTGCCCCAATCCCCGACCTCGCGCTCGCCCAATCGACCGGAGAGGCCTGCCGCTGCTACAGACGCCGGACTTGTCGCTGGGCCGCACGGCGGGGCGGCAGGCCTGCCTTCCGCGGGTGGAGGCGGGCGGCCACCCCGCACGTGGAGAAGGGAGGCCGCCAGGATGCTAGACAGAGAAGGCCCTGCTATCTGCAGTTATGGGCTCAACGATGATGTAAGTTCATGCAGGGAACATATAAGGTGCAAACTAATCTCTCTGTACAAATTATGGAAATTTCAATTTGAGCCATCAGATCAACATCCAAGGGGAGGGGTGCAGAAAGGTGAGAGGAGAGATTTGCAAAAGTGTGATTACCCAATCCAAGGGTGGGTCCAGATTATAAAATTACCTAATCCCTCATACCCCTTGGATGTTGATCCAATGACTCAGATTGAAGTTTTCATAGTTTTCACGGATATGTTAGTTTGCACCTGATACGTTCCCGATACTCATACTAACAAGTTGCAACTTTTTTTTCCGGAAGCTGATCTCCAAAGAACTCCAAGGTTAAGCATGCTTGGCCCAGAGCAATTTGGGGATGGGGATGGGTGTCCAACCGGGAAATTATTTCCGGGTGCGCACGAGTGAAGACAAAGTGTGCAGAAGAGATATGTGTTGGTCTGTGAGGATAGTCTGTGTCTTAATTAAACTGCCAGATGTAAACAGGTCCGGTCTCGTGGAGACAGGACGTTACAGTCTGATCACTACTGGATTGATAATTGTCACGAGAGAGAAAAACTGAAGGTGATCTACTCGACTTATAGCAGAGGAAGGCAGTGGCGAAGCCTGGAAAAAATTTAGGAGGGGCTAGAAAAAAATGCTACAACGACATATCTCCACCACGACACCTCACAAAAGACAAATATAATAATTTGAAGTAGTCTTATATTAAAACATCGATGGATGATGAAAATCAAAAAATACATCATAAAAAATAAAGGATGCAGTATATCCATACCGAAAAGCCAAATTATGAAATTAATAAACAACGCGTGACGCCGACACCCATTACTCATCCAACGAATCTCGTAGCTTCTTCCTCCTTGCTTATTTCAACTAATTTTCTACCCACATTTGTCCTTTAGTTTATAAAGTCTTCGCACTTTAGCCTAGCTTCTACACGAGTCTTGCAAACATTGTGCTTATTAAAAGTATCCTTAGCTTTCTTTCAATTCACATAACCTTGATGTGCAAAGACCCAACTACCAAACTTTTCAAGCTTTAACGAAGAGATAGCAATACAAGCAATAAGTTGCATCCTTGTACTCACTATACTCTAGTCAATCAAGTTCATCAAACCAAGTCTTCTTTTCGACATTCTGAAGTCTGTCATACTAATCAAATATTGAATCATTGAAAATAGAAACTGAATCATTCTAAAATTGTTAATTTGTTCATCTAATTTCTTACCTCTCCTCGCTATCTGCTGACTTGCAGCACTGGCTCACCGCACCCACTGCCGCGCCGCGCGGGTGTGCGGCGGCGCAGGCCGCAGGTGCCTGGCCGCGAGGCTCGAGCCGCCTGCCGCTCGCCGCACCTGACCGGCTGGCCGCTGGCCTCTCCCCTCCCCAGTCCTGCCCCTCGCTTCGCCCGTGCAGCCGCCTGCAGTGCCGCCTGGGTGGCTGGGTGCCTGCCTGCCTGCCGCTGCCGACTGCCGTCGCCCCCGGGCCCTGGTCGCGCCTCGCGTGAGCTCGGTGCGCCGCCGCCGGCTGCCGCCCCTGGGTGCCCCTGATGCCGATGCGCGATATGGATGGATAGTGGATTGGGATAGGGTTGACTATTTGTGCAACTGGGCCTTGGGCTTCAGAGTTTTGTGAGCCGCTACATTACATTTCTTGGCCTAGCTCGTGAATCCAATGCGGAGCAGCCCGACACCAGGTCGTCTTCCTCCTCCAGCCTCCCCTACAGCTTCTATCTTGCATCAAAACTCCATGGAGGGGCTCCAGGGGGCTCCATGGCTTCGGTGGCGGTAGGGGAGGCTCAAGCCCCCCTGACCCACCGCTAGCTCCGCCCCTGGAGGAAGGCCGAAGGCCAGAAGCCGCCGGCGGCTACGAGAGGAGACGTCGAGTCTCGCGTGCAGCAGCGGAAGGAGAAGAGACGGACCGTCTGCTCGCTTGCCTCGGGCCGGGCTGTGGCGGCGCACGCGTGGGGCAGCCAGCTATGCTTTTCTCAACTTTTCAAATTAACTAGACCAATCATTTAAGTTGAGTCAACCTTCAGTTAATATCCCGTATGGTACTAAACCATTTATTGGACCATAGAGTTTTATTAGATTTATTAAATATTAATGGGCCAAGCTCATATTATATCTAACATCTAATACCAGAGTTGAGGCAACAAAATTTTGATTGTGATACACTTGATTTCTGCATATTGTCGATTCCACAAACCCTCGATCAGTGTTGGAATTCGAAACTGGCTCTAGCTGAAGCTAACTCTGATATTAAAGGGTATACTTGGCCACTACTTCCACGTGGAAGATCCATAATTCAGGGAGCAAAATTTTGGCAAGATGGTACTGTTGCGGAGCTGCAGTTCTCTATACTTTTCTTTGGTGGCATGAAAGAGTCATTGCAATTTGTGATGACAACATTATCAGTAAGGTCAGTTGAACTTAAACCTTGGCCGCCGCCATCTGCAGGTTGGGAATATCTCTTGAGGTGTAGAAACTCATTCAGATATAGTGGTGATGAGGATCGTATAAAGGAGAAGTTCTTTTCACTGCTCATGCTACCCTTTCAAGATATCTTTCTTGGTATGGTCATATTGCGTTGGAAGACTGAGCTGTTAAGTTTGCTATACCTGGCGAATAACACTCAAAATCTGTGAAGCACAGTTTTCTATTAGTACGTAGTACAACGCAGACGCTCACAACACGCATGCACACTCACCCCTATAAACACACGTATACAAATCCTACCTCTATGGCACCTCCGAAGGATTGGACCGGCAGATCTGGAGATTCTCGAAGTCACCATTGGCGCCTCGTTGTCGACGAAAACATCGCCTACCACTTAAAGTATAATGTCAGAAAATTCTGGAATAAATCCAGGAAAGTGCGAGCACTCGTGCCAAGTTAAGGACTTGAACCCGGATGGATAGGTTCCACATAAGGGACATAACCAACTGATCTATGATCAGTTCCCTCTATTAAAGTTTCTGCACATAAGCTTTCTCAGATCGTGCCATCGGCTGGGGGGCGAGCCGATTCTTAAGGTGGGGAGAATGTTAGGATACAACCTCGGTCTGCTTTTATGGGCCGGCTGTGCTAACTGAGAATAGGCCCAATCAAGACATGGTGGGGCAATACAAAAGGGGAGAATTGCAGTGCACAAGGCATCGAAGATTATTATCAGATGACCAACTCAGGATTCCCCTCCCCTAACAACCCTGGGCACAAAATACCGAGAACCGAATACCGAACCGAAATTACCGAGAACCGAACCGAAATTACTGAGAACCGAACCAAAATTACTGAAACCGAAATATTTGGTTCCTACTTCGGTTCCGAGTTTTCAGGAACCGAATTACCGAGGTAAATACCGAAAGCGAACCGAGTTTACCAAATTTACCAAACTTACATAAAATGTGATAAGTGTGAGTGTTATTATATTATTGATTATACTATTGTAGACCACTATATTACGTATTTTTCGCACTCACACTTATAGTCATGTGGACTTTTATATGTATTTGTATTTTGCACTATTGTTATCTATGAAATGATGTTAAAATTAGTCTTTGAACCTGCTATTACATCCTCTCTGTGATAAGTTCGGTACTGTTCGGTAAATACCGAAACCAAACCGAATTTACTGATACCGAATTTTCTCGGTACCGAGTTTTTTTAGGAACCGATCGGTACCAATTTTTGAGAAACCGAATTTGCAATGGAACTAAAGAACCGAACCGATCGGTTCGGTATTTACCGAATGCCCAGGGCTATCCTCCCCTACTTTTCTTCCTCCTCCTCTACCTCTCTTTCTCATGCACCCCTGATCTTCTAGATACTTCCAGAGTTGTCCCTGTATTCTTCCTCCTATCATCGATCCCTTGCTTCGCTGCATGCCTCGTACTCTGTCTCTCTTGTATCGCATTCGCATGACAAGTACTCGTTTGTTAGTGTTCATGTTGGAGTGATTGGCTTTGTTTGGTTGGTCCTTGTGCTAGGAATAGTAACATTTTGACCGTTAATTACGGTGTCAAATAAAGCCAGTTTACAAAACCAATTTCAGAACCCCTCCGCTAGGAACCCTTAAGAATCTAATAAGGTCTTTGACCGCATGATTAGAGGATGGTTACTGTAGTATCACTGTAGCCAATCATCGATTAATTATCATCATTATATTCATCGTCAAAAGTTACACACATATCTAAAGAGATTTCGCAAATAGATTTCATTTAGTACTCCATGCATGCGAGATTTTTTTCTCGGAAAATGTGCATGCTAGGTTAATAGCAGGAACCAAACACGGCTGTGTTCCATCTTGGGGGTCGCTAACAGAGACGTCTTCATCCACTCACGTTGAGCGAGGCAGCACGGATACTTCTGATATATATAGGGCCACTTGCTCCCTAACAACATCGGGCTCACGTGCTGACGTACCTCAGGAGGGTCTCCAGAGGGGGGAAGTCCAAGATGTCACCGGTGAAGGGGTGGAGGAGGCGGATTGCCGTGTCGTGGACAGGTTAACATATCCGACCGCTAACCGGTAACCGCCGGCCTCCGGTTCCGGTTTACCGGACCGGTTTGGCCGGTTACCGCTAGAAACCGGTCAAATTCAAATTTGAATTCAAACTTCGCCGTTCAACCGGTTCCGACCGGTATACCGGCCGGTTTGGCCGGTATACCGGTCGGTTTGACTGGTAACCACTCAAATTCAAATTTTTTCCTTTTTTGGTTTAAATTTAAATGCCCGCAAAGTATACTAAATAAATGTTTGTATAACATATTTTAGTCTAAATGAACCCTCCAATCCTCTTTTGTACTACTTTTACATTGTATTTGTATACTTTTGTATGCACGTTTTTTTGTTTAACTTCAAATCCCCGCAAACTATACTAAATGAACGAATTTTTGAGAAAATTTGACACCATTAGATTCGTCGCACCTTGAAGTATTTTTAGGAATTTTTCATTTTTTTGAATTCAAATTTAAATTTTGAATTTGGACCGGTTTCATACCGGACCAAACCGGAACCGGTCCGGACCAGTTTGACCGGTAACCGGTCAAACCGGACCGGTTACCGACGGTTTGGGGAACCCTGGTCGTGGACCGTGGTCCCGCTGCAGCAGGAGAATACCATGATAGAGTCGAGGACGCAGTGGTCACTGAAGAGCCGGAGGTGAACGCGGACGAAGGCGCCGGTTGAGAGGTTGAAGAAGCGGACTAACCCACGCAGCTTGCCGTGGCCCGGGGTGGAGGCCGTGGTCTTCCGGAAGCAGCATCCACCACTGCAGGGGCGGAGCTAGGAATTTATTTTTTTATTATTAGGAGAGGCCAACCATACTAATTTAATTAAAAATTTAATTAAAATTTAAATGTTCAATATAAATTTGGGAACCATGGCGCAGACCCTCCCCCCTCTCCGCCCCTGCACCGCCGCGGGTGGAAGCGCCGGTCGACAATGCCGCCGCCGCGCGGGCAGGCCGTGCTGGACCGCCAGTATGGGCACACGGCGCGGAAGCGGATGTAGTCCCGCAAGTCGCCGGCCAGCACCCACCACGCGATCTGGCCCACCAGATCCTCGTGCAGCGACGCCCACAGGGATGAATCTCGAGTGGCGGCGGCGGCATCAGCGGTCGTGCGCCACCGGCGCGTGCTGCTACGCGCAGCCAAGGCTGCTGGGCGCTTGCTGCGGGACGTAGCCAAGGCCGCCTGGCGACTCTGATACCTCGACGATGACATGCCTGACAGACAAATCTGGTTTACCAAACTATCGATGCCAAGTTGGTTTACCTTAATCCTATTATTTCAATTTTCAAGTCCTGGTCCTCTTTCTTTCCATGAGTAGGGAAGGCTGCAATGAACAAAGGAGAGGCAGCGTATATATATATAAAAAAAAAGAGAGGCAGCGTATGGCACGCGACTACCCGACACGCGGGGATAAAAAAACGCGGCCTGTTGCAGCAGATGTTATGGCTCACTTCCAGTGGTTGCTTGGACCTTTTGTCAGGGTCTGGACCTGGGCTTTTCTAACCCTGGACCAGAGACACCATCTTTCGGTTTTTTCTGCTGCGTTCTTCACGCAGCTTGATGAAAAACAACTAAACAAACCAGATTCATCAGGCCTGAACTGGCAGGATAAGATGATGCCACCAGGCAACTAGTTACTGTCCAGCTTTAATGAGCTGGTCCGTAATTCAGGAACATGCACCAAGTTTTGCATCGCTAAATACGGAGTATAGATACTAACATAGTAAGACCACCATATATACAACAACAAACGCGCTACACTGAACGAACGTGATGAACATCTGGCAGGCCCATGCTCTGAGTCTAAGACCTGCAGCTGCGGTATACCTCACCCCGCATCACGTCTACCGGTCCATGATCGAGCGTATACCGATCCGGGCCAAGATACATGCCAGTCTTCTCGAGTAGGGCCAGGCCTTCCTCCCTCCCATACCGTGAAGAATAAAGCTTCAGATATTCGATGTCCTGCGTTGAAAAGGCAATAATAGACAGCCGTGAGCACAGGGAAACAGCGAGCAATTGCATGCAATCGCATAGGTACACTATTTCTAATTTGCCAAATGTTCTCAGTCTTGGAGCTGCGCAACGGAAATCAATTCAAGTCAGATTAGTTCCTAGCATGCTCCTAAGTACCGTTGCGAAATGCCAAGCAAAATTACAAAGACCCGGCGGGACATGAGCGCTGACTGACTACTTTTGATATGAATATTTCTAAGTCGAGGGCTCATTATCAACAAAATCATCACCTGCATGCCACTGAGAATGCGCTCTAGTCGGGTGGATGCAACTGGTTCATGTGACGATGAGAACACTTCACCAGGGTAGAATAGGACCCCATCACCAGGAGGAAGGCCACGTCGGAAACAGATCTGCGGCAGCGCCAAGTTTTGAGAATCAGAAACAAAGAAATGGGTGGATACTTGAAAATAAAGAGCTGGAACTTAGAACAATAATGTGCAGTTCCTAGTTTAGTACTACAAATGTTATGTGCTAACATTAACTGCAGAAACTCTAAACTAAAACACAATATCTGTACAAAACCAAAACTACAATAAAACTTTTAAACTAAGTTGTATCTGCAGAATGCAAATATTATAAGCAAGAATCACTAGTCGCTTGCATATTCGCTAGAGCTTTTGCCTCAGTGTTGAAGTAAAAAAGAAGTGTCATTAGAATATAACTTGACATTTATTACCTAGCATTAACAATTAATATGTTTAAACATAGAAACAACCCAAAGCATCTTTACCTGCTGTCATTCACCCGTACTAGGATATGCACGAGAGTCCAACAGTCAAGCCCATGACCCATACACATGTAAAATTGCTTTGACACATGACCACTAAAACCCAAAACTATCTGTATATACTGCAAGTCTTGCAACATGGGACGGGTAGAGAATAAGATACTAACAGGTAAATCTTACTGGGTTGTTTTTACATTAGCCAGGAAAATAATTTGATCATGAATTAATACAGGTCATTATATAAAGACGCTTTCCATGCCACAGCATACCTCAGCACTTGGAATCATTGCCTTCTCATAGCAGTTGGTACCCCAGTAAAGGAATCCTGTCCCACCTTCCTTCCACACTCTCCACATCACTGCCCGGTGCTGGGTTCCACGCATTCCAAGGTGCCAGTTTGGTTGAGGATCAGAAGGGCCCATACAAACATAGGTCCACCACTCCTAAATAGATCCAGATAAGCCCATCATTCAAGATGCAAATTTTAAAGATAACAAAGAACTCCATGCTTGAGTGACAATACATCCAATTTAGCAAGAGTAGGCTGTGGCACAATCTGGAAACAGGAAGTATGCTTCAATACAGATTGCAGCACCCAAAATAAAATGCCAGTACATAGGTAACATAAGCATTAAGTTAAGACTTAAGTCCTGCCTGCAATCAACAGATTAAGAAGTTCTCATAACATCAATGCAACAGGAGATCATAAAAAACTGAAGAATTATTTCAACTGCAAGTAAAGAAAACATGAACACTATAATCATAAAAACAAGGAAAACAGTCCAGTGCCATCAAGAAAACTTTCCTTGGTCTCCAACCACAATGAGCAACAATACATACTAAAATACTCCCTCCGGGTGTATAAAACAAGACGTTCCAACTGTGGAAAAGGAACTACGGGCAGGTTCCTCCAGTCAGGAACTTCATCTTTTCCCGACCGGAGGTAGTAAAAGATACAAAAGGGTCAGTGTTAAAGCACTAGATGAACATAGAAACAACAAAAGAAAAGGAACAGTAAAATGTCACTTAAGGAGGAATCCTTCACAAAAATATTTCATAAATGGATGAAACTGGTGCACTATCATTTAATTCCTTGATTCTATACTGTTAGAACCGATGTTAATTAGAAAACAAATAATGTAATATCATTAATCCTCTCTGAGAATGATATGAGCTTAAAAGAGCCAAGGTTACAAATTTACTATTTTAGAGGAACAGAAATCTTTTTACCTCACCAAGATCAGGTCGTAATTCAGCAACAATATCCTTCACTAGGTCCTCTCTTGTGCCAAGAACCCATTCACTGTATAAGGAGACGACAAATCAATAACCAAAGTGGTTTATTGGCCCAAGATTGAATTAGTGTAACATTATAATTAGTTTGCACCAAGCCACCCAAGCTTCCACTAGCCTCTGTGATGCATATGCAACATCCTCACAGTGACACCACATTCCCAACATGTATTGGAGCTGTAAGTTTCATCAGGTTGTCAGTGCTACATAACATAATCTTAGTGCCAATGGCCTGTGAGAAGAGAAACTTTTGTTTCCTCTGACACACAGGAGTTCGATCTATTTTGGTCTAATTTTGTAACATGCTAACATGAAGTCAAAAGACCTTGTCCATTTGATAAGTTAGGATCCTCGTCCCAAGATTTGTATGGCTAGTGCAAGATATGATAAAACAGTAACGCTCTGAACCTTATTTGTTGTGCTAGTAGAATCTTAGTACCACTATAGACAAAACAGTTTAGCAACCTAGAAGAATGTAAAAACAAGCCAGAAGCATCTCTTACCTTGTGCAAAAGATCTGCGTGTGCGGACGTAGAACATTTGGGACTTTCACAAAAGCTTCAAATGTAGAAGGAGCCAGTTCAGAGCCACTTGGGCCTACACAGATTATGAGGAAACCCAGTTATGAAAGTTTGTTTCTAAATAGAGGCAGTGTTCAGCGAGAAACAACATCGGGTTTTGTCTTATACTCACCACAATAGTAAGTAGTTAAAATTCGCACATCGGGTGAATATGACCTTAACTCATTAGAGATGTTGCATATCATGTCATATTGTTCCACATTCAATGGCTGAAAAAAGTATAAAACAATTGTAAGATTATTGTAGGGTAATTCTTCTGCACTCTCCAGTGGTTGAACTAACAAAGAAGAGACTTTAACAGCAAAGTTTCCTTCAACAAGGCAACAATTATTACACACTGGGGGCATAGAAATGTATATTTTGACAACTTCAGTTAGTTTATCAAACCTCTAAGCAATGGTTAGTTGCACCGTGGCAGTGCATATACAAGTTACCTTCACCATTACCACTTGCACCCACTGATCTTAATTTCTCTTATAGTATACTGCTTGTAGCAACAAAATCATAACTTTAAGAAAGTAATTTCAATGTGAATCCAACAATATCATTTTCATATTACAAGGTTATATCTTGTGAGGCTTATTATTGGTTGAAGATTACAAGGTTTAACTCTTCAAATGCATGCACAACTTATAAATGAAATGTAGGGAGTATTTAGCTAATACCAATATATACTATTTTAGGTAGGACTGTATGTAATTAATGGCAATAGAACACCAATAAACAATGTAGCAAATAATTCCCTTCATCGAAATTAGACAGAAAGTCCTAAACATCATATGTTTCATTTCAAAATGAAGGAAAGAAAAACACTGTTAGAGAAATGATATAGCCTCCGATAGGCTAATTGTTATTAACGATACATTCTTCTAGTTGCAAGATTCAATATCATATATTTAACAATTTAAACAAGCCCAAGTTGGACCTGAAACTTGATACGGGATCAGAAGGCACACTACAGGCTGAGTGAAAATTCAACTTTCTGCTGCCAGAGCACGTCCACTAGACGTGCATAAAACTAGAAGAACTCACAGGAGTAATTCTGTATCTTCAATTTTAAAAAGAGTGGATATTTGAACCCACAACAATAACTACAAGAAGTTCCGCTCTGCTCCATGCCTCTGCATGGGTTTTCCCAGGAATCAGGACATATCACAAAAGGTAAATAACGCACCTCATCCCATAAATAGAAGTAAGCTTTTGACCAATGAGGCTTCGATTTTAAGATTTCAACTTCTCTTCTCAAGGAATTTTTTGCAGCATCAGTGCTGTTAAGAAGGATCCAAATTAACTTAAGTAATGAACTGAATCAGCTAAGCTGATATAAATTCAGAAGGATAAAATACCATGATAGGATAGGTGCATAGGGTACAGCATATGCTGCTAATCTTGGATCAGAGTAATATTCATTAGCCTTCGGATGATCAGCTAAAATATAGAATAAGAAAGAGTAGAAATATTAGTTTTGATGAATCAACGAATTCTTTGTGAGAGAAATAAAGAAATTTAAGTATTACCAGGCCAAGGGCATGTGTATGCTAGAATGCGCATGCTATCACCCCATCTGCAGAAAAATGGACTGATTCTAAATTGGAGGAGCCATCTAAAGTGGTGATCCAGTGCATCATACCATCCTTCAGTGCCATGCTCCAAGCAGAAACGATCTTCAATGACAGTTTCAGATATCTATGTTGTAGTCAAAGGAGAACATATCCATATGATTATGAACAATTCAATGTAAATTGTCAGAAGCTGCAGCACAACAATGATATAGACATTTTTTTTTCTCGAATACGCCGGAGAGCTGCGCATCTTTGTATTTAAGGAGAAGAAATAGCCCAATTACAGAACACCCCACCCCACTTGGACTAGAATATATTCTAAAATTGTCAGAAGCTGCAACAAAACACTCTTATAGACAATTCAACCATAAATTCTAAAATGTGGTGTGGTTCTGTTTATGTGTTGCTGCCAGTGGGGCTGGTTGGTTGGTGGAGGATTGCGGAGTTGTAGCTGAACGCAGTGTGTGGGTGAAGGACGAGATGTCAACAACGATCCGTTCTCGCCAACAGGCAGGATGGAAGAGGAGCATCGGTGACTTGAGATGATTAGAATCTGTGTACCGATGATGGATTAAAATGACTATATTGGCCCTTACTATATAGGGACGCCCCCCCCCCCCCCCCCACCCCCCCCCCCCCAAAAAAAAAGAAAAAGAACTTGATGCCCAAATAAATCTAAACGATGGAATCCCTATATATTGGAGACATCATTTCCTAAACTCAACTTTTCTAATTCCAAACTGAACTCTAATTTCCAAATCCTATCTCAAACTTTCCTAAACCAAGCTTAAATTCGAATATCCTAAATAAGGTCATTGGTAGACCCTACGTCCCTACGCCAACGAAGACAGGCAGGGGCCCTGCTGCCCCTATGGCACAAGGCCCCTGCTTCTAGTTCGGCCAATGGCAGCAGCAGCCCCTGAAATGGCCTCCAGCTGCTGCCAGGCCAAGTGGGCCCATAGGTGCACCAAGGCCCATAGCAGTTGCACAGCACAGAAATGGAAATGTAAAATAGTAAAAGGGAGTATTGACAGGATACACCAAAAACAGCAGGTAATGATGGTGTCACTGGGAGAGTGAAATCCCAAACAGTAAGGCTTAACTTCAAACGAACTGAAACATTGTTCATAACATCTTCATCCATCATGTCTCCAAATCCATTGCTCTCTTGACAGTCCTGTAGTGCTGGGTTATCCAACATCCTCCTCAGTGTGGTAGAAGCTGATGTTAGCCTTTGTACCTAAATGTTATAGCACTATTAGAAAAGAGGGAATAATACAGCTAACCCTTAAGAATGTATTTTCAGAGCAGAATACCATTTCCTCTGGTGACGAGTAGTCTCTGGGTTCAGTGATGTCAAGACAACTTCTTAATTCTCTATACAGCCTGTACCTTTCAGATTTTGGAAGAGATTCTGTTCTGGAACTGCTGCCAGAAAATAGGCCAGTAAATAAGTATAACCCAAGAATCAAAACTAAATGTCACCTGGACACAAGTATTGGATTGTGACACTTATCTTCGGATTCTTGTTTAACAGCATCTTAAAATTATTTCTTTACAATAAGATGTTTGTTTAATACTCTTATGACCTAAATCCTCCAGACCTTTTGAAAGGAAGCTAAGGACTAAGGTATATAAGTAGGTCAATTAATAGGTTACTCAAGGCTCTGAATTTGACATCTCAAACAACACATTTTAAGAAAAGCATATATCACTTATAGGGTGATCCTTGCACCACATTATATTCGATATATTCCTATAGAATATGTTTAATGACAGCTCTTGCTGTAAGCCTAACATACATTTGAACACTTGGGTCGGTAACTCAGTGTTATCACTAAGAATTAACATTTGAGCCAACATGCTTAAATAAGATGGATTTATTTTGGTTATAACGTTCTTGTAAGCCTAAAGGCAACTTCTGTTTCTAAGACAACAAGATAGAAAGCAGCAAGGAAAGGCTTACTCTAATTCCGTCTTAACAGCAGTAATAAATATTTCACCCTCATATAAACCAGGTGGTTGCCCACACGGAACGTTCAATGATACCCATACTGCAGCTGTCTCCCTGTACAACAAAAGTGAAATTGCATTTATTTAAATGGGGGAAATATTTACTATAAGTTAGTTATCCAAAGCAGAGAAGCAGTACCCTGGGTATAGACTTATTTGAGGACTGAGTGGATCAATAGGCACAAGAGCATCTGGTACACCTAAGATAGGCACCACACGTCGCAAAGTTATGGACTGATCAACCACTAACCTGGTAAAGCACTGTTATAATCATCGAAATAGAACTGTGCAAATGCTAGTCTATTCTAAAATTTTAAACAAACAAACCTGTCTCCTGAGGAGGAGCAGAGATCGGTGCACTGGATCTGCACAGACCCTGCAATACCTGAAGTGGACCATGAAACCTTTGGGCGCAAAGCAATTTGAAAACTCTCTCTTTCATTTCTTGCTGCCAGAAGGTTAACCTAAAGGAAAACATAACATTTGAAAATTTTGGGGACGGACATAATCAAATAGTAATATGTCAAATCATGGCAACTGAAAGCACAATGGATCAGATTACAGTTGAAAAATGCAATATCACACTTTAAAGAACAAACAACAAAAGAACTCCATATCATGAAAAACTTATTGAACAGTAGCATCGCAATTCACAACTACAAGATTATTTATAGTCACATGCTGAAGCAAGAAACGAGTGCTGATAAAATGTAATACAACTTACTTTCTTTGCACAGTAGCATCCCGATTCACAACTACAAGATTATTTTTTAGTCGCATGCTGAAGCAAGAAACAAGTGCGGATAAAATGTAATACAACTTACTTTCTCTAGAGGTCGAGGTGCTTCTTGTTGGCTAACATTTGCTGTGCTGGGCATCGACCAGACGTGCAGAAGATCTTCTGAGTGTACTTTCGTATGATCAATTACACCGGCACCCAGACTTGTACCCCGTAAACCTCCATCCACCCATCCATAACTAGTCCCTCCTCCAGCTACACCTTCAACAGGCGGTGCTGAAGCACTTTGTGTCTTCCCTCCTGTGGTCCACAAAGGAGAAGGATTTGTAGTCAAACTTCCAAAGTGGAATTTAAGCAACAAGGTTCATATATATAGTGGATGTCAGTCAAAATTTTAAAAAATAACATAGTCCTTCACACTGTTTGTAAGAAAGCCATCACTTGTTATGAACCAGAGATTACTGTGCAGTGAAATGCAAACTGCAAGTAAAAGAGGCTTCAATACAAGCACTTGACACTGACAGAAATGAAACAATACTGCGCTCGATGGATCAAGGAATGTGCAAGCTTATCACACTTTGGTCACACTACAGGTGCTCAGGTCAACTAATACATGCAACTGAAATTCCTGAAGTTTGTTACAGAAAAAGGATCAAAAGGCTACCAGACTATCTACCCTGACTGAAGCCCAGGGTTCCCAGGCAAAGAAGTCACCAGGCACAGGGGCCTGCAAAATAAAACGACTATAGAGGTCAAGCACCTCGGCTCATAACTGATTGAAATGGACTGCCAATGCCACAGGGAATGCTAACAGGGGCTTGGCAGTCCCCATCAAATTTGTGCTCACTTTCCGTCATCAAACCCAGACCAAAACAACTATCAGGAATTTGGCGACCAATGCAAGTAGGGTCAACTGACATCCTACACAAGGATCGGTCCCGGTAACGGCACAAAACGCGAACTCAGCTGGAGAGCACAGCGATTCAGCGCCCGCAGACCAGCGCTACACGCGCAGTAATAAGTAGAGCAAACATGGGCGATCCGGGACCGGAAGCATCCAATGGGGGCCCCGATTGCGCGATCGAGCTGTCCCGGGGAGCAGCCCAGCCCAGTTCGATCAGACGACGGAGGAACGAGAGGATGGGGAGCAGGGGGGGATCAGTGCGCGTTTACCTGCGGCGGAGTTGGAATCGCCCGGCTCCATGGCGCCGGCGGAAGGACGATGGATCCGGAAGGACAGCGCCGCGTCGTAGCGGAGCGGCGGTGGCGCTGAGCGATGGGGTTGGGAGTGGCGGAGAGGGTGGGGGAGTGGGGGGAGTGGAGGAGAGCAGTTGCTGCCCGTGTTTACCCCACAAGCCAAGCCGCGAGAGACCCCCCGACCGACCTCTCGCGGAACCGGAGGCGGGGAGCTGGGGCAGGCGGGCTCGCGGTCCGCGACCGACCGACGGTGGCGTGGCGGCCTGGCGGGGATCAATGATCACGCGCTGGTGACCGGTGGTGCGGCGTGGAGGCGTGGGGAGCTGCAGCCTGCCTGGTGGCACCGTGCGTGGCACGGGCTGGTGTGGGGGAGGAGAACAAAAAACGGAGGACGGGGGGAGGAGGATTGAGGAACCGACGGCGTGTGCCTCGCTCTGGAAAGGTCCTCGGTTTGAGGCTTTTTGCCTTGCGAAATGCGAGACGCATACTTCTCCCGACTCCCGTGAGACGTGAGAGTGTGGGATGTGAGATGCAAGTGGATACCTTACGGTACTAAGTATTTTTTGAGTCAGCTAATTAATTACAATAATATGTCATTTTAATTTATTTCTTCTTCTAAATTATTTATACAGAATGTCATTCTAATTTATTTACCCAATTTTTTAAATCGATCCAATAATTCAAAATTTATCAAACTTGCATCGACGTGACGGCCTGACGGGGCAGGGCGGCTTCTCTTCTCCCTTCGGCGCGACGTGCGGCGTCGGGGGTGCCGGCCGCCAGGTGCCGTGCCGGTGCTGCCGTCGTCGGTCAGCACCGGCCTGGAGGGGACGTCTCGGAAGAGCAAGGCTCGCAGTGCACGTGCAATGCGCTAACATGGCACTTGACACATGGTCACGCCTCACAGGGACACCCAAGCCCAGCGTGATCTTTATAGCAACAGGGAAAATGCGGTTCAAATACTCGCCAAAGCGTTGCCTTTTCAGTCCAGAACAGCTAGTCGATGCCTGCATTTCGAACTGACCACCATTCCGTCGAATCCTGGACAGATAAATCTAGGCATCTAGCACATGACAAACACGCATTCATCACGAGATGGTGACACAGCTTTAAAAAAAATCACGGCACTTAGCTGGGATGAATTTGATCAGATACATTGAATTGCATAGTCACCTTCACCTACAGCAGCTAACACAGAGTCCATCGCACACACCAAGCCTTGTCAGGGTAATACCAGCAACCTAAACGAGCAACAAGCATCCGAAATACACGACGCCGGGCACAATAACCCAGCCACCTTGTAACACAAAGGTCGTCTAGGAATGCATGGCATCATCTCCATCTGATTCCCCCGACACTTCACTGAACATGTACTGGCTCTGGTACTCCATCAGGTACTGCGTCGATCGCTTCACATCCAGGAACAGCTGGTACACCCGGCTGATGTCCTCCATCTCCACCACCTTCCCCTTGCGCTTCTGGCAGGCCAGCGCGGCGGCATTGATCAGGTGAATGGCATACCTCAGGGAGGTCTCGATGCCAATCTTGGTGAGCAGGACCTTGGCGTCCGCAGACATCTCCACGTCCTCCTCGTCGCACCGGATGTCAAGGATCTTCCGGATCTCATCCTCCTTGTAGGGCTGCGTCGTGATGATCAGGAGCCGGTCGAGGAAGTCCGGCGGGATCCCATGCGGCGACCGGTAGTTTGTCCCGCGGATGGATGTGATCCCTCGGTTTGTTGCGATGACTAGGATTGGAGCCATATCATTTTCCAATGCTCGGTTGAGGAAGGAGAAGCACTCAATATCTAGCATGTGGACTTCATCGATAAACAGAACCCCAGGCACAATCTCAGCCTTTCCTTCTTCTCTCCACTCTGCAACTTTTGTGTCAATCTGCTCCCGAACCTCCGCACGAATTTCACCAGTGTCCCCAGTGAACAGTGCAAGAAAACCCTGTGTCCTGGACAGAACATACAAGAAAATAGAATTGAGACGTGCGGGACACTATCTTTATCCAATGTAGTGGAAGATCTCTTCAGGTGCTAAAAATTTGTAGGTAAAATTCTATTTCATAGTGCTTCGGTGGGATTGGGACTTCTTGTGAGAGGAAAGATAGATCCCAGTCCTCAACCTAATGGGTATAAATATAATAAAAAACAATTAAGATGCACTTGATATTAGTTGCTGGAATACGAAGCTGAAAATAGTTGTAGAACGAAATAGAACATTTGAACTGTGGCCTGTGGGAAGGAAAACCATCCTCTGTAGGGGATTCTGATGCAACACACATCATGGGAGCCTCAATAAAATAGGCAGCGAGTATTCTCAGTTTTTACTTCAATTAAACAATAATATGATGACTTCACTAAAGTGGTAGATTTATCTTGGTACTATTGTAATCTTAATACACGAGCAGTACCAAAACAGATTAGGATTTCTAAACCTTAATTAGTTATGTAACGCACTTTCCAGCCATCTATCAAGAATTGGCACAATCAAGTCAACCACAAATGATGCTTAAATATATCAGTAGTGAGATATAAGCATAAACTAGCATCTGACTTCTGTGTAAGCATATAATTTTAGTGGCCGAGGCCACTGCACCTGCACCTATGCTTAATGATCACCAAATGAACCACAACACTAGTTGCCATAGAATAACAAATACTTCTACAAATTAGTCATATTAGTTGAAGTGAACTCTAATTAAATCACCATGGTGCGGTGACTGATGTTCTTTGCTGAGCTAGAAATTGCTTGCAAACCATTAAAATGTCTCTTTGGCTATACTTTTTTGTAATCAGTTGGCAAGACTTTCCAAGACAGCAACATAACATGGGCCTCTTGCAATGAAAAACCATGTAAGCTCAGCATAGCCAAGGTAGTCCCAAGCCAATGTAAAATATCCTAGCAAGTAGAATTTCAAATTCCTGGGATATATTTTCTTTACCCATATATGTTTTGTTGCTTTGATATTTACATCGCCAAGATAAATGAGATTTTATTATATATTATTCTAGTCTGCAGAATTCCAAATTGGCCTTTTAACATCACTGTATACTACTACATTGATACATTACAAATGTTCAATGTGAATTCCCTTGTCAGAATTGTTCAGTTCATAAAAATTGCTAGCTGTCTAAGAATCTCTTCCAATCTAGGTATACAAGAATTGATGGGATCGGAGTGAGAAGATACCTGCTATTGATCACATCAATCTCATGTAAGGTGACACAGTGCACGACCTCCTTGCGCTTCTGGAGCTCACCATCAGGACACTTGACAAACTTGGTGTGGGGGCCAACAGCATCATAATCCCGCGACCTCCCAATGGAGCGGCCAAGCTTGGTGACCTTCCCCGAGGCCTTGTCAAGGGCAATCACATCCCCACTCTGCACCTTCTCCTTTCCAAGAGCCTCAATCATCTTCCCTCCGAGCTCGTACACCGTCTCCATGTCCGTGGTCTTCAGCGTGAGCCGGCCGGATTTTCCGGCCGCAGTAGCGCCCGAAGGCGCGGCGGAGCTGCTGCCAGCGCCAGAGGATGCTAAGGGGCGGTCAATGGAGATCTCGACGACCTCGCCCTCGATAATTTCCGCCTCCTCCTTGATGCGGACGCCGATGGCGCGGCGGAAGGCCTGCGTGAGCGCCTCCGTCTTGGATAGGTCAAGGGAGAAGAGCTCCGAGGCGGCGACGGAGGCGAAGGGCGTCTCCGCGCCGAGCGACTTGGCGATGCCCATGGCGAGCGCGGTCTTGCCGGTGCCGGGCTGGCCCGCGATGAGCACGGCGCGGCCGGCGATCTTCCCCTGGCGGATTAGCTGGAGGATGAGGCCCGCGGCGCGGCGGGCCGGGAGCTGCCCGACCATGCCCTCGGAGGCGTCGCGCGCCTCCATGGAGGAGTCCAACCCTAGCCCCCGGATGTGGGAGTGCGCGCCGATGCGCTCGATCCGCGTCAGGTCGCGGCTCTCCGACAGCCGCTTCAGCTCTGCCATGGCTACCACCCGCCGCCGCCGCCGGTTCGGTGGTTCGTCTTTCGGCCGGCCGGGGTTGAGGGGGGGCGGAGGCGAGGTTTAGGCGAGACGAGAGCGGGGAACGAGCCAACTAGGGTTTTGTGACTTCTTGTCAGTGGAATGTGGATGAAGCTGGAAGGATGTAGGCGAAGAGGGCCGAGAACAAAAAAGGGCCTGGTCGTAATGGGCCAAAACGATTGGGCCTATTTATGGTTTTGTCGAGTCTTACCAGCGCTGGCTTGCACGCCCAGATTCAAGTCCAGCCCAGGTAGGGCCCGCACGAGTTTAATGACCAAACCAAATATATTAGTACGAAAAAAATAACCTCGTAGAGACTTTAGTTATGAAATGTCCTCACTCATTTTTTATTCGGATGAAGTAGTAGGTATGAAACTATGAATATGTTGAACCTTTCACGGGCCGCTACTTTATGTTAAAACTCGGTCGGTGACAAGGTAGTCTATAAAGACGTCCTTGTAGTCTTCTAAGTTGGCATCTGTCACTACTTGTTACCGAGCTAATGGTCCACTTCTAGTTCTAGTGTTAGGCCGGACTAAGTGATTGACATTACTCGACAAGTTCACTATCAAACTTTCCGGTGCCGTGCTGTGTCACTTACTCACTGTTGCGCCAGTGCCTTCTCTTTAAACACCTGTCTTCCTGCGTCGAGTATCCTAGGAAACCACTTCCTAAACATTTCTGCTGCATCGCATAACAAGGGCATGTACGAGGTTCCATTTTTTTTCCTTTGAAAATGCTATGTTAGGCCACACCACAGTGATTTTGCGGCGGTAGATGATCACAATTCATTCCTGGCTCATGGCCGCGCCCGGAGCGGGGCTGCAGCAGACTGACTAGCCGCCCTCCCGTCGCTGTCCGAGTGTCCGAGTGCTGTGCACGTCCATGCCCTTCCAAGATTCGGGGCGGGGACGAGACAAATCGGCCGCTTGTTCGCACGCCGCACCCACCTTGTGTCCCCTCCACCCTGCCCCACGGGAACATGGATGCCGTCGCCGCCCGAGCCACACCCACGGGGCCGGGACGCGGTCGTGGGGGACCTGGCGCTGGCCATCACCTCCCCCGCCCAAAACCTAAACTAATCCGGCCGTGGCACCATCTCCTGTCGGTGCCCGGGACTCCTGCGCCACGCCGTCGAGCCGAGAGGGACGGCGCGGCGGCGCGGCACCGCCGATCACGGCAGCATCGGCGTCGCGCGCGGCCCGACGCCGGATCGCGTCGCGGGCATCGGCTAACGACCTCAGGTTGCCCCTGGGCTCGGGATCAGAGGCGCTGCATCTGTACGCGCCGAGCGCGATGGGTTAACGGCCGCGTAAACAAACTCACCGGTCAACATGAGAACTGGGCGTGCTTTGTTTTAATTTTTCGGTGGTATATTTGCCAGTACATCCTGCTTCAACGCCGCGAATGGCGAGCTCTGGTTATTCTAGTCTCCTGCAACAAGAGATCATCCGCCGCGAGCTGGAAGCCTGGAACGTGTAGGCCTTGACAACGGCGGCGTGTATCCGTGCAGTACATGCGCATGTGCGCTTCGCCAAGTCAAATGAACTGGCGGCGCCCGCGCCACGCGGAGGCGGAGCGGCCCCGCCAGCGGATGATCCGGTCCGACCGTCGCGCGCGGCGGCGGCGGCGAGACTGTATCCCGACCAAACCCCGGAGACCGCCAGGCCGGAGCAACGGACAGGTTCAATGGTCCGGTTGGCCTAGCCTAACGATCAATCACTGACGATGAATTGAAAGCCTGAAAGGTTAACCTGGCGTGTCCAAGCGAGACTCTGTTTGGAAGAGGACGGAGAGCTGGGGCGGCTGGGGCCTGGGATTTGTTCCGATCGTCGCCGATGGCGATTGCAGGTCGGATGCCAGAGCGCTCGCTGTCTGCCGCGGAGGTTTTCTTTTCTCGATTGGATGCTGATGACGATGTCTGAATCACCACTCCGATGCGTCTAATACTCCTATGTCCACGGTCTGATCGGGTGACGCAAGGTGTTCCCATCCCAGAAAATTGATGACTTGACGTGCACAGCCCTCACCTGCTCAACGCAAATTCAGAAATTCAGAACCGGCGTCATGGTTCGCCACCACGTTCCAACAAGTCAAAAATCTAACTTTGCCAGGTTAAGTTTCACAACAAGTCAAAAATCTAACTTTGGCAGGGTGGTTAACGGCCCTAACGGGGTACGAGAGGATCCAACCGGCCTCGACAGACTTCAGGCGTACATGACTTTACTCTTTACAAGTACGTGGTGGATCTCGAGGCACGTAAACTATTGTCAACAAATATCACAAAAAGCGTCGATCTGCCGGCCAGTTTTATACGGCCGGCGGCCGTCGTGCCAAGAAAAGCTCCCGCGGTCTCGAACCCTTGCTTGCTGCGCCAGGAAAGGTCCATCCTCCGTGATCAATCCATCCAGCCTCCAGGGTGCAGGCACACCACAGAGCCGCTCGGGCAACAGTGTTACTGTGTTAGCGTGACGCGGTTCACGCAACCGGGCAACCACACGCTGACGTCGGCTCGCCGGAGCACACGGAGAACGCCCATAACGACGACGTGGCACGAGCATTTAGGATCGCGTCGCTTCCGTGCACCGCCAGTGGAGAAGCAGCTTTCTCACAACAGTGATTGGTGGAAGCGGAACCGGTCGCGGGTGCTCCGCCTCCGGACTTTGAACGGGCACGCTCGCGGTGCCGTGCCTGCCGTTCGGGGGAAAAGAGAAAAAATCCCACGCCGCGACGCGCAAAGGAGGGGTGGGGGTGGGCGGAAGCTGCAGGGAAAAAGCGTCGCCCGCCGCGGCCCGGCCCGGGCGCCAGATCCAGCCGACCACCCCCCGCATCACCCGAGCCGCGTCCCCCTCCGCCCTGTCGTCGCCGCCCCCGTCAATTCGTCGTCGTCGTCGTCTCTCGCCTTCCCCTTCCCCCCGCGCGAGTTTTTTCACCGCGGCCCCCCGCCCGCCCGTGACGTATTTCCGGCCCCCGTCCCGTCCCAGAGCCAATTCGAAACCCTCCCTCCCCGTCCTCCCTTCCTTGCCTAGGCGGCAACGCCCCCCGTGCTTTATAACGGAGCGGCCCCTCCCGCGTGAGGCACCGAGACGCCCGAGACCGGCAGGCAGGGGGGAGCAGCAGCCCGTCCGAGCCCCTTCCTCCTCCGGGTTGGCGTGAGGCTGTGTTGCTGCCGCCGCCGCCGCCGCCGGGAGGAGGGCGAGGCGAGATGGAGGCGGAGAAGAAGCCGCCGGCGGTGTCCGACGTGGGCGCCTGGGCGATGAACGTCGTCAGCTCCGTCGGCATCATCATGGCCAACAAGCAGCTCATGTCCTCGTCCGGCTACGCCTTCGCCTTCGGTACCCCACTCCGCGCCTGCTCCACCCCTCTCCTCCCGATCTGGAACCCGGATCCGCCGGCGCTCGGGGAATCCGCGGATCTGATGGGGCGCGTCTGGTTGCTGCTGCTGCTGCTGTTTTTTTTACTCTGCTTGCGAATGCGCGCAGCCACTACGCTGACCGGGTTCCACTTCACCGTCACGGCGCTCGTCGGGTGGATCTCCAACGCCACCGGCTACTCCGTCTCCAAGCCCGTCCCGCTCTGGGAGCTCGTCTGGTTCTCGCTCGTCGCCAACACCTCCATCACCGGGATGAACCTCAGCCTCATGCTCAACTCCGTCGGCTTCTACCAGGTATACCGTGTGCTCCGACACTGGCGTCACCTGCGCCGGCCATTGGCCCGTGTTGCTTGTGAGGCTCAAGACGAGAAATTTGTGCAGATCTCCAAACTGAGCATGATTCCGGTGGTCTGCCTCATGGAATGGGTGCTGAACAGCAAGCTCTACACCACCAAGGTTATTTCTGCAGTGGTCGTTGTGGCGGCCGGCGTCGGGATTTGCACGGTCACGGACGTCGAGGTCAATGCCAAGGGATTCCTTTGCGCGTGTGTGGCTGTGTTCTGCACGTCGCTGCAGCAGATTGTGAGCTCCTTTCCTTGTTTGATACCATCTTTCATGCTAAACTTTTACATTGTGTTTTCCTTGTTTGTGATGCTAAGAATTTTAGTTTTTGGTGCCTTAATCATATTCTGCAATGTGCAATGACGTTTTAGCAAATGATTATGATGTTGAGCTGTAGACCTTATTTGAACCTGATATGGTTAATACTTAATAATAACGAGATATTCTGAAATTAGTGATATAGTCAATAATGATGAGATATGTTAAAATTGGCTAGAGGCTAGTACTACTTATTTGGTTTGTCCTAATGTCATAGTGGTGACTTACCTTTCTGCTCCCACTGTTATCCAAAACATTGATCTGCTTTGGGCATTGCTTAACTGCTGTAGGTGTAGGCTACATCATTATCAGTTATTGCCAATTGAGATAGCACCCAAACGAAGGTGTAGTTACTATAGCTAGGCAATAAGGCACAGACCCCTTGAATTCAAAACTTTGCAACACAGATCTGAATACAATAATACAGGCCACCGGGTGAGAAGGTATCAAATGTTTATTAGTTCAACCGTATGATGCATCATGAGCTGCACATTCGCATCACTCGTCATAGATGCTCCTCTGTGCTTCCTTACATTCTTGTTGTCTTCTGCTGTACAAATTTCCTTGCCTGTTATATATATCCTCCAAGTTTAATATAACTAGAATCAGCTTGAAGCAATGTTTGGCCTTTTTTAACATTATTCACCTCTAGATGATGTTTTATTAACAAAAATGTGGTCTTTGAAGTTTGTTTTTTACTAGAAAAAAAAGGTGTGGCCTTTGAGGTTTGAAGAAATCACTGAACTTTGATAGCACATCTGAGTTGTTGATGAAGATTTGAAATTTTTTAGTCTTGAATGTTGAAAAGAATTGTTGTTGGGATGTTACTTTCTGCAATAATGCTTATGCTGTTTGATAAGCTCCGTTATACCTGAGCTATGCTGACAATATGTTTCCTCTTCCCAGACCATTGGCTCCTTTCAGAAGAAGTACAACATTGGATCATTTGAGCTGCTGAGCAAAACTGCACCAATTCAAGCAATTTCACTTATTATACTGGGCCCCTTTGTGGATTACTACCTCAATGGGCGATCATTGTTGAACTACAATTTTTCTGGAGGGGCCACTGTAAGTTATAGTTTCTGTCAGACTTTTCAGTTCTTGAAAGCACACTTCCTTTATGAATGCTACCTGTCCTGAGTACTCAATCTTCTACTTTAAACTCATTACCTGTATTCTCAGCTCTTCAACCGAAGTATGCATTTCCCCCATTTTACTGGAGTGAATACCCTGGCCAGTAGCCCACATGTAGTAAAATTTTGTTGCCAATGACAACTGACTGTCATGGAACTGTCACAACTCACAAGAGTTTGTCTTTTGATTCCCCAATATTGCTTAACATTCTTCCTAAGGATCAGTGTTTTTAAGGCGTCGCCTAGGTGACAAGGCGGTGGTGGCTCGCCTCGCCTAAGGTGTCGCCTTAGTCCCCCTTAGCCTGCCTAGGCATCGCCTAGGCGATAAGGCGGTGGTGGCTCGCCTCGCCTCGACTTAACGATTTAAAAACCATGCTAAGGATTGCTTATCTCTTGATTGTTCTAATATATGGCTTTTACTCAGTTTTACTGCATTTTTTTAACGCCAACTGATGAAATAAGTTTTAGCGGTTACCTTGTAGTTGCAGCTGATAAATGCTGTTGCCCGTGCTGTTTTCTGTTGTTCAAATCGTTAATTCGTTATCCAGTTCTTTCAGTAGTGTGGAAAGTGTTATTCTGTTAACCAGTATTGCTTTCTGATCTAACAGCTCATGATACTATCATTTTGCAGTTCTTCATACTGCTTTCATGCTCCCTGGCGGTCTTCTGCAACATGAGCCAATACCTCTGCATCGGGCGGTTTTCTGCGACCTCGTTCCAGGTCCTGGGCCACATGAAGACCGTGTGCGTGCTGATCCTCGGCTGGATCCTGTTCGACTCGGCCCTCACCGTGAAGAACATCCTCGGGATGCTGCTCGCGGTGATGGGCATGGTGGTCTACAGCTGGGCCATGGAGTCCGAGAAGAAGGCGGCCACCCCGATCCCCCGGAACAAGAGCGACATGCTGGACGGCGAGGACGTGCCCCTGAAGGCCAGGGTGAGCGGCCTGCCCCCGGTCGACCTCGAGGAAGGCGAGATGAAGAGCTAGCCGGCCGTGGCGGCGGTGAAGATTCATTGATTCTTCTTGTTCTTTTTGTGATTGTACGCGCTCGCTCGATCCAAGCTGCTCCTTCGAAGCTATCGACGCTACACTTGTGTTCATTTTGGCCCTTTTTGAGGGGGCCGTCCGTCCGTAGATGACGACGAATTGGCCCCCCGGTTTCGACGGTAGATGATGATGAGAACAACGCTATGGCAGACAGTTTGTTAGGGATTTGTCAGGCGAGGGGTGGTGGTGTGGTGGTGGAGAGCCATTGTCAATCCCGTGGTGGCGTGCGTGTTGTTATAGATGGTGACAAGACTCGTATAATGGAATACAGGTGTTTCTCCGTGGTAGGATTCGAATTCGATAGGCTCCGGCCTCTGCCGGCGATGTGTTTTCTTTATTTTGTGGTCTCGCTGTCGGGCTCTGGATGCCGGAGCTGTGGGTTGTGATTCCTTGCGTCGTGGACTCGTGAGCGCACCGCGCCGGCAGCGTGGGTTTCGTCGGAGCATGCCTGCCACCACATGGGATGGGACGGAGGTTGGGCTTGGCCGCTTGGGCTTTCCGATGGATGGCACGTGGTGGGATTGGCAAACTCGGTTGGTCTGGCAAAAACAGGCGCTGGAATCACATGACGGCATTTGGCTTCCGGGTTGTAGGGGATGATCATGTGCACGCTGCTTCTGAAGTTCCATCTTTATTTTGGAGAGTTTTCGTACACCTTATTCTGCTCCAGCACCAGCCAACAGTGTTTTTCTCTCACACCATTCCAGTAGTTTTCAACCACCAGTCAGCCAGCAGTTTTTAACCACCAGTCAGCCAGCAGTATTTTTCTCTCACACCACTTCAGCAGCAGCCTTCAACACCAGCACAGCGAACATGGTGCTAGTGAGCTGCTACTGGCTACCTATGGTCAGCCAAATGCCAGTGGAGGAGTAAAAATGGAAACCCGTTGTCATGCAAATTTACTTACACTACTTTTAATAACGAACAATCCAGATATCGTTCGTAACTAGTTATCGCTGGCATGTGTTACGCCTCTAAAGACGACGTGTGCGGCCCCAACTGATTTAATTGAAGATCCTATGATGACCACAGAGGTGTTGAAGAACTTCCAAAGATACGTTCGAGGAGTTGTACAGGTTCTCCACGGTGGGTTTCTTGTCTTGTATTGTACTTGTCTGCTTCTCCCGACTGGTTTCGCTGCATCTCTGAATTTTTTCTGTTACGCAGACATTGGCCAATTGCTCCAGGGCAAAATATGGCAAACCATCGACTGGATATCGTTGCATATTTGGTACACAGAGCGACAAAAAAGGTTGGGCTTTACGCAAATCAAATACAGCGGGACTGGTGTTCGACTTCCGGACAAATGGCTCTGCTATGGACTTGATGCAACTTGGTAGCTTAGCAGCAACAGAATATCGAGTAACGGCAGGACTGAAGTTACTAGTTGGCTTAGACTGCGTACAGCCGATGATTTTAATCAAGAGAGCGACAATTCAAAAGCAAGAATAGTCAGCTTTCCAACCTCATGTATAGAAAAATATAGACGTTGCCTTGGAGGCTTGGATCATCTGAATTCGAAGCAAGGAAACATACCAGAAGTCCAATCTCATTTTTTTTGTAGTCCACAACATCATACTCTTTTTTTTTTGGTCCTCAGCAAGAGTTAAAAATGATCCGCAAAAAAGAAGAAGAAGCAAGAGTTAGAAATGAAGAGGGTTCCCATGAAGGATCCTCCAAAGAAATTTCGGAGAAATTAGTGATAAGAACCCAGCCTAATCCAGCCTCATGTTGTTCTCCTAAGGTAGGAAGTAAATTTCAACTCCTTTGTGAACTTATCATACCATTGAAATACAAAAAACTCAACAGCATTCAGTCACCCACCTTTAAATTCTTTTCAAAGACCATCCCACCTTTAAATTTGAACTGTCCCAACTCCCAAACATGGCCTGCATTGAAAAGCACTTAGTAATCAAATTAACCACTTACGATTCAACATTTGAAGATATTTTTAGGAATCCATTACACACATAAATATGCTTAATTGAAACTTGAAAGTAATAACTTTACGGGACACGATCCCCACAATGCAAATCTGGTTATCTATATTCATAGTCAAATGTTTCCAAAGAAGCCAAAGTGGTTGGTAGAGCTCTCAGAACTGATTCTGTACTAAATCTACTAGGAGTTCTGCAAAACAGTTTTTTCAGAGATAAGTGGTTCTCTATTGATTCTGTGATGTGATTCTATGAAATGAAGTAGAGGTTGGGAGCTGAAAATAGTAGCTTCTTCTGATTCTATGAGGTGATTCTCCATCCCGATCTTAAGAGATTATTCTAGAGAATCACTTTCAGCCATTGAATCGCTTCTCTCAGAGAATCAGAATCAAATGGAGCTCTAAAAAAACAGGCCCTTAGTTATACCACTTTCATGCAACCAAGTTTTACTGTACCATATAGACAGCTATGAAGTTTTAGAGGTTCTGAGGCCCAATGCAACAAAATAATTTTGAATAATAAAGATATATAATTTGTTGTTGCTAGTTATGACCTTTTATTTTAAAAAGAAAAATAGCTATTTTATAGTTATGAAGTTTTATTCGGAGTAGCAATAGACATGTTGATGAGCAACATAGGTAAAAGTCACTAACGGACTCGCCTACTCCAGTTGAGAAGAGTACTAAGAAAGTATGCACAGCCAACCAGAGACTGCTAGCTCATAAAGTTTTTTTAGCAATATAAACAACAAAACCATCCATTGGAATATAACTGATGAACCGTTGTCCAAAGCCTCATTTTCTACACCACGTGTTGTCCAAAGCCACCAACCGTTGAAACATTACACAATATAACGGTAGGAAGCAACTCCATATAGCGTAATCCAATTGGAATATAACAAATGATGCTTTAAGGGTATTTATTTGATGAAATCTAGAGAAAAATGCCACTCTGTATAGCCAAATAATTTCTACAGACATTGGTGGGGATCCTCCCCCCCCCCCCCCCCCCCGTTACCCCTCAAAAAAAAAATCTACAGGGACGAAAAGAATTATACACATTCATGTTTTGTCTAGACTACAATCTCGCACCATTCTGTTTTCCCAACTATTGTTGGGAAGGAGGATGTTACCCTAGGAATTTCCAAAATAAAATGCTTAGATTTTTCTTACAAAAATCCTGCCACGTAGTATTCCTTGCTGTTATCCCAAGGCATAAAATACTCCACCAGTTATAAATTATTGATTGTTTTATTTTTTGTAGATATATAATTTTTATTATGCACCTAGATATATTCAATATCTAGATACATACGGAAAAACTATATATATATATATATATCTAAAAATCAAAACAGCCTGTAATTTTGAACGGACGCCTTGTGAGACAATCCTGCCATTCAGTTACCACAACCATTAACAACCATCCTTGTAGGCGAGGCTCGTCCTCCATGTGTTGTGCGGCGACTGAAAAGTCCGAAACGTGGCTTGAATCGACGAACTTTCAGAATGATCTCTGACTGAATTGCCTGCACCCGTCTCTATAAATACAAAGCGAAACACAGCGTCCTTGCAGCGAGCGTGTCTAAGAAAAAGTGCCTCGCTCCACCGCACCACCACCGCCACTCCTCCACTTCCACTGACGCGGCCCCTACCCAAGCGTCCAAAGCTTCCCTTCACCTCAAGATAAGGAGATCGCAACATCTTGGGGCCACCCCCAATCTCCACTTAACCCCCATCGCCGCCCGAAGCCGTTCGCCACTCGCCGCCAATGGCCATGGCCTTCCAAACCCTTGCCGCCTCGCGCGTCCGCGTCGGCCCCCTCCTCCCCGCCGCCGCCGCCGCGGCGCCCACGCCCTCCTCCGTCGCGGCGCCCCGCCACCACCCCCGGCGCCGCTTCTCCGCCATCGTGGCCGTGGCGGGCGCCGCGGCGGCGCCCGCAGCGGCGCCCGCGGAGTTCGACTTCGACTCCTACATGACGGAACGCGCGGAGATGGTCAACCGCGCGCTGGACGCGGCAATCCCCGCGGGGGCGCCCCCCGCGGCGCTGCACGAGGCGATGCGGTACACGCTGCTGGCGGGCGGCAAGCGGGTGCGCCCCGCGCTGTGCCTCGCCGCGTGCGGCGTCGTGGGCGGGCGGGAGGAGTGGGCGCTGGCCCCCGCCGCCGCGGCCGAGATGGTGCACACCATGTCGCTCGTCCACGACGACCTTCCCTGCATGGACGACGACGACCTCCGCCGCGGCAAGCCCACCTGCCACGTCGTCTACGGCGAGGCAATCGCGGTCCTCACCGGGGACGCGCTGCTCTCGCTCGCCTTCCACCACGTCGCCAGCCCCGGCTCCTACCCTCCGGACGTCGACCCGGAGAAGCACCCCGCCCGCGTCGTCCGCGCCACTTTCGAGCTTGCGCGCTGCATCGGCTCCGAGGGCCTCGTCGCCGGCCAGGTCTCTTTCGTTCATCAGATTCTATTACTTTCCACTATTCATCATTGAACAATTCACCATCGCATAATTAAAAGGGAGTAAAAATTGGGCAATGTGCTAATTCTGACATCCTTTATATGGGCATATGGCGATCTTCCTAAGAGTCATGATGTGGATGGTCTGTTTGTCCGCATACAGTAGAATTAGGGCCTCAAAATTACTAGCACTCGCTAACTAAGAATTGCGACTTCGAGGTACTTAATTGCTCAAATTGCATCGTCTGCTCTCTCCAGGTTGTGGATCTTGCGAATACTGGTGCATCTGAAGTTGTGCCCCTTGAACGCCTGGAGTACATCCACCTCCACAAGACTGCTGCATTGCTTGAGGCCTCAGTGGTCATGGGGGCAATCATGGGCGGTGGCACGGATGAGCAAATTGAGCGGCTGCGGAAGTACGCGAGGTCAATAGGGCTTCTGTTCCAGGTGGTCGATGATATACTTGATGTGACCAAGTCGTCGGAGGAGCTAGGGAAGACAGCAGGGAAGGATTTGGCAAGCGACAAGGCTACATACCCGAAATTGTTGGGGTTAGAGAAGTCACGGGAGTTTGCAGAAAAATTGCTTTCCGATGCAAAGGAGCAGCTTGCTGGTTTTGACAAAGAGAAGGCAGCACCTCTGTTGCATTTGGCCTACTATATCGCCCATAGGCAGAACTGAGGTGATTGCTTACTCTGTTGTTGTTCTTGTTGATCTGTAACTTTGTAAGGCCATTGTACTTGGGTTTCAGAAATATCCGAATCATCATGTGATGTATACTAGCTGTAGCTTTCTACCTTGCTGTAAGAAGGCTATTCAGTTGAAAATATGAATATCAAATCAAATTAGTAAAACCTGATTGAAACCAATCTTTCTGGCTTATGGTTTTCTTTCTGGCTGAACATTTGTTGTTGCACCAAAAAATGCTCCAAGCAATCTCAGATGGTAATAATTCAGTTACAGAGCATCTGTAGATTCCTAACTGAGGTTAACCAAAATTATTGACTCTTTGATATTTGATTCAAGTACTCTCCAATGTGATGCACACTATCAGGATGAAGACAAGAACTGTTGTGTTTCAAGTTTCAACATCTCTTGCATGGATGATTCCAGCATCACATATGAAAAATCCTGTTGTTTCCTACTTATAGGGCACACCCCAGCAATGTGCCATACCAGATCCTCTGTGTTGTTCTCCTCGGTAAACCATCACTACGTTATCTGAAACTTCCAGGTCACGGTTAACCAAGTGATTGTGGATAACAACTGCAATGTTACAAAATTGATAGCATAAGCAATTACTATTCAATGGATGATTGTACTGATTGAACAAGAAAAGAAAGGGTTACATGCATATCATTTTCCTCTTATGTTTTCTGAGAATGTGGATAGCACATGCTATATCTAGTTAAACTGATGCAGCAAAATGTTTCAAACTTTATTGTTGCACTGATTGAGGTTGTATGATGTATGAGGATTCTATTTATGATATTGCGCTCTGCATAAGCTGTGCACATTATCTGGCTCCAGGTGATGACCACTCACCTGAATACCAAATACTTATGTGGTCTCATCAGCTTCTCGTGTGAACGAGTGAATGGATGCACATGTTTTTATTGGTTTTGGTTACTTCTAGCTACATATATTCTACTACTAATCATGTTTGGCAGATTTTGGTCATATGGTCATGTACGTCATTCACCTGTTCATGCCTTTTTTTTTTGCCACTATAACCTTTGTAAGCTTTCTTTGATTGAAGGAGGTGAACTGAAACTAGTCTCTGCCCCTATGTAGTCCGGATATTTTTTTTTCGAACAACTAGGAATTCCCTTTGTCACTGTAAGCTTTCTTGACTGAAGCGGCCAAACTAGTCTCCAGAGTCTGAGCATCGAACTAAGGCTTCGTTTAGTTTTTTAAATTGCTGTCACATCAAATATTCAGATGTCAATTCGAATGTTCAGATGTCAACTTAATATAAAAACTAATTGTATAAGTTGTAATTAGAGCTCTAGACGAATCTATTAAGTATAGCGGACGGTTACTGTAGCAATTAGTGGTCAAATTATGGACTAATCATACTTAATAGATTTGTCTCGTGATTAAGTCACGACTTATGAAATTAGTTTTGCAATAAGTCTATATTTAATAATTCTAATCGATGTGTAAACATGCGATGTGACGGGACTTATGACTTGAACTGAAAAAAAACCAAACGAGGCGAGTGTGCTTTCTCATGTGACCACATGGAGTATCATGTACCAATGCATATGTGATCATATCAATCAATCGCCGTAGTTCCCACTTGATTTCCACACTACCGCTACTCCTATGCGAATACTGTTGATTTTTCACATACAGTATGATCCTAATGCTCCTACACGTGGGTGTACTTTGTATATGCCTGCGTGCTTCCACTTTGGCACTCGCCATGATTAGTCATCGTCGTCGCCGCCGATCGCCGGTCGCCGGTCACGGTTCACGTGTTCAGCGGTGCGCCCTGATCTCCTTCGAACTGATCGATCTCTCCGGGCGCTTGCTTGCTCCCATCTCCTCCGTCGGTCCGCTCCCGTTGACCTGCGCAGCGGCCTAGATTTCAGCCCGTGCAGTCCTCCTGTCATGGACTTCTGTCAAATCACGTGGAAGGAAGAAGGCAAGAAGGCAAGATTCGCCCATGTTTGGTAGTGGAAAATAGTGGGGGGGGGGGGGGGGGGGGGGGACGCAGTCTAGCGAGACCAGCGGAAGAAAAGCGGTCTGTTTTCAAGCCACGTGAGGTGGAAGAACGCAACACGCGCGTCTAAAACTAGAAGTAGAAAACGATTGTAAACTTGGAGAGAAAGCGCTCGTCAATCGGAGACGTTGGCGACTTGGCAGTTCCGGCAGCGTCGGCGGCATCCCGGCGTTGTCGGGGGCCTCACGCAGGACGACTCCTCCCGGCGACATCCTATTCTATTTTTGATGAAAGCCTAATACTTTACCGGGCCTTTTGGCCGGATGGGCCCATTCTCCGCATTTCGGTCTATGCTGGAGTTGGAAGTGCTTCCAACTCCAGCAGCAGCAATGACTCCAATTCTCGGTTTCATTTTCTTGTGACAAGTGGAACCGGTGCCGTAAGTGGCCCATATTTATCCCCCTTTTTTTTTTCTTCCGTTGGTCGCCTCCACTTCGGGTCGGCGAGGAAGCTCAGCATGGCAGTTGCCAGTTGGCAGTATTGACCAGGCTCTGAGCAGAGGCGGGGGTGACAGACGGGAAGGGAACTTGGTATTATCTCGATCATTCTTGGTATTTGGTTACACTTTGATCCTGAGGACCCTTGAAGAATTTGGGGCCCCTCAGCTCTTGTTCCAAATCTGATTAAACTTTGATCTCACCTTGTATTTTATTCAGTTTTGTTGACTGAAAAATTGTTGAACATGTGGTAGATTAGATCTGGAGCAGTTCACATACATCAGCATTAGGATCTGAACAGATCATACGATGATCTCTTCTCCAAAATAATATCTCACAAAAAAAGGTGCCGTGGCCATATGCTACAGGTGATATAATCTGAAGTATATATGGAACAAAAGAGCTAGCAGTCTCTGTTTGACCTAAGGGCCCAGGAGGCAATCAGAAGTCTCCACCCATCCTTAAGCACAGTAATCAAGTTTCTCTCACATCGGCTTTGTTTACTGACGAACTGATTGACTGAAGATTGTGGAGCATGTGGTTGAGCCGATCGATCAGGGGCAGCTTGAATCTCGGCATGATGATTTGGGGTGACAGGATCATCTGAGTATCGAAAATTCTACAATACTGACCAATCATAGGTCAGTATTTAGTTTTGGATCCCGGTCACTTATCGCATACTATCTGGTGGTTCAGTTCATGGCCATCCCAGCCCAAGCAGAAACCTGGTGGACTCAGAAGTCTCTACCTAGCTAGTAAGCTAGGTCAGTAACCAGGTCATTATTTGTCCTGAAATTCTTCAGTTTTTGCCATCAATTTTCTCGCAACTGAAATTGACAGATACATAAAAGATTCGTCTCCTGCAGCAAGCCGTTATGAGCTCACATTTGCAGTCCATTGGTGTCCTACATCTGCTTTACCTGGGCGGCGCGTCACCATCCTTCGATCCGTTTCGCCCTAGTGAGCACGCACATGACATGACTACGCCCGTTTCGCCGACGTCGAGCGCCACTGCTAGCCCGTACTCTCCTCGGCGGCCAGGCTAGCTGCTGACGCCTACCGCGTCGGCGATGTGAACCGTGACCTCCTATCCTCCATGCCGCCGCCGTCTTCCACAGGTCCCTTATACTGGCTCACCATGAACCCGACGTACCAGTCCATCAACGCGGCGGTGAAGGTCCTCAGCCTAGCCGCGTTCGCTCTCACCCGTGAGCTCATCCAGAAGGTCCGGCGGTCGAGGGCGCTTGTGCTGGCCCGGTCGCCGCCGCCGGAGCCTGGGCTCGTGCCGGGCGAGGCGAAGGTGTTCGTGTACCACTCGGCGGCGCACCTGCTCCTGTTCGTGCTCGTCGTCGCCCGTTACGGGCAGACCATCACCATTCACCATGGAGCAGCACCTCGGGCTGATGCAGGACCTGTTCCTGCTGCCGCAGGTGATCGGCAACGCCGTGTGGCGCGTCCACGACGGCAAGCCTCTCGCGGCGGGCTACTACCTGTACCTGGGCGTCACCGCCGCGCGCCTGCTGCCGCGCGCGTACGACTACTACCCGCGCCCGCCGGTGGTGCTCGTTACCAACGTCATGTCCGTGAACGCCATCCGGTGCGTGTTCTCCCACGCCGGAGACGTGGTGGTGCCGGCCGCGTCCGTCTTGCTTGCGCTCGCTGTGTTCGTGCAGCAGAGGTGGAACCACATGATCGTCCGTCTCATGGGCGCGTCGGAGCACAGGAAACATGAGCACATCCTGTAGACTCTTCAGGTCTTTAGTTGTTGTGTGCATGTCCTCATGTATGCAATGTCCTAACTTTCAGATATCTGCACCAGTATTCAATGGTTTGTTCTTTACTATTGAAGGATTAGATGCTGAAAAATAAGAATGATCAAAATGAACAAGGATGATCAAGAAGTAACTGGGAAAGGTTGAAATTTTTTTACCACAACACTCAAAATATAGCTAAAAGCCTAATAAAACTATCACGTAGTAGCATTTTAAAAATCCTGGAATAATTTAATTCTACTAGCAAAACTATAGTTTTTCACAAATCGAAAAAAAAACTCCCTCCGTTCTGATTTATATAGCATTGAAGGTTTCAAAATATATAACCCCACTTTTAGGGATATAGATGAAGTCTCGCTAAGCATCCTAGGGTGTTTTGGAAACTAATTATTCCCCCATGCTGAAACCAGAAAAATGACAGCTAAACAAGAATCTAAAGCATTCTTAATCTATCATGAAAATGGTATTACAGGACAAAGGGAATAACATGGAACAATTGATGTTTCCTACTAGAACAATAAGCGGAGCTAGAGCTTTTGGGCCTATTTGGATGGCTAAAGTTGAGTATAAACTTCAGCATCTAATTAGCACTCATATTTTTGCAAAAAAATTTAAATCTTGACTAAAGTTTAGTCTACCCATTAGCACTCTTTTCTTTGGATAGGCTAGTGCTAAAGTACTTTCACCTATTAGCGTTTGGATCCAAACGAAGCCTTAGAGTGCAGTATCAGTATCGGGATGCTTTGAGTCTAGGCCTTTTCAGCACTTGCTCCAAGTTTGATTCATCTCTGATTCCATCGATCTCTTCACGTGGGGGCATATCCAAAAGGTTGATTTTTTTTTTTGTTCTTTCCATTTTATAACTTCCGTTTCTTTTGACCTCGGCGTAGGAACATGGGGCAGCGATATGGCAGCGGATTACCCGGTGAGAGCAGAGCGAAGGAGCAGTATGTTGCAGTCTTGCAGACTCGGCAAGTCCACTTCGGTCTCCTGTTTACTCCGTATCTACCAAATGCTTGTCTGAAATCTGTAGGTGTCTATAGCTTTCTGATACCAGCCACATCTCTTAGCAGCAGGGGCAGTCGATATGTTCCCAGGTTTGCAGTTCCACGGCTTGCTGCTGCTGTGCCTGTGCGCCCTGTCGTCCTGCTCGCCGTTCGAGCCATCACAAGGCCGGAACGGCGACGGGGCTCATGGCTACCGCCGCTTCACCGACGTCCAGCGCCAATGCCAGCCCGTGCTCTCCGCCGCCGTCGAGCTACGTTATCACCCGGAGCGCGAAGCCTTTTTCCGACAAGAGCTCGAGCGCAAGCTGTCCTTCGAGAAGGGTGACTGGCGGCAGCAGGACGCCGGCCACGCGCCCCTGCTGCCGTTCGACGGCAGCGACGTGGCGGCAGGCGGCCGCGTGCTGCCGGACCCTCAGCGGCTCGCGACCTTTGTGCTCACGCACGTTGACATGGAGCGCGTTGGCCCGACCGCCGTCAACGTCAGCGGCGTCCTCGTGCTTTCCATCGCCCGGGAGAGTGCCGGCGACGAGATCAGGCCCGGGGTGCGCGCACCCGCCGCGTCGCCGGAGTTGGAGATTCTGCCGGGCAGCACCAAGCTCAAGATTCCCTTCGAAGGTGTCTACACGGAAAGAATGGAGGGCGACGGCGAGAGGGTGCTGTGCATGGTCGGGAGCGCCGTTCTCCCCAGTCCCCACGCGCAGCAGCGCCGACGATGGCGCCGGCTCGTCGAATTGGGGCCGGATCTCTGGCCGGAGCAACCTTCGGCCGCCGGTCATCGCCGACAACAACATTATGCTCGTGGTAAGGTACCCAAAGTGGCTTACGCTGACAACCCGAGCCGTGCACGGCGAGATGTGGAGCACCAATGCCGTGTCGGACGCCGCCTATTTCGACACTGTCCGGCTGATGTCAAAGGTTAGCGCGTACAACATGGGGTACCGGTTCCAGTCGGACGAGCTGGTTGCCATGGCGTGCAGTCCCTGGCCGGCAAGCGACGCGGTGGCCGTGGAGAACCATTCCGGCGAGCTGCACAGGGGCATCTCGTTGTGCGAGGTCCTCAATCGCTTCGCCACCGTTGCCGCACCCTGGCAGTGCAGCTCGACGGACCAGCCGTGCCGATGGCCTGGGCCTTCCTCCGAGGCCGGCACGGCGGCGGATGGAGCTGGCGAGGCGTTGGCCGTCGCACTGCAGGACGTCCGGTGCCACCCGTCGAGCGACGCGGATGGCAGCAAGTACTCCGCGAGGGTGTCGGCCGTGTTCCGGGCGCTGTCTCCACGGGAGCACCGGCTCACGGCGGTCAAGCGCACCAGCCTGGACAGCAGGACGCTCGCCGTCGAGGGCGTGTGGAAGGCCACGGCGGGCCAGGCCTGCATAGTGGGATGCCTCGGCGGCGGCGGCGGCGGCGGCAGGAACGCGTGCCGCTACCGTGTGTGCCTCTACATCCCAACCACGTTCTCGATCACCCGCCGCAGCATAATGCTCGGACGCATCACCACCATCAACGCCGGCGGCGGCGAGGAGCAGACCCGCCCCCCGCTGATGCTCGAGCAACGGGTGCCCTCAGTGCGGCTCTGGGGCCTGTCCGACGTGTTCCCCTTCCGCATGGCGTACAACTACACAAAAGTCGAGCAGGCCGGCGAGTTTCTTCGGAGGAGCGGCTCGGCGTTCAACGCCCGCGACATCGTCGCCAAGTCGCTGTCCTTATCCTATCCGAACAAGGACACCACCGGCGGCGACGAAGTGACGAGCCTGTTCCGTCTCGGCGACGAGCTTATGCTCCGGTTCACCGCCCTGCCGGATATGTTTCCATCGGAATGGATCGAGCGGCCCGTGCTTTTCCTGGAGATGCTTTCCGTCGAGCAGGCGGTCGGGCCGATCACGCCGCCGTCATTTTGGCACGGCTCGTCCATGGCGCCGCCGGGCGTGTCAGGCCAACCCGACGAGGAACCTGCTGCTGGCTCGGGACAGCCACAGCTGCTGAACGTGTCTGCCGAGCTCAGGATCGTCGGGAAGCCTTTCGGTTTCGGCTGGACGACTGCTTTGTCGCTGGAGGGCGTGTACAACCCAGAGGACGGCCGCATGTTCCTCATCGGCTGCCGGGATGTCCGGTTCCCGGGGCGCAATGTGTCGACGAGCAGGGACCTCGAGGAAGGGATGGACTGCTCCGTCGAGGTGAAGGTCGAGTACCCGCCGACGACCACTTACCGGCTCATCGGCTCGACGGCGAAGGTTCACATAACCAGCACAAGAAGCGCCGGCGACCCGCTGCATTTCGCCGCGGTGAAGCTCGAGGCGCTGCCGGTCATGTACCAGAAGCAGTGGAGGGGCGCGGGTTCCGGCAGAGTCATCAACGGCGCCCTGTGCATCGCGGTGCTGTCGGTCGCCGTCGCCGCCTCGCTCAGCCAGCTGCGCTACCTCAAGTTCCACACCGACGTGGCGCCGTACGTGTCCGACGCCATGCTCGCCGTCCAATTCGTGAGTTACGGCTTGCCGCTAATCACCGGCTCCGAGGCGCTGCTCGAGAAGGTGACCTTCGGCTCCCAGGCGGCCAAGCCGCCGCCGTCCTCGACCTACGCCGCCGCGGCCGGCACGGACGACGAGCTGTACCGCGCCATGGGTCAGATGTCGAGGGCCCTCCTCCTCGCCGCGCTGCTCCTCACGCTGCGCATCGGCCACAAGGTGCGGCGGAGCCGGGCGCGGATGCTGGCGCGCTCGCCGCTCGAGCCGTGGCGCGTGCCGGCCGACCGGAAGGTGCTCGTGTACAGCTCCGGAGCGCCTCTGGCCGCGTTCGCTCTCGGCGTCGCGCTGACCGGGCAGGCCATGCCCGTCGAGCAACTCGTCGCGCTGGCGCAGGACCTGTTCCTGCTCCCGCAGGTGATCGGCAACGCGCTGTGGCGCGTCAGCTGCAAGCCCCTCGCGGAGAGCTACTACCTGGGCGTCACCGCCGCGCGCGTGCTCGCGCACGCGTCCGAGTACGTGCGGCCGCCGGCGGTCTACCCATACTCCGACCAGTACTCCGACGAGTACCTGCACATGTCCAGGCCTGTCGACCTGGTGGTTCCGCTCGTCGCCGTCGTGCTCGCGCTTGTCGTGTACGCGCAGCAGAGGTGGAATTACGCAATTGTTAGCAGGATGTGTGACACGCAGCAGAAGAAATTGCAGCACACGTTGTAGGAGACAGTAGCGGGTGCGAAGCTGCCGTGTTTAGGCTCCAAGTCCCAATCCCAACCTCATAGCATCTATCTGGTTACGGCGCGACGGCGGGCCGCTCCTCCCGTCGCTCGTATCCCAATGCAACGTAAGCTCCAAGTGATGGTGCAACACAGTTGCTAACCAATCTCTAAAACACGATTCCGGTGTCATTCCCTGGCCTGTCGTCGCGCCACGTCACCCAAAAAACGAACGGCCGTCCGATCGGCGATCGAACGGCCACGGGAATCCCCTGCCTCCTCCCGCGCCCCCCTCCACCGGCGCAGCGCTCCGCCGCCGCCCGAGCCCCGCCGCCATTGCACCGCACCCACACAACGCCCGCACAGCACCGCCCGCACCGGCCTCCGGGATCGGGGCCTCTGCCTCGGAGGCGCGCCGCCGCCCTGGAACCGCCGCCGCCGCGCGAGGCCGCCGCAGGAGGACGCCGAAGAGGGGGGATCCGAGGGAGCAGGGGAGGGCCGCGCCGCCCACGGCCGCCAGGACGAGGAGGCGCGTGTGGTACCCCACTCCGCCGCCGCGGGACCCGATCCGAGAGAGTGGAGATCCGAGGGAGCAGGGGAGAGCTAGGAGGAGAAGGCGCGTGCGGGCCCCCGCTCTGCCATGAGACCCGCTCCTCCTCCGGAAGCGGTCCGCGGACGAGAATGGCGAGCGCGCCGGCCTCGAGAAGGCCGGATTCGGACCCGGTCTACCTGCGCCCCTCCGCCGACCTCCAGACGCCGGATCCCGTGCAGGGCACCGGGCCGGACGCCGCCTCCCCCTGCTGTGTATGACCACCGGCTCGTCGTCGTCGCCGGACCGCCATGCTCCGCCACGCCGAGCTGCCAGTTGAGCGCGCGCCGCGCCGAGCTCCCGAGCCCCCGCGACGCTGCCAGCGCCACGCCACCCACTCCTGTGCGGCGCCGAGCACCTACGCCGGGTGGAGCAGTCTGGAGACAGGGATCAGAGATTGAGAGACGAGAGTGGAGAAAGCGAGGGAGACGAGGGGCGGAGAGAGTTGGAGAGATATCAGGGAGTAGATATTTAAGGCTATTTTGCAATATAGTCCTTGGATAATTTATAAAATAGTCTCTATCATAGTTTTGAGGGATGTTTTATAGAATAACCTTTGTTATTTTTTTACTATGGTTTTAAACACTGCAGCAGCGCCCGTTCTAAATATTGTGGATACAATTTTGACCATTAGTTTAAAAAATTAGTGTAAATAAATAAAACTATAAGTCATGCTTAAAGTGTATTTTATGATAAAACAAGTAAATAACAAAATAAATGATACTTACATATTTTTTTAAAAAAAATGAATGGTCAAAGTTGTATAAAAAATGTCAACAGTAAACTATAGTAAACTATATTTTGTAACGGAGGGAGTTTGACACATATTTTACCTAGGTAATAACTTTTAGTGGATTTAAGGGTGCATATTTGGTAAGGAACAGACTACGCATATTTCTCCCAATTTTTCTATTGTTTAGAAAACCTATTTTCCTATTTTTGGAAAGTCATAAAATTATTTCCGGGGCACTTCAAGTGCTTGGCCTATTCTTCAGCACTATTCAATTCTGTTCGACCACCACGTCAACTTAAATTTTCACCGCAAAAATATTCAATATTTTATTATATAATTTCAAATTCAATATTAATTGTTCTTCTAATTAAATGCAATTTTTACAAAATGTGACAACAAGAATATGAAGACGCTCTTTTACAAAAGAAGCCCTCCCTTTCTCTTTTTCTGGAAACTAATCCTCCTACCATACAGAAGTAATTTCAAAATATACTCCTGCCCTTTCTAGAGTGACCCAACTATTTCCAAAAATTACAACCAAGTCCCTTCCTATATAATAGAATTTATAGAAAGGCCCTCAAGGATTTTGTGGAGCGGAGGCTCGTCGGCATCGCTCTGATGGTCCTAGAGAGATAGGACGTGCTGGGCCCACGGTAATGGATTTAAGGGTGCATATTTGGTAAGGAACAGACTACACATATTTCTCCCAATTTTTCTGTTGTTTAGAAAACCTATTTTGCTATTTTTCCGGTGCACTTCAAGTGCTTGGCCTATTCTTCGAGCACTATTCAATTCTGTTCGACCACCACATCAACTTAAATTTTTACCGCAAAAATATTCAATATTTTATTATACAATTTCAAATTCAAAATTAATTGTTCTTCTAATTAAATGCAATTTTTATAAAACGTGACAACAAGAATATTAAGACGCTCTTTTACAAAAGAAGCCATCCCTTTCTCTTTTTCTGGAAACTAATCCTCCCACCATACAGAAGTAATTTCAAAATCTACCCCTGCCCTTTCTAGAGTGACCCAACTATTTCCAAAAATTACAACCAAGTCCCTTCCTATATAACAAAATTTACAGAAAGGCCCTCAAGGATTTTGTGGAGCGGAGGCTCGTCGGCATCACTCTGATGGTCCTAGAGAGATAGGACATGCTGGGCCCGCGGCGGGTACGCGTACGAGGACGGCGGCGGCGGGCAGTTGGTGGTCACGGCGGGCGCCGTGGGCGGCGGGAGGCACAAATAGGAGGAGCAGGAGCAGCGTGGAGGAGACGAGGGCGGCGAGGAGCCTGCTGCTGCGCGCGGCCGTCGCCATGAAGGAATCGATCTGCAAGGGCTGGACGGCGCTTGCTGCGTGGCCTATATGAATTGTTGTGATTGAAATGATGAAATCTGATGAATGGAAGTATGGAACTACATGCTTTTTCTCTTTCCATGCCCAAGTGATCAGCTCTCTCACTCATGTGTCTAACTACGCTTTGACAGTGTTGTTCGTCATTTGGCTCCACACCAAATACATCCCTCCCTGTCTAATATTGATTTAAATGTTGTCATAATGGTGAGAAATTGAGCAAAATTTTGCAGCTGCTGATTTTCCACAAACTTAGAAATATTGCATGAAGTCCCGAGTGAAGATGAGAGATATATGAATTCTTGAGGTAGCATTGCTTATGATGGGAAATATTCATATCCAACCATACAACCCAGAATATATAGGAGTTTTTCACATATTTGGTGATTTTAGGGTCGACAAATTTTCCTTCCCATTAATTGCATATTTGCATGTTGATACACTGCACATCGAGAAAAGAAATAAACGAAAGAGATCATTCTGCAATACAAGACAGTCCATCTATTCTATCATCCAAGTTGTTAGCTGCATGCGAGCTCAAAGATGGCGCAGCAACGCTGCGCCCAGGTTTTCTAGTGGTACCGAATGCTTCCGCCGCGCTATGAATGAGCATCGTTTGGATCGAGGGCTTCATTCCTGATTCTTGCTCGTGGTTGCAATCGGTTAGGATTGAGCATTGAAACTACTGGCCATCGGGACCTGGATGCTTCGCTGAATGGCCATCGGTTATCAGGGGAAAAAAAATGCGATGCGCCGGGTAGAAGCCTGTGCAGGATTTGCCAGTACAACTAAACTCTCGACGTGCTGTGTATGCGGTTTTGAGATGGCAAGTTTTTTTTTTTGAAAGTAGATGGCAAGGTCAATCGACCTGTCAATGCAGTTGGTCACAGACGGCGAACGAACAATGAAGTTGCAGTAGAAATCAGGAATGACGCTGCCGATCGACCTCCGGGGAACTTCCAGTGAGCAGGCCAGGCCTTTTCTTGCCACTCTGGCCACCACCGGTTTCACATTATTCGTCACTTCCTGTTGGGGACTATGTATTTTCATCTTTCAACTTTCCTACAAATTTTATCTGTTGACTTATTTCTCGTAAAAGAAAATGCAGATCCCTAATGTCGGCATATCGCAGCCTGATGAAAACAAATATTCCAGCACTGAATAAAAGGGGTGACATGTTTCTAGCAAAAATCTGTCGTATATATTTGCAATGTTCCGGTCTAGTTTAGTGGTCGAACAGCTGAAAACATTGTTATGTTAGACCCAGATTTGGATGGTGTATTGGTGGCAGAAAGAAGAACGATGGCAGGATAAATGACATATTTATAACAAGGATATGAGGATACTTGGATTCTAGATAATCCAGACAATTGCATCAGTCAACCCGCGGCTCTGCTATGTCTGTACTATAAAAAAGAATCAGAAAGTTTGCAGAAAAAATAAATTTGATTTACATGTAAATATTTCTTTCTTAAAGTTTCCATGGTCCTTAAAGAGGTGCTAAAATGTGGTATTTCTTCAGGATGGCAAAAAATAAATCTTCAATAATTTTTTTATAGAAAAAAATATTGATGTAAAGCTGCTCTTCTTTAATTATTTGATGAAAAAACATTTTGTGAACAATAAAAGCTCTTATTTCTTATATATAGTTGAAACCGTGAGGTTCTTCAGATCTGTATTAGTTTGGAGCGTTTATGTGTAAAGTAGCGCCTCGGTCCTTCGCTGAAGCTCAGTTTCGAGTTCTTGACTTGCAGGCGCAGGAGGCTCAAGACAAACCAAAATAGCACATCGACCCTGACGAACCAAAATTAAGATTCCTGGTTCCATGCATCATCCGAGGTGCAACTAATCTGCGATGCTGAAGACAATTAAGGCACTAGATCTATGACGTATGACCTGGCAGCTACAAAACCTGGTAATTCTGGAGACTTGAGAAGAGCTAGTCACATGAATACATGATCCAGTCTCATATTTGATAAGTATTCCTTAAATTTCTTCAAAAAAAAAAGATAAGAGTATTCCTTAAGCAGGCACCTGAAAAAGGTGACCAGAAGAAGATCGCATGGCCTGATGTGCCCATGCTCGAGAATCTGAAGCTGGGCTCAAATTCATGTTGGACCAGCCTACTTGGCCCAGGTTTATGGTTCGGGCTGTTGCTGCAAACATGTCTCCCGCACAATGACGCACCGCGGACGCCAACATTTATAGGTGGGCCGGCATAGAATCTGCAGTTCGCGAACTACACAGGCCGGCATCTCAGCTACGGCCTGCAGAATCCACGGTCAAACCTCCCGAACGGGGGGTCCCGGCAGACGGTCCACGCCCTTCACGGCGGCGAGCACATGACCGGCAGCCACGGACGGCGTGGCACGGATCAGGAGGTGGGGCCCTCCCGTCAGCAGCGTATGTCCTGTAAAACTCACGAGTCTTGGGTACGGACCGGTCAAAGCCGCAGAGCTTTGAAGGCGCTGTCACTCGCTGCCCCACTGACAGCCCTGTCTCTCTCCCCCGGCAGATTATCCTAATCCCGGCCTCAGATGCTCGGAAGACCCCGTTCCCGTGACTTGCTAATCACACACGAGTACACGACATCCGGACCAGGGGTTTGTGTGTTAAGGTGTAGTTGACTCGTGCCAACACCGCCGCGCGCCGTCTCGATGAGAAAATGGATTTTTTTTTTGAAAAGATGATGACTGATGAGAAACTGGAAGTACTAGTATGCCCTCGTTAGCCTCGTCAGCGAGGAGCTCATCAAATCTTCCTGCGAGTACATCGCACCCCTCCCCCCGGGCATAAGGGGGTGTTTAGGAACAGGGACTTCAAAAAAGTCCTAGAGACTTTTTAGTATTTAGAAGTATTAAATAAATATTAATTATAAAACTAACTGCAGAACCCTGGGGCTAAACTGCGAGACGAATCTAATGATGTATCTTAATCTATGATTAGCGAATGGTTACTGTAGCATCACTGTAGCCAATCATCGATTAATTAGGCTCATTAGATTCGTCTCGCGAAAAAGCACTCAGCTGTCAAAAAACATTTATAAACAGATTTTATTTAATAATATAAAATAGTAAGATTCCTTTTGATGTGATAGGGACTTTTGGAAAAAGTCCTGGAGCCAAACAGACCCTAAACGCCTACGGAACTGTGCCGACGAAACGTACGTACGCACTGCTCCGACGGCGGCGGCAACGGCATCCATCCGCCCACGCCGCCGTGAAATTCGCCGTCGCAGATCCCGAGGCGCGCCCACCCACACCACACACATGCCCGGCACCGCACCGGCCCTACTACCACATACCTCGCTCACGCGCAGCGCACACACTCCAACTCGCCAAAAGCCGAGCGCCCCCCCCCCCAGCCTCCAGAGGAGAGAGGACTGGGTAGGCCACACCCACCCACCATGAGGGTTTTTTTTACCGACCGATCAGACCAAATCACCGTCCACCGGTTTCGGTAAACCGAACCGTTTTGATCGGAAATCAGTTAAAATCGGACAATTTCAAATTTCAAATTCAAACGCCAGTTCAAACGATTTCAACCGGTAAGCCGACCGGTTTGCTCGGCTAACCGGTCCAGTTTGACCGGTAACTGGTCTGTTGAAAAAAAACCGACTTTAGTTCAAAATTTGAATATTTGTATAACATGTTTTAGCTTAAATGAACCCTCCAACCATCTTTTGTATTACTTTTACATTAATACAATGTATAACATAGTTTACATTGTATTTATATATTTTTGTATGCACATTTTTTTAGTTTAATTTCAAATGCCCGCAAAATATACTAAATAAATGAATATTTGAAAAAAATTTAACACCATTAGATTCGTCGCAACTTGAAGTATTTTTAGAATTGTTTTGAGATTTTTTCGTTTTTTTAAAATTTAAATTTGAATTTTAAATTTAAACCGGTTTGTGATCGTCCGGTTTGACCCGTTACCGCGGTAACCGGACCAGTTCCGGTCGGTTAGAAAAACCCTGCCCACCATGCACAGTAGTAGAATCTAGCCAATCCAGTTGCAATAAAGTAAAGTTACCGTACCACCCTCGTGAGCTCGCCCGGGCCCGCCGCCCAGTCCTCGCCCGGGCCCACGAGGGCGAAAGCTCAAATCTAGCGGCTCCAGCTCGCACGCCATGCCATGCCACAACACACACACAGACACACTCTACTCTGCTACGGGCTTCCAGCAGGCAGCCGCAGCCCGCAGCCAGCTCCCCCTCCCCCCTTGCTTCCCTCTGGCCCTCTCCCACTAGTCAATACTCAATACTCACGGCGCAGTACGCCACCCACCTCCTCGCCATTAAAGAAAGAGGAGGCAACAAGGCAAGTCGCAGGGGGCCGGGAGAGGGAGAGAGGAGGCCAGGAGGGGGCGCAGCAGCGGCAGTGGCCGGCATGACGTCGGGGGCGGCGGTGGCCGCCACGGGCGGGCTGGGACGCACGCCGACGTGGAAGGAGCGGGAGAACAACAAGCGGCGCGAGCGCCGGCGCCGGGCCATCGCCGCCAAGATCTTCACGGGGCTCCGCGCGCTCGGCAACTACAAGCTCCCCAAGCACTGCGACAACAACGAGGTGCTCAAGGCGCTCTGCCGCGAGGCAGGCTGGGTCGTCGAGGACGACGGCACCACCTACCGGAAGGTCGGAGCTTTCCGTTCTTTTTTTTCTCTCTTGGTCCCTGATCTCTCTCTCTCTCCCCGTTCTTCAGGGATCTTTGATGCGCGCTTCGTCCGCGCAGATCTGATAGATAGAAAGCTCACCGTGCGTTTTCGTGGTTCTTGGCAGGGATGCAAGCCGCCGCCGGGGATGATGAGCCCGTGCTCGTCGTCGCAGCTGCTCAGCGCAACGTCCTCGAGCTACCCGAGCCCGGTCCCGTCCTACCACGCCAGCCCGGCGTCGTCGAGCTTCCCGAGCCCCACGCGCCTGGACCCCAGCAGCGGCAGCAACACCCACAACCCGGGCGCCGCCGCCGCGGCCTCCTCGCTCCTACCGTTCCTCCGGGGCCTCCCCAACCTCCCGCCGCTCCGCGTCTCCAGCAGCGCCCCCGTCACGCCGCCGCTCTCCTCGCCCACGGCGGCGTCGCGCCCGCCCACCAAGGTCCGCAAGCCCGACTGGGACGCCGTCGCCGTCGACCCATTCCGGCACCCCTTCTTCGCGGTCTCGGCCCCCGCCAGCCCCACCCGCGCGCGCCGGCGCGAGCACCCGGACACCATCCCCGAGTGCGACGAGTCCGACGTCTGCTCCACCGTGGACTCCGGCCGGTGGATCAGCTTCCAGATGTCCGCGGCCACGACCGCGCCCGCCTCGCCCACGTACAACCTCGTCAACCCCAGCAGCGGCGCCTCCGCCTCCACCTCCATGGAGCTCGACGGGATGGCAGCCGCGGAGTTCGAGTTCGACAAGGGCCGCGTCACGCCGTGGGAAGGCGAGCGGATCCACGAGGTCGCCGCCGAGGAGCTCGAGCTCACGCTCACGCTCAGCGTCGGCGCCAAGTGAAGCGGCGGCCAATCTCGCGAAAGCACGGATCTTTGAGCTACTGTACTGCAAGTCTGCAATGCCATGCATGAGCATCGAGTTCGAGTGCCAGCTGATCGCGGTTCTTGTGAGATCAGCGACGGCAAATCCACGTACTCCTAGCAGCGTGACGAAATTGACGACGCATTTCGTGTGCTGCGGCCGGTTCGATCGGGCGCTTCGATGTAGGTGTAGGTGATGCTGTTGTTTCATTTCATTCATGGACTGATGAGAAAATTGAGGAATCAGAACAATTGTTCGTTCGTTCGTCTGAAAATTGGATCGGATCACCCGATTGTATCGTCGTCACGCATTTCATCATTCGGATGCTCTCCTGCATCCTGTGCCACTTTTCACTGTTTGTGCTGTGTAACTCCTCGAGATGCGTGACCTCGTGGGTGAAAAGAGACGGAGGAATGGTCCGCTCCTGCAGTCTTTAGTGTAATAGTATTTTTTTCTCACACTGTGCTTCAGCATCGGTCACACTGCTTCAGCATCAATTTCCAATTAGTCAGTTAACACGTTAACAATCATCAGTCAGTTAACAAGTTAACAGCCTTTAGTCTAACAGTATTTTTTTCTCACACTGTTTCAGCATCAGTCAGTTAATAAATTAACAGTATTTTTCTCTCACAAACCACCGGAAAACAGCATTTGTGACTCGATCTTGTCTCTCTCGGACGAGACTACTGCATTTTTACTCCCACCACTTTATCACGAGTATTCGCTTGGCCTTTTTAACAGTTTTACTGTGGGAGGAGTATCTTCCCTGGGAACGTGAGCTACTCCTACGATAGGCTACCGCCTACCGACTGTCCACCGTCATCAAGCAGCTCCCCGACCCCGAGGCCTGCGACGCATGTTTGCGAACACACGCATGACATTGACATGCTCAACCGCAGACCAATAGCAGACCAATGTTCTATGCGCATCATGTCGTAGTAGCAGTCTAACAGATTACTGTAGATGCCAAATCGCTGGTTGGCACACTGATGCCCGGATACGCGGCGGCGCCACCCGTGTACGCGCTGGCATTATTGGCCGACGTGCGTGCCCCGCGGCGGCGTTCGAGGGGCCGGCCTTGGCGTGTCACCAACAGTGACATCGCACAGCCCCGGGATGGACACGCACGTCCACTACCGCTACCAACAGTGATGGCATGTCCCTCCTGGCCCCCGGGTGCCGCCGCGGCGCCGCGATCCGCCTCCATCCGGGTCCGCCGCGTCCTGCGGCGCCGGCGCGCGCGCGCGGCCCGGGCACGCTGCGTGGTCGCTATGCGCGCGTCCTGGCCGCTGCCGGGCACCTGCCGCGCCGCGCGCCGCTGCCAAGGTTCCCTGAAGATCCGGTGCGGATCGTGCCAGATGACGACGTTGCCGGGGGGGGGGGGGGGGGGGGGGGGCGTGCGCATGTGCGGCTGTCCAATCAGTGGCGCGGGCACCGAACGCCGGACGGCGACGCGTTCGCGGATTGACGGGTGGGCCTTTTTCTAGTCCCGCTCGTGCGCCGCGACGGGTGTGTTGGTTGGATCGTGGACGCCCGGGGGGGGGGGGGGCGGTGGGGTGGCTGTCGCTGGCGACGACTGACCAGCCGCGGTGGCCGGAAGCGACGTATGTAGCGTGACTGTGCGTCGTGTGCGAGAGAGCGACGCCGGCCTTGCACTGCAGCAGCCAGTAGTCCTGCAGCCTGTGGGTTTCCTAACAATTATCTTTTTTTTTGAAACGAACCGGCAATATCTGCCAATTATATTAAAAAGAAGGAAATCCCAGAAGGGAGAACTGTACAAACTCCACAGGCAAAGCCTGAGAAAGAAAAAAGGAAATCACACAACCGCGCAGCACAGGGCGAATTATGTCCGGCCGGCAAGAGTGGCGAGATCTTTAGCCCCCGCCAGAACCCAGCTACCTAAATCATCTCTGACTTTGAAGAAGACGTTGTTGCTTGTGGCTTCTTTTCGATCAAAAATCCTCGCGTTTCTTTCCTTCCAAATTTCCCAGGAAATTAACATGATTAAGGAGCACACGCCTTTACGCGAATTGCAAGCTGCTCTTGCCATTGCCGTCCACCACTCATGAAGGTCACCGTCTTGCTGTGTCCACTCTCTCGGATGCACTGTTGGGATTGCTAACCATTTCGATATGGATGACCAAATTTTCCTAGTGAATCTGCAGCCAGCAAGGAGATGCATCGCTGTTTCAGGCTGGCATCTGCAGAGGGGGCATGCTGATTGGTTCGGCCAGCCCCTTGCTTGTAGTCTGTCCGCTGTCCACAGCCTGTTTTGAACTGCCAACCACGAGAAAATCTTGCAGCTTGCAGGCGCCCATGACTGCCAAATCAGTGTGTCGAAATTTGTGATCGTGGATCCAATGAACTGGGCATTGTAAGCCGACCTGGCCGAGTAATTCCCATCCACCAAGAATTTCCATGTGATTTCGTCTTGGGTCTCTGAGTTTAGGGAGATGGTTTGTGTTGCCTTCCATAGGTCGACAAACTCTCGTAGGTGAAGCAGTGAAAACCCCGGGTGATGAAAATTGAGGTCTTTGATCCAGTTATTGTTCCTTAGTGCGTCTCCTAGCATTCTACTTTTCTTCCTGGAGATCATGAACAGATTTGGCGCGAAGTCAATCGGCCTTTGACCACGAAACCACCCGCAGTGCCAGAAGGACGTTCTACTACCATTTCCAACCGTTATTGTTGTTGCTGCCGCGAAAAGTTTCTTGTCCGTTTCGTTGCATGGGATCTCCGATCCTATCCATGGCTTGTCAAATTCTTTCCATTCTTGCCATAACCACCGCAGCCTGAGGCTTCTAGCAAAGCGCTTGAGATTGAGGATACCCAGGCCACCCAACTGAGTTGGCCGAGCAGAACGGACCCAGTTTACTTTACATTTCCCTCCCGTAAATGCCGCCGCGCCGGCCCAAAAAAATCTTTTCCTTATGATGTCAATTTCTTCCAGAATAGCTTTAGGAGCATCCAGAGCTGTTAGTAGGTAGACCGACTGGGAAGTGAGCACTGCTTTGACTAGAGTGAGGCGGCCCGCCGGCGCTATGTTCCTTGCATTCCAAGCAGTTAGCTTGCCGATGGCTTTGTCTATAATAGGTTGGAAATGGACGCGCTTAAGTCTCCCCGTGGTCAGAGGGAGGCCTAGGTACTTTATCGGAAAATTTGTCTTGATGATTGGCAGCCCACCTAGGACATAATCAAGGTCGATGCCCTCGCACCGGATTGGCACCACACTCGATTTCTTGAAGTTTGTCTTTAGGCCGGAAACTTCCCCGAACTTATTTAGAAGCTCTGTGAGGGCGCCAATGTCCTCTTTTATTGGATTTACGAAGATTGCCGTGTCATCCGCGTACATGGAGACTCTGATGTTTAAGCTTCTTCCTCTCAGTTTGCTAATTAGGCCTTTCTCCGTTGCCAAATGCAGCAGCGCTCTAAGGGGTTCAATGGCGATGACAAACAGCAGTGGGGAGAGTGGGTCTCCTTGGCGGAGGCCTCTTCCGTGAGATATCGGCCTATTTGGGATTCCGTTTAACATGATCCGTGATGAGGAGGTGAAGAGAAGAGCAGCTATTCAATCTCTCCATCTAGTTGGGAAGCCCATTTTCTCCAGTAAAATTAACAAGTAATCCCATCTCACCGAGTCGAAAGCTTTCGTGATGTCAAGCTTTAGGAAGAGCGCCGGGATTTTGTTACGATGGAAGCGTCTGGCCATGTTGCGGACTGATAGAAAGTTGTCGTGTATACTCCTTTTTTTGATGAAAGCGCTCTGAGTTGGGGAGATTATTGTACCGATGTGTGGGGCAAGCCTTAGGGCGAGAGTTTTGGTGATGATCTTGATGAAAAAGTGGATGAGGCTGATTGGTCTAAAGTCCTCCACTGACTCAGCTCCGTCTTTTTTTGGTAGTAGAACAATGTTGGCCGTGTTGATCAGAGATAGACTCCCTGTGCGGAGGTTGTGGAATGCATTTGCCGCCTCTATGATGTCGACCTTTATGATTTCCCATGAGCCCTTGAAGAAAGCCCCTGTGAATCCATCCGGTCCGGGGGCCTTGTCGCTCGGCATTTCGAAAATGGCCCTCTTGAGCTCAGCCTCAGTGAAAGGCTCATCCAGATTTTGAATGTTTAGTGTTGGTAGCTGCAGTTGACCCCAGTCAATATCCACCTCTCGTCGATCTGGCCGACCCATCATTTTTTCATAGTGATCCTGCACCACCTGTGCCTTTTCTTCATGTTTGATTGCCCACCCGGCTCCATTCTTTAGCCTCTGAACATGATTTTTGCGTCGCCGGCTGTTTATCTTGCGGTGGAAATATTTTGTGTTTGCGTCTCCTAGCTTTAGGTTTGTTATGCGTGACGCTTGTCTTTTCCGAGCACGCTCAATGACTGCAAGACCAAGAACTCTGCGTTTGAGTTTTTGGCGTAGTGTTGTCTCGCTGTCAGTTAGTGGTCGGAGCTCTTGTGCCTTGTCTAACTGGAGGATGACGTCTGCGGCCATCAGGAGTTGCATTCTGGCGTCAGGAAAAAAAATTTTGTTCCATTCGCGGAGTTCTTTAGCTACGGCACCAAGTTTATGATAAAGACGGTGGAAGGGCTCATGATGCTCGGATGGAGCATTCCAGGCTTTCTGGACAACTTCAGTGAACCGCGGCAACTTTAGCCAATGATTTTCAAACTTGAAAGTTCGAGGTCGTCGCGGGCCGCTTTGATTTGTTAGTAGTAAAGGACAATGATCCGAGTGCGACGTAGATAGAGCGTGAAGAACATGAGTATGGAATAGAGCGTCCCATTCTGCATTGCAGAAGATTCTGTCTAGCTTGACAAGGGTTGGGTTCTGTTGCTCGTTGCTCCAGGTGAATTTTCGGTTTTGTAGGTGTAGTTCTTTGAGCTCACACTCGCTTAGCGCATCCCGAAAGAGCGACAGAAGTCGGCGATTTAGGTTTGAGTTATTTTTGTCAGTCGCTTTGTAGATCAGATTGAAATCTCCCATGATGACCCATTTTGTTCCCTGAGCCGGCACTATCGATCTCATCTCGTCGAGGAAGGCGACTTTGTGGTTGTGTCGTGATGGGCCGTAGACGTTTGAGAGGCGAAAAAGAGTGCCACATTCCCGCAGCTGTATCGTTGCCGATATGTGATAGTCTCCAATGACAATTTCTGAGACATCAACCTGGTCATCGTTCCAAAGGAGTAGTAGTCCTGCTCTGGTTCCTGACGGCCCGTCAGAAGGCTTGCAAATATACTTCGTGAGCTTGAATCCTCCCAGGTAACATGCAGTTTGAGCATCAACCGATTGGAGCTTAGTTTCCTGGAGGGCAGCTATGTGGCAGGGTGTGGTTGAAATTATCTGATGAACAACGTCCTTGCGAGCCTGCTGATTTAGCCCTCGGACGTTCCAACACAACATGTCAATGTCAGGGCCTATCATAATTTGGAGAGAGCCGACTCTGATGACAAACTGACCACGTCCAACCACGAGACAGATTGCAGTGACGAGAAGTGTTGATGTAGATAGTACAGCCAACTCGAAGCTTACAGCCCAATCGAAAGGCATTTGAAGGAGCAAAGCAGCGCCGCCGCCGCCAAAAGCAGTCCTGTGGCATCCCGGCGCAGGACAGAGGATACAAACACGTCTTGATGTCGTGATACATGATGAAAAGGTAGAAGCCGCATGGGGTTGGCAGCCGCAGCAGCATCTCTATGCTGCGGCCAGGACAGCAGCAGCGTCCTCCACGTCGCCGATGCCGTCGCCCACCAAGGCTGCCAGGTCAAAGTCCATCTGCTCCACATCTTCATCATCAAGATTGAACGCGGCTGTGAGCGCAGCAAGGATCTCCGACGGCAGCGGCCCGCTGAACATCGCCAGGTACTCCTGCAGAACATTCTCAATCGGTTCAAGCTCATCCTGAAGCATCCCTAGCTTTCGGCAGAGATTGCGTTGCGCGCGGCGAACAGCACCCATCCGCGGTGCATTGGCCAGGCGGGCACTGCGACGAACGGTGGACATGTCGAAGGTGCGTTTCTGGCGGCGTCGCGGCGGCGTCTGATTGTCTCTTGCCTTGCATGGTGATGGTGGTGGCGGCGGCTGGCGCAGCGCCGGCTGTGGAGGCGTGACGAAAAGGTTGGCGATGTTGGGGAAGTCATCCTCCTCGGCCGTCCTCTGGGGTGTGGCTGGCAGCCCGGACTGCCCAGTCACGACCCTGATTGGCGATTCCGGTAGGGGGCCATAGAAAGGCGTCCCCTCACGGCCTTGGATTTCCATCTGCTGCAGGGCTGCTTCAACATCGTTGCAGGATGGGCCTGGAACAAGCTGCAAGGCCGACTTGATACGAGCGAAGATGCCGCACACCGGCACCTCCGGTGGGGCGGACACCACTCGACTAGCAGGGCGAGCCACCAGCGCAGCCAGTCCGCCGTCAGCCGGCGCCACAGGAGATCCCCTTGCCTCTGGCGTGAGCGGGGGCCAGGCAGCGTTCCCAGCCACGCCACACAGCATGGTGTTGCCAAAGCCAAGCTGCGCAGCCAGTGCCACCGCCTTGAGATAGTAGTCCTCAAGCAGGTGCGCAGCAGCGCGTGTGCCACCCCCCGTCCCGTTGCCGTAAGCCGCCAGGAGGGTGCGCGTGGTGTCCTGGAGCGCCGAAGCTTGCCGCGCGAAGATGTCCTGTAGCTCCACAATGCCTCGAGAGCGAAGGGCATGTTCATCAGGAACCGGAGGCAGCTGGGAGCCGAATACCTCCGTGTGACCTCGTCCCCCACCGTGCTTGCCGCTGCTGCTCCAGACACGCCTACGTGGTGAACGTTCCCGTTTGTGCCCCCCCTTGAGCGGCGGGGGAGGAGAAGGGGTCTCGGAGAGGCGCCTGGGCACTTCGGCGCCATCAGCCACCCCCAGTTGCCACGGTGGCAGTCGGCGCTTCGCCGGCGTTATGGCGCCAATGTGGTCCTGACTAGACGCAGCCGCATGCAGACATGCAGTGCTGCGGTGTGAGTGGATCGTGCTCGCGCCGCTGTGACTGACCACGATTCGCAGCACGTCTCGAAGCTCTGTTTGCGTTGAGGAACCGGGGGATCATGCTAATTAGTAGCTCACCAACCAACAGAAAAACAACGGCAGAAGCTGGCAGCCAGGAGGTCGTTGCGCGCTCGCCACTTTTCACCTGATCGGCGTGCTCGATCTACCCTCCCATTCGTCGTCACCGAGCGACGGCACGCGGACGACGATGCTTCGCAAATCGCTGGCGCCATTTAGCACGGAACGAATGGGCTGGCTCTTTCACGCCTCTCAGGCCTTTGGCCCACGAATGCCGTCGTCTTACCGGGCCCAACAGATGGGCCGCGATCTAGACGGGACATCCGCGGGAAGTCCGAAACCGAACGGGGCGGGCCGAATCCACTTTCCCATCTGGTTCCGCGCCTAATCGGAATCGGAACTGTACGCAATTCTTGTCGGAACTGGAGACACAGCGAGAGAACCGCCACGCTCGCACGCCTTTTTTAACCGGACCGGTGGCCTCCACTTCATCAACCGTCGAGTTCATCACCCTTCATCAGAAAAGGGGATCAGACAATCGTTCCATCAACCGTGCAAACACGATCGCGGAGAGAGACGACGCTCGTGCACGCCCCGAACCTGTACGCGAGTACGTGACGAGCCCTAGAGCAAGCCCGGCCGCAGGCACGTACGGGGACCATGGCGGCAGCGGTGGCTCCTTCTCACCCCGTCACCCCGGCGCCGGTCTGCGGCGCGTCCCGCGTGCGCGTCATCAACCCCGCGTGCGTGGCGGGCCGAGAGGACAAGCTCGCGGGAAAGCAGGTGCAGGACGCGAGCGGCTGCCGCCGGCGCCCCCGCGACGAGGAGCCGCGGAGGACGCCGCCCTCGGTGACGATGAGGCGCCGGCGACGTGATGGCGACCGCGAGGCGTCTCCGGGCAGGAAGAGGAGGAGGGGAAGTGAGAGCGCTGGTCGCGCTGTCTACTCCCGGAACGAGAAGAACGACGACGACGACGTCGCTCACCGCCGCGAACGCGACGACGACCACCGCGCGGCAAAGCGGAAGGAGGGTCGGCGAGGAGAGCGTGGCCGCGCGCGCGGGGACACCAGGAGGAGGAGAACGTCGCGGTCCGGGGAGCGTAGGGCGCCGCGGGAGTATCCCTCCGCCGCCGACAGGAAGCGGTCGCCGGAGGAGGAGACCGAGAAGGCCGGCGACGCCGCCGAAGACGAAGAAGCCAGGCGCAGACAGGACGAGCTGCAGCGGCAGAGGGAGGAGTTTCGGCGGGAGCTGGACAAGGTGGTGAGGACGGTATGGTTCAACGACCCCTACACCTCCCCACTGTGCGTGCTCAACACCATGCCAAGGTGGTCGTTGCGTACAAGCAGTGAAGTTGAGGAAGGAGAGGTCGTCCAGGGATCTTGAGATTTTGTTGTAGTAATAATCCACTAATCCTCACTAGAATTCCGTTGCCCGATACGAAATTTAGCCAAACAGTTCCAGAAGAAGGGTGTTGCAACCATTGGTTTATTTTTGGACTGCTCGATCATGGTCATTGAGATCGAAGCTTAGCGACAGCTCAGTACAATCTGTAATAATCCTTTGTACGGTTTCGCTGCTGAAACAATTGATCAGCGCCGTTGTTCTTCTTCTGGTAAAAATGGTTAAATTCAAATTTGCATTTTCCTATCGCGAACTTTATTTTAAGAGTTTTGCGCTATATTGTTTAAGACTTCAGATCATGGTTGCTGAACATTCCTGAACATGGACACTTTGCAGAACAGAAATTTTAGTCCATTCAAATCAGTTTTTTTCCTGCTTTTGAAATCGACTTACGTCACTAGGATCATCGTCTGTACATGTACTGGAGTCGTTTATTTCTTTGGGAAAAATATTTATTGAATTTGGTGAACTCCTAATATGCAACTTTGGTTGCACCGAATTCCTACCAAAACCATAAAGGAAACTGCTGGAGGAGCCCATGACCATGAGGCTTAAAGTTAAGGCGGCCCAACTGCCTTGGGCCAAATCTCAGGCAATTCATTGATAATGAGCGCACGAAGTTTGCAACCGTTACAAAATTGTCTCCTTTCTCTACAGAAGAAAGTCGAAAATCTAGTTAAAAATAGTCGAAAATCTAGTAAAAAATAGTCGAAAAACTTCATTTCCCTTTTTGTTGGCGATTGGCTAGTTCTCAAGATTTTTAAAAACATGACAACACAACTCCGAATACCATGTCAACTAACTACATGTTCAAAAGGAGAATTTACATTAATCAGCTCAAATAACGAATAGACATAAGTGTCCTACATTATTGTAAAATGATACAGCAGAAAGCCGCAAGAAAAAGGACAGATCCCCTTGTCCGCTGAATTATCAGTATCATTAGGGCAACCAGGGAACATAAAATACTGAAAGAGGGCATGTTGTCAAAGCATAACAAGAAACCGATCAGCTTCATTGCATCCTCTCCAGCGCTGCAGGGCTTATTGGAATAACACCAGAGGATGAGACCAGAGCATCAATAGGAACATCAGTTGAGTTGACTGGGATGAGACCTTCCTCCATAATTTGCACCGAGTATGAAAGAGCAACTTCAAAATAGCCAAGCAAGCATTACAATAGGTAATGTAGCAATCAAAATGGCATGCATGTATTAATCATCATCAAATGGAACCACGAAAGAGAGAATGACAAATAAATGGTGTTTCCATTTCGATTAAAATATCTCATAGTCATGTAATAGTAAATGGAACTGTAATGCTCTGTTCTGGAAATTAATGCTTGCAATGCAATTAGAAGCACAATGAACTTCCATGTGACTCGTTTTGATTCACCATTTGGTACAACAAAAAAGGGTGATTCAAAATGTGTAGCTAGGCTTACTGTCATTCCCTTTAAAACAAACTATATTATTTTGTTCTGGAACAGCATCCATACTTTGCTGTCAAATCTTGCTCAAATTCTGATCCATTAGGATATTTGGCTTGACAGTAACGATAGGTATTGGTAGACAAAACCCAAAAATATCAGGACATCCACTGCTGACAGGTTTGCTTGGGTAGCATCGAAGTTCACGTCAACCAACCCATGATTTAGTATCAGAAGAAAAAGATCCTTAATTCCAAAGACAGAGGTCTAAGAAAAACATTAACAAAATCCTGCATAAAAATGTGTGCCATACCTAAGAGGGGCTGATTCCACCCTTTCTCTTTTGCAAGTTCTTGGTATTTCAGCAAGAATGTGTCATAGTACCTTTTAAATTTGAAAAGAAGACAGAAACAATAAGACAGCAGGGGAAACAAAATCTTTCAATTAAAAGCATAAGCGTGCACTTTAGCATAAATTGAACTACCCATTACCATGCAACACTGTATATCTTTTGAGGTTCAGGTACTGATTAGGCATTTTACACAAAACTGACTTGCATGATAGTACTTCCGCACTGAAGAAACAAACATATATCACAGAACCTTACCTACATAATCTAGAAAGAAACGGGGAAGGTGACAGGCTTATTGTAACACCAACATGACCTTGTTTTTTCAAACTTTTACTAAGATGTCCTTGTACAGATTTTATGTTCATACATCTCTCCTTGGTTCTAAGTACACGGGGTGAGGTTACAAGCTTCAGATTGCAAGTTAGTTGGTCCAGATATTACCACACAGCGCACACATTTGATTCCTTTGGCAGCCCACGAGTTTGCATTGTCACGATTGAGGAGAGGAAGAGAGAGTGAACTGTATGTATATATTGATAGAGCCCAAAGAGGCAACATATATAGAGTACAAGAGAGATGAGAGACCCCAAACCCTAGACTAGAGTACAATGACTATAATACCCTTAACTGACTATAATACCCTTAACACCCCCTCTCAAATGCAATGTGAATGCAATGTCGTTGCATTTGGAGAGTTGACACTAAACACTAGACTCAAACATAAACATGAAATTGATACATCCAAAGTCCGAAATTAAAGATGTCATCAAAGCGTGCAACTCTTGAACTTGTCAATGTAGAAAATGCTCCTCCACAAGAGGGTATTGCATTCACAACCGTACTTCAGCAAATACCACAAGTTTTCACAAACCAGTACGTCGACTCTTCAAACATGAATCTTGCTTTGGAGACTTTGAACTTAACAAGAATAGCAAGATGTGTCAAACCAGCCAAAGATAGAAAGCACCACTGCAAAACGGCAAGTGGTGAGACAAGAAGGTGGTGACGACAAATAGACGGCCATTGATCATGACGTGGAGCAAAACGGCTCCGAAAGGGACCAAGAGGGCAAATGTCGCATCAACAACGATGATGTGATTAGCTAAATCGATGGGACTCAGCTAACCATAAAATAAAAAGAAGAAATTGGCTGACTGACAATATGAATTTTGTGGACACGCACGACTTTGACGAACTGGAGTTGCAATTGGACTTGGATTGATACTGACTTGGATGAATATAGCAGCAACAGATAAGATACTAAGCAAAAGATGAATTACAGCAGCATGGGAGGGATAAAACTGCAGATAAATCACCAATTTGAACCAATGCTGCTACTGAAATTAGAGGCCACATGACAGCAATAGCAAATGATAATGGGAACCAAGAACAAGCACCAGTTGACATATAATCACTTCCTCTGTTCTCTCCCAAAAGAGATTTGCAGCAGCATGAACTGCAGCTGAGAATGTGTACCGAATGGAGAAGAAAGAGAGATGAGCAGAGGAATAAATCACCACTGGGAAGATGCTTATGGCTCCAGCAGATTGAGGGCCGACAGCTGCTGCTCCACCCGTGTGTGGGAAGCCCCGCGAGAGGCACGGAGGGATGGCCAGGAGGATCAGCAGGCTGAGCAGCGGGGACAGCTGGTGGATTGCCGGACTGACGGCCGGCCACAACGGGCGGCGAAGAGGGTCTCGACGGGGCGGATCCGCAACAGGCGAACGAGCCCGCGGTGAAACTTCAACGGGCTGCGAGGTGTACGGATCTTGCTGCTGCGGCTGCTGTGACAGGCGACGGAGACGGTGATGAAGAGGAAGCAGAGCCGCGGATGAATCGGTGCGGAAGCAGGGCCGCGACGGCAGCAGGGACGGGGCCATGACAGGCGGCTCCACGACGGTCGAGCAGGCGCGCGTGCGGACGGCGCGCAGACGCGCGGGTGGCCGTGGACAAAGGCGCACAGACGCGCGCGGACGGCCGCGACGGGCGGAGACGAAGACGGACGGCGGAGGAGGTGCAGACGGCCGGATCTGCGACGGGCAAGTCTTGCTGCTCCCCTCCCGCGAGCAGATCGACGACGGGACGGAGACGACGACGAGTTGAGCTGCGACGGCATCCGACCGGGGGCAAAAAAAAAATGGGCAAGTGCTGCTGCTGCTGTCAATACCGAAGAAAAATTGGGTTTGGGGCTGGAGGATGCCGTCCCGGGAGGGAAGAATCGATCCTCCCGAGGACGGCGCAGTGAGGACGAGGGTGGCGGACCGGATCTACTGGAGCTCTGATACCATGTCACGATTAGAGAGTGAACTAACCGTATGTATTGAGAGAGGCCCTTTGGGCAATATATAGAATACATATGAGACACCCCAAACCCTAGAATAGAGGAAAAGACTATACTACCCTTGACTATTATACTCTAACACCCCCTCTCAAATGCAACGTGAATGCAATGTCATTGCATTTGGAGAGTTGATACTAAGCACTAGACTAAACATAAACATGAAAATGATAAATCCAAAGTCCGAAACGAAAGATGTCATCGAAGCGTGCAACTCTTGAACATGTCGTGTAGATGAGCTCCTCCACAAGAGGGTATTGACTTCACAAACCAGTACTTGACCAAGTACCTCGAGTCTTCACAAACCAGTACGTCGACTCCTCAAACACGAGCCTTGCTTTGGAGTCTTGAACTTGACAATAACTTGAGATGTGTCAAACCAGCCAAACGGAGAGGAGAATGAGAGATCACTGCTGCAAGATGGCAAGCAGGAGGATAACAAGGTGATGACGACAAATAAACAGCCATTGATCATGACATGGAGCAAGACGGCTCCAAAAGGGACCAAGAGGGCATTGTCGCACCACAATGATGATAATGATGAGATTAGCTAAATCGACGGGACTCAGCTAACCATAAAACAAAGAAGAAATTGGCTGACTGACAACTTGAATATGTAGACACGCACGGCATCGACGAACTGAAAATGCGTAATGGACTTGGATGGACACTAACTTGGATGATATACTGGCACAACATGTCAAACTGAACATATGGATGGACTTGGATAAACGAACAGTGGAAATATATGACAATATACTATGGATATGCAGCAGCAAGCAGCAAGGAGCACAAGCAAAAGATGGAATGAGGAGCTCAAGATGCAGGCCAACACAAAGGCATAATACAGGCCCAAATGAAGCGAAGTATTTGGCCTAGAAGCAGCCAAGCCAGTCAGCTTGCCATTGGGAAGACAGGAGCCAGACATAGCCATGGTGACCTGCAGTCCAAGGCTCCAAACTGCAGAAACCAGCTCCCCTATTCCTCCCCACGGGAACCACGGATCCATGAGAGAGAGTGAGGGGAGCACTCGAGCTGGCAAGATACGCACCAAGCAGTGGGTGGACGGATGCCCAAGCAGCTCTAGGCGGAGCAGAACAACAGGAGGATGGGATGACGAGCCGCTGCGAGGACGGACGGAAGGGCAGCGACGAATCGACGGCGGCAGCGACGGGCCGCGCCATCTGGAGCTGAGCAGCCTCCTCCTCTTCCCCAACTTCCCCGCCCCTGCTCCAGAGGCGGCCGCGACTACGACCGGACACCCCGGCGTGACGGCAGCGGGAGAGCTACGGGCGGGCGGGCGGGAATGGACTTGCAGATGCCGGCGCTGCTCCTCCCCAATGGGCGTCGATGACGAGCCGCAATGGGCGACTGGATGGCCGCGACGGCGCAAGATGAGGCGGACGGCGGCCAGGCGCGGACGAAACGGACGGTGGCCGCGCGTCGGGCGCGGCGGACGGGCTCCGCGCGACAGACGCGCGGGCGGCCGCGGATGGACGCGCGCGGGCGGAGCGGACGGCGGCCGCGCGACGGGCGCAGCGACGGGCGAATTTGAGGCGGCCGGCGGACGGACGACGACGGGCGGCGCAAGATCGGGCCGAGATGGACGGCCAACGAGCAGCGGCAAAGGAGGCCGCGACCCAGCACAAGAGAAGGCGGACGGCGGCCAGGCGGCGCCCGATCTGCAGCCCAGGGAAGATGATTGGGCCGGCGGCGGCGCGGATCCGCGACGGGGAAAAACGGACGGAGACGACGCCGACGAGGAAGGCCACGATGGGCAGCGACGGATGAGATGATGCTGCTGCTGCTACTATGACGCTAACGGAAAAAAATGGGTTTGGGGCTGGATGATTGCTACCCCCAGGAGCAAGATCAACACTCCCAGGGGCAGCGCAGCGGAAATTGATCGGGTGGTGGCCTTAAATCGAGACCTGCTCTGATTCCATGTCACGATTGAGGAGAGGAAGAGAGAGTGAACTGTATGTATATATTGATAGAGCCCAAAGAGGCAACATATATAGAGTACAAGAGAGATGAGAGACCCCAAACCCTAGACTAGAGTACAATGACTATAATACTCTTAACATGCATGACTGATATGGACCACCCTTTCCAGGAGTTTTTGCATCTTTAAAATATACTTACTGCTTAGATGGTAACTATTGTTATTATTACAACTGGTTGCTCTGGTAGCAGAATCAAACGAATTAAAAATAACTATTGTTATTATTATAGCTGGCTCCTCTGGTATCAGAATCAACGGTATTAAAACTTTGATTCAATTATTATCAGTATATTGAAATTTACATTAATACTATTATAAATGTGGAGTTCATGCACTTTGGGATCCTATTTCTTAGGTTAGGGATTATTTTTTTAATTATCCCTGAAAAATAGCAACCTCAATACAGGCAAATAGAATAATATATGCAATCCTACCCTCCACCACGTCCCAGTCTTCGACCAGTTCTGTCAAACGCTTGTCCTGCATGAATAAGAAGTATTACCAAATAATTGAGTCTATGTGGTGGTCTGGCGGAGCATGTATAAAGGAAATGACAGAGAACCTACCAGGCAATAGAAAAAGGTCAACAGGGGAAGAGGCTGACAATACTGCAAGGATTAATTGAGGATCAAGTTAGCCACCCCATTGATGCAGTAACTTATAAGTACAACTAGATGGGGGGGAAAGCTTTCCCGGTAACATGAAAATAGATTTTACCATCTTCACGATCATTGCCACTAGCATCCACAGGTGATGGTTCCAGAATGTTCATTGAATTTTTGACCAAGTCATCCATGGTGGTGATTTTGAGCATCCGCATATTGCGATTCTTATCCTCCACTCGAGGAACATAAAGATCCTTTGCCAGTTCCTCTTGTCCTTAAGAACAAAATTGTTAGCGACATAATCAGTAATGAGCATAACTATAGATGAACTCACCAGGATTTGATGGTAGACACTCTGCTAGTATTTTTGATGTATCGACTTCTCGCAACTGATAGCAACTTATATAAGCACACAACCGTTTGCTTGCTTTGAACCAAAAGGAGTTCAAAATTGTAGTTTGAATGGCCAGATCTGGAAAACCAAACAAAAATTTCACCTCCAAATACTCAACACAATGAGATCTACTTTGTACCAACAATGGAAGAACAATAGTGTGGTACAGCACTCCCGCATCCCCATTCTAGTTAAGATCTCTAATTACCAAATAAAAATAAGGATAGTCCCCTTTGTCGCACTAATGTAAAAGCAAAGTTGGTGCAGACTAATCCTTGTTTCTCCTAGTGTCTTCTCTGACGCTTATTCTGGTGCACTTATCTGCACATAAACCATTATCAGGAAATAACACTTCTCATATGGTTGGGGCACGCTCCAATGCTAAATAGTCTCATGATCTTAAAATATAAAGCAGAATCCACCGAGAAATTGCACAAAATTTTCGCCACTCTTTTATTCCTCGCTCCAATTACTAAATGTCCAGACTCCAGTATGTCAGCGAAAGAGCTAGCCAAAAGAAGCACAGGCCGAGCTCAGTCCCTAGTGGGCAAATCGACGAACAGGTGGCGGCCGACGGCCCTGCAATCGCGCGCAACAAGGCCCCGAAGCAAACGAAGCAAGCTCGGCGCAGGTCACCTTCGCTGGCGCGCTGGTCGGGGGAGAGTGCCTTCAGCGCCCTGCGCACCTCGATGCGCAGCGCGCGCTTCTGGTCGGCGACCGCCTGCTCCGCCGTCGTCGACATGGAGGCGGCGGCGGGGCGCACCAAGGCCGATGCGGGCCGCGGGAGGCGGAGCGCGTGGTGGTGGCGGCGGCGGTAGGTGGAGGCGGGCGCGGCGCGGGGCGGCGGCAGGAGGTGGAAGCGCACCATCAGGTAGGCCACGGCATTTTTAATCATCTCCCCCCTCGTGCGCCACTGGCACGGCCGCCGTGTCTCATCGCGGACGCGCGGCCAGCGGTGCGTGTGCCGCCGCCGCCGCCGCCGCCGCATTCCTCTCTGCGGTGAACCTCGGCCTGTGGATTCCGCGGCCAGCGGACGGAGAGGGGCCGGAGCAATTGGGCCGAGATGAGGAGGGGGGGGGGGATGAGGCCCATATATTCATTTGTTAAGAAAGTTTTACCTCGGCGGCCCGATCCACTGTGCGCTCCGTATGCCCCAAGCCCGGAAGGCCCGCGGTTGACCGGATGATTGATTCCTCCCCCCAAAAAAATAGGGCAGATTTTCCTTTCCTCGTGAAGTACCTTGAAGACTAATCTCGTATGATCCTAACATCATACGTACCGATTCAAATCATAATTCGATTCATTGGTATATGATTAATGGACTGATATACATCTGTGTTTGATTTTTTGAAATTTGTGTCCCATTTCTGGTTTCCTTGTTCTATGTATGTGTGGAAGTTAAATTGCCCATCCTTTTCATTTGAATTTCTTTGGGCCTCTTTCAAATTCTATGTTGCCCTGTAGGCCTGTACACATACTGCAATCTGTAAATCCATCCGTGGTAAAAGAAAATTCCGGTGTCATCAGGACTTCTATTCTTTGCGAGTTCAAAGCTGAGAGCCATTCAGATAGATTTGTCTGGGTTCACAAAACCTTCCAACTCGATCCATAACTGCTGGCACGCAGCGATTCTGGTCCGTCAGCAGTTAGTCCACGGTCACCTCAGGCTCGAGTGGACGGCCCAGCACAGGCAGCAATCAAGCTTCCAGCTGCTGCACTGGGGCACTCTCTTGACCAGACGACCAGCAGAACCTTTCAATTTGCGCCAGTGAAGCACAAGCTATGACGAGTTAAATATGAGAGGACATATGGATTAATGGATAGGTCCTTTTAGTTTGACTAATCCAAAATAGCTCACAACAAAGGATTTTCGACAATTGCAACTTGCCCCGTTGTCCGGCTTGGTTGCAACAAACATGAAACCTAAGGCCATTTGTGTAAATTTGAGATGCTGAAACTTTTACCAACATTGCAAATGTTTCCTTGGATTAAAAGAAATAAAAAATTGATTTTAACATGTGATGCACACATTCTAGCCTTGCCTTGCCTTGCCATACCTTCCTGCTACTGTCAGTGTGACTGTGTGAGTCTGATGACCAGCTCACAAGTCTTGGTCAAAGTTTGTCTTTCTTGCGTGGTTCACATTGCTTTGCACATACATCAGCGTGACGCACTTGAATGAAACTGGCTTCACCGTTCAACTGCTGCAGAAATTCAGTCATATATTATGGTAATAGAACAGAGTGATATAATCCTCATATAGTTTGCAGAACAGCAGAAATACTTCACCATGGAACCAGAACAGAGTGATACTGCCGAAGCAGTCAAGCAGACTTCAGGTAAAAGGTTCAGAATACACTATTGACAGAGACGCTCAAGTAACGAGCCACTGCAACTCTGCAAAGGAAAGCACCACACTTTTTTAAAGAGAGAAGCAACATACAACAAGGAATATCCGACCAAACCTATCTTATTTTAGTACTGTTTGTGTTGCATGAAAGTAGGCATCATGATTTGTGTGCACCAATTAATTCACCATTGACGCCGATTTGGCAAATCTGCACAAGGATTTCTTAAAGATGTACTCGTAGAAGATTCTTCACTGATTATATGATCTCACCTCTCTGGAAGGATTTGGTTCAGATCATGATAAGATCAAGTGTCTGTGCCCGCTGTCCCTTGATCCTTTGTTTAGGTTACTAGTCAATTTCAGACAATCTATTTTGCATCCAGAAAGGCATAAAATTTTCTTGTAATGACCAGTCTAAAGTAGTGGATAATAGTGGGTGAATCAACAAGTATGTATTTTCTAGTGGTGACAGGTATACCTAGTCAACAGCAAGGTTACCAGCTGTCTCCAAAGAAGAAGACAATTCAAAGCCATAGCCCCAGTCAAGAAAAATATTCTTGAATAGGGACCCCTAGTCAAATAATGGAAAACTTGAGGAATTATTGACGTATAACAGCTCCAAAAATGATATTTACGAGTTGTATGAGCATATGAGTTATTTGAAATGTTAGTGGATAAAAATATGCATGATTTTAAGTGGACCACAGAAAGGGGCAGCCTGACCATCAATCTGCTTCTATTCTGAAAACCAAGTCTGTTTTGTGTTTTCTCGTAGCGTGATATGGATAGATGGATGGATATCATGCACGCATTCACAAGTACTTCGATGGGAACTTGGATCGAAGGTTTTACAAAAGAAGAAAAATAGGTGAACTCCCATAAGTGCATGATCTTCCTGATACAAGCTTCCATTTCAAGATTCGCGAACATTTTACATTTTGACATCATGACTTAATCCTTGAACTTTCAGTTCTGGTGAGCATGATATTGTTTTAGGGAATGATAACATCATGATCCCAGCAGCATACTTTGTAGTTTGTTTTAAACATGTGGTTAAGAAAAATGCTCTCTGAAAGAACTGATTCAAAGCACTAAAGAATTCAACCAAGGGTCTACCATTGTGGATATTGCATAATCGAGTAGACATAACCAAGGAGACAACCCAAACATACTAATATTTGCTTCATGACATCAGATATTGCGGTTCAATCCAGTGCACTGTGATATTCGTTACCACCAATGGTATGTGCTAATCTTTTCTCTTTGAAGTAAAAGATATGGATACATCTAACTATCCTTCAGTCTCTTTCAAAGGAATTGATATGCGTCTAGTGAGATAGGATCTAAAATTCTAACTTACGGATTGCTCAACCAACAGATTGTTTGATTTTTAAGTTAAAATGCATTTCTGAACGAGTCAGGAAAGGCAGACCTAATCCAAGAAAAGGCTTTAAATCTTATAATAGATCAGAAGCATGTATGTGAACAGCCATATCATACCTTTATGCGGTTCAGACTTCAGACCAATCTAGCGACTACAATACAGGTACATTTGATCTGCAGCAGATCCTAGTATCTCTGAAAGCAATACAAGATATTTTTTTTCAATACTTTTCAGTACAGTACTAGACTGCTACTTTTCTAGTGGTCAAGTTCACTGAACATACGATATATATATCATTATTGAGACCCTTCCAGCAGACTTTTTTCTGACAGAACAAACATGAAAAAGCTAGAATAAATACTTGATTCTTGGCAGAATTTTTTCATACGGAACAAACATAAGATAGACTACTGAAGCAACAGAAAGATTGAGACGAAAGTCTAGTCATGGAGCACGAGGGACTACATGATTCTTGGCTGTTCGTTGATCCTAACGAAAATGATTCAGTCAGGCAGGCAGAGGCGTAGAAAACAAGAGCTGCATATCACTGGGAATCTGAATAATTAGACCGCTCGAAAGAAGACGTCGACCAAACCTATGGTGGCTGTTATAGAACTCTAAACCTGCTGTTTCTGTAAATATATGCACAGCTTAATTCAATCATGGCAGATTCCTTGGAGAAACCAATGGTTGTAAGGTAGAGCCAAAAGCTCGGTTTCATCTCAAAAAAGAGAATGCAAAGGCACATCAGTGCTGACCGTGGACCTCTCCTTTGTCACAGCCTGGAGACTGAAGAGCCTTGCTCTGTGCAGTGAAGTAGATACGGAGCAATCACAATTCACAATAACAGAATCATCAAGGAGATAAGAACAGAGGAATATAGAATGGCCATTGCGACAGCTCCTCCCCTGATGTTGGCAGTTGGCACAAACACGAACATCGATTGAGAACACCGGCGTCGAAGAGCATCACCGATTCACCTTGCTCACAACCTGACCTTGCCCGCCATTTGTGCTGCTGCACTGTTGCGCTGTCAGTTGTCAGCTAAACAAAATACGGCGTACAGTCGAGTGTGCTGGAGCGTTCTCACTCACAACGACGCGCGCCGGTGTCAGAGGCGTTGACCCGTGCCTATCAGGCTAATCACTGGTCTGGAAACTGGGTGTGAAAGCACGAGCTTCCGCCGGTCAAAGCTTGGCTGGATCACCGTATGGCATTCTTCGCCAGTCGTCACCGGTTGGACGTCACTCACTTCTAGCAGAGCTGCAGCCTTCAGCGGCAACTAGTAATGCCAGCAGCACGCAGTCCTAGCTTGCCTCTCTCTGCTTGCCGCCTCTATATAAAGGCAGCACGTGTGTGTGTATTCTGCAGGCATAGGGACACAGAGAAGTAGTAGTGCAGAGACATGGTTGTGTGTATCTTCAGGCAGCAAGCAAATACTTGCAGAGCAGCAGAGGTAGTAGCAGACTAGTGGTAGGGCACGAGGCAGAGGGGGGACGAGAGGGACGAGAATTGCTAGCTGTTGTGGGTGTGCGTCCTAAGCTCAGGAGAGATGACACCGATGTCGGACGGGCCGATCGAGATGTGCATCTGCTGTGTCGATCCGTCCGAGGCCGGTGTCATTTCCCCAGAACTCAGGACCCATTAGCCCTGAATGAAGGGCACGAAGACACCGCGGCGAGCCGTCCCCGTTTGCTGCTTTGGACGCTGGTCCTCCTGAGTCTTGAGCCCGCTTTTGCCAGTGGTTTACGAGGTGACGCAACAGCTTCTTTCAGTTCTGAAGTTCATCTTGTTTTGAGTTTGTGTGTTGTTTTGCAGATGAACTAGTGAGGTGAGGTGGAGAACTGGCATGTGAGATGTGAGACGGGATGTTGGATGGTAGTGGTCAGTGGAGCAATTAGCCATTCGTGCAAGGTTAGCCATGCGACCAGAACTAGATGGCTATTCCTTGGGCTGACCAGCGGCAAGCACTTTGCCCACTTCCAGCATCGCTCCTGCTTTTGCATGTCTGAAAAACGAGAGATTTCAGAATTTGGGTCTCAATTCGTGAGCCTTTCAGAATTTGACACCCCTATCACAATAATACGTGGGGTCAATCTGAGTCATTGACATATGGGTCAGGGTGTCAAATTCTGAAAGGCTCACGAATTGAGACCCAAATTCTGAAATTTCTCTCTACAAAACACCTCCCAGAGCCCAAAGCTAGCTATTTACCTGCTTAAGAGAACCTGAAACGTCCCGGCAACACCTGCCTGCACTAACTCGGAGCTTGCCCCCCCCCCCCCCCCCCCCCCCCCCGCGGCACGCACTGTATTTTTGTTCGATTCATCCTTTCTCTCTGCCTGCACGACCAGTTGGGATGATGTGCTCTGAAGTCTGAGCTGCCCTTTGGATGGGCGTCCACCTGAATCCTGATGGACCTCGTTTGCACCGCACATTAAACCAGGAACAGTATGATTCAAACAAAAGTCGATCGATCTTGAAATCAATCCCAGTTTCACTGTTTTCTTTTTCTTTCGTTGCTGGGTTACGACGAAATAAGCTGCCTGCCAGGCTAGTTAGTTTCCTGATAGGGTTTAGATCGCTCACCGTCATGTATTTTTCTTGGAGCATTGCATTGGTCAAAAGAAAATACTGTTAAATCTTTGTGTGCCAATCAAGCTCAACGGTCATCATGAATGTAAACTTGAAGTTGTTCTATCTGAAATGTTATTAGTTCAGATAAAGATCATGAGAACACTCTGAATAGTGAATATGATGCTCTGTTGTCTGTCAGACTTGGGCACTTGGCCTCTTCGGACTTGAGGTTGGGTTTCAGTCTGTCAGGCAAAGTCTCCGACGATCTACTTCGATCCCATCTTGCTTCAATCCATCAGCCTTATATTTGCTGCCATTCAACATTCATTGGAGTAGAGAAATCAGGAGCATTTGACATGGTGGGGTATGGAATGCAATGCCGAGGGGAGATTAAGAGGACTCACTCCAGCAGTACAAATAAACCGTTCCAGCCGGCCGCGAATCCCATCCGCCCCTTGACCAACTCTGACATCCGACGAGCCACCATGAGCTGCTACGCCCGGTGGCCGGCGCCGCCCTCCGTGGCTCGCGGGAACGCCGAAAAGGCGGGTCCTTTGCTGGGCTGCAACAAGGTGCCTGATAGAGTTGAGCGGAGGATCTCCGGCCGTGAGCGGGGGTGGCTGCATCATCAGGGCACGCGAGCTTGAGGAGACTTGCCTGGGATGCACGGCGGCGGGGCTTGCCGACGGCAAACCGGGCACGGTCTGTTTCCATGATGACGGAGGAAAATTTACATAATATTTTACACAATTCATATTGTGATTACTAATCACGATCCAATATTTTACAAATACGCCCCTCTTTTTGGATGGCCTGCTCATCTCTTCTCCCTCGTCGGCGTATTCTTCGCGATCGCGCCCGTCCTCCGCTTGTCCACGCCGTCGTCCTCCCAACCTTCTCAACCAGCCAGTCCATTTATTTTTCTTAGCGTTGACTCAGAGAAACTACGAAGAAATCATACAAAAATAGCAAAGAGCCGGATAAAATTGTCCACCAAATCTCAGTGGTTCGGTACCCTGGGTGTCCAGAATTACCATCAGCGTCAAGAATTTAATGGTGACACGCCGGAGCCTGCCCTACCCTACCATGAACGGCCAACCACCGAGCATGAAGCGGCGCGGGACCTGGATCCAGTGCAGTTGTTACTGCTACTGGAAGATAAGCGGTCGCCGTATCTGGACCATTCAAGGAGCTTTCTACGGCTAGGATTAGACCTATTTTTTTCCATCTTTCATCCCAACTTTTGCTGTTAGTCAGTAAGCAAAAACAACAACAACAAAAAACAGAGAAGAGAAGACACGTATTTCACTAGAAACTGAGAGTTTAATGCCCTACAATTTACATTTCCAAAAGAGCATATACTAAATTGAGATCCTCTTGTATATATACCAAGATTCTCTATTTCTATTCATATACAAAAGCTTGCATCACCCAGATTTACATTCACAAAAGATCATATGCTTAACACAAAAGAGCATACGCTAAACTGGGATCCTTTTATTGCATATAAGAACTCCCTAAAATTTGCATCATCCACTAGCAGCCATGGCTTCAGTATACGGCCTGCTAAAATAATTAGAGATCATGACTTGTCAAGACAATTGAACGTGTATAGTTGACCTACACTTACAGTGCTACACTTACGCTTACTATTTTTGACCTACACTTACACGGCCTGCCATATCTTTTTCACCATTAGATAGCCTATTTCTGGTTAATAAAAAACAATTTGTTCAAGTAGTGACGGGTGCTACAATGCTGCTCTGTTAGCTGGGGACTAAAGGCCAGAACAACGCCGTCAGACCTCAGTACCAGGCGTTTGGTCTACCTCTTACGTCTACGATCTCACGCACTCGGAGTGCGCCGGCCACCTCGTCAGGCCCGCTGCCGTCCTGTTCAGCCCCCCGGCGGCGCGGAGGACGGCCCTGAGGTCGGCGACCTTCGCCCGCTTGGTGGGGCAGCAGTTGACGTGCATGAAGAAGCCCGTGTTCAGCTCGTTGCCGACGTAGTCGCGCGCCTCACCGTTGAGCTTGTCGGAGCTGATCAGGAGGTCCTCGCAAGATGGCAACGGGTAGAAAAAACCCGCAAATCTGCGGACACCGAACCCGTTGGGCGCGGATTCGGGTCTGGGTTCGTACCCGCGGGCGCAGGCGCGGATACGAATTCAAAACAGATTTCAAAATTTAATACCCGAACCCGCATATCCGCTGACATGTGGGCCCAAATACATGAGTATATATAAGAGTTTTAGGGTTTGCTGGCTCCCAGCCGCCACGGCGCCACTCAGTCACTCACCCACCCCGACTCCCAGTCCCAGCCGCAACAAACCCCATAGCCCGGTCGCCCCTAGCCCCTGCGCGGCTGCGCCCCCAACTCCTCGCCATCGTCTCGGTCCAGCTTCGGGAACGGGTTTCTCAGCCACATCATATCCATGTCCTTACAAAAATCAGCATGTCCATGGCCCTTCGATTCGTTCCTGACGCTCAGGATTGTCCGACTGCTAAAGTTGCAGTTACGATAAGACTGCACCTGATCTCGGTCGAGCAGCGCGTCCAGGCGGCGCAGCGGCAGGATCAGGCCACCGGCGGCCGCCTCTCGCAGCGCCGCGCGGGACGGCCGCACGCCCCCCACGGGCCACGATTATGCACAATGGGAGGCCAAGGCCCAACCCGCAGCCGCAGATGCTAATAATTGGGGTCCGGCCTACGTGCAGACACATTGGGCTTCGTAGTTGTAACCGGCCCAATGCAGTACGCGGATCACGACGCAAACCGGCAAACGAAAAGGAAAAACCGTGGACATTTTCTTGGATGCAACCACCTATCCAAAGCGCAGGCGCAGTGCTCGTTCGTATACTTCTTAAAAAAAAAGAAATTGCCTGATGTAACCAACATGTCACCATTTATGCTATTTCGAGTGCTCGTTCGTATACTTCTTCTTAAAAAAAAAGAAATTGCCTGATGTAACCAACATGTCACCATTTATGTTATTTCGAGTGATTTTAGTGATCGAATGACAACGCAATCAATGAAACTAATGGTTTTGTTAAGAGAATATTTATAGATCCCATGGATGAAGTAAAAAGGTCATGCAAAACAAAACACGAAGAAAGAACTCTAAGAAACGTTGAAATAGACGAGTTCTGCAGAAACCTGTAGCACCGGAAGAACCGATGCCCAAGCATCGGTGCATCCGATGGTTGTCGGATGATCCGACGTCCTCGCTGTGGATCAAGTCTGAGTGCCTCTAGAAATCAAGTGGAGAAATAAAGTGAAGCACCGGTTGAACCGACAGCTTCAAGTTAGGCATCGGTGCATTCAGTGTACCATGTTCCAGAGACGTTGTCAAGCGAGCAGAAGCGAAGTCTTCAGCGCCGGTTGAACCGGTGGTGCGTCGGAGAATAGCATCGGTGTAATGACGTCAGCAGAAGAGAAGAGGGCCAACGGCCAGTTGAGTGCTGAGAGTGACCGGTTTAACCGACGGCTAAACATCGGTTCAACCGGTGGTCACTGTGTCAGCTGTCAGAAGCCAACGGCTACTTCAGTTGCTTAGAGAGACTGGATGAACCGACGCTACTCATGCCAGAGGCATCGGTTCATCCGATGATACGCAGTTTCTGCTGACCGTTGGAGCAACGGCTACAAGACTTGGTGGCCTATATATATGCCTCACCCTGGCCATTTGAAAATTGCTGGAGTCCCAAGACACCTCATACACATCCAAGAACACCTCCAAGCCATACAAGAGCTCATTGATCATATCCTTAGCTTTTAGCACTATCTTTGTAAAGTGTGAGTGCTAGATTAACTCTTAGTGAGTGTGATTGCAAGGTCTTGAGCCTTTGTGCTGTGGTTCTCTAGTGAACCAAAACAAGAGCTTGGTGCGCCGGCACCTTGGAGCTTTGAAGCTCACCGGCAACATCATCGACCCTCCGACTTGGTGTGGAGCGGCGACGACACTTTGTGCGGGGGACGTGGAGACCCCCATCCTTTGTGGAGAAGCTCCTTAGTGGAACCCGGGCCAAGGTGACCGTGATTGTGTTCACGGAAGAGACTTGGTGGCCGAGTAGCAATACTCTTAGTGAGTGCTACAACAACGTGGATGTAGGTGTGCCTTTGTGGCTAACTTTACCACGAGATAAACACCCGCGTCAAGAGTTTGCTATCTCCTATCCCGCTCATTAAGCTTCCGCATTTCATACTAGCAATTTATGTGCCTTTACTTTCATAGAATAGTTTTTTGATAGGAAAGACTATAGGTTGCTAAACTCTCTTGGGATAGGGGTTTCACACTAGAACAACCTAGTTGCACATCTAAATAGTATGTTTTATTTTAAGTTTTGTGCAAACTAGTTGGAGCCATAAGTCTAAGTTTTTATTAGTGTCTAATTCACCCCCTCCCTCTTTTAGACTAGAGCACCCGATCCTTTCACCCGACACGACTCAAACTCAAACATCTTCTAGTCTGATATCGAGATTTGTGAGTACTCATGTATTATTAACGGTGCCAGTGCTATGTGTTTTTTACACTAAGTTGCTATCATAATTTTCTTCGTATAAATGTCCAAACGAATGGAAATTAGAAATATCAAACGGTAACAAGATGATATTACTACTTGTATCTTGGGAACTTTATAAAGAGTGATACACATAAAATTTTCAACGCAATGAATCAGCACCTTCATACTTCTGATCAGAATAAAAAGGTGTAAACTGAGTCTAGTAAGGTTATTGTGTAATATAACCTCTCTCCCCGGTTTGAGTCCTGGACTCGATAAAGATTCTAGATGTATTTAACAATATAACCTCAACTATTCATTCAATAGTGGACGACATGATCGTCATATTTGGTAGCATCTACATTCGTATAGCGGCGGATCTTTAATGTAAATGGGATCTTTAATGTAAATCTAGTGTGGCTCATTTTCCTCTTTCTCCTCCTTTTCCTCTTCCTCTTTTTCAGTCATGGTTGAAAATTGTTGGTGGGCTCCATGGGCTGTATGGGGTAGGGGGCACTAGCCCCCACGCTAGATCCACCTCTGCATCCGTACAACCTGGGAGTCATAAATAACAAATGGTAGATAATTAAGGGAAAAGGTAGGAGTACCGGCTCTAATTCTAAAAATTGAACGTGGGTGTGTGAACAACCGTGACACCTGCAAGCTGAGATATAGCTCATCCTCGGTTTTTATTATTCTCCTAAACTTGAGAATTATGCTAATAATTATTCTCGCCTAAGTTAGGCCGAACAAAAAATAGCAGCATTTATTTTTTAAAGAAAAATACAGCTTAATTTTTCCTGGAATATAGCCTAGCAGATCTTGTTGAGAAAAGATTTTGCATGATTAAACTTTGGCAAGAACTAAACATTTGCCTAAGCATGTCTAATAAGAGTCTATTGCAGATCAGACTGTGACGAAGTATTTCATAGTGACAGGCTGACAGCCAGTCCAGTGGATCAAATTGATGGCTAGCCTCCAGTCAAACGAAATGGAAAACCCATGATGTGAGCCATCGATAGTGTCACTATTCGATTCCACAACTAAACCCCCACCGGGCCCGTTCAGCCGCTGGCTGCTTCGCTGAATATAAAATAACCGGGCATCCCTGAGCATTTCCTCGTCAAGGCGAACCTGCCGTGGTGGCGTGGTGCATCAACAATGGCGTCCATCCCCGGCAGTCCCTTGTGTTGCTTAAGCTTCTTGCTTCTGCTTGCACAAGCCTCAGCCGCCGTCCCACCACCAAGCAGTCAGAGCAGCGGCCACCATGGGCGCAAGCCTCGCCCGCCTTGCAACGCCTACATCGTCCACACCGACCACCTCACCAAGCCATCCCACTTCGCCACCCACGGGCACTGGTACACCTCAATGGTGGCCTCCCTCTCCCCGGCCACCAACTCCACCAGCCGCGTGCTCTACGTTGTTGGCGCCGGCTGCCGGAGTGGCTGCGCCGACGGCGATCGGCACTTGCGCCGGCGAACTCGCTCTCGCTCACGACGTCGCTCAGAAACGCGAAAGGGAACACGAGAGAGTTTGTTTTCCGCCGCACGAAAGTCACGGCCTTTTCTGTGGCGTTTTCCTCTCTTTATTCATCGGTGTTTACACGATCTCCCGATCCGACTTCCCCGCCACGCCCGCGCACGCTGCGACGTGCCCACCTAAAGCGCGGGGACGTTTTCAAGCGTGCGTGGCGGAGGACCTGGTCACCATCCCGTGAACCCAGCACGAGTCTGGTGCTAACACCGTTACAGACATGCAACCAACAGCTAGCTATGATGAAACGTAAACATGCCAATGCAACTAACTTATTTACATCATGGTCCAAGCATGCACGGGATTACAATCAACAGATCACCCCCTAATCCCGCTGCACCTCGATAACTCCCAGCTGCTGACGAAGTTCAACAAACCTGACACGCCCGAGTGCCTTTGTCAGGATATCAGCTAGTTGTCCAGTCGTGCTCACATGATCAATGTCGACTTCACCTCTATCAACACAATCTCTGATAAAATGAAATCTTGTGTCGATGTGCTTACTTCTATCATGGTGAACTGGATTCTTGCTTAGAGCAATTGCTGATTTGTTGTCTACAAGGAGCTTCACTGTTGGGGCCTGAATGTCAAGCAGTCCACCTAGCAGCCGGCTCAGCCAAATTCCCTGACATGCTGCACTTGCACTTGCAATATACTCGGCTTCACAGGATGATAATGCTACCACCCGCTGCTTCTGAGATGCCCATGTCACAAGACTCGACCCTAACAGAAACACACACCCACTTGTGCTTTTCCTGTCATCAACATCACCGGCCAGATCACTGTCACTGAAGCCAACTAGGCTAACTGAACCCTGCCTGTGATATACACACCCATAGTGTACTGTACCAGACAGGTATCTCAAGATTTGTTTTACAGCTGCCCAATGACTTGCTCTAGGTTCCTCCATGAACCTGCTCACAATCCCCATGGCATATGCTATATCTGGTCTCGTGTTAACCAAATATCGAAGGCTCCCAATTATGCTCCTGTACTTGGTTTTGTCGACAGGTGGTGTCTTATCATTCTTACTGAGCTTGAGTCTATTTTCCATTGGTACAGCACAAGAGTTACATCCTTGCATCCCTGCCTGTTCCAAAATCTTCATAGTGTATGAGCTTTGACATAATTTGGTCACACCCACCTGCTGATCAACTTGAATTCCCAAGTAGTAGCTTAGCAGTCCAAGATCACTCATGCTGAAGCTGCTCATCATCTCCTTCTTGAACTGATCAATACTTGTTTTGCTTGAACCAGTGATTATCAGATCATCAACATAAACCCCAACAAGGAGAAAACCATCTTGATCTGACCTCCTGTAAACAGCATGTTCCAGGGCGTTCCTGACAAAACCAAGTTTCAGCAGCTCACTGTCTAACCTGGCATTCCAAGCTCTTGGAGCCTGACGCAGCCCATACAAGGCTTTCTTCAGCTCTAGTACCTTTTCACTGCCACCCTTGACAACAAATCCAGGAGGTTGTTGCACATATACCTCCTCCCTCAGATCACCATTTAAGAACGCCGACTTAGCATCCATGTGATGCACCTGCCAACCTTTTTGTGCAGCCAAAGCAATTAACAGCCTCACTGTTTCAATTCTTGCCACAGGAGCAAAAACCTCATCAAAGTCCACCCCCTCACGCTGAACATTTCCTTTAGGGTCCTTCTTGACTTTGAACACCCACTTAAGTCCTATAGCTCGGTGGCCTGCAGGTAATACTGACAGCTCCCAAGTTTTGTTTGCCAAAATTGATTCCATCTCGGCCTCCATGGCTTTTCTCCAACATTGCTCACCCAATGCTGCCTCAACACTCCTAGGCTCTTCTGCTGCAAGATAGCACACTCCATTGTACTCAAAATCAGTAACTTCATCGGTTGTGTCATTTATATTGTCTATTGTTCTGTATCTTAGTGGCACTCCCTCTGAATCAGCTGACTCTCCAGAAAGTGGAGTTGCAAATTCAATCCCTTGCACAGCTGGACTACCTGGGGGCGTTGAGTGGTTTGATCCAGCACTTGAGTTGTCGTTGATGACCCACTGATCTTGGGAGGGCGACCCTTGATCTGGATTCTCAGAATCGGCTGCTGCAACTTCTGAATCTTCTTCTACTGTTCCTTGTCCGACAACTGTGAAAAACTCAACTTCAAATGTAGGAACAGCTGATTCACCTCGGGCTTCTTCTTTCCATGGCCAAGCTTGATTTTCCTCAAACACTACATCCCTGGAGATATGTAGTTTCTTGGCCACAGGATCATAGACTCTATAGCCTTTTGTCCCGGCCTCATAGTCGATAAACACCGTCTTTGTCGATCTGTCCGACAGCTTATTCATCCCAGGCCCTACTTTCTTCACGTGTGCAACACAACCTAAGGTACGTAGGTGATGCACCTTAGGCTTCCGGTTGTGCCACGCTTCATATGGTGTTTTACCTTGCAGGCTCTTGGTTGGAGCACGGTTCAACAGGTACACAGCAGTGGACACTGCTTCACCCCAAAACTGTCCTGGCACATTCTTGCTTTTCAGTAAGCATCTTGCCATTTCCACCACGGTCCGGTTTCTTATCTCGACGACCCCGTTTTGTTGTGGGGTGTATGGCGTGGTTGTGAAGTGCTTGACCCCATGCTCATCACAGTACTCTTTGAATTCGATGGAGTTGAACTCTCCACCGCGATCACTGCGAAAAGCACGCAGCTTACTCCCATGCTAGGTTTCAGCCAATGCCTTCACTCTTTTAAAGCATCTGAAAGCTTCATCTTTTGTTGCCAGGAGCTCAACCCACATGTATCGACTGTAATCATCAACTATGAGCAGAAAATAACTCTTACCTCCAGGTGTCTTTGGTCTGATCTGGCCACATAAGTCTGCACGAAACAGATCAAGCTGCTTCTCAGCTCTGTAACTAGCTGTGGCAGAACCGCCTAAATTATCCCGGCTCAAGTGCGCAGGCCATCACCATAAAGGCAACATTAGCTTAAACGCACTTCAAACGGAACAATTTTTGGTCTGTCGGGTAACGTCCCGATACAACCACCGATTCTAGGATCGAACAAGCATACCCCGCACGAAGGCGAGTCCAGAGATATTACAACCACAAGTTTTGCATCACAGGTATAAAAGTTATTACAAACTAGTTCTAAAACATTATTACAAGTACAAACTTTAAAAAGCAGTTATACAAATTATGATTATAAGTTCAGAGTCTAAACAGCGGAAGAAGAAACACGATAACTATAACACGTCGCAAAAGTATACCAAGCTAGCCCAAGCATGGTATCACTCGTCATAGTCATTGCCGGCCGAAGACGTATCCCATTCTACGGACCAGCCAGGAGGCAATGAGCAAGGATAGGTTAAGCTAGCGATCTGATCCTCAAAACTCATACCTGAAAAAGAGTTTCAACAGCAAGGCTGAGTACTCTAATACTCAGCAAGACTTAACCGACAACGGGTGTAAGTAGCCCACTTTTACTAGACTATGCAAGGCTTTGTGAGGCTCTGGTTTTTCCTTTGCTGAAAAGCAATAAAGCGTAGGTCCTTACTTTCAAGTTTTAGCTTTCAAGATTCTAGTTGATTAACCATTCTAGGTAAGCATATACTATCCAATCATTGTGGAACTTCCAAGCAAACATCAAGATTAATAAGAATATTGTTGCTCTTATTACTCTGTGTGGCAAAGAGATCAAGCAGTCTCATTTCATCGTGAGAGGCGGACGATTCTGAATCGAAATTCAACCTTGCAAGGATAACCTAGCACACACGTCTGGAACACCGTCGGGTCATTCCCAAACAACTGTTGACCTTTCTTTCCGGCTTGTGGATAGGGTCACTCTCCCCGACTACAGGGCTCCAAGGCCGAACCTTGTCCCTTGAAGTCGTAGTGTTGCGCAACATAAAATAAAACCTATCCCTACTGAGAGAGTGAAAGGTATATCCACTCCCCGGTCCAATCGGCTACTAGGCTTGCCGCGTACCATATTTACGGCATGTGGCTAGTACTTTCAAAAACTTAACCAGCACTACCACACACCGCGACCTTAGCAAGTTCATCAACACAGACGGGGTCTCACATAAGGTCATGATATCGAACACAACCCCGTCTGTCGTCCTTATATTGATAACAGAAAGTAAACAATCAATTCCTATAAAGCTCGCGAGTGACAGGCAATCACTCGACTTTTACCGGTCCTATAAGCTTAGCAATTATTCGAACTCAAGTCTAGTGTTCAGTACATAGGTTCCTAGGATCATGCATCTAGGGTTTCAATTCAACTCCTATGAACTGTAAATGCACAAGTAAAATAATACAGTAAATGATATTAATTTGAAGTATAGGTTATGTCCGGGGCTTGCCTTCTCGGTAGTTGCTAACTATTTCAGCCCTAGGCTCTTCCGAACTTTGGTCCGGGGCTTCAGTTAGTTCCGCAGTGTTTACTTGAGCTTCGAGATCACCTCCGTCAGATTCCGGGATTAGCTCGTACGTCCCGTCCGATAAGGCAGTCGTGTCTATATGCAATGCAAGAACAACATTATAAACAAACATGGGCAATCGTTTATAGAGTAGTTAAATAACAAATTTAACTACACAAGGCATCATGATCAACAGCACAAAAGAAGTTAACTGACTTCATAAAATGAGTGGTGGTGATTTACTATACCACTAAGTCATGGTTTGTAAATAAAACAACAACTCAGAGTACAAATAGTAATAAAATCTACCAAAATTACACTAAACAGAACATGAACAAAGTAATCTACCCTGTAAAAATCATGCCAAGACATTTAACCATTTAAACACAATAAATCATTTACTCAGATAACATCTAGAACAAGCAAGAATTACACAGGTCAAACTAAAGAAGATCAGAAGCTCAAAATTTAACATGAGATCTACACAGGGATTATCTAGCTACTGTGAATTTTTCATGATTTTATATACACGGAATTAATTCAGATAAATTAAACAAAACAGACACCAGTTTAACAAGATTCAATTTTAACTCCTGTTCTAGCCATTAAATGAAGCTTAAACTTCCTGGACAAGCTAAGCTACTCAAAAAGAACATGCCAAAATAAAATCATGATTTATTACAAACAGAAACTATTTACCATAAATAAAGCGTACTAAACAAAGATTAAAACAAATAAATAGCTACACAAGAGAACTAACCATGAAATTTTTATAGAAAATCTAGTGTTACATGAGTAAACTACCACCAAAATTTCATAGCAATATCAGCTTTCAAGCATCAGATAAGAAAAAGACTAAACATCTAGTATTTATTTATCTAGTGACACAAAACCATTTATACAGCAAAAACTTGCAACTAAAGCCTAACATATTATGGTTCTACTGCATAGAGCTCTTCAAAAGGATTCCAAAACATCAAGATTTGCTATTTTACGAATTTTCTATGAATTGATCTAGAATTTCAAAGTTCACTGAAAAAATATTACAAAGCAGTCACTAAGGCACTATTCATCTGAGTCTGAGCCTAATCAAATAACCCCCTGGGTTTTCTTTCCTTTTAACCCGAGGTCCCTGGGCCGGGTCAGAGAGGGGAGGCGGCGGTTGACCGGTCGTTTCCCGGCGAGGGGCTCACCGGCGGCGAGGGTGGAGGGGTGCGTGAGCCTCACGGGTGCAAGGCGCACCTCTAGGTGCTTGGAATCGAGGCTAGGGCGGTCGGAGGTGGGGTGTCGACGGCGAGCGGCGGCTTGCGGGCTCGGAGCACGGCGGCGGGGTAGCTCCGGTGAGGTTTGGGCGAGGGGAAGTGGCCTGGGAGCTGCGCGAGGTCGAGGCGGTGCTAAGGGTGGGGGCTGTAGGGGTGGAGCGGGTCTGGGGTGGCGGCTCCGCGGCGGGGTGGAGCTCGCCGGGGTTCAAGCAGGGCGGCGGCGGCGTTCTGCGGCGTGGGAGCGATGAGAGAGCGAAGGGAAGCACGAAATCGAGTTCTGGGGCTCTTGTAGTGCGCGGGCGCTCGCTAGAAGAGAGCGGCGGGCTCTGCAGGGGACGCTCCACGGCGGCGTCGCGGTGGCGGCCGTCGGGGCGGTTCTGGAAGCGGCGGGGCGGCGTGGCGAGGGGTGGGGGCTCCAGCGCGAGGCAACAGGAGGGGGAGGAGCTCGTCCGCGACGCGTGGGCGCCAGCGCACGGCGGAGTAATGGCCGGGAAAGCCGGGAAGGCGCTCCACGGCGGCGCTGTCGGTGGCCGGCGGCGAGAAGCAGAGCAGGGAGGGGGAGAAGGGGATAAGGGCGATTTTGCAATTACTAAAAGTTCCAGGGACCCCACTGTAAAACAGCGATAACTTTTAAACCAAAGCTCAAATGAAAAAGTGCCCAACATGAAAGTTGTTCAATTTTTCAAGAGCTACAACTTTGATGTTGTGCAAAAATTTATTTGGCCAAAGATTCAAGAGCTAAAATTAAAATCGTTGAAGGGATTTTGAATTCCAGGAAATTTGTCTTTTTCAAAGCAATTTCACTTCAAATGTAGACCTTCAAGCAAAATTTGATGCCATGCAATAAATGCACTGAAATTTTGCACAAACACCCTCCACTAAAGCTATAATTGCTCAACCTATTCAACACAACTGCAGAAAGGACCTTGCATAAAATCATAATTACACATATACCCTTTCATAATTACAAAAAGATCCTTTTTAAGCATTTCAAGCACATGATGCAAAGCAAACCTACACCATTACTGTGCAGACACTTATTTAATTACTGTGCAAACACCCGGGGTGTTACACTAGCCACCTGTGGAAATGAGTGGCGAGTCTGTTTGCCCTGAGCACATCCATCACAGAATTCCTCAACCCTGTCAATCAATGGCATGCCATTTACCATCCCCTTTGCACCCAGCTCCTGAAGAGCACGAAAATTCAGATGGCCATATCTCCCATGCCAAAGCCAGGCCACATCATCAGCTTTTGCCACTAAACAAATGGGTGCTGCCAATTGGGTTTTAAGCAAATACAGTCTGTTTTTGACCCGCGGTGCTCTAGCCAGCAGCAGGCGCGGAGCCAGGATGGCGTTTTTTTCATTGTTAGGGGGGGCAACCATATAAATTTATCTAAAAATTTAATCAAAATTTAAATTTGCAGTGTAAATTTGGGGATGATAGGGGGGCCAGGCCCTGCCCGCCCCCCTGTCTCCGCCCCTGGCCAGCAGAGACCGCTCAACATCAAACACATTGCAAAAACCATCCTCGATCACTACTTTGCAGCCACCTTCTTCAAGTTGACCCAAGCTAACAATGTTACTTTTCAGTTTAGGAATGAAATAAACTTCTGTGAGTACCTTGTGCCCATTATTCTTGGCTTGGAGCATCACTGATCCGATGCCCTCGATCTCGACGAGTGATCCATCGCCGAAGCGCACCGGGCCTCGCACCGACGTGTCCAGCGACACGAGCGCCTCACGACACCCCGTCATGTGATTGCTGGCCCCGTATCGAGGACCCAGACATCACGATCTTCGTCGTGGTCGCCGGGAAGTACCTTCTTCTCGTTGAGATGCACGACCTGACGTGTCATGCACCTGGCCGGCGGCTCGACGTCACGCGGTTGAACATGCACGGCGTTCACCGTTGCCAGGAGCAGTGCGGCTTGATCGGTGTCAGCCTGCGCGTGATGGGCCTCCTCCTTGCGTTCCTTTCTTGGTGGTCGCTTGCAGTCCTCCTTCCAGTGGCCATAGATGCCACAGTTCCTACACCGCCCCTTCCGCCTTGGAGTCCCCTCGGACGTGAACTTAACGACCGGCTCCTTCTTGTCGCCGCGAGCGCCTCCTTTCTGCTTCCCGGATCCTCCATTCTTCTTCTCGCCAGAGCCAGATGATGACCCCTCTGGAGTCAAGCAATGGCGATACTTTGACAGCCACTCTTTTCAGATAGCAGAAGCCGACTGGCTCGCTCCGTGACGGAGTCGACGTTGAGCCGATCTTCAGCGGCCTTCAGACGCCCCACCAGGTCTTCGATCATCATGGTGTTGACATCTAACAATGTCTCGATCGAAACACCGATCTGGCTGAAGCGCCTTGGGAGTGATCTCAGCAGCTTCCTCACGACCTTGTTCTTGGGCATGGTTTCACTGAACACCCGAAGCTCCACCGCGAGCGTGTTGATCCGCATCGCGAAATCATCCACCAGCTCGCCATCCTTGCAGGCGAAGTTCTCGAACTCCTGCAGCAGGCGCTGTGCGTGGGCCTCCTTGACCCGATCTGCACCTTGCCTCATGCTCTTCACGGCCCCCCACGCCTCCTTCACCGTCTTCTTGGACCCCAGCGTCGCCCACATCTCCCTGGGCACAGAACGCAGGAACACCCCCATGGCTTGGCGATCTTGGGAGCGCTTGACGCCGGCACCGCCTGGCTCAATGGCTTCCCAAATCTCCATTGCTTCGAAATTACACTGCATCAACATTACCCATTCGGAGTAATTCGATCGTGTTAGCATCGGCCACATGAGAGAACTCTCACGAACTCCGCCCACCATGGTGCTTGACGAGCCGCCCACCATGGAGCTCGACAATGAGTCTTCGCCGGTCATCTCTTCCGAGGCCGCCGCCGGTCTTCCGCGTGAGGTCACGTGCTTCTTCCGCAAGGGTTCGCGAGGTGGGCTCACAGAGCCGCTGTAGAACATGCACCTCGCTCTGATGCCAGTTGTTGGCGCCGGCTGTCGGAGTGGCTGCGCTGACGGCGATCGGCACTTGCGCCGGCGAAATCGCTCTCTCTCACGACGTCGCTCAGGAACGCGAAAGGGAACACAAGAGAGTTTGTTTTCCGCCGCACGAAAGTCACGGCCTTTTCTGTGGCGTTTTCCACTCTTTATTCATCGGTGTTTACACGATCTCCCAATCCGACTTCCCCGCCACGCCCGCGCACGCTACGACGTGCCCACCTAAAGCGCGGGGATGTTTTCAAGCGTGCGTGGCGGAGGACCTGGTCACCATCCCGTGAACGCAGCACGAGTCTGGTGCTAACACCGTTACAGACATGCAATGATGAAACGTAAACATGCCAATGCAACTAACTTATTTACATCATGGTCCAAGCATGCACGAGATTACAATCAACATACGTGTACGACGCCGCGATGCACGGCTTCGCGGCCGAGCTCACCGATGACGAGGCCCTGCGCCTGTCGAACACCCCGGGCGTGGCCGGCATGCACGAAGACAGTGTGCTGCATCTGCACACCACGAGGTCCACGGGCTTCCTCGGCCTCGACAAGGACTTCGGGATCTGGCTGGACACGGACTTCGGCGACGGCATCATCATCGGCTTCGTCGACAGCGGCATCTGGCCGGAAAGCGCCAGCTTCGACGACACCGGGCTCGGCCCCGTCTGGCCGAGCTGGAAGGGCCGCTGCGTCGACGGCGATCGGTTCAACGCCAGCATGTGCAACAACAAGCTAGTCGGCGCCAGGTTCTTCACCGCCGGCACGAGCCTGGCGGCAGGCGACTTCCTGTCGCCGAGGGACATGGCCGGGCACGGCATGCATGTCGCGTCCACGTCCGCCGGCTCGGAGGTCCCCGGCGCCAGCCTCTTCGGGTTCGCGCGCGGGACCGCGAGGGGCGTGGCTCCAAGGGCGAGGGTCGCCATGTACAAGGTGTGCGTCCTGCACGACTGCACCACCGCGGGCATCGTTGCGGCGATCGACGCCGCGATGAAGGACGGCGTCGACATCCTGTCCCTGTCCGTCGGGGGCCTGGACGACCCCGACTTCTACAAAGATCCTATTGTGACCGAACCGCCAAATTAAAACTCTAAATTAAACGTAATAACCGTCATTTGAACACATCGGGCGTATTAACTTAATGATTTAATTTGGCGATCCTTTCTCAACCCACGGCCCGATCGAAACAACACCGATAGTCCCGGGCGAAGGCGGGTGCAGATGGTACAAGCACAACAAATATTTGAAAATATACAAGAGTGACATACGATATTAACAAAGAGTTTTACAAACCGAGTTCAAATACACTAATAGTTTACATAATCTACATAAACTAAATAGTTTACAAACTATACAATAGAGTAGCCAAGTTCAAATAGAAAAGAACCTACAACTACGCTAGTGTTCTGCCTCTTCTCAACCGGTCAGACCGGTTCATCCAACCGGTCAGACCGGGCTGCATGGGAATTCTACGTAGACACCGGTCAGACAGGTCCCACCGACCGGTCAGACTGGTCTGAACAGACAGAGAAGCTGCACACATCGCCCACACGCGTGCAACTCGCCAAATCCCTAATTTAGGGGTCTCGCTTCACCACTTCCCACCCCACTGCATTATGGCGGATAAATTTGACATAGCAGTGACAGAAGTCAATGTCCGGGAGCCCTGAAACAAAAATATGTGGCAACAAACCCTAAGCAACTAATACTCAGCAAGACTTACCCGACCAGTGGGTATAACTTAGCCCACATATCTAGACATACAAGACATTTTGGCTGGAGGTTGATTTTTTTTAAAAAAAAAGACACTAGAGGTGAGTCCTTATTTTTCAGGTTTTAACTTCCATTTATATTAATAGACTTACTAACCACCTAGGATTTGCAAAACTACAACAATCAAGATGAGCAAACCATTAATTAAATAATATCAGCCCTCATTGCATCTCATCTCATTCTTATTCCATTTTTTTCTACGATGTGACCAAGAGATCAAGGCTCTCATAACCGCGAGACACGGCGCATCTCATCTCATTCTTATTCTATTTTTTCTACGATGTGACCAAGAGATCAAGGCTCTCATAACCGCGAGACACGACGAATCGATCCGATTTAACCTTGCAATGTGGACCTAACTAACACGGCACGCAAAAGCCCCGTCGGACCCCACGCACCAACATTTCTCCTCTCTGTCTCGAACTACAGAACCGCCACAGCTGCATATAGTCAGCCGAGCCCTACGAAAGACCACCAAAAGTAAACATATGCATCCCAATTCTCCGTGACCACTCGACTCGCCCTGAGGGGTGGGTAGAAGTTCTGTACTTTCGAAGCAAAGCAGTAATCGGCTTACCGATTTCGACTACCTCCTACTCCCGGCATGCAGCTAGTACAGTTCAATCCCCGATCAGTACAGCCGACAACGGAACGATCCTTAATCAACACAGATAGGGCTACACCTTCCCCCATCCGGTCTCTCATCCCATACCTTCCATCTTGAATAGAATGATTCATATATTGTAATATAAAGGCATCCTATATCTCGTGAGTGACAGAATTATCACTCGACTTCTAGCGAGCCCTATTAAGCATAGCAGTACTAACGACCTATTCATACTAGTATAAGGCCTAGGAAAACCTAGGGATCATGCAACTAAGGTTCCAAATAACTCCTACAACTTAATGCACAAGTAATAGATACATATATAGGTGTCATAATTTAAATTAATAGATTGTGCACCGGGGCTTGCCTTCTGGCTGCTGCTTAGAACTGGAGTGAGTTGGGCCTTGGGCCTGGTTCTCACGCCTCTCCTCCGGCTGGCCCTGCTCTAGCGGCTCCGGTGGCTCCGCAATCACCTCGTATATCACCTCCTCCGCGGCGGTTGCTACACCTGTGCATATACATATGATATGATAATGCATGCATGATTTATAAAAATTATAAATAACCAATACCCAAATTAAATTCCAACTATTTGCACCAACACCCACTCATCACCTCCTCTCAGCCAGGGCCACACCGGTCAGACCGGTCCACTTGACCGGTCAGACCTGTCCCAATTAAATCAATTCCGCCACCGGCCAGACCGGTCCCTCCGACCGGTCAGACCGGTGCTACTCAGACCATAAACTAGAATCTAAGTCGTGGCTAAACTAGTCCACAACTTTCAAATCCCTTCTAGGCCCTAATTCAGATATGCATATAGATGATCGTGACCCAAGAAAATCGACTAAAACCTTACAAAAAGGTGGATTCACCCAACCCTAGGTGAATTACCTTGAATGAGTTATCTAGCCCACCAAATCTAAATTTCTTCTAAGCTTTAGTTCAGAGATGTAAGTGGACACGTTTGACCAAAAGAAATCAATTAGAACCACCTAGAAAAGGAGATCAATCCACCCAAGCTTGATTACCTTGAATGGCTTCTTCCCCACGAAGAACTTGGAATCCACAACACCTCAGGAAGGAGCACGTGGAGGAGATGATCACCTATACAAATCCGAAGCTCCCATGGCCTCGAAATCAAGGGAGAGGGAGGATTGAGGAGCTTAGGGCTTGGGTAGGGAATGAGAGGGAGAGAGCTCGGGGAAAGAGTGGCCTGAGCGTGGTGAGGATGGGTGAGTTGTTGAGAGAGAAGAGTGGTTTAAATGATGTGGGCTCAAAACCCACAAAACATGTTCAACCGGTCAGATCGGTCGCCCCGACCGGTCAGACCGGTCCGACTAAACTGAGCCAAGAAATTTGATCGGTGAGTTTTATTGTTTAGGTTTTTTCAAACTAATGGTTGGGCTTAGTCTTAATTATGAATGGTTAATACCTGAGGTGTTACACCCATGTCCATCGCCTTGTTCGGCGCCGTGCGGGCGGGCATCTTCGTCGCCTGCTCCGCCGGCAACTTCGGCCCGCGGGAGTCCACGCTGAGCAACGTGGCGCCGTGGATCGCGATGGTCGGTGCCGCCACCGTGGACCGGGTGTTGCCGGTGAGCATCACGCTCGGGAACGGCGAGGTCCTCACCGGGCAGTCCCTCTACGCCCACAGGACCAAGCGAACAGAAATGATCCGCCTACTGCCCAGCAACTGCTCTTCGACCTTGGGTCCGACAGGATCAGGGGCAAGATCGTCATGTGCGCTCGCGATTTCGGCGTCTACCCGTCGTACGGCGTCGCGGTGAAGAAGGCCGGTGGCAGCGGGCCGGTCTCCATCTCCCCCCTGATCGGCGTATGGACGGGCTCATGGTCCAGCCCTTCACCCTTCCGGCTGTCACCGTCAGCGCCCGTGAAACCGACAGGCTCTCGGCGTACATCGGCTCGGTGCCTGACCCGGTGGCATCTTTCTGCTTCACCGGCCGCACGGCCACCGGCGAGAATCGCGCGCCGGTGGTGACGTCCTTCTCGTCGCGAGGGCCCAACCACATCGTCCGCGAGATCCTCAAGCCGGACGTGATCGCGCCGGGCGCCAACATCCTCGCCGCCTGGCCCGACGAGTCGCCCCTGACGCAGAGCAGGAGCGACGCGAGGCGATCGAGCTTCAACATCGTCTCGGGCACCTCCATGGCGTGCCCGCACGTCGCGGGCGTCGCGGCGCTGCTCAAGCACAAGCACAGCGACTGGACGCCGGCCGCCATCCGGTCGGCGCTCATGACGACCGCGGCGACGCTCGACAGCCACGGCCGGGGCATCGCGGACAACAGCCGCACCAGCAGCGGCGTCGCGACGCCGATGGCGGCCGGCGCCGGGCACGTCCGGCCGCAGCTGGCGCTCGACCCGGGCCTGGTCTACGACGCCGTGGAGCAGGACTACGCCGACTTCCTCTGCGCGTTGAACTACACCGCCGCGCAGGTCAGGATGTTCGTGCCCGGCTTCGCCGGCTGCACGAGGGCGCTCCCCGGCGGCGCAGCCGGGCTCAACTACCCGTCGTTCGTCGTGGACCTCAGCGACGGCACCGGCGTCCGCGTGCTGAAGCGCACTGTAACGAAGGTGTCGGAGGGTCCCGAGACCTACACCGTGAGGGTCGTGGCGCCGGACCACGTGGCGGTGACGGTCACTCCACGGACGCTGCAGTTCGAGAAGCAGAAGGAGAAGAAGAGCTACAAGGTCGTGTTCAGGAGCAAGAGAAGCGCGATCGGGTCGACGGAGTTCGGGCACATCGTGTGGGAGAACGATGTGCATCAAGTGAGGAGCCCTGTTGAGTTCCGCTGGACCTGATTAATCCCTGATGGCAGGCGAGTTCAGGCCCTCAGGCGCTGAACAAAATGAAGCTTGGACGTGCTCGTTACTAGTAGTTATTAGACATAGTTTACTTTTTATATGAAATGAAATGCAAAGTTCAAAACCTCGTTACTGTATCGTTCGTTAGTGCCATGAAAAAAAACATGAACAGACGCTTTAATCCTCCCGCATCCAAGACGCAGCTGTGATGGTGTCCTTCCTTGCTTTACTTCTTATGTTGCTGTAGGTGAACTTGCTACGCTTGTGATTTAACTGGCAAGATGAATTCGAAAAGAACACATGTGGTTTAACTTGCAAGATGAATTCCAGAGCCAGTGTAGTATGCCCAATGACAGTTTTTTTAAGCCTTGACTGAAGAAAAAACAGGATTACCCCATATGTAAACCCAAATATCTGCGCTAGCAATATGACTCATTGACTTCCTTTTCCTTGACTTCCTTTTCCTGCCTTCTCTCCTCTGCCATCTCTTAAACAGTTGATACCCTTCTCCATCGATATCCCTTGTCTTCTCTCTTGAATAATCCCCTCTAGCAAACTGCTTATAAGAATAAACTCCGACTGCAGGTGATCTTCATAGGGACGCACTGGACACACGGTGCTGGGCGCTCCTTTCTAAAGAGGAAGAGAAACTCCGACTGTTAAGAGGCTGCCAGAGGTTGGAGATCACAGCTATGGGCGTTTTGAGCAAAGCTGGGTGGAATATCTTCAAGAGAATTGATAACTAGAATCTATTTAGATATTGGCCTTGTTTGGTTCACACTAGATGTTCCTAGCGTACACAATCCGAGAAAGAAATCTTGCATGCATGGAGTGCTAAATGAAGTCTATTTGCAAAACTTTTTCAGGGATGGGTATAACTTTTCGCGATGAAATCTAATGATGGTAATTAATCTATAATTGGTTGCAGTACTGCTACAGTAACCATCCTCTAATCACGCGGTCAAAGGCCTCATTGGATTCTTCAGAGTTCGTAGTGCAGGGGTTCTGAAGTTGGTTTTGTAAACTGACTTTATTTAACACTGTAATTAGCGGTCAAAGTTTCCTAGTACTCTCTAGTACAAGAAACCAAACAGGGCCATTGTTGTTGTCTTATTGGGGTGATCTAAACCTCTTGTATCGTGTCAATTTATGTAGTGTGCAGCTTATATGCTGTAGGGTAGACTCTTGTTGGTTGTACGCGATCAAAACCTTGATTGCGGAGACCAGTTTTTTATCTTTAATCTAAAAAATAAGAATAAAAGAAAATTTAACAACATCCTATTTCTGACATGTTTTACGAAAGAAATAATTGATAACATTGATTGATAGCTCTGACAAGCACATCATATGAATAAATGATTCCCCCCGTCCAATCAAGTCATGACACAACATCAGTTCAAACATGATCTTATTCTAGGCCGTGTTTGGTTAGACGTCAAATTAAAATTACACAAAAAGACGAATGTCCGTATGGAATACTAAATGAAGTCTATTTGTAAAAAAATTTCAGAGATGGATGTAACTTTTCGAGACCAATCTAATGATGATAATTAAGTAATGATTTGCTACAGTGATACTACAGTACCAATCTCTAATCGTGCGGTCAAAAGCCTTATTAGATTCGTCTCGCGATTTACAGGGGGTTGTGGAGGTGGTTTTGTAATTATACTTTATTTAATACTTCTAATTAGTGGTCAAAATTGAAAAAAAAATCCATCAATTCCTAACCAAACACTGCCCTAGTGCATTTCTAAAGGAAGTAATCAGTTCTTCCACCGGAAGATCCTGACTTTGCCTTTCATTCTCCCAGCCGATGTATCCGAAGTCCTGCCTCTGGCTTCATTTCTGAACTCCACTGTGGCTGCAAGTGCTTCTTGAACTTGAGGATCGTCAGCGTGACGATCACAGCGGTGCGGCTGTGGAACACCACGACTAAGGAAGGGCCTGCCCTCGTCGCCAAGGCTTGGCTTTCTTTGGCCCTGTATGGGGGAGCGTTTCCCAGCTTCTGCGACTGCGGGAAGCTCCAGAAGCGAGAAGCTCCCCCAAACGGCATTGCTTCTCTCACAATCCTAAAGCTGGAAAAGCTCATTTTACACTAGAAGCGAGAAGCAACAACGGAGGAGCTTCCCGAGCTTTTGCGGTTCCGCCCCCTTCCTCGTCTCCTCGCCTCTCCTTCCCTTCCACTCTCTCCCTCGTCTCTCCCCCACTCCAACCGCTGGTGGCTGCGTTCGCTCGAGCTCCGGCCGCCTCCACCGAGCTCCGCCCGACGGATCCACCCTCGACCCGAGCTCCGCCCGCCTCCACTCGAGCTCCGACCGTTGGTGCGACGGAGGAGGATGAGCCCGCCCGCCGGCGCGGAGGGGTGTGAAGGAGGTCGACGAGAGGGGCGCGGAGGAGGACGAGCTCCCATGGGCGCGCGGCCGGTGCGAGGGCGAGCTCCCAGGGGCGGCGCTCCCTCTCCCCAAGCTGCGGCCGCCGCATCCTCCCTCGCTCCAAGCCGCGGCCGCCGCATCCTCCCTCGCCCGCCGCGGCCGCTGCGTCCTCCCTCGCCTATCGCCGTCGCCGCGGCCACCGCGGCCTCCCTCCCCTGGGCGGCGCGGCTGGGGTTTGGGCCTGACGGGGTGAGCTCCCCTAGGCGGCGCGGCCGAGGCTCGTGGCCGGCTGGAGCTCCCCTCCCCTGAGGCCCTGACGGCCATGCCGCCCGAGCTCCCTCTCGTGCCGATAAGCGCATTTTCAGAAGCTCCCCCAAACAAACATGGTTAGCTTCTCTGAAAAGCAGCTTCTTAGAAAAGCAAATGGAGCTTTTACTAGTAGAGCTTTTGGAGAAGCTGCAGCTCCCCCAAACATGGCCTTTATCTTCTCTTCAATGGCAGTTGGCAGGCCTCATCCTGGAGGATTTTGATTCCGAAGAACTCTCTGTTCCTCACCTTATCGCTCGGCCTGAAGGACATGGAATTCTTATCTGAAGAAGATAAAAATGCTTAGCAGCTTGCAAATGCAATTATTTTTAGAGAAAAGGTTTCCCCCATTTTACTCAAACGAATAAAACGTTCACAAGTGTAAGCATCTGCGTATTCGAAGCGCGCCCACTGTATAGCCAACAAAAGGGAACAAACATCACATATCATGGGCGAGGGCGAGGAAGTTAACATCAGAGTCACAACAGAAGACACTGATTTTTTTTTTTGGAAATACAAGATACTGAATTTTTCATGATCGACCAACTCATCAACACATCTGCACTCCTTATTCTACTGCAAGTCTGCAAGTTTGTACTGGAAGTCATCAGTTCTGCCAATGGCAGGCCACTGGGCTCCTGACACGATGGTTCTCGTTCTCCCAGCTGATGTGTCCGAAATCCCACTGTCTTCCGGTTTCCACGGGCTTCATTTCTGAACTCCACCGTGTAGCTCTTCCTCTCGTTGGGCTCCTTGAACACCAGGGTCGTCGGCGTGACGGTCACCTTCACGTGCTTCGGCGCCTTGACGATGACATTATACGTCTCGGCCTCCTCGGACACCTTGGTCAGCGTCCGCTTCAGCGTGCGGGTGGCGGTGCGGTTGTCGAAGATCACGACGAAGGACGGGTAGTTGAGGCCGGCGGGGCCGCCGGCGAGCGTCGTCGTGCACCTGCCGAAGTCCGGCACGAACAGGCGCAGCTGCTCCGCTGTGTAGTTGAGGGTGCACAGGAAGTCGACGTAGTCGCGCTCGCCGGCGTCGTAGACGAGGCCCGGGTCCAGCGCGAGGTCCGGTTGGTCGTACCCGGCCCCGGCCACGAGCGGCGTCGCGACCCTGACGCCGTCGTCGTCGGTGGCCCCGTTGTCGCGGATGCGCCGGCCGCGGTTGTCGATAGTCCAGGCGGTCGTCATCAGCGCCGACCGTATCATCGCCGGCGTCCAGCCGGGGTACTTCTTCTTGATCAGCGCCGCGATGCCGGCGACGTGCGGGCACGCCATGACGTCCCCGAGATGATGTTGTAGTCGGTTCTCCTCCCGTCGACAGCGTCTCCCGACACAGAAGCGTCGCCCGACCAGGCCGCCAGAATGCTCACTCCCGGCGCGACGACGTCGGGCTTGAGGAGCTCGGGGACGACCTGGTTGGGGCCCCGCGACGAGAAGCCGGCGACCACCGGCGCCCTGTTCTTGCTGATGACCGTCTCGCAGCCAAAGCTGAAGGACCCCACCGGGTTGGGCTCCGAGGCCATGTACGCCCTGAGCTTCTCGCCGGCGGTGTAGCTGAGCACGACACCCGGAAGTGTGAAGGGATAGGCCGTGGTGCCATCTCGAGACCACTCGCGAGGATCCACACCAACTATCCCTGCTCCACCAGCATTCTGCAGGAGAATGCCGTGCGCGTCGGTTGCTCCGTCCATGCAAACCACGATTTTCCCCATGACCGTGTCGGGCGTCCAGTCACCAGGGGATCGGCATCGGCTGGACACTAGAGGGATCATGGCGGTTCCCTTCGCCTGCATGGTGTAAAGGGACTGGCCCGCGAGCACGGCGCCATTCCCAAGCGTGAGATTCGCCGGGAACAGCCGGTCCACGGTGGCGGCGCCGACGGTGGCCATCCACGGCGCCGTGTTGGTCACCGTAGATGCTCCCGGTCCGGCGTTGCCGCCCGCGAGGACGACGAAGATGCCGTTGCGCTCAGCGCCAAAGGTGGCGATCGCGATGGCGTCGCTGTGGAAGGAGCGCGGCTGGCCTCCGAGGGACATAGAAATGATGTCCACGCCGTCCTTCACCGCGGCGTCGACCGCCGCGACGATGTCCGCCCAGAGCAGCCGTCGGCGTCGCACGCCTTGTACATGGCGATCCTCGCCTTGGGTGCCATGCCCAACGCGGTCCCTCGCGAGAACATGTGGAGGCCGGCGTCCGGGACCTCCGCGCCGGCGGCCGTCGACGACACGTGCGTGCCGTGGCCGTCCTTGTCCCTCGGGGAGGGGACGCCGCCGCCGCCGCTCTTGCTCCTCGCCTTGCCAGCGCTGAAGGCCTTGGCACCAACCAGCTTGTTGTTACACAGGCTGGCGTTGAAATCGTCGGCGTCGACGCACTTGCCCTTCCAGCTCGCCCGGACGGGGCCGAGCCTGCTGTCATCGAAGCTCTTGCTCTCGGGCCATATGCCGGCGTCGATGAAGCCGATGATGACGCCGTCGCCGAAGTTCGTCTCGTTCCAGGCGCCGTTCTTTGGGTCTAGGCCTACGAACCCCGGCGACCTCGTGGTCTGAAGGTAGAACAGCTCGTCCTCCTCGTACACGCCGGTGACGCCGGGGGCGCCTGACATGCGCCGGGCCTCGTCGACAGTGAGCTGGACGGCGAAGCCTTGCATCACGGTGTCGTAGGTGTACAAGATGCGGCTGGTGTTGGTGGGGCGAGGTGAGTCAGCTGCCACTATGGCATGGTACCAGTCCTCGAGGGCGGCGAAGTGGGGCGGCTTGGCGAGGTGGTTGGCATGGACGATGTAGGTGCTCGGTGGTTTGAGCGCAGCATGGCTCTTGATCTTTGAGGCGAGAACTGGGCCGGTGAGCTGAACAAGGAAGAGGAACAGTGCTAGGTGGTGCAAGAGCTTTGTGGTGATGGACGCCATTGCCGGTGGATGTGTGATCGAGCTCGGTGGTGAAGGAATGCGTGCCCTGTGTGGGCTTTATATAGAGGCTGATCGAGCCCAGTTCATCTGCCACACTGGAAACCTGCTGCTACACAGGCACACAGCACATGGTGGATTGACACTTCGAAAAGAAATTTTTGCTCGCTATCAAATTACAAGGATACCCACAAAACATGTGGATGGTATGTGGGGGCGTAAGTACCATTTGTCAGCGATAACAATGTTATTTTTTCTTTGTAGTACAACAACATGGCAAAACTTTGCTTGATAGTGGAAAAATGGACGTGATGCAACCAATATGAGATAATTCTAGGACTATCACACTAGTGACCAAGTCCAAGTGCCTCTAGGCTCTACTTTTTCTATTTTAAACTTCAGCAAGTTGTTGATGGAATTACTGATGGTGTACCAATATGGGCCTTTTTTCAATTACCAGGCTAATCATCCTATACTATTTGTTTAGAAAGAAAAAAAGAGAAAAGTTCCAGCCTATGCTCATCTTATACTGCATAAACTTCCAGGACTTGCTTGCAGATGCCAGTTTTTCTGGAGGTCCAACGCGACGAAAATATGTAAACACTGAAGCGTGCAGGTCATAACCAGTGCGATCCTGCACTCTGAACTCTGAAGCAAGCATTAGTGGGCATTCTGGGCCGTAGAACAAATCAGGGTCTGGAGCTATCTTACTTTGGTACACAAGATAGGAATCTACACATAGTTAAGGGAAGCGTAAGGGTTTCAATTTCGCCAAGCCACTAAATCCAGAAAAAGATGACACGTATATAGCGAATATGAACTCTGAAGTATCAGATTTGGAATGAGATAGAAATAAACATTCAGTTGACACCTTGCAAAATTCACAGTACCGTGTATTCAGAATGAGAGGGCATCACAAGGCAAGGCTTGTCTGGCCTCAAATAGAATTCCCTCTAATATCCTCATGGTTCAATCAGACCCAGTTACACTAGAAAAATGTTGGGGATTGGACCTCCGGGTCAAGCTCCTACCCTCGGAAATGCTCCCTAACTCTTTTGCAGGGCTTCAACGAGAAGAGGATAAGCGCACCCGAGGGTGACGAAGGGTCACTCAGAAGCACAGGCTTAAAGACCAAGACCTTCGGTGACCACCTTCGGTAGGCGAAGGAAACAAGCCACCGCTCAGAAGCAAAAGGTCTAAGAGCAAGACCTTCGGTGACCACCTTCGGGAGACGAAGGTGACAAACAGCTACCCGGAAGCATAAACTCGAAGGCCAAGACCTTCGGGAAAGGAGATCACCACCGGGAGCGAAGATGACGGCTGATTGCTCGGTCATGGAACCTTCATGGCTCAAACTCCCGGAGGTACCCGAAGGTTGTTGTAACCTTCGTCGGTTGTAGACATGTGAGTAAAACGTGAATATGTGAGAAGGTCGGATTTGTACACCTCCCGAATACGTGAGAATGTCGGATTTGTGAACCTCTCACCTTGTAATTTTACCCAGGAACCGGTTAGGAGTGAACTGTAAATGAGTTGGGAGGGGACAATTTAGGAAACCTTGGCCGAGGGCTAGGGGTATAAATAGCCCCCCTCTCCACAGTGTAAAGGGTTGAATTTTCTAATCATTATTGGAGAGTTCGACACCAACTTTCATTGTCATCTTTCTTACTGTTCATGCTCCTTGTTTGGGCATCTAAGAAGCAAAGATCACAACAAAAAAAAGTCAGACCACACATGTGAAAAAACGGTGGTCAGTTAGGCTTCTTCCTATCTAGTGAATTCTGAAACCAGTTGCTTGCATCTGTCTCCTGAAGATCAGAATTACTGATGGACTGATGGTAGGCAAAATGACTGTCAAAATGGATGAACAAAGGTATAATTCAAAATGGGCCTAGCAATTCATCAGCCAGCCTTCCTGAGCTGCGCGCGAAAGGCCACCTCCAAGTTGAAGTCGTCTTGGTGACCCGCGCGCGGCGGCAGTCGAGGTACCGGAGCACGGAGAGCGCGGGGCGACGGAGGCGGCGCCAAGGCGTTCGACGTTCGTGGTCCACCGAATGGGGAGCCATCGGGGACGAGCTGGGCCGTCAAGAGAAGCCGTCGACGCGTGCTCTGATAATCCAGGGCCCCGCCGCCACCCAGCCTCATGGCCGCCGTGCCCTGTGCACGCCCGGAACACGAGCGGCTTCTGCCGCACGCGCCCGCCCGGCAGCGGGATCTCCGTCCAAGCCGGCAAGCCGCCGTCCGTCGATAGCTCGCACGCCGCCGAGCGCGGTTTGGCGGCTCCAGGAACTCGCGCTCGGAATCGCCGTGGACGCTCACAGTGTGGCAGCGGCGATGGAGGTGGTTCTTTTCGACGATCCCGGCGGCGACGTCCGCCTCTCGGGGTGGACGGTGTTCCATCTACCCCGGACGGTAAATGAAATACCGTCCACCCCTTGGCCTACTGGTCGTTGGATCGGCCACGTGCGGCCAGGATGGACGATGCGCTGCGCGGAGCTCCGTCCAGGGAGCCGCGGGATTTGGAAGGGAAGGCAAGCTCGCTGGGGACATCGTGCTCTGCTCCGGCGGCATTTGCGCTGGCTCCTGCTCGGTTCGTCGCCATAACTGCGCGCTCGTCGCCGCCATGGGAACGCCTGCACTACCCGTGCGCGCGGCCGTCCGACCCGTCTGTATGAGCCTCCAAGTTGAAGTCGTCTTGGTGACCCGTGCGCGGCGGCCGAGCGGCAGTCGAGGTACCGGAGCACGGAGAGCGCGGGGCGACGGAGGCGGCGCCAAGGCGTTCGTGGTCCGCCGAAGCGGGAGGGGAGCCCTTGGGGGCGAGCGCTCATGGTCCAGGGCCGCGCCGCCACCCAGCCTCATGGCCGCCGTGCCCTGTGCATGCCCGGAACACGGGCGGATTCTGCCGCGTGCGCCCGTCCGGCAGCGGGATGTCCGTCCAAGCCGGCACGCCGCCGTACGTCGATAGCTCGCACGCCGCCGAGCGCACAGTGTGGCAGCGGTGATGGAGGTCAGCACGGCGTGGTTCTCTTCGACGATCCCGGCGGCGACGTCCGCCTCTTGAGGTGGACGGTATTCCATCTACCATCCAGGGTGGACGGTAAATAAAATACCGTCCACCCCTTGGCCTATCCCGGTCGTTGGATCGGCCACGTGCGGCCAGGATGGACGATGCGCTGCGCGGAGCTTCGTCCAGGGAGCCGCGGGCGCTGGAAGGCAAGCTCGCTGGGGACGTCGTGCTCTGCTCCGGCGGCATTTGCGCTGGCTCCTGCTCGGGTCGTCGCCATGACTGCGCGCTCGTCGCCGCCATGGGAACGCCTGCACTTCCCGTGCGCGTGGCCGTCCGACCCGTCTGTATGAGCGCGAGCAGCACCGCCACAGAACTCGCGGGCGCCGAACCTCTCGCGGCCGCGACGGCATCGAGCGAGCCGGAACGCGCACCATCCTGCCAGAACCCTCGCCGAGGATTGAGACCTCAGACCTACCGCTGTACGCAACGCAGCGCAGCGCTCACGGCGCAGACAACCTACGTTATGTGATGCCTAGGGTGGGACACGCATGGCATGGATGGAGACATCATGTCATGGAGCTGAAGGACGGCGAGGGAAGGTGTTGCTTCTGGAGGAGAAAGAAGCTGCTGGGAGCCTGGGACCTAGTACTCCTTTCGATTGGGCTGCTGGCCTGGAAGATGAGCAGATTAGGAATGGATAGAAATAAACATTCAGTTGATTTACCTTGCAAATTCACAGCACCATGTATTCAGAATCAGAAGGCATCACAAGGCTTGTCCGGCCTCTAATATCCTCATGGTTATAAAGTTCAATTCAACCCCCATAATACAACTTGTCTCTTTTTGTTCTGCACTTACTGCCCTAAATTTGTCCTATGCTGAATGAAATTGCATATAAGAACTGTACTAAATGTGCTTTTGCAATGCAGCTGAAATAATCTGGCACCCCACGACGCAACAATAGCACATTTTTTGGAAGCAAAACGTTAAACGTGTATTGGAAGCGTTGCAAGTTGCAACAGGTACCGGACTCCACATACCCTTGAGAAAGAAATCCTTAAAAATAAACTGCAGCTGCTATTATTCAGCACTTGGACAGGAGTTATTTACAGTTGAACTGGTGTAGGAATCAGTGTACAATTAGAGATGAAAGTTTGAAACTTTCTTACAGTTGTATAAGCCATACGTGTGAATGTAGTAGGTTTGGAAGGTGACAGATGGCAAGTGGACATCAGGGTATGTTCCTGGATGAATTTCATGTTCATCACCCCCACCAGAAATAGGCCAGTTAGCTTCCATACCATGTATGCATCAATGATGAACTGTTAGCATAACTCCTGAATATCAGAAGTAATTTACATGACCGCAGGTGATTTCATCCATCAATATAATTATGAAATGTTTGTTTTGAATCATGGTGTCATATGTACAATGAAATTACAGTCCTATAAAACAAAAACTAGAGTGAACATTTTTCCCTTGGAAAGCGCTATATATGCCTATGTGGCAGTTTATTTGTTTTCAGAAGAATTGCCATACACGCCATGCACTTTCTGAACAATGAAGATAAGTTGCATTTACAATGGATTGTGGAATGATTTGTACAGATCATTGTGATCAATAGAAGTATTCCTATTCCTATGCTACTTTTAATTCGTACTCAACACGTCGCTGAGTACATTCTCTCCATCATAATTTATTCAGACTATATACGAAGCTGGAATGAATTGACCAAGCATCCACTTACTCCGCCCTATAATGTCGTTAGTAACTTCAGGCTCCAGTCATTCCATTGCGTGACCATGTGTCTATTACTGATGACCAAATGTTGACATTCAACTGTAGCAGTGACACCAGCAAAATCATGCTAGAAGTGGCTCCACCAAAGGTCTTCGCCGAGCATCAGGGAGGTCCATGGTATAAGCTACTATTGCTGAAAGCAGCGAACAGGCAGCTGGAACAAAGCCCAAACCAAATCTTGTAATTGAATAGCCAAATGCCGTTGCTGAATTTGATCTTATCTGGGTACTTCCTGCATGCAAAATCACAAAAATTTAACTGAAATATTACTAAATGCTTATGTTGATTTGCCAGTACTAAGACAGTTACACTATTACCTTGATAGGACTCCAGTATATACAGGGCTATTCCACATGATACAACAAAACTTAATGAGCCATACACAAAAGCACAACCATTTATATCTTCTCCTACTAAAACACCTTCCATGCTAATACTTGTCACCTTGTATCAAGGAAAGATAAGAATCATGGAAGTAATACGCGTGGAAAAAAATCTGCTGAAAATATGCAGGATAGCATATACACATGGTTAAATTGTTTATCTCCACTCCCTCTTAACATAACTGATCAAAAAGGACAATTACTAAACCAAATAGTACTGAAGGTCAGGATTGAAATACAAGCCAGGATACCATATGTCCAGATCCATGACCCAGCCAACAGCTAGCTACATGGGCCAGAATGACAGCACACCACCATGGCATGATTAATTGGTGACATCCCTTCTTAAAGGTTTTTTCCCTTTAATTGTACATCTTATTTACTAAAGTTTGTATCATATCTTTGCAGTACATGTATTAATCAATGTTACATTGTACTTACTGTCATAAGTGCATTGGCAGCTCCTATTATGGTTGAAATGGCATACATGACGTTGTGCAATCTGCTTGGTAGAAGAACAATCCCAAGACCTGACAATATCCAAAGCACTGCTCCAGCTGAAAAGTAAAGCTTGAGACGCCAACTTGACCACCTAGTCTCCTATAAACGTTTCAAAACTCCATTGAGTTGAAAGACGAAGTACTAAATTAGAGAAAATAGTCATTACAAATAATCTGACCTGTAATATTACAGATACTATCAAACTGCAGATGTAGATAATAGCAGGAATCTGAAAAACAAAAATGTGAAATAATTAACCCAGGGGACGCACATATTACAAGTCAACGCACAGGGGCGGAGTTGGGCTGGTCCAGCGACCAAGGCCACACAATGGTATTGCTGCCCTGATTGGGCTGGACTACATAAAAAACAGAAGGGAGTCCAAAACGTAACTGGGTCAAGACTAGGCCACGGCCCTAGTTGGAAATCCATGGCTGCCAACGCAACATCATGGTTAACTGATATAACATATGGAGTATGTGTTACGAAATTGGTGATGGTGTCTTAGCTGTGGAAGAAGAATACAATTACTACTATTTAACATCTATTTCAGTAATGAGATTATTTTGACTGCGAACCATCAGATTATATGGACTGATCACCAAATGTACTGGAGTTCAGATTAATTTCAGAGAACAGACTGAAATTCGGCAGCTTTCAGGTCTTCAAAAATTTTCATCTCTTACATCATTGATAATAAGTTCTATCGAGTACAATATCTCTCTTGTTTGTTCAGTTGTTTAAAATTTCTACAATAGCATGTGTATTAGATGAGTACGCTTTCCACAGGATAGAATAAAAAAGTGTGGGGTTGGACCTTACCAATGCTTTCGAGGATTGAGGCATTTCTAAATCATTTATCACATAGAAAGCAAGAAATGCCTGTTAAGACAAATAGAACATTATCACTGACTGGTCGTATCGTTGAAGTTCCAAGCATAAGTCGTATATTCAAGAAATAAAATGCACCGCCTAAATAGAATGAAAAGTATAGATGCCTTTAGAAATTCTCAAATAAAAGGTAATTTCAGTCCTATATCACAGATCAAAAGATTACTAGATACCTGTGAAACATTGGTCACTAATCTAGTCAGAGTATAGACTAGAGCAACTTGGTAGTATAATACTCTCTTGAACCAGTAGGCCCATGAAATTCTGGAAAGGTTCTTATCCGTAGAGTGCTGAATTGACCTAAAGATAAAATACTTTATTCAACAAATAATATAGGAGAAGAAAAACCTAGTGAAAGTCAATAACTCTTTCTAAAGAATATTAAGTGCATAGGTATCCATCTTACCCTGGCTCCTTCGTTCCAACTAAGAAGATGACAACAAAACAAGATCCAAGGGAAATGGACACATAAGCAATCCACCGATACTGTCCCAAGTATTGAAAAATTATAATGAATATCAAGAATGTCAGGCATACAGTGAACATATTACTTAATACAAGAGAGTACCTGAACTAGTACGCTCACTGACCGCAATAGAGTAAATATTAACAAAGCAATTCCATACAGGCTAAGATTTGCAACCTAGCAAAAGCATGGAAACTGAGAACATCAGATGCAATATTTTGTCATTTGGACATAACAGAAAAAACACTGGAGTAGAGTATTCTAACCATTGTGAAGGCATTACGACAGCTTACAAGTGAAACCCGGCTAGATGGGTTTGATGTCATGCAGTTCACCATTGACCTTAAAAATATGTAAAAGACATCCATAAATGAACTGCTGAAACCATAGACATAAGCATGGGGAAAGTGGTGAAATAAAGGAGCAATTACATGTGAGCAACTTGAGCAACTGCCCAACCAACATTAAAGATAGCGGCAAATGTGCTGTATCCAACAGTCTCCAAAGTAGATGAACTAGTCTCCATAAGTTTGCAAGGAACACAGCTACCGAAAACAGATGAGAAGGAAATTGCCACTAAAATAGATCCTCCTGCATGCCACAGTTTGAAATGCCCGAAACGATCTATCTGGAACAGAAGCAGTTTGTTTATATATCTTCCCCAGAATCATACACAGCAAATGTTAAAAAAAAATTAGCTCGTGGAGACTAAAAAGAGAAGAGAATCAATTAAAATGTTACTGTATTGAAATTATAATACATGGATCATGTTGTTTCTTGGGTCATACCAATTCCCCAGCAAAGATTGTTGTGAATCCATCCGCCAACTGTCCAGAAAGCATGACAGCAGCAGCATCGCTGCAAAGGTGAATTATAAAGTAAAGTGTCTGAAGTTATCCTGAAGCTTTTAATTCCAAGCTTTCAGCATCTCAATATTTCTCATAACCTGGGTAAACAAATATGGTTGGATCCAACAATCCAATATTTTAGGCAGACTCTACGGCATGGCATCGATCAAAAAATTAGTTGGCTTTGTTTTTTAAAAAAAAAGGTAATTCACATTCCCTAGGAACTAACGTTTCTGTTATAGCCTCATTAGTATTTAGACATGGTAAGTCTTATTGCCAAATTTTGAACATTACTAGCACTAGTAACGAAAAGGGACAGAAGAATTTGATGAACAGTTGTGCATGCTTACATTTAAAGTTGTAGATCATAATTTTTTTTAAAAAAAGGACATTTTAGACTATTGCAGTAAGATACTGCATCACGTCTAACGGTCTAAGACAACTTGAAATCAAACATGAACTTACTTCCTAATTCATAGCAGCGTAAAATACCTCTTCAAGTAGAGTGGACAAAGAGTTAAGACTAAAGCTAAAATGAGTTCAAAAATACCTCCAGTTTAACATGATTCAGCAACATACTACAGGACAGAACATACTCATTGATTGGAATATGAGAAAAAGAGATGTAATCCAGAAAGCACATACCCTGGACTAAGTCCCACATCAGTCAAAAACACCAACAAATAAGTAAACCAACACGAGGAAGTGATGTCGTTAAGCATATGCCCAGAACCGTAAGAAAGTATAGACACCCTCCCTAAGGGCTCTTCCATTTGTGCTTCATATGGCGATTCGTTGTCCCTCATATTAACCATTACTATTAGCAAGGCTACAAAAGCATCACCTGCACCACAATGGCAATCATGTTATATTCAGTTATCACTTAGTTAACTAGCACAAAGTCTCCCTTGCAACTTTGGACAAAACAGAATAACACTGCAAAGCTGCTACCTAGAAGTTCCATAAACATCATAAACACAGAAACTGTTTGCATGCTACTCATGAGTTTTTGCAGGGGAAAAAAATCAGCTTAAAAACCAAGTCTAGTTCATCAGGAATATATTTGGATTAACCAAGTGACAACACACTGATACATTGATTATAAGTTGTGAACTTTAATACGATGGCTACATTTACAGAACAAGATCCAAGTTTCAATTGCATGACTGATCCTGACAGGTACTGTACTGTTATATTGTCCTGCAATAAACACTAGATGTGGACGGCCTTACTGATTGCAATTGTGAGAAGTAGAAGCTTTGCACCAGGCCAATCAGTCTCAACTATCAAGCTGATCACCCAAATGAAAAACCATGTTTCTATGACCAGCCCTTAGGAGCACATCAGTTTTTTTTTAAGAGAGAGAGGGAGTAAGGGCCACATCGACTACTAGGATCGCGTTTCCACTATCTCCACCATCCAACTAAACCTTCAACTTTATGAGAATGAGACCACCTTCGGTCTCACCTTTCCCACCCAATCCGGCAATCCGAATTCAGGCCACACATCCAGCGTGCCTGAACTCCCGCAAATCGCAACAAACATTCAAACAGCAATTGCACCGCACTAGAAGTGCCCCCAAAGATCGTTCTTTTAGCAGGCCCAGGCCCAGGTCCGCAAGAACTGAATCCAAAGCGAGGGGAGCATCAACGAGACTGCATTAAATGCTTCCGAAAATGATCGACTCATTAATAGTCCTAGTCCACAAGAACCGCCCGCAGAAAAGAAAATTGCACACCCACCCTAATCAGAAATATCCCCCGAGATATCTTGTACCCCTACCGCAGAAGATCACACCCAGACGCACGAATCCGTCCGGTCCGCCCATGTTCCGGGAAGACAACCCCGACCTCAAATTCCATGGCGATCAACCAGAGGCAGCGGTGAAACTAACCCAACCACTGCCGTCCCCCAAGAAACCGCGGAAACCAAGCAAGCAGGGAGGCCATGGAGCTCACCTGCAGGAGCAGCGATGGTCTCCGCTCTCGCCTGCTCCCAGGAGTCTGGGGCTCGGCACTTTCCGAGTGGAACGAACCCCACCGCAACTCTAGTACTCGGGTCAGAGAGGTCGGGGTGGGTGGGTGGGCCGGGGAAGGCGACGGGCCCGAGGAACGTCGCGTGGACGGCAGGAAGGCGGAGGGTGGGAGGAGACAGGAGGGGAGAAGCGGAAGCGGGGACGCAATCGCGGAGGAGGAAGAGGAGTGTTGTATTGCATATCGGGGCGCGCAGCGCGCCGGGCGCACCACCGGCCACCGGGACGAGCGGGGATCGGACAGCGGAGGTCGCGGAGTCCGCGCCGCTCGGGTGGTGGGCCCGGGTACCGACTAGGAGACAGGGTTAACCATTTCGTTTTCCGGTCAAATCCCGGTGTTTACCGGAAACGAAATTTCGTTCCGAAATTTCGGTAAATTTCGGCGAATTTCGGTCGAAATTTGTTGAATTTTGAATTTGAAAACGAAATTTTCCGAAAAATACCGAAATTTCGAATCCCGGTAACTAGCGGAAACGGAAAATTTTCCGAAATTTCGGCGAAATTTCGCCGAAATTGTTAACCCTGCTAGGAGACAACGAAAAGATATGGGATATTATTGCCGACTTTTCGCGTCACGTCACGGCCGCCACCCGCCCGCCGGGGGTGGTGGTGGGGCTTTGCCGCTGCACGGGTACGGTGGACAGCGGAAACTGGGATGCCGACGGTGGCGGCGGGCGCTGGCCAGCGTCCTGCGAGACGCATGCCCCCGGACCGGCGGTCAGCGATCAGTGCGCGGCGTGCCGGGCTGCCGGCCCGTCCTGTAAAAACCGAACGGCGCGCAGGTGATGAGGTGAGCGAACGGCTGGGACGGAGGGCAAGTGGCGTGCAAGGTGCAACGGCAACGAAGTAAAGTACTCTACTTAGAGCAAATATTATTGGTGGGTGTTTGGCTTGCCTGGTCAGCCCAGAAGCTGAAGTGGAGGAGAAAGAAATGAGAAAATTCTGTCAGCTGATGTCATGAAACCGCAAGTGTATACGTGTTTGGGGTTGCCATTTGCTACCATCACTGCCGAACCGTGCAGTACATTAAATAATTATGAGGCCTGTCACTACCAGCTTGTCAGATCTAGTGAGCTAGAGCGCGAGATGCCAACGTGCAGGCGCAACTATTATCCTTGCTCTTATATAAGTGTAGCTTTGACTAAGATTGGAAGCAGTAAAGTACTCGAGCGCCGTGGTCCACGGAAACGGTTCTCACTGCCCGTCGCTGGAGCCGAAATGCTATCCGGAGAAAAGTCAGAGGCAGACGGAACAGTGCACGGTTCCCGAGAAGATGATGCTACCGCATTCTCTCCTCCTGGAGACGATCGCCGGACGGCGTGAACGTTCCGTCCGTGTAACCATTACGTAGATAGTCTTCATGGGTAAAAAAAAAAGAGAAACTGTTGATGCCTTCATAGTGTCTGCAACGGCCTCACCAGCAGCGCCGGCGAGGGATTCCGGATTCAGAATCTCCCGGGACGAGGAGCCCCGCACCAACCGTCTCGGGCGGCGGACGGCGAGAGGGTCGGGGTCGCCGCCCGCGCGTGGCGCGTCTCGCAGCCCCGCAGAACCTCCGAAACTGGAACCCGGCCGGAGCAACCGTCTCCGGACGTCTATTTCCGTATTTGGAGCCGAGGCCGACGACGATGGAAGGCGACGAGGGCGTACGGACAGGGAAACAAGTACTATGCAGGAGCCCGGGGGTCGCCGAGGTGGGGCCCGACGAGGAGGCCGGGACGATGATGCCAGGACAACACTGGGGAAAGGGACAGATTGCCTTGCCCGGTGTTTAGTTGCGCGTTGTAAAGTTTTTGAAAAGGCATCTTTCTACATTTGAAGTACTAAACATAGACTAATCACAAAAATAATTTCAGAACTTGTCTGTAAATCGCGAGACGAATCTAATGAGTCTAATTAATCCGTCATTAGAGGTTGTTTACTGTAGCATTACTGTAGCAATTTAGCATCTAATTACAGTCTAATTATGTTCATTAGATTCGTCTCGCCATTTACAGACAGCAGTCGCAATGCATTTTTTATTTCGTCTAGATTTAAATCTCAATGCAGGTGCCGAAATTTTTTTTTGGAATTTTGATTTTTTAACTAAACACGGCCTTGGTGGTGGTGCCGTGCGGCCGACTCACGTCACGTCACGTCATCCGCCGCCAGACCCGGGCGTGCGGTGGAGGCGATTGGACAGCGGGGGGCGGAGGAGCCGGCGCCGGCTACGTGGTTCCGGCCGAGGATGCCAGCCGGCGGCGACCGGGCGACCGTGGGTGGTGGGTCGATCCATGCCCGTTGCTTGGGAACGGATAACCAAGCTGGGAATTGTTTTAAGCTCTGTTTAGTTTCAGTGTAAATTTTTTTCGTTGAAATCTTACTAATTTGAAGTACTAAATTAAGTCTATTTATAAAACTTTTTGCACAGATGGGTTGTAAATCGCGAGACGGATCTAATGATGCTAATTAATCCATGATTAATCAATAATTAGCGGATGGTTACTGTAGCATTACTGTTTCAAATCATGTATTAAGTAGGCTCATTAGATTCGTCTCGCAATTTACAGCCCATCTATGAAAAAGTTTTGTAAATAGACTTTATTTAATACTTTATGCATGTGTCGAAACATTCAATGTGACGATTTTTTTATATTTACGAGGTTTACAGACATGGCCTTAGAATTGTTGTGCGGTCCAGATAAATGGCTCCCCATGCATCCATCTCACCTTTTTCTTTTCCCGGACTACGGATCTCCCGTACATCCTGCTGAAGTCGATTGTTTGTCAGATAAGGAGATAACAACAAGTATATAGTAGACGTACGCCACTTGCAGCTCTTGCAGAGAAAGATAATGCTGCAGGATTCCTTTACTCCCTCCGTCCCAAAATAATCGCATGTATAGCATTCAAATGTGAAAATTAATGTAGATGTGAAATTACATTTTTACCCCTAAAAAGTGAAGCAGACATAACCGGCAATATCAGAAAGTGTGGTCAGAAATTTCAGAAAACAAGACAACAGCACAACACGTGGCTCTGCCAAGAGCCACGAATGAGCAATGTCCAATAAATAAAGTTTTTTTTGTGGAAGAGGGAGACTATTATAGAATGTTCTAGCACTACTCTTGCGCGGCCGGCTGGAGTATTTTTTATAGTAAATTCCCTTATGCCATTGGAAAATTGAACTGATTCTTTATGTATCATTGGAAATTAGCTCATCCCTTCTATGCCATCGTTTATAATTTTCCACCCCCTCCATGCCATTGCTGTTAAGTCTCTCTAACAGATCCGTTAAAGGGTATGGCGAAAAGACCAGAATACCCCTTCATTCCCTCTCCAGTTACTTCTTTTTTCCCGAGCGGCCCACCCTCCCTCGTGCGGGAGGTCACCGTGCTCCCCTGCTCCCTCCACCACCTCCTCGCGGCCTCCTATCGAGCGGATCCGAGCGGCGGGGAGGACCGGCGGCGAGCAGGGCCGACGCATCCTCCCGCCGCGGCGCCTGCCCCCTGCTCCCTCCTCCGCGAGCGCCGCTGGATCTGGGCTCAGCGGCGTCGAGCTCGGGATGGCGAGCGGTGGCCGGCGCGCTTGCCGGGCGGCGGCGGCGGTGAGCAGGCGGCCCCTGCTTCGGTGAGGTGCGCGGCCCCTCCCCTGTTCCCTACTCCGGCGACCTGCGGAGCCGCACCGTCCTTTCCCTCCCCTGCCCCCTCGCCACGGCCCCTTGCTGTGCCCCTCGCCGTTCCGCGGCGAGGCGGAGCGGCCGCGACGGCGTGCACGCGAGGCCGCCGCGCGGCGCGACGTCCCGTGGCGGGGAACACTCGAGGCCGGCCGTGGCGAGGCGGAGAGGCAGCGGCGACCTCGAGCTCGGACCCGGAGGTGGCGCCAAGGCGGAGCAGCGCGTGGACGAAGGTTCCGGCGGCGCCATGGGCGGAGGAGACGGAGAGGAGCTGCCCCCAACACTGGCTCCGTCCCCACCGGGCTGGGGCACGCGGGGCCCGCGCGAGGGAGGGAGGCCCGCGCGAGGGAGGGAGGCGCGCCGCTCGTTCAGATCGGCGGCAGAGCCTAGGGTTCGGCGGCAGGGGGCTCTAGCGGCGTCGGGATGGGGAGGGGGTGGGCCGCTCGAGAAAAAAAAAAGAATCAACTGGAGACGGAACGGAGGGGTATTCTGGTCTTTTCGCCATACCCTTTAACGGATCTGTTAAGAAGACTTAACAGCAATGGCATAGAGGGGATGAAAAATTATAAACGATGGCATAAAAGGGATGAGCTAATTTCTAAAGGCACATAAGGATCATCTCAATTTTTCAATGGCATATAGGGAATTTACTCTATTTTTTATGCCAACGCCCAGCAGCGATTGCAGCTAGCAGCACGAGAGAAGTCTAGGACCGCCATCTTCGCTATCTTGACACTTCATTTTGGAATTTTATTTGAATTGCAAAGGTGCAAATAAATTGGGATGGAGGGAGTATTTACTGTCGCGATAGAAGAATGGCACATGGCAATGCATGTCAGAGAAAAAAAAAATCAAGCATGATTATTTTTTATATGAACTTCCTTTTATATATATTAAATTAGAAACGTATTACATCAATGAGGTCAACAGGACCCCATGTTACATCTTGAAGTGTTGTGATGGTATCACAAGCAAACTGGTGATTCAAAGAGTTACAAGAAAAAAGAAGGTAAACTATGATTGTACATAGACAGGGGCGGATACAGGAGGGGGCTAGGGGGGCTCAAGCCCCCAAGCTCCCCTAATTACACGTAAAATATTGTAGCAAAATCTCCAAATCACCATTAAATCTTTACACAAATCAACATCTCTATTGTTTCAGTCCTCCCTTGCCTCCAATCCTGCATCCGCCACTGTACATAGACATAGCTTTTGCCTGCATAGCAAGGCAATGTGCAGTCTTATTTAAGCATGATTGTTTGGATGCTTGCATAGCTGTAAATGTTAGAATTGTATACAGGGCTACATGGTATGGCCCCACATATCAGAAATTCGGAATCATCAAGTAGTTCTCTGACATCTGGGACCCAGCGCCAGAGACACGGCTTTCCGCCCTTTCCCGTTTCCTATCATCCGCAGTCTCCCCCATTCCCCTTCCTCCCCCGCGTCCGCCCGCCGCCGCCGTCACCGTCTGCCCCACGCCGCCGTGTCCGCCGCCGCGTCACGAACTCACGATCCCTCGCCGATTCGAGCCAGGCCCGGGCCTCTGTACACCCTCGCGCGCGGCAGGGGCGATGGCGCACCCGATGTACGGCTCCGGCCCGCTCCGATCCAGGTACGCCCTACCGAACCACCTCCGCGGCGTCTCGTTCGATCCTCTGTACCCCGAGAAATTGGATCGGACCTAGTGGTGGATTTTGAGCGTTTGTGGTGGGGGGTTTGCAGGAACGCGGCGAGCTCGGACGAGATCCAGCTGCGGATCGACCCGGTGCACGGGGACCTCGACGAGGAGATCGACGGGCTGCACTCCAGGGTCCGCATGCTCAAAGGGGTAAGACTTGATTTCCCTTCCGGCTTGGTCCATCGCGGTGCTTGATGTTCCTTGCGCGGTATGTTTGCTTGGTGCTCAGTTGAGGGGGGTCTTTGCAACCGCGATTCCGTAGCTAGGAAACCTATTGATTGGGTGTGCAGCGCGTAGTAGATTGTTCATGTGGCGATTCAAGGTATATCTCGTAGTTGCTCAATTTTGTTCTAACATGTAGTTCGATTCGTGATTTAGCGCATGGTGGTGCTGCACCTTGCTATTTCAGCTAACTTTGTTCCACCGTCTTTAAACATAGAACAGTTGGGAGTGTATAGAACTAGATTTAGAACCATGTCAGATGAATAACAAACTGTGGTTTTGGTATGAGTTGCTACCAAGGTTTTAAAAACCCGTTTTGATGAATTTCCTGGAATTAGGCATTTTCTGGCCGGCCACAGCCCTTATCTGATTGCCTTTTATTTTCCGCCAAACATTCATGAAATTTCAACAGGTTGTGCTACTACCATCTAGAGGTAAACCAGGCCAAACAGTAAAAAACAGCTCAAAGTAACACTCACAGTGGGACCTAAAGTGCTCCTGGCACCCAATGGGATTTCTGGTTCCCAACGGCAATAGCCCGTTAGTGCCAGTTTTTTTCAAGCAAGGAGACTGCTACTTTGATATTAGTTGCTAGAAAGGTTTCTAACACCGATTCATTATGCTTCTAACAGCAAGGTTTCTAACACAAGAATTTCATGATAATGTTGTAGGAATTTTACGGGGAACTATTCAGTCCCCACACGATATGAAACTTATTTCCTTGTTCCAAATGGGCGTTCAGTTATTTGATATTAGTGACATGGTGGTGTTAGAGTGGGTTTGGTGTTTTGTTATAACTGATGTGATCTTGGTGTTTGGAAATGCAATATATGAATTAGTGTATGTTATCAGTCATTTGCTCAGATCACCATACATATGCATGTACTGCGGTTTCATTGTACCTTTCCATTTGTGAATCTGAAATTCATGATGATTTATGTTGGTCATGGTCCTGACCCATCATTAGATTTTATATATGATTAGCTATCTTGTTGGTCTCTTATTTTCTTTTATCTTCTGCTGAGAGTATTCATTGATTTCATTAAACTTTCATGTTGAAGTGGCTCCATTACTGATTATCATAGGCCTTGATGCTGCGAACTCTCTCACATCTAGAGCTAGTCAATGGCTGTTTTTTTACTTCAAATATACTGCATGTAGGTCAAGTAGAAACTGCTCATTTTTGCTATCGTTGTTCTAAGCTGTTCCTTACATTCTTGAAAGCTACTGATGTTGGGTTTTGTTCTCATTCTGGGATCCAAGATTTGAACTTTTGGCATCTGTTATTTCTCCAGGTGGCCCAGGAGATAAATTCTGAAGCCAAGTTCCAGAATGATTTCCTTAACCAATTGGTAATGTTCTCTGCTATTTCTTATTTACGTTTACTGTGGCTACTTACTGGGATTATATCTTGGCATCCTCTTTGTTGTGTCTTCTTTGTCCTTTAGTAGTTCGCGTGCCTTTACCTTTTTCATCTGATATCAGTGTTTGTTCAATCTTACCACCACGCACCATCTATAGTCCTCATCATGAAATTTCCTAAAATGTTTCCCTGTGTCATATTCTATATTTGCATCTACACATGAGGTCAGTTATCTTATTTGATCTTATAAATGCCATGGATGAACTGTAGCCAACATAAAACAGTGGATTGATGCATTACATATAACTGCATTTAGGTTGTTAAGGCCCCAAATGTAATATAACAGCAATATTACCTTACAGAACAGCTAATTTTGTATGCTCTCTGACAATCTATGTCACACTCTGACCTTTGTTATCTCCTGTGCATGTACAGCAAATGACCCTTGCAAAAGCTCAGGCAGGAGTGAAGAATAACATGCGAAGGTTGAACAAGAGCATCATCCAGCAGGGCTCAAATCATCTTCTCCATGTTGTTCTCTTCGCTCTGTTTTGCTTCCTGGTTGTCTATCTCCTGTCAAAGTTCTCTAGAAGATAGTTTCATTGTCAGGTGGCATCAAATCTAGGATACCTTGAGTTGTATGTAGTCTGAAGAAAAAATATGATATCTGTTGTACTTCGTGTCTCATGACAAACCAGAAAAAAGGAGGGGAATTATTACTCTTATAAGGTCACTTCTAACCTCATCGACTGATCTGTTTGAGGTATTATACTTGTTAAGGTGATTGCATCGGGCACAGATTTGTGTTAAGCAAACGCTCAGTGTATCGCAGCCCTCGAGCACATGCAACGGTTGAGTGTGGATCAAAACTATCACAGGAGCAAGAAAGCTTCAATTGATCATGTCGCTTGGAAATGGAAACTGTATATAGCTTGTACGTGAATCCATTCTGGATTGTTTTTATAAGATTTTATTTCATTATAAATGGATGAAGCTATTTCAGAGCTACTATCAGTTACACCATTTCTGATATTCGAGGAGTCAGATGCAAGCAACTGGTAGCATCATCCATATATACGTGGGAAGAAACATAACTGACCATTTTTCTTGCATGCTTTGCTTGCTGGAACTGGATTTCATTGAACCAAGAGGGTATTTAAGGCTGGACAGGTATAGTGGAAGCATTCTCATTCAGAATAACTGGTGCTGTGTTTTTGCAAGGCGACTTCCACTTGATGTTTATTTCTACCAATTCCTGATCTGAAATGGAAGGAGCCTGGAGTTTTCCTTGAAAATGGCTTTGTCATGTAATCTCAGCCTCCGAATGGCACAATATGAGCCAAATTTTGATGGTTGAAGGAAGCTACAGGAGAAACGTCTAACCTTACAAGGAGTATTTTTTTTTTGAGCCTCTCATCTGGGTACAGCTGTAGTATCTGTTCATGTACAACTCACATCAACCCTACACGCACACCACACTCACACCACACGTACACAAACAAACCTACAACTACACTCAGATCAAAACGCGTCCTTCGTGAGATCACCGGATCCATCCAAGGCTCCGTAGGCGACGGGCACGTCGCAATTACAAGGAGTATCCTATTGCTTCAGAGTTAATCTTTTCCAAATGGAGATTGCTTCAGAGTTTATATTCACTATCCCACACTGCTATTTATGAACTTGGCGGCATGATAACTCAAATTCTGTGGATGCATTCTCATTCAGAATAAATGGTGCTGTGTATTTGCAAGGTGACTGACCACTCGATGTTTATTTCTACCAATTCCTAATCTGAAATGGAAGGAACCTGGAGTTTTCGTCAAAAAAGGATTTATCATGTAATCTTGGCCTCCGAATGGAAGAATATATGAGCCAAATTTTGATGGTTGAAGGAAGCCTTTCTAGGAATATCATATTGCTTCAAAGTTAATCTTTTCCGAATGGAGATTTCTTCAGAGTTCATATTCACTATTCTGCACTGCTATTTATGAACTTGGTGGCATGATAAATTCAAATTCTTACACCTACATTGCGCATTTACACAATCTTGTTTACCAAAGCCAGATAGCCCCAAATTTTGGTTTGTCTTAAAACCCATAATTTCCACTAGCGCTTTGCAGCGTAGCAATGGTTGCGACCTGCCCGCTTCAGATACATATCTCTGGCCTGGAATTTGCTACCCATGGGCATAGAATGCAAGATAATTCATCTTGTTGCATTTTCAGAGTATGAATAGGATGAATTTGACCTAATAATTGCAAAAAAGGACCAAAATTTGGAAAAGCTCCTGACCAGGGTTCATAAAATTTTATTTATTTCTTTTATTTTACTGGGAACTTTATATCTTTCTAGTAGACCTCCAACCCAGTAATTTTTCCTCTCTTTTTTTTGCAAGGGGTTTGTGTGATGAGATTAAATCTAGGATAATCCTCAGATGAACTCACCTTGTGCTGGTAATTACCATAAGCCATGAGGATTGTACAAGCGTTACCAATAGGCTCACATCTCAAATAAATCCATCTGCCACTTGCTGAAGTGTGCACTAGAGCCTAGAGGCACACTCTACGCATTTCCTTATTGTCACTGACAAGTGGTCCTGGGTCCCACGTGTCATCCTCATGTGTGTTACCTTTATTGAGCAGAGTTTCTCCTAGTTTCAGTCCACGGACCACCATGATCTACCACTACACCAGTTTGAAACAACTGTGCTGTGTGTAGGCTGACGCAGTATCAGGTTTCCAGGGTGACAGATGAACTGAGCTTGGCGCCTATATAAATCCCTCCCCGGGCAGGCACTCCTTCACCACCGAGCTCACACATCCACCAGCAATGGCGTCCATCACCGCCAGGCTCTTGCACCACTCAGTCCTATTCCTCTTCCTCACGCAGCTCACCCACTCAGCCCTCGTCCCAAAGACCAACAGCCAGCCTGCCCTCAAGCCTCAGGCGTCGAACACCTACATCGTCCATGCCAACCACCTCGCCAAGCCCCCCCCCCCCCCCCCCCCCCCCACTTCGCCTCCCTCGAGCACTGGTACCATTCCATGGTGGCCACCCACTCACCTCGGCCCGTCAACACCAGCCGCATCTTGTACACCTACGACACCGTCATGCACGGCTTCGCCGTCGAGCTCACCGTCGACGAGGCCCGGCGCATGTCCAGCGCGCCCGGCGTCACCGGGGTGTACAAGGACAGGCTGATCAACCTTCACACCACGAGGTCCCCGGGGTTCATCGGCCTCGACCCGGGGAACGGCGCCTGGAACGCGACAAACTTCGGCGACGGCGTCATCGTCGGCTTCATCGACAGCGGCATCTGGCCCGAGAGCGCGACCTTCGATGACAGCGGGCTGAGCCCCGTCCGGGCGAGCTGGAAGGGCAAGTGCGTCGACGCCCACGACTTCAACGCCAGCTTGTGCAACAACAAGCTGGTTGGCGCCAAGGCCTTCGACGCTGCCGCCAAGGCAATGTTGGGGAGCACGAGCAGCGGCGGCGGCGTCCCCTCCCCGAGGGACACGTTGGGGCACGGCACGCACGTGTCCTCGACGGCCGCCGGCGCGCAGGTCCCCGGCGCCAGCCTCTACATGTTCTCGCGAGGGACCGCGTGGGGAATGGCGCCCAAGGCGAGGATCGCCATGTACAAGGCGTGTGGCCGCGGCGGGTGCTATGACGCGGACATCGTAGCCGCCGTGGACGCCGCCGTCAAGGACGGCGTCGACATCATTTCCATGTCCCTCGGAGGCAGCCCCGAACCCTTCGACCGCGACGTGATCGCGATCGCCACGTTCGGTGCCGAGCGTAGAGGTATCTTCATGGCTCTCTCGGCCGGGAACGCCGACCCGACGGCGGCTACGGTGATCAACGCGGCGCCGTGGATGACCACCGTAGGCGCCGCGACCGTGGACCGGCTGTTCCCGGCGAACCTCACGCTCGGGAACGGGGTCGTGATCGCCGAGCAGTCCCTTTACACCATGAAGGCCAAGGGCACCAGCATGGTCGAGCTGGTGTCCATCGATTGCTCTGTGGAGGAGGACTTCACGCCCGACAAGATCATGGGCAAGATCGTGGTGTGCATGACCGGGGCAAGCATCCCGCATGGCGTCAAGGCGCAGAATGCTGGCGGAGCCGGGCTGGTTGTGAAAGATAATCAGAGGGCTTGAAGCGTGCACTTTACCTCGTGCCGCCTACATGTTATATATAGCCTGGAAGAGCCCCTGGCGTGGCTTACAAGAATTATGGAAGGTTCTTGACTTTCCTAATTACAGAAGATTAATTACATATTCTATCTATAGTCAAGAACCTTCTGGATGCATATGTTACAGATTCATCTAATACTCCCCCTCAATCACAACTTTCCTAAGTTGAGATGGTACTTGAAATTCTCCAACTTTCGTACACTCAAGGCTTTGGTGAAACCATCTGCCACTTGATCTTCAGAAGGAACAAAATCAATCTGAAGTAATTTGCTGTTTACCCGTTCTCTGACAAAATGAAAATCAACTTCAATGTGTTTAGTTCTAGCATGGAACACAGGATTTGATGCAAGATATTTGGCCCCCATGTTATCACACTTCAACTGTGCAACAGGCGGACTAGATACCTTTAATTCTTTCAACAAAGTCTGAATCCAAATAATCTCAGCAGTTGCATTAGCCAATGCCTTATACTCAGCTTCAGTACTTGACCTTGATACTGTAGCTTGTTTCTTTGCATGCCATGATACAAGATTATTTCCCAGAAATACTGCAAAGCCACCTGTTGATCTTCTGTCATCAGGACAGCCTGCCCAATCAGCATCTGAATATGCACTTACCAAGAAAGAAAATGACTTGTTTATCTTTAGACCAAGCTTTGCACATGACTTGAGGTATCTCAATATTCTTTTAACAGCCGCCAATGTACTGTTGTTGGTGCATGAAGAAATTGACAAACCTTATTTACTGAGAAAGCAATGTCAGGTCTTGTCAATGTAAGATACTGCAAGGCTCCTACAATACTTCTGTATCTTGATGCATCTATAGGACCGAGCGGATCTCCTTCATAAATTGAGAGTTTCTCACTAGTCGATAGAGGTGTACTTACCGGCTTGCAATCTGCCATATTTGCTCTTTTCAACAGATCATTTACATATTTTTCTTGTGTCAAAATAATTCCATGCTTAGTCTTGGCAACTTCGATACCGAGGAAATAGTGCAAGTCACCTAAATCTTTTAATGGAAAATCACTATGGAGATCCTGAAGTAATGCGGCCACTGCCTCTTGCTTAGAACTAACCACAATTATGTCATCAACATAAATTAACATGAACATAATGACATCACCCTTACTGTAATAGAATAAAGAAGTATCAGCTTTGGATCCTTTAAAACCAAGGGCATAAAGTTTCTTACTTAACCTTGAGAACCATGCTCTAGGCGCCTGCTTCAATCCATATAGTGCCTTATCTAACTTGCAGACATAGTTTTTTTTGGAATTGTCCTCGTACCCAGGAGGCTGCTTCATATATACATCTTCTTCAAGAAGCCCATGCAAGAAAGCATTGTGAACATCCAACTGTCTAATAGTCCACCCCCTGGACACAGCAATAGAGAGAACAACTCGAATAGTGGCAGCTTTAACAACAGGGCTGAAAGTGTCTTCATAATCAATACCATATCGTTGCTTAAAACCTTTTGCAACCAACCGAGCCTTGTATATATCTAAGCTGCCATCTTGTTTACGTTTGATTTTATATACCCACTTGCAGTCAATAATATTACGCCCTTTCTGAGGAGGAACCAAATGCCATGTTTTATTTTTCATTAACGCATCATATTCAGCATCCATTGCCTGTTTCCAATTATTATTCTCTAATGCTTCTGATAAGTTTTGTGGCTCACCGGTAGACGTTAAGAAAGAATATTTAACCGTACCATCGGTGTAGCGCTTCTCCTTGCGAATACCACTTTGTAAACGGGTCTTTGGCCTTTGATATAGTTCGCCCCCAGCCGAAGGTGCCGTAGAGGATACCGGCACGAGATCTAGAGTGGATACAGCCGCCGGAGGCTCCGGATCCAGTGCGCTGATCGTGTCAGGTGCGCCGGACGCAGAACCACCCGCATGCGTCGGAGAGGCGGTCGTTGGTTCAGGCAATGTGTCACACGACGATACACCGGGCTCGGAATCCTGGGCAAATACACCTACAGAAGTCGTTGGAGGCGCAGGTGAATCACCTTGGGGGTCAGTTCCACCAGAAGGAGCTCCGGGCACCCCTATATGCGATGACGACAATTCCTGCACGACTTCATGCGCTGGGATATCATTGTTAGCAGGATTAATTGAAGAATCAGCCACATGATCACTTATGCTACGAACCCCACTAGTCGGATTTAACAAATAGGTAGGTAAAAGATTAATTTCATCTTGAAACCTACGACCAGCATTAGGACCAAGAAATTTAAAGGGAAATAGAGATTCATCAAAAGTTACATCTCGAGAAATATAAACCCTTCCAGAATCAGGATCAAGGCACTTAAACCCTTTATGAAACAGACTGTATCCTAAGAAAGTGCATTGCTTGGAGCGGAATTGGAGTTTATGGGTATTGTAGGGTCGTAGATTGGGCCAACAAGCGCATCCGAAGACACGAAGAGAGGAATAATCTGGTTGTTGGTTAAACAGCCGAAAAAGGGGTGTGTCATATGAAAGTAACCGACTAGGCGTTCTATTTATCAAATGTGTGGCGGAAAGGAAAGCATCAGGCCAAAATTTTAGCGGCATGTTGGCATGAGCAAGAAGAGCTAGACCAACCTCGACGATATGGCGATGCTTGCGTTCGGCTGCCCCATTCGGCTGATGTGTATGCGGGCAGGAAATATGGTGTGTGATGCCAACTTGGGCGAAAAAGGGATGTAGTTTTTGATATTCACCCCCCAGTCGGTCTGCATAGTTATAATCTTACGATTAAATAAGCGCTCAACAAGAGATTGAAATTCTCGAAATTTGGTAAAAACCTCGTATTTGAATTTAAGGAGATAAATCCAGGTGAACTTACTATAAGCATCAATAAAACTCACATAGTATTTGTGTCCACCAACTGATTTGGGCGCAGGACCCCACACATCAGAATAAATAATTTCTAAAGGATGCTGGGAAACAGTACTGGAATGAGGAAAAGGTAACTGACGGCTCTTGGCCTTTTGACATGCATCACACACCGAATGTTTATTTGAATTTGCTAAAACAGGAAGATTAAATTGGCTGATAACTTTCTCCACAATTGGAGCAGCCGGATGACCTAAACGAGAATGCCATCTATCAAAAGAAATTTTTGCAGCTCCATAGGCTTGCTTTATTGTGCGCCTAGCAGGGAGAGGATAGAGCCCACGATCACAGCGTCCCCTAAGCAGAGTTTTCTTCGTTGCCTGATCCTTAATTAAGAAAAAATCAGGGTGAAATTCTATAAAGGTAGAATTATTAGATGTGAGACGATGAACTGAAACAAGATTTTTGTTGGCCTTGGGGACATATAGAACATTATTGAGATGAAGATCACGACTAGGGGTTGTAACAGTAGAATGACCAATGTGACTGATTTCCATACCTACCCCACTGCCGTGTGGATCTTATCGTGGCCCTTGTACCTATCATGGATCGACAGTTCCTCCAAGTTGCTGGTGATGTTATCTGTAGCACCTGAATCCATGTACCAGTTGGTGTCTACTCCGTAGGATGTAGATGTTGCACCTGCATATTTTTCTTCTGGTACGAAATCTTTATCAAATCTGTACCAACATATATCAGTAGTGTGTCCTTTTATCTTGCAAACCTGACACCTAGGTCTGTTGTCAGACCCATGCTGCTGATTATTTTGTGCGCCTTGATTCTGCTGGCGCTGCCCATTGCTTCGGCCACGCCCGCGAGATGGAGCACCCCCACGCGAGCGCCCTCTGCCTCGCGTGCCTCGTGATGCACCGTGCCCCCGGTTGGCGGAATTAACCGAGGAGCGGCTATCAGGCTGGAGAAGATCCATGTGCTGCTCAAACGAGAGCAGCTGGGAGAACATCTCTCCCACACTGATCGGCTCAGTCCTGACGACTAGGGCTGAGACGATGGGATTGTAGTCGAAGTCGAGGCCGGCAAGAATGTAGGAGACCAGCTCGTCGTCGTCAATGGCCTTGCCAGCAGACGCGATCTCATCGGCAAGAGACCGCATCTTGGCGACGTATTCCGCCATGGAAAGATTGCCCTTCTTCGTTGTGGCGAGCGCGATCCTAGTGTTGACGGTGCGCGCTCGTGACATCGAGGTGAACATGGCCTCGACAGCACTCCATACTTCAGCAGCAGTCTTGCAAGCAGTTAACTGAGACAAAATATTTGGAGTGATAGAAGAGAGCAGGAATCCCAGGACCTGTTGATCCGTAGCAACCCACTCAACGTAGAGTGGGTTCTGCACCTCCTCTTCTTTGCCATCTGCTGTCGTCTTCATGGTAGACGCAGGGGGGGTCTTTGTGGCGCCTGTGAGAAATCCCTCCAGGCGTGCGCCCCTCACGATGGCAAGCACTTGCATCTTCCACAGTGCATGATTGTTCTTGTTCAGCTTCTCGGAAACAGCTTGGCCGACCAAGGGATTGATGGCGGCGGCGTAGGAGGTTGACATGGTGGAAGGTGGATCTAATCTATTATTGTTTGATGGCTCTGGTTACCATGAAAGATAATCAGAGGGCTTGAAGCGTGCACTTTACCTCGTGCCGCCTACATGTTATATATAGCCTGGAAGAGCCCCTGGCGTGGCTTACAAGAATTATGGAAGGTTCTTGACTTTCCTAATTACAGAAGATTAATTACATATTCTATCTATAGTCAAGAACCTTCTGGATGCATATGTTACAGATTCATCTAATAGGTTGGTGTGGATACAACCAGCTGGTTACGGGATGGTATCGATGCCACGGCCTTTCCCCTTCCTGCTCTCACTTTGAGCTACACCGGAGGCGAGAAGCTGAGGGCCTACATGGCCTCGGAGCCGAAGCCGGTGGCGTCCTTCAGCTTCGGCTGCGAGACGGTAATCGGCCAGAACCGGGCGCCGGTGGTGGTCAGCTTCTCGTCGCGGGGGCCCAACTTCGCCGCCCCTGAGCTCCTCAAGCCCGACGTCATCGCGCCAGGAGCCAACATCCTTGCCGCCTGGTCCGGCGCCGCCTCTCTGTTGGGAGATTCTTTCCGCTTCGACGACGGGAGGAGAACCGACTACAACATCATCTCGGGCACCTCCATGGCGTGCCCTCACGTCGCCGGCATCGCGGCGCTGATCAGGAAGGAGTACCCCAGCTGGACGCCGGCCATGATACGGTCGGCGCTGATGACGACCGCAGGAACGCTCGACGACCGCAGGAACGCTCGACAACCGCGGCCGGGACATCCGCGACAACGGCGTCACCTTGGGCAGCAGCAACGACACCGCCGCGACGCCGCTGGTGGCCGGGGCCGGGCACATCCGCCCACGGCTGGCGCTGGACCCGGGCCTCGTCTACGACGCCGGCGAGCGCGATTACGTCGACTTCCTGTGCGCCATGAACTACAGCGCGGGGCAGATCCGCTCGTTCGTGCCGGACTTCGTCAGGTGCACGAGGACGCTCGCCGGTGGCCCCGCCGGCCTCAACTACCCGTCCTTCGCCGTGGTCTTCGACAACCGCACCGCCACCCGCACGCTGACGCGGACGCTGACCAAGGTGTCCGAGGAGGCCGAGACGTACACTGTCATCGTCAGGGCGCCGGAGCACGTGAAGGTGATCGTCACGCCGACGACCCTGGAGTTCAAGGAGCCCAAGGAGGCAAAGAGCTACACGGTGGAGTTCAGAAATGAAGCCCGTGGAAACCGGAAGACAGAGTGGGAGTTCGGACACATCATCTGGCAGAACTGATGACCTCCAGTAGAAACTTGCAGACTTGCGGTAGAATAAGTGCGATGTATTGATCAGTTGATCGGTCGTGAAAAAAAAAATCAGTATCTTGAAGATTATTACTGCCCCAGTGTGCTTGTGACTTGTGAGCTGCCCGCTAGCCTGCTACTGCTTGTGTGGTTCGGGCTGCATTCAGCACATTCAGGCATGAATAATATGTCGGTTTAGTTTACAATTATTTACACGTCTAGGAATCATTACTAGTTTTTGTCAACAAATATAAGTCATCGTGCAGGCGCAGCGAGGACGATGACCGAGCCTACTCGTCTGGAGACATGCAATCGCATGGATCCCCAAATTTTTCTCCATCCTAACTTGGCATCTACTTTCGAACTGAGAAAGACCTTATTCTTTTTTTCTTTTTCTTTTTTGAGTGGTGAAAGACCTTATTCTTGCTTTAATGCTTTCACAGCTGACACCTGATGTTCTGAACTAATCGGAACAGGTAGAAGATGAGAAGAGTACTGCTTGAAATTTGAATAATGTTCTGCTTGGCATTGCTCGTCAGTGACCACTGATACTGCTCACTTGACGGAGCTGAGGTAGGTTTCGTTCTATTCTACTATGTTCTATTCCAGTAACAAGCGCCAACTCCATACATTACTTAAGGCACAAATGAAAAATATGAGCAAAAATTTGGACAAACAACACAGGACATCGCATAACACAGCTACTCATGGCATACGCAACAATTTTTCCTCATCATAGAAGTATTGACAGCCTTTCATCTGCAACGGCAGACAGTCGGTGACCACCAGCACGGCGAGGGTGATGAGCCAGCCTAAAAAGTCGCATGATTAAACATGACACCAATCGCATGCGGCTAAGTAGCTTAATCAATGCAAGGAAGTAGCAATTTGAGGCAACTATTGTTACGGTGACAAAATCTGCAAATTTCGAGTAGCAGTCAGCTGCGCCAAGCTGTGCAGTTGAACCAGCAGCCAATCACGCGCACAAATTTCTGCTGACATTATACACATGTATGAATAATACAATTTGCACTGAAGACATGCCAACAGGTCAATAAACCTAGATTGAAAACTTTGTCAAATGATAAAAAAATTTAAACAGCTTAGGCATCCAAATTGACTCTAAGCAAAACATCATGTCCATGATTCCAGAATGTCTTATTGAAATGAGCTCATGGGAAGGATCCTGGTGCACACAGCAGATAATTAAGGAAGAAAAGGAAGCCTGAGTGGTTTTGTTTTGTGGCCAGCGGCACAGCTCTACCAAGGAATTGCTTGCAATTACCCCACGAGCACCAAAAAGAGGTTTTCCAATGCTTCTCAACTGTACCATTTCGTCTCCCTATTCTACCATCCCACGCTGCTTGAAAATTTCAAACATTGTAGAACCAATCTTTGCTGGCGACTCGACGACAGTGACACCAGCATCTCTGAGTGCCTTGATTTTGTCCTGGGCAGTACCCTTTCCTCCTGACACAATGGCTGCGTAACAAGGATGGCACAGAACTATATTAGCACATGTAACATGGTATAAAAGGAAATGAAACTGAATTAGGAAGATTAGCGTATTAATATAATAAAAATCAGAATGGGCAGATAAATCCATTTTAGCATACTACCGTGAGTTGATGATTACAGTGTATTCAAGAATGCAAATCAGGTTGTCAGCGCAAGTTTGATGAATGTCACAATAGTAACAAGGAATTTCGCCAAATTGGTAGACATGTATAAATTTGCCTACCACAGTATGCTTGGGACTAAAGGGCTTTGTTAATCATGTATAATCTCACAAATTGCTTAAGTCTCTTTTTGTTGTCTATAGACATTTAGTTTTTTTTATAAGGACATTTAGTAAATTGATATGAAGAAAATACGTAAGATTCAAATTAAAAGAATGGAGGTCTTGTCAAGGTAATACCTCCAGCATGACCCATTCGGCGGCCCGGGGGTGCCGTAAGTCCAGCAATGAATGCAACAACAGGCTTCTGTGTTTTGCTTCCCTGAGGAGCATAACCGATGAAGTTAGTAGATGGAAAATGTAACTTAATTCAGCAAAACATTAAAAAAAAAGGAGACAAAAAAGTTCCAGAACCAAGCCCGAAGACATGGTATGAAATGTAATGTCTGCAGCAACTAATGATAAATTCCTTCATATGAGAAAAGAGCCCATAGGCGTTAGTTACTTAAACTTTCTAACCCAACCAGATACATGAAGTCACTCCATGTCACATAAAACTTCTTTGGTTCATAGCGACTACCTTAAGTCTATGGCAAGAGTAGCTAGCCACAAGCCCACAAGGGCCTACTTAGCGAAAATGTGGGCCATAATCCAGAGCTTGCATATGAATTGTGGGATCAGCTTAAAGGTAGGGTTGAGTAATAAGCATATTCTCAAGTTAAATCAAGGTCCAGGCATCTAGCTTAATTGCCTTCCGTAAAGAACAATAGGAAATGTGTCCCTATGACACTTTAAAAGTGCTCAAGACTACACTAGTTCATGAAGGAATGGTGTTGCAGAGTGCAGAATCAATACAGAAATATGGCATGTAAATATGTCACTTAGAGAAAAAGGACTACCTAAATATATGATGGTACTAACAAACTCTTACCTGGATGAATGCCGCAGCATCCTCCTCAGCAGTACCTCCAATTTCACCAATGAGAACAATACCTGAAAGACACAGAATATTGTCCAACAGTGAGAAGTTAGAACAATCCATAAATGGAATGGAACTGTGTTGACTGAAAAAGGCATATGGAGATGGTATTGAAAAAACAAATAATTTAGTTAAAGCATTCAAGTGCCAAAAATACCAAACATATGGATAATTCCACATAGAAGAGTACGCAGTTCACAGCTATTCTTTTAATAAAGTTTTTTTTTTGCTTAAATTGTGAAGTATCAGTTACAATAGGTATACCTTCTGTCTGAGGATCGTCAACAAACTTTTCAAGGCAATCAACAAAATTTGTGCCATTGAAAGGGTCACCACCAATGCCTACACAAGTTGACTGCCCCAAGCCTACAGCAGTTGTTTGAAACACCTGCCAACAAAAATCAAATGCAACTTAGTCAAACAAATTATCTGGGTAGGTGCATACATAAGAAAAATAATAATAACAGGCATACCGCTTCATATGTCAAGGTACCAGAACGAGATACGATCCCAACACGCCCAGGCTTGTGGATGTAACCTGGCATGATTCCAATTTTACATTCACCAGGCTTAATGATACCAGGGCAATTCGGCCCAATCAATCGAGTTTTTGACTGCTTGTTTAGTGCAGCCTTCACTTTCACCTAAAATTTGCAAAGGGAACATTGATGTCACCTCGTGGAGTTCCATTGACAAGGTAAAATATAAGTAATTGTTCTGTGACACAAGTTAATCGGTAATAGCAATATGTAGAAAAAAATATCATAAAAGGAAGCAAGCAAACTGCTAAAACGGACTATGCTTGAAAATCTGTCTCTCTTTGAATCACCTACTTTATTTAACAAAATTTAGAACTCATCTTGCCCACTAGAGAATAATAACATATTAAATATCCATATGCCCAAGATGATGTTGACCACACATTCACACTATTTTCTAATGCTTTGGCAAAAAAAAAAAGTAATTTACAAGTACAGTTACTAGTGAACCAAAGATGATATGGCATTGAGCAGATTCCCAAGCTCAGAAGACAAAGAATGATAGTAACTAACGAAGTAATGAAATGGCAAAAATTACCATGTCATGCTGAGGAATTCCTTCTGTAATGCAGACAACAAGGTCGAGCTCAGCCTCCATTGCCTCCATTATAGCAGCGGCGGCAAAAGGTGGTGGAACATATATAACAGATGCATTGGCCTTTGTTTCAGCCTTAGCCTCGGCTACAGAGTTAAACACTGGGAGCCCTAAATGTTCAGTTCCACCTTTCTTAGGAGTCACTCCACCCACCTGTTATAACAAAAAAAAAGGAACTTAATAAAAAAAGGAGTTCCACAAAATACAAGCAAAAAAATCAAAATTATCACATTCAAAAATATAATACTTATTTACTTAAACATTGTAAACACATAAATCCATTGCCCAAAGCCCCAAACAATTTGTGCAATTGTGCAGCATGAATCCTTTCAGCCGTATTGGACTATTCATAATAATGCTAGTGCAACACCACATGACATGCAAAAAAATGCATCTGAGCCAATTCTTTTGTTGTGGCAAAGTTAATTATATGAATCTACTAGTCAAGAATATAACTGTAAATTAGAATATGATGAGACCTCCAAGCATCATGCCAGGTCCATGGAACCTATCATACCAAACACCAGACTTCAACATGCTGGCTTCCATACTTCCTTCTCCCTATGTCACAATTTCCTTGTGTAAGGACTGCAGCCCATTTACATAAAACAGATAAGAAACAGAACTTGCTTCGATCCCACTTACTGAGGAATGATTGCATCTTCATACATGATATTTGTGTTAGATTGAACTACAACAACTTGAAAGGTTTCAATGCATTCATGATGGATATGATTCTCATAACCTCAAAAAATTCCAATTAATTTGCATGTTGGTCATATAAAACATCAAGAAATTCATCAAAACATTGTATGCTTTGACAACATTTTCTTGAGTCACAGCACATAAATCACTAATCCCTATCTAACTGACAAATGCTGCCTCTAGATTGCATGTGAACAGCGCTCAAAATTACTAGACAGTGCAAATAAAAATTCATCACCAGCATCCAAATCAACTCAACAAATGACAATGAAACCTAGGTATTGCTGCTGCTTCACTTACAGTTTCAGGCATTGTACCACATAATAGCACTATCCGCGAAAAGAAAAGGGCAATTATAATAGCACACATTTTGCCTCCAACAAGGCAATATCATCCAGTTAAGCGTACTAAATATCCCGCTCTGGATCGGACCGTAAGGTAGCGAAACGAAACAGTAGGACCCGAGGAAATGAAGATCGGCGACCACACGTCCACTAGATTCGACAGCACGGGCTCCGTCAAACCCTAGAATCGAGCAGCACAGAACGGAACGCACGGATCGAGGGCGCAAATCAGAGGGAGATAGACAGGGGTTGGCAGCGGCGGGGGTGCGTACCATGTTGGTGCCGTACTCGATGGCCTGCTCGGTGTGGAAGGTGCCATTCTTCCCCGTGATGCCCTGGCAGATCACGCGGGTGCTCTTGTCGACGAAAACCGCTGGCGAGGGCGCGGCGGCAGCCGCCGCGGCGAAGCCCCGCGTGTGGAGGAGGCGGGAGGCGGCGGACCCCAGCAGCTGCGACGCGCGGCGGGAGGAGGCGGCGGCCATGGCGGGCGCGGTGCGGCGGCGGCGCGTGCTCTTCCGCCCTTTTTTTTCTTCTCCCCCTACTCGATTCGATTTCTTTCGGGTTTTTTGGGATGGTTCCCCTCGCCTTCCTTTGTCTTCGGTCTACCCTTCTGGGGTCTCGCGATCCATTCTTGCAGGGAAAGTTGAGCGGTCAAACTTCGTGTTAGACCCCTCGTAATGTCGATATTTCGACAAATAAGCGAAACTTGAAGCAACTGCTAGTACTTTTCAATCGTCTTCCCAACCAAATAATGTAACAGTATATTCTTTGCGAATAAAGCGTTAAATTTGTATGCAGCAAATATTCATAAAATTGAATGTAAAATTAAGCGACTAAGATATAAACAAGACTCTATTGATTGAAAGCGTAAAAATCATCTCTTCTTTTTACTAGTTCACGTCTCCTGATGGCTTTCTATGATTTTTTTTGAGCGGAATTACAGGCCACATATCAAAATTCTCACACTCCAGTAGGCTTTCTTTGCATCAAACCTTGGCTGAAAAATAGCATGGTGTCTACTTAGAGTAAAAAAAAGGCCGTAGATATCCCAAGCTTGCTCCTCGCCGTTTGCTCTAGGCCAAATGAAAACTGCATTGGGTGAAGGGAGCCGTGGCTAATTGTTTTTTTTATCCGACTAGCAATGCAAATGGGTATAGGGTATCCAATTGTGCATGTCATCCCTATTCTAAAATACCATTTTAGTTCATTTTTATTAATTTATTGGATCGATTCAATAACAAAAAAAATTATAAGTTGCATTCCTAGATCTGAATTTCAATTGGAATTCCATTCTTCTCTCTCAATGTGCCTCGGCTCCAGACATGCTCAGATGCCAAGGGCGGAATGGCCCAAAAGCTATGACGGTGTCTCCAACAAGGCCACATATGAGCATTACTGACATCATATTTTCACTTGTGGTCTTCTTAACCTGCTATTCACTCTGTTCTGCTGGCTGCTTCTACATCCAGTCAACAGTGTTTTTGGGGGGCAACCTATCAGCGTTCGCGTACCTAGTATACACAATATCATTAGCGCGATCACCACGAGCGTTGCACAAATCATCAAGAATCGTTGATTCAGTGACAGAGCATAGCATCTAACGAGTATTGGATTTTTACATTGGTTACAACATAGTACAAGTACACACGATCAACAGGCATGCATCGCTCCACAAACCATTCAATCATCATGACAGTCTTCCGCCCCACAAACAGAAAAATGTCGCATCGATCGACAATCAACCTAACAATCTCCACCCCTATGCATGCTTGGTCGCAATCTCAAATCGCTAACTCCAACTCCTCATTTGGGGGTGAAGGCCTGATCAAGAACACAACAAAAAATTCACCAATCAGTAACCAAATCGTATATATCAAAGATACAAGGCATGTCAATGTTCGGCTGACCTGGAAGATGGTGGCGTGGCCAGGGTCGGCGAGGTGGGCGAAGAGATTGTCGATGGGGCCGGTGCCGGTGTACTCGGCCTGGAACCAGGCGCCCATGACGGCGAGCATGGCGAGGCGGCCGTTCTTGATCTCCTTGGTACGCAGCTCCTTGATCTTCTCCGGCGAGCCGCTGCCCCAGCCGAGTGGGTCAAACCACAGGCCACCAGGGTACCTTGATTACATTTCCAATACACGGGGTGGAATCATCGTTAGCCTTAGCCATTGACCAGAACTAATGGTTTTGTCTTTGAAAATGTTTTCCTGCTGGTTCGATCATGCATGGAGCGAGAGGTAGGTGGTACCCGACGTCGGTGCCGGTGAGCTTGTTGTTGGGGAAGATGGGGTCGGTGTTGACGCTCCCGGGCTTGATGATGTCGGCCCAGCGGCGGCCCTCGGCCCAGCCGATGAGGATGAGCTCGATGATGAAGAGGGTGGTGGTGTCGGTGAAGTACTGCTGCTCGCCGGCGGTGTACCAGAAGGGCGTGTTGAGGATGCCGATCTTGGTCAGGAACTCGGGGATGAAGATGCCCGCCGCGCCGAGCATCGCCCACCGGCAGTGCACCAGCTCCGCCTGCACGTTCCACCGCAAGCTCTCCGGGTCAGATCCTGCACGCAGAGTCGGCAGCACAAACATGCATGGACAGTTAGTTACATCGCTCGGCTCGATCAGAGATTGTATGTGCACAGGAGAAACAGATTGATCGGTGATCAGAACTCACCGAGGCCCCAGGGATCAAAGCCGAAGTCGCCGGGGAGGCTGCATCAACAAGGCAAAGAACACTGTCAGAGTCACACACAAGCTGAAGCTGCAGCTGCCCTTTTTTTTTTAAGACAACTGAATGAATACAGAGCTCCAGGAATCAACCGACCTGCCGTCGAGCCACGGCGGCGGGGTGCTGCCGGGGAACCAGATGGGCCTGTCGGGGTCCGCCGCGGCGCGCACCGCGAACGACGGCCGCGCCGCCTCGGCCTGCCTCAGCAGCGTCTTGCCGCCGAGGAAGGACAGCGAGCGCTGCCCATTCCTGGGGAGCGCCGCGACGGCGGTGGAGGAGGAGGAGGCGGAGACGAGTGCCATGGCAGCGAAAGCTTGTGGCGCGGGAGCTGCTGTGTGGCGGGTGGCGCGCGCGCCGCAGGTTTAAGGGATCTTCGCGGTCGCGGCGGGCGCGCGCCGGGGCGGGGCCTGCTTATCCGCGGGGGGATTGCGGGCGCGGCCGCCTGGCGCCACGCGGCGCGGAGAATCTCCTCGTCTGGCTCCGGCACGCCGGATCGCGCTGACGTGGAGGGCGCCCCCGGCTGGGAGCTGATAAAAATCAGTGGGAGCCGCCGCATTGGCTGCTGCCATGTAGGCACGTCACTGCTCGTATCGGCTAGCGACGAGGCGCTCGTGTGCCACGCAGATTTCCTGTGCTTATGGTGTGAGAATATATATTGTCTCTAAAAAAGAGAGAAAAAATGTTATGGTGTGAGCTAGTCAAGGGGGAAACCTGTTTGTTCAATATCAGTTCATAAAAGTTCGTAGCAAATCTTTTTAGATCATGAACACGTCCTGCAGTACCAACCTCAACAGTGCACATTTTTCAAACCGAGTAAATTCAGAGAGACTATAAAGGAACATGGTGTGTGATGGCAGACCATGTGATACAAACATCATCAAGACCTCAACCAAGACACACAAGACACTTCACAGGCTTCAGCTCTTCCACCTTTTCTTTTGATCAAACTTGTACTCTCAGCATTTATCATACACCAAACCGAAACGGGACGTGACACAGGAAAAGGGAAGAAAGGGAGCCTGCACCAAAACCACTGCTGACCTGGGGGAGAAGTGTCGGTACAACCGACCAATTTCCCTTTTGTGATCACGATCACACTTCTAAAAGAGGCTTCGCAGAGGGAAATCAACAGCACACGCGTTCAGAGCCTAATCTCGACTCCTTTGACATTTTACCCGTTACATCGTCGAGCAAATAGTGTACAACTTCAGTGAGTAGAGCATCTTATAACAAAATAGTAACAGACTGGCCATCTTCAGCTAAATTTTACAGTTTATTGCTATAAGTAGATGGTATAGACCGGAGCGTAAAAAGCCCGGTGCAGCTGCAGAGTTTCTTACCAGATCTTGCACATTCTGAATTATGCCCACAACTGCGTGTGCATTCTTCAGAGATGTGCAGTCTACTAAGAAACTCTCGAGTCTGGAACGCACGTACCATCATCATGTACTCATGAGTCCTGTTCAACTTACAGATGCAAGTTCTTCTTGGACCCGTGCTTGGTCTTGATCATCTGGTTCAAGGCCTTCACGCACCGCCGTATCATCCCCATGGACTTCTTCCCTCCCTCAGGTCGCTTTATCACCATGGCCAGCGTCGTGCCGCCTGCTTCTGCTCCTACTGATCCTGAAACCTTACGCTCAGGAAGAACAGTCTCCCCGTGGCCGGATAGCTTGCTGGTAGGCTTTGCCTCACCGGTTTGAAGCTGCTTCTGTTGTATCAGCTCCTGAAGGGAGAACCGGGGCACACTGTCCACAGCACGCTGTGGTGTGCCAAGGTTGTTCAAGCCTTGGAATTGCTCCGGCTTCTTCTGCTCCGTGTTGCAGCATCCTTGCCGATCCTTCTGCTGCTGATCATCATCTCCTGACTGTTCTGACACCTTCTCATCTGCCTCTTGGCATTGTTGAGGTGCCTCCTGCTCAGGGTCTTGGAATCGCTCTGCTGCCGTGTCCTCATTGCTATCACATTGGTTTGGTGTCATCAGCACTTCATCTTGATACTGCTCTGGCGTCTTGTCCTCTTCATCTTTATGCTGCTCTGGTTTCTTCTCCTTTTCACCTTGATAATGCTCTGGTTTCTTCTGCTCTTCACCTGAATATTGTTGAGATTTCTTCTCCTGCTCATCTTGATATTGCTCATCATCTTCATACTGGAGTGATGTTTGTGGAATCTTCAGCTCGTCATCTTCATATTGGAGTAGTGCTTGTGGAATTTTTTGCTCCTCATCTTCATCCAGACACGGTGCCAGATGCTCTGCATCCTCGCATTGTTGGAGTGCCTTCAGCCCTGCATCTTGGCATTCGAGAAATGCCTTCAGCTCTTGGTGGCGATGATGCTCCAGGGATGGCACGTACTGATCTTGGAAACAAGCAACCAGGCTTGTGGACCGCCGTGTCCGCCTCGACATGGCAATGTCGAAGCGGCGAGACTTGCTCACATCTAGCTCGGTGGCCATGGTCTGTGGTCTGAGGAGAGAGACCACCAGAAAGAGTTGCTTTGCATCTTCTTCTGTGGATGGAGTTATAAGGCCACCAGATGTGATCAATTGAACAGACCGTACTGGGAATCAGTGAACTGGTGAGGCGTCCATTTCAGAGGTGAAGCCCAGTTTGGTCATTTGTCATTTGTAAGATCAGTAGCTGTCCTGGTAGCTTTTCATCCCTACATCTACATGAAGTGAGATCCAAGTTAGCAGCAGTAGGCAAAGTGACCATTATTCTGCCATAAACATATGATATCTTTGTTCTGCAATTAGCTTTTAAAACAACACGATCATGCTTTGCTGGATGGCAATATGACATTTATTCTGTCCAAGGAACACCTATGAACTAGGGACAAAGTTCTGGAAGGGAAAATACCTTTGTAACTGAAGCCTTGTCCAACACCAACACCAGAATGATAACCAGCAGGATTTGGTTTCAAGTGAAAGATTTGAATGGCATGCTTTAACTACTTTGACTGGAGAAAATGAATTGATCATTTGCACAACTGTAACATCAACAGTTCTCGGTCACTGAACATTTCCGATTATCTTAGGTGTTTTGCTTTCAGTATATGAAATTGGCATCCTCAACTAGGAACTGGTGCCGTTTCAACAGAAAGCATTTCAAGAAACTAATAAACTCGGATAGCAGGTTCTGAAGAGTTACTTGAGCAACTTTGGCAGAAGTGCAAAATAATAATAAAAAAAGGTAATTCTGCACCTACAAGAAGCAACTAAATAAGAAATAACCTCAAGCATAAAGTACATTTTTATGTTACAACTCAGACTAAACAAAACATGGGTCCTTTGCCAACATTCTACATCTCAAGACACATTAAGGAATATTATTTTACAAGGTCAACATTGCTTAGATACAGACAGAATTCTCTATCTTGCAAACCTCATTGTCCACTCAGCTGCTATTTCATCGTGTTTAGTTCTGTCAGTCAGATACTGACGTGAAATGTTCATCACAAGCGGGGTGTCTCTACAAACAAAGATCATAACGTAAGGCTTTTGAGCATTAAAGCAAAGTAGAAACTATATAGATAGCTGGCTTAATTTGCACCAAAATCCACGACCGTTTACATAAGTAGTACAAAAGATTATAAGAACATACATGGATCTGGATTGCTGATGATGTCTTTGATGGCCAGTAACACCTTTGAAATAGTGAAAGCTGGACTCCAGCCATCCTTCAGAATGCCCAAATGCACTTTACCAGTGGCGTCAACATTGCAGTGGTAAATCCTTGTTTTGAAAGTTACCTGGGAGAATACCAGCACAACACAAATCCAGAGGTAAGAAGCTAAATTGTCCAATTCAGACTATAGATATACTCATAATTTTAATAGATGCAACCAGAAGAGTAAAATAGTTTGTGAATACTTTCAACTATTAACATGTGAAATATCAAGTCATGATTAACATTGCCTATAATACTACAAACATATACCGTACGTAAGTATAGATCTGATAATCGCATCGTAGAACATTACGATATTTCAAGAACACAAAAAACAACAACAAAACCATTTAGTCCAAAGCAAGCTGGGATGGGAAACAGTCAAAAATATTTTTAATACTATCATATCTTTAATAGCTTTAGTATGGTTGTTGCATGGACTGCATTAGCTGCACCAATAGTTCCATTAGCTAATCATGGTAAAACTGTGCCCCTGAAGGTTTGAGTGGTAGGTGAAAAGCTAAAAAGGCTGGCTGTTTCTGGTCCGTCATATCTCAGCAACCTGTCAAAACTCATAAATAAATAATAGGAAATAGATGGTAGTGGTGTTGGCATCCTCTGGAAATGTGTCGGTGGAAGATAAAAAAATATTGGTGGTGATTTTAGCTATGGCTAGCAACTAGCAGCCCGATTGTGGCAAATAAATATCAATAACAGGAATGAGTGGATTCTGCATTTACAATCACTTCCCCAGTTAGCAGAATGACACTCTCTTGTATTCTAAGCCAAGATAAACAATATGTCATCGCATGATAAGATGTTATGTCAAAAGTGCATGTTACCATAGTAAGGCTGTCCCCAAGTAAAAACAAATTTACGATATCTTTTGCTCAGGAAAGTATTAGTTGAAGCATTCCAGAACAAACACAATACCTTAGCAGCTCTACATTCTTTCTTTTTAAACAAAGAAAAAAACAACAACAACAGTAAACTAGAAACTTTAGATAGCTTTTCTTCATACGTCAAGATCATACTAAGAAGACATAAAACATCACAAACAGTACTTCACATGAAAACGTACAAACACCGCTTTAGAAGAAACATTTAGAAGAAACATGGTAACTTTAATTAGAAGCAAAGAAAACTGTCTTTTAGCACAATCTTTTTTCATATTAGGTCCACTCCTCACCATCAAACACATGCCTTCCTGCCAGAGGTGTGGTCGTGTGGCACTTCTAGATTAACCATCATTCGAGAAAGCTGAATGTACTCTTATGTCTCTACGGCACCTTCGTAAATTATTGTTTCAAAATCATGTTTACCCGTATTATGATAGACAGACTGTGGAAAATTTGGGGATATGAAACTACGGATTTTATAAAGCATACTAAAGTTCATCGGTCTGATAACCCTTTGCATGGTTCATTCAGTTTCCTAGGAAGAATTATAAATGATGAGTAAATTAAGGACCCGAAGAGCAGAACAATCAGAAATAGAACTAGAACACTGTTACCAGCCTAACTGATCTGACTGCCCACTTGATTTTCTGTTACAAATACTTTCTAGTACTTCGGCAGTCATAGTCACCACAACCAGGTGTGACATACATTCCTTGAAACTTGTCCATTCAAAAAAGAGTACACGAATCAGGAATCGAGGGATTAGGTAGAAGGTGTACATAACAATATGTGGAGAAATGTCAAGTTGGAGCCTAGTTTTCAGGACACAAAAAGTTTCTGTACTAAATAAATATTTCCCAGCACATTTCAACAGACCAACGTTAACCAATGCTAACAAGAAAAGTGAATCCTTACCATCGGAGGTTTGAAAGGATAATCGGGGGGAAACACGATATCAAGGAAAAATATCCCTCCTTCATACGGCGATCCTGCAAAACATAACATGATGAGTTAACTCAACCGCAACGTACTCGTGATCCCAGTTAGTATGCAAACCAAACTACTGCGCCTACTCTAAAAATAGAAGCAGCAATTTGAACAAGTAAAACTGTCATCCGCCAGCGCAGTTAAATTTCGACGAGCTCTCAAACTGTCTCGGACCAATTGGAGAAGCGGAGGGGAGGGATCTCAATAGCTCATACCTTGGGGCCCGATGATGGTGGACAGCCAGTGGTAGAGGTTGTCGCCCTTGGGCCCGGCGGAGCAGTCGGAGGCGTTGAGGTCCAGCAGCTCCTTCTGTATCCGCTTCCCCGAAGACGAAACCGACGTCCCGCCGCTCGACCCCCACGGCCGCACGCTGCTTCCACCTCCTCCTCCGCCACCGCCGCCGGGGGCCCCGGCGCCGGCGGCGAAGGGGAAGCGGGAGGTGGGGAAGGACGAGGACGAGGACATGGCCGCAGCGACAGTGACGGAGGGTGAAACCGTGTGGGCCGGCTCACCATCCAGGTGAGGCTTTAATCCAATTGAGCAGGCCCATTACGGTAACTGAGAATGGACCCGGACCTGGTGGTGGGTTAATGGGCCTGAATGGGCCGTTAGTCACTCACAACGAGTCCAAACCACAACAAAGCCATTTCCTGTGAGGCCTAGTGTTCGAAAACACTGAAGTCCAATTGCAAAGGGGAAAAAGAACAGCAGCATACCACTTAAACCATGAAAAAATTGCCCAAGGCCAATGTTTGCAGTCCCATTTTTGCAAATTTCTCCTTAAACCATATGCACGGGGGACAGATCATTTGGAACTTCCAGCGTTCCAGGTAAGCTGTTTGTCACAGCTCGCAATGTTGATTCCTAGAACAACAAATTTGGGGATAAGATTACAAGGCGTCTACCTGAGTACACTAAAACAAATATGCCCTACAGTATCTAATGACAAGATCCACGATAAATGACGGGTATCTCATCCAAAATGCGACATGGTTACAATGCTCTACATCACTAGAATGAGCAGCAATGCAGCTGCTAGGTGAGTCAACCAGCAGGATTGGGATTTCGAAGCAAAACTGTCAGGGCTTACAGGCCCAGAAGCTGTACCACCGTTGCTGCCGTTGGCGCCAGTGCTACAAACAGGAGCAGATCAGATTCTCAGTAATCAGTATAGAGCACAAAACAGGCTTATAGAACTCAGAAGCTTTTAACACGAAATGGTGCATTGGACATACCTTCCAGCGAAAATGCATGGGTCATGGCCTGCAAGAAATACAGGAATTCAGATTAGGTTCATGTTATCTACATGCTATACAACGGTTTGATATTAGCACCAAAATCCTACCCTTGATTTTTTGAAATTAAATTAAAATGATAAAAAAGTGAGTTCTTTAAACTAGGAAATACATTTCTTGAGATTAAAATAAAACACAAGATGTTGATGAAACTTGTGGCCATAGATTATTTATCTTGCATTATGATTTGGACAATGCTTATGCTTTTGATAGGATGTAACAGCTCGAGCTATGATCCTCGTTTGACTACCCCCCACATCCCTTCATATGATTTATCTTAGGACACACGTCTAAGGTAAATGCTTGCCAGTTTATTTACGTGTTCCCTACAGAAATTTGCACAAGTAGGGATTGCTTTGCAGGGTAGGGTACATTTCTAGGACTGTCTCATTGCTGCTGGGAACACAATAACAGATCAACAAGCGATTGAGTGCTGGCTAGCTACAAGTGTAGAACTCTTGACTAATGATAGTAAAACAGAAGTACAGTAGGGATTTTGGACAATAAAAAACACAGATCAAAACAACTGCGGTAGATAATTGATGGGTTAAATTTTGCATAATGACCTTGAGCCCTTCAAACATTTCAGTGCTAAATTTGTTCTTCTCAAACGTCGCTTTAGCGCTGATGTAAAGGGCAACTGTAACTTATTTGCCAACAAAACTACAAAAGTAATTACAGAAACCCATTCTAAGTAATCAATAACTGTGAAAAGAAATCTACTGTATCCTATTAATTATAGAAGAGCAAAATGCAGCTTACTTGGATCAGTTGATGTCATCATTGCAGTGCCATTAAAGCTGCATGTACCACCACTAGCTTGTGTTCTATGATAATAATCGTTGAAAGCATATGATGCAACAGCTACAATGTTATCTGATTCATAGCACGGTTGTCCAGGCTGAATTGCACTGCAGTTCGCAGAGCCAGGGCCACATGCCCAATCCAAACTATGCTTAAGTGCACTATGGGGTGCACTTGAATTTGCCACACAAAACATCCCACGCAGAGCCGGTGATTCTGGGATAGTTGTGGCCACGTCCTCAAATGATAGAGAGTACACAGTGGTTGTGTTAGGAAACATAATCCCCCAACTTTTCTCTGATTCAGGTCCTGAACGAAGATCCTCGTTGAATAGCTCAAAGATGTAGGTGCTCGACTGGTTCATTGGTTGGCTAGGTGTACCAGAATTATTCAGTACATGACGTATGAGGTTTGTATTGTAGGCCAAAGCATTATCAACAGTAGCAGCCTTCTCATTTGGCCCACCACGCCATGGCCAGCCAGAAGCTGTGACCAGAACAGGGATCTCCGTGAAATTCATTGCTTGGATTGAGTTGTAAGTAGCATCAATTATTGCATCAAACATATTGGTATAGAACAGATTGGTGTTGGGATCTGAAATTTGACTGTTGGGATTGAGAGAGCGGAACAGTGCATACTCCAAGGGGAATACGCCTTGCCCTCCGACGTAGCCATAGTATGGTTGGGCATTCAGCATGAATGAAGATCCTGTATCCTTCGGAAACCGAAGATACTGAGACATTACTGTGTTCCATGTCGAATTGAAAGTGGCAATGGAGGGAGGAAATGCCTTCGAGATCATATCCATTGAATGTGGACTCGAGATTTTCACCTGAGTATTGAGGTTTGCAGCTAACAGTGCTGATTGGAGGAATTGCAATGCAGGTACAAGAACAAGGGCTGCATTTGGAATGTTAGTAAGAACCTCATCACCCACTGCGATATATGTGATGTTAGTTGCTGGAACATAAGCAGCGACGTTCTTGTTAATCCAATCAGCAGCTGTGGAACGAGACTGCCCCACACATAGCAGCTGATCATTGGGAACCCCAACCATGACTTCTATTCCAGTATTTGCAAGGGCAGTCAACATCTGATGGTTTGAATCAATCAGACGAACATGCTGAATCTTCTTTTCTTTAAGGATAGCCACTATGTCTGTTGCTGATGGTAGGTTTGACATTTCGTTGCCAATAGTGATACCAACAAATGCGCCTACAACAAATTGCAGAGATGATTGTCATGCATGCAAATATAGGCATTATATTTTTAGAACCTATTTTTCGGTTCAAAACAACATTTTGTAATGTCCTTGTGAAACTACTTTCCCGCAAAGTCAGGAAAATCAGAATGAGGTACTACAATACGGAAAATAATGTTTTTGCACATCTATGTAGAACATAGTATGATTTTTGCACCACCAAAGTTCTACAGTCAGTAGTATAATTTTTGCACTAGAACTGTATCTACGTACTCCAAACTAATATGATGAACTGGAGTACCTGAAACATCGAAAACCATGAGCATTAACAGCATAACCACGCCATGTGGTCGCTTGGGCAACATATTGTTGCACCCAAGGATCTGATTAGCTGTGAAGAAGGTATACTCCGGAAGCTCTCAAGCAAAGCTGAAACAGCAACAAAAAAAGGTGATTATTTTATTCATTTAACAAGATCACAAACTACTATGTATAGCAACTCTTAACTAGAGAATTGCATATATGCCGAGATATTTAAGCTATGAAAGTCATTGATGATACCAAGTGCAAGCAGTATGCATCCACGTTTGTAGAGCATACGTTAAATATAATACTGGGAAACCAATTTTCAGATTTACCTAAATCTTCAGCGCGGAGCAACAAACTTAGAAAACATTAACGTACTGCATTACAGGATATTCAGGCAGTCCCATGAACTTGTCCAATGGCACTAACGTCTTTAAAGAATCCACGACTTAAAATGTCACCCTGAATTATGGGCAAAACCTGCTGCTAATAAATGGAGAAATTGAGGCAGTGTGCGGGCACCCCTAAAACATGAGGGCAAAAGATTCCCAATTTCTATCGCCACACATTCATGAACAATTCAAACCTACACTAAAAAATCTCACGAACTAAACCACCATGGACAGAATAACAGAGAACTGTGAATGCCCCTTCAAACTAGAAACAGCAGAGAACACGAGCAGAGAAGAATGAACACCTAGAAGTTCCTTCAGGCACCATGTGAACAAGGCTTCAGGAAAAACTTCATCCGCCGTTTGTCGGCTAAAATGCCACCCCTTTCTAGAGGAACCTCGGTAGAAAGTCACGAGCAGGAAAGGCCGCAAGGCTCCAAAAGAACATAACAAACGGCGACATCGTAATCTCAACAACAGTACAGGAAAAAAGGGGAACAAAATCAGCAAGGGAAGAGAAGATCGCCACCTGATTTTGTCCTCAATGAAGAGCCCTTTCTTCATTCCTTTCCTGACACGCGCACGGAGGAACACGCTACAAACGGAGATAGGACCAAGAAGCCGCCGCGGAGCAGTACGAACCGCGGCGGGCCGCCGCCCCCGACAGTAGAAGTGAGCACGAACTGGGGGAGTGGAGAGTGGAGACTGACTGCTGCAACATTCCTTCGAGGTGGTAGATGATGTGAAACGGGAAGCTCTCTCCCCTCTCCTGCGGCAGCACGCAGAGAATCCGAGGAGGTATTGGAGCGTGTTCTTCTTGGCTATGGGCCTATGGCCTCTGGAGGCTCTCTAGCTTCCCTCTGTTTCTTGGAGGTTTAATTCAAAACACTTCATAATAAGCGCCATTAAAAACTAATCTCTCCGAGAAGTGGCGATTAGTAAAGAAATGCGAGCGATTGACCGAGAGCTCAGAGAGATCCGATTAAGTTTCCTGGAGAGGAGGGGAGTAGGGGACACGGAGGATAAACTAACAGGGAAAAGAGAGAGGTGGGTGAGGACCGGAGGAGGAATCTCAAAGCCGGAGTGTGGAGCTTTTGATCGTCGGAGGGATGAAGGACGAATAAAAAGAAGTATCATACATGCAATTACAAGTCGATGGAATTTGGACATTTGAGTAGACTTTATCAAAATCCTAAGAGTAAATTTGTTACATGATTAGGTTGTTCAAAATGTAATTTCCATATAATCATTATGTGATTCTTGCAGTCCACTTGTTGATCTTAATAGTGCACATAATGTACCAAAAAGTTTTCACGTGTTTTTGCGTTATGGAAAGTAGATTATGTCATGTTTAATTTCAAATGCAAAATGCAGTGTTATGTAAAATAATAAAACAGAACCACATGTTTTCATGGTACATACTTGCATTGAAATTTCTAAAATATATAAGGAACCTGGACACTATTATCCCTGAAAAAATAGTCCCACAGATGTTACCCTAAATCCGATCATGCCCCACAGAAGATCCAAAGTTGCAGAATTCACAGTTTTTTTTTCTTTCCATTTCATCGCTTGACAGATCGACGCTTCAGTAGGAAATCGGCAGTTTATCACCTCCTGGCTCCTGCCAGTGGTGAAATACTGAAATGTGGAGTCACTCCCATTTTCCTCTGTTTATGAACGGCACTTGCCTGGCACAAGCAATGCAATTACAAACCAATTCACTATGAAATAATCAGACTAGCAAGTGGCAACACCTTTCGAAGCATGTGCAAATGAAAATTCCGGAAGTATGGTTCGATTAAACTATCGTTTGGATCATACAAGTGTCGTCGGACACATGGGACATGTCCGTGTTCATACAAAGATCCAATCGTTCCTTTCTTTTTTTCCCTTATTTTTTTATTTGCGATGGAAAGATCCACTCTGAACTCTGAAGTGCCGAGCCTGCAAACCTACAGATTTGTGCCGGGTACTACTGCTGAGAAGCATGAGCATTCTGAATTTGCAAATTGCTGTCAGACAGACCCTGCTGCTATCTGAACTTCACAAATCCATTTTCGCGAAAAACATTTCAGTACCATGGAACGAGAAACCGAAGAAATCCGTGTGTGTGTGTGCAAAACATGTAATATAATACTATAGAGACTTGTTGCATTTTTCACGCCGTGGGAACATGCGAATTCAAATTGTTTCGCCCATGTTTTTTACTTTCACCTCCCCCGCCCCTTTTGAAATGAAAAGGTCGCCGGACAGCAAGTCGCAGGAAAGAAAAGGGCACGGGCACGATGCAGAGGCAGCGTTCGCCGTGCCAATCACACGCGGGGCTCTCTTTTCTTCAGGACTCCGCTTTTCGCTCGCGGACGGGCCATTTCGTCCTCCAAAACTACCCCCTCTGCAGGCTGCGGGCTTGCAGCATCTTTTGACTGAATATTTCAGAACTGCAATAAAACGTTGTGCTCTTTTTAATTTTCTTTCAACATAAAAATTTTATGACCTTTTTCTTTTTTGCAAATAGTACACAGTGTACGCAGCCGGATTTACGATCTCTGCAACGCAAAGAATCTTCCCTACACAGCAGGGTTTACGATTCTCTTCATCTCTTGTGTCCTTTCGGAGCATCGCGACTGGTACTGACCGTGCGGGCTTATGTTTTTTTTTCTTCAAATGGAGTACGATTCTCTTCACAGCGGCTTGAGAAATCGCTGCTACCGAGGCCGCAACGTTGACCTTTGACGTCTTCATAAGCTGTGACTGACTGTGTGAAGTGGTCGTGCGTGGCACGTGCGCTCTGCTGCGTGTAGATCCTGCCCGCAGATCTACCGGACGCCGCCGCCACCGCGACGTGGGCGCGGCCGCGCGGGGGCGTACAGGTTGGCGGATGGCGGTAGCTGTGTGTTTGGTGCGGCCGGTGAGGGCGGTTCCGGGAGCCCGAGTCCGGGGACAGCGGCAGCGGAGCCGGGAGGCTACCTCCCGCGCTGGGAACAGCCCGGCTCCGCCGTCCACGTCGCCGGGCCGCACGCGACCATGCGTTGTCTCACGCGAGCCGGGACCGGCTCGGCGGACCCGCAACCCTGCGTGCCCGAAAAGTGACCGTGACCGTGCCTTCGCCCGTTTGCCGGCACCTCGCCATGCGCGCCTTCCTCCCTAGTCCCTACCCGCCACCACTTCTGCTCCAACAACCGCCTCGTCGCACGTTGTGACCGACGGCGGAGGGCCCGGCGCGAGCATCGTGCGTGCGGCCGATTCCTGTAGCTCCTTGCCTCCCTGGCTCTTTGCTGCATTGCTATAGTATGACACGAAGCTAGTAGTTGACATGATGCTGAAAAATACACATGGAGGAAGTTTCTGCCCTTCCAGAACGGTTGAAAAGACGGTGGTTTCTACTATACAACAGGTACAGCTGAAGCTCAAGAAATACATCTACAGTATAAGCCAAGGGGATGCTAGTAGTCCGTGGTCTGTATTCAGTATTCGTGACTCACTGAGAGGGCACGCCGTCAATATGTCTCGCATACTAACCTCGAATGACAAGAAACGAGCACCACCACCACCACCCTTTGGGGCCAGAACTTGAGTTTCCATCGATGCGAGACCTGAGCTCAAACCTCCCGGACAAGACCCTACAGAACGGGGCACTGCTGAATTTGTGCCGAAGCCAGCTACAGCAGCTCCAACAAAGCCCTCACCCTCAGCATTACAAAAGCATCCGAAGCTCCTACAACTCCAGGATCCTTGAAACATCACCGCATTTTGTTTCCGTACAACATATGCACAACAAGTACGCTTTATATTATATGCACAAAAGAGGCATCTGCCGACTATGATCGCCCCTGCACTTTATCGACTCCTCCCTTTTTGATTTGCTCCCATCATTAAGCTGTAGCCCACTCTGAACTACCAGATCTAAGAATTTTTATGAAATAAATCTCACAAGTAAATAAAATTTAAAAGTAGGGTAAAATGCTAATAAAATTCCTCAAGAAAAGGTTACCTCTAGGCTCTATATCAACGGGAAGAAGATATATTCAGCATAGAAGAGATTCCAAACGAACCGGTAGTACTGCGAAATAGCATCCTGCAAAACAGATGAAGGCAAACTTTATATCATAAATGAGGCACATGTGGTCACCAAACAAAAAAAAAATCATTTTATCATAAGCTTTTGCCCCCATCAGATAACACAATTATTTTTGCAAGTTCTCTTCCAAGAAGAAAACGGTTAAACAAACACAGGATACAAGTAAAAAAAATGATTATAACATCTATTGTGCCATCTCATCCAAAAGCAATAACATAGATAATTCATGGACACATGCTGCATCAAAACATGAAAGATTTTTACTTAGACACATTTCCATATCTAAGGCTCTGAAAGGCCCATGTTTCCTCCCAAGAAGAATTAAAGTAGATTAGAGTGCATTAAAAATAAAAATGGTAACTACTTTTCGCAGCAAAAATACACGCAGGGTCACATGCAATAAGCTTTTGCTAGCAATTTCAATTACTGAACCCTTTCTTTTCTTAATAGTATAACTATACACCTCAACTGTGAAAAGTGTAACTTGAAAGCTTCACCTTAGTGTACTTAGCTTGCTCCAGAACCCATGTCTGAAATCATGGTAAAGAACAAACAAGTCAGAACTAGAACATACATGCCACAGAAGCAAGGTAACAATACTGATTAGTTCAATTCACTAAACACGTAGGTTTGCATCGAGAAATTAAGAACATTTTCTCTCAAACACGCAGGAGAACTGCATATGTCTGAATTAAGAAGAAATAGTAAGAACATATATAAGCTGCAGGACCAATCATTCATAATACCAAACATGTTTACCTGGAAAATTAAACCAGCTGCAAGGATAACATGCACAGGGACCATGACAGAGCGCCTGAAGGCCTGCAAATTAGAAAATATTAGTGCAAAAGGAGCCAGGTAATACCATCTATATTGAACCATACATACTGTTCTGAAAAATCAAATGGAAAGAACAGCAATCCTTCATGTTGATACACTTCAGAAATATAAGAGTCTGAATATTGAACAAAAGTTACAGAAAATTACAGTGACAAATCATCACTAAGAGTATGAAATGAATGCATTTTATAGCATAAATATAAATGATAAAAAAATATGTGGAATTATATAAAGTGTGAGAATTGACAGAAAGGGAGAGGCCATATTGATTGAACATGTTGCGTGAAGTAGAGGAAGAAAAGGTGCACATCTTTCAAAATTTACATGCAGGTACATGACTACACCATGCAATCATCATCATCAAACATGCCTCAAGATTGATTATAACTTTTGATATTCAAACAAAATCCTGTTTGCTAATCCTTGCAATACCCTTAAATAAATCTTGATGCTCTTGGAGGCTAAGATAGTGCATATACCTACATTTACAAGTGGTTTTGCATTTTCCAAATTGTAACACTATGTATGGAAGTGTAGTATATACTAATACTGCAGGTAGCAGTAAGGTAGTAGTATAATTGTCCTTATTTGTGTTTCTACCATCTAAGCATTTACTGGAGTTGGATTAGAGATACGCAAAAACAAGGTATTGGAAATGATTATAGTAAAATGTACATTATGTACAACACTTGTTGGGTTTGTGTCTCTTTAACCAGAAGGAGAAAACAAGCTACAAGGGAGGTCAAACGTAGCAGTAAGATAACCTGAGGCATGAGAAAAGCTACAGCAATAGCAGCAATGTAATTTGCTACCAATAGACCAGACCCAAGGAAAGCAATATTTCTGACACCAAGTTTTGTTGCCAAAGTTGATATCTGATACCTGACAGGGGAAAACATTATAAGTAGAATGTCAGCAATTCAACCATTGATATTTCTTTTCAAAGGCTTGCTGTTAATCAACCTTAATTGGAAGTCAAAGGTTAGCTTCAAATTCCTGATCACATACAGTGTTCTTTATTCTTGTGAAATCTTTCCATATCGTATACATGCTTGCCTATTTTAGACATTCTCCCAGGTTAAAATCCTTGTGCCAGCCTGACCATCCTGGCTCAGGCCAGGTGGCATAACTTCGAGAAGTGTAACACAAACCTCACAGGTTCAAAATATCATTGTCTGCTTTACAACTTCATCTTGATAACTAGGTGTTGATGGTTTGACCAATTGATTTCAGGCATTAGTATGAACATTGTAATGACCCTCGATGCATGTTCTTTAAAACAAGTACACCTAGACAAAGAGAATTGGCTCCAACCGCTACCACTGATACCCGAAATCAATGTAAAATTAGAAAAAGTGCGGACACAACTATAGGACAATGTAAAATTAGAAACTCACTTGCGATCCCCTTCAACATCAGGGAGATCTTTGGTTATAGCAATGACCAAAGCAAATAGTGTCACGAAGCATGTAATGAAAGCAACAGGAGAGCTGCGTTTAGAAAAATATCATATGGCATTAGACATCATGTCGTCTCTAAATGTTCCTCTGCAATGAGAAGCAACAGAACCTTAACCACTTCTATTAAGTAAGATGCATGGAATGTCTACATATAATGCTGAATGCAAGAATAGTTCCACAGAAATTTCCAGTGACTATTTACCTCCATTGGAATGTAAGACCTAGTGCAGCCCTAGTAGCATAGTACACACCAAAGTTGAGAAGAAAACCCCGAACCTGATAAAAAATCTAGAAATGTGGGATTCTCTTGCCAAAAATATATGCATATCTACGAAGTGTTTGTATAAACATGAAATGTAGGAAACAAGATCATGCAGGGTAAACCGAGAGAAATTAAGAAGTTCAGGCAGTATCATGTGTGAATTGTAATTTGTAAAGAATGGAATTACCTCGGTAAGTCAAACTTCCAGCAAATAAATAGATCAAAAGTTTTTCAGAAAGTCTTGTCAGGTACCTTTTTAAAGGCATTGCAAGACTGGTACAGGTGAGTTGCTAGTCATGCTATTATTTCTCTTCTTCCAACAAATACATTTCCTAGAAATTTGAGTTCTCAACTAATCATTCCTTTCTACAAGGAGCTTCAATATCACGAAAACAAAATTAGCATGCACAAGCATGCCATGACTATTAGATCTTAGTACTGTTAGCTCCAACTCATGCTTGGTTAACACTTGACAAATGGATTTGATGCCACTACCATCTTCTTAAGGATGTAGAATAAGAAGCATAGTTATGTTGCAAGATACACTGACATATCTAACAATTTTGTAAGCCACACAAGCCTTGAATCAATAGAGTCAGATATTCTGTTGTAAGCAACTATTATAGGAGAATATAGTAATTTCTGAGATACTTCCCTTTTTTTGCATTGAGTTTTGTTTCACTAAGCACATAATGTAACCAACAGCACTTCAATACAAATTGTGGTAAGAATGACCAAAACAAAAAAGGAATCAGTCGGTGCTAGGAAAGTAAATACAGAGTGAGGAGGGCGCCAAGTACCGTTGCGATGATAAGAAAAGCAGCAACCGGATATTTCTTCAGTCTGAATGGAGGAACAGAATATATAGTGCCAAGAAATAAGCCAAGGCAGTATAGAGAGGTAATGAAAGGTCCAAAGTTTGACACTACAATTGAAAAGCCTGCAATTGCGAATAATATCACCAGCAACCATGCTGACTCAACTGAGAGATCACCGGCAGCAATGGGCAGATATGGCTTATTTACCCTGTTCAATAGCACAAAATCAGAAATGTGAGATACACAATAACAACTGTTGGAAATATTTCACTATCAATCATAATTCGTAATAGCACCTGAAGTTTAGGTACTAAAAATAATCCAAGTCATGGAATGATTGTACATACTTGTCAATAGCAACATCGTAGATCTGATTGATCCCAACTATGTAACCATTGCCACATATTAACGCTACAAGTCCATAGAATGCTTTGAATAACAACCACCAATTTATCAGGTGGGAATTCTCTATCAAGGCTCTAGCAACCAAAGCTCTGCATCAAGTCATCAACCCAATTATAAATTACCAAAGGAAAAATCACAACATAATTACCAACATAATCCAACACTAAAGCAACAAAAGATAGTAATGAGAACAGTAAATAAATACATGGATCCCAAAGCAGTTCCTCGAATTGTGTGTGGCCTCAGAAATCTCCAGCAGGAATCCTTGAGGTCTGACAGAGTCTTTGATAAAGGTGTTTGTCCAGCAGCATCAGCTTGGGAAAATGTCTGTGTAAGGGACCAGGTGAGATCAATATGGCAATACTATACAACAAGACGCACATAATTGCCAAGATAATAGTGATGCCCCGACCCCTGAGTAATAATAATAGTGATCCCATTCTCTCATTTTTTTCACTAGGTAAGGCCAATAGAGGGGCCCACCGGTGCCACCATGGTGGCCTAGGACGCGCCGCAGAGGGGTCGCGCCCCAGCGTGCAAGCACCCGGGTTCGAGCCCGGGCAGGTGCACTCCGCACCTGGGAGCCGCACCAACCGAGCTACGCTCAGCTTGCAACCATTCTCTCATATTTCTTATGAAACTGTCTTTAAGTAACACAATACAGGTGCAAGTGCAATCGTATCCATTATACTTGTGATGGTCCCCCAACTAGCCTAAGAGCTCAATACACGACTCCAAATTGGACTAGGTACTTACTAAAAAGCCTTAGCTTCACCATTTAGTAACAGTTTAGCACAGTTTCAGTAGTGCAGACAAAGTACTGATCAGAATGCTGAGGAAATTATTAGAAAAATAATGAACTAACATATACAAACTAGGAATTTCTAAAGTATGGCTGACTAACATGAACTTCTACATGACTCGAAGTAGGGGTGCAAATGGGTGATCCTTAGGTGCACCTCCAACCCTTAGTTCAAAATTTGCACCCCTAACTCGAAGTATGGCTAACTAGCATTTTTTTTTCCTGTCCTCCACCTATGGCTGACTGAACCAGTTGAGAGTTGAGACGCATCCGTATTTGCACTCTCCAAGTAACTAAACAAATTGATTCGCATCCATGTTTGCAGTGTCCAAGCTTCCAATCTAAAAAAAATGTTAAGGAGAAATTTAGGAAGTCACTCCTACCAGGCAGGATCAATTTATTCACAAGGCCACAAAACACTTCAAGCAGACAAAACACACTCAAGCATACTCCTAAATTTCCTCACCATACATTCAGAAATGAAAGCTCTATCAGATGCTCCTCCAAGCCCCAATGTGCCTTAACAAAATCGTGGAATAGATGTAGCTGACCAGAGTTAATTCATGATGTATGCTTGTTACAGGTACAGCAGTTTCTAGTCGTCTGACCTAGAGGAAACAGCAGCATTATTCCTGAACGTACTGGTGTGACGCACTAACACTGGTATCATATCAGTGGTATGTATAACCTGTAATGTCGCTGAGCCATCATGAGCCCGTGCGTCCATCTCTAATTCGTATCTACACGATCTCACTTCACACACTCGATTGGCGCAAGCGCAGCAGCACAAATCACGAGCGCCGCAGCAGGAGAGACATTGCATTGAGCTAGAGACGGGAATCGGCAGCCTTACCCGCACGGCGTCGCGGCGGCGTTCGCGGGCGGTGGTACAGGGCGCGAGAGGGGCGCGGAGGAAGCAGCCTGCGGGGCCGGAGGAGAGGAGTGGGGACCGCGACGGGCTGAGCAGTTGTGGAGGCCGCCCGCTGCGGATGGCGAGGGCGGCGAGGAAGGCAGGGGCGCGGGATGGGAGAGGAGGGGAGGCGAGGGGGGCCATGCGGGGAGGTTTGGGGAGCTTCCACTCTGTTTTTTTCAGCCACCCGTCGCCATTGGTGATGCCAAGGCAGGCAGGGAGAGTGAGGTGGGTGATGGGAGCCGTGCGTGTGTTATCCTATGGCTGCTGGCTGCTGTGCGGTGCTGCTGACGAAGGCCAAAATGGCATCAGTGCATAGTAGTTTTTCCTATGATATTGGATCAACTTAAAACCCATCAAACTAAATTAATCAGGTTTGAAATGGACCATAAAATAGGGCTCTGTTTGGTTTGTGCTATGCTAGAAATTGTTTCAACTTTGACCTCTAATTAGAGGTATTAAATTAAGTCAGTTTTCAAAACCAACTTCAGAACCCCTGCGCTAGGAACCCTGAAGAATCTAATAAGACCTTTGATCGCGTAATTAGAGGATGGTACTGTAGCATCATTGTAGTCAATCATCAATTAATTATCGTCATTAGATTCGTCGCAAAAAGTTACACCCATCTCTAAAAAAAATTTAGCAAATAGACTTCATTTAGTATTCCATTCATGTGAGATTCTTTTCTCGGAAATCGTGTGCTAGGATGATGGAATGAGAACCAAACAAGGCCAGGTTAAAAGAGTAACCAAGAACTAAGCACAGAATGTCCCACTGCATACCTCTGTATTTATGCATATTTGGTTACAAAACTAAACTAGGATCGAGGAATTTAATTTGATTCATCTCATTTTAGTTACTTGAATCCATAGTTGATCACAACAAACGTAGGAAGGAATAAATCATTTAATTTCAATTTTCACCCCACAAATCCAGTGGTCTACACGTATTTAATACTATAACACCCGCTACATTTACCCGGAGGGGGCGTACTCATTCGGTCAGATTTATCTTGGAATACACGATCAAATTTTACCTTCAGTTGTTCTTTTTTATTTCTAATTTAATAATCCAACTATTAATCAATAATTGAATTAGATCTCATTTTCCATTTCCATGTGGATCTGAAATTGGGTCTCAATTCAATTTCACATACGGAGCCTAGTTGTCAGCGTACAAAGAACGGGTCCCCCGTGCAGACAATTTATAAAGACGTTTTATCATTACAGCACACGAAAGGAGTGGCCTGTGAAAAGAACCCACCTAATTTTCCTGACCCAAGAGTTCGGAGGATCTCGGGGTGCAGCCCGCCATCCCGAGGATGGCACCATGAGAGGACCCCGAGATGCTGGTGAGCTGCCTTTGATCTGAAGGCAAGGTAACATGCGACATTAAATGACTTCTAACCACACCAGTCTAGGCAGCTGGTTCCCTCCCTCTTAACTATTTGGACACGGGACCCAAGGAGGTGTGGACTCTTCCCACACATGTATGTTAAAAAGCAAGTATTATAAGGGGAAAGTGCGGGTGAAATCTAACATGAGAGAGAGAAAAAAGAGAGAGGGAAGCAGGCTGTTTGCGGAGCGCCAGCAAAAGCGGACGAAATGCTCTGACATGCAACTACCCCACTGTTCTCTTGGCTCTGATTGGTTCATGTCCATAGAGAGCACTCAAAATGGCGGGGTCCACCACAACAGCTAATTTGTATAATGAGCTGGCCATTTTGCATAATGAATTGGCCATCTTGCAGCCGGCAGCCGGCAACGTTATTAACCATACTCTGATACCAAGCAAGTGGAGAAAGGGACATGCATGCAGCATGCATGCACCTAGCAAATATTAAAGGACTCTCAAGGCATGCATGCATCTCGGCTCCTAATTAAAGGATAGTGCTAACTTACATAAAACTTAGATCCAAACAGACCCAGGCCCGTATCTAAGCACGTGCGGGCCGTGCGACCGCACAGGGCCCCCAAATTTGAAGGACCCCCAAAATATTAGATATACATTAGATATAGTCATGTAAATACTTTAATTTAGTTAATTATTGATCCAATTTGTAGCAAAATATGACCCAAATTGCTCCTAAAAGATAAATCATTGTAGGCGTATCACTTATCACTTCCTTTTACATGGCTGCTACTCGGGGTCAGGTGTGTAATCTCGAGTGGACCTATCACAGCACCACAACCTCTCCAGGATTCCATATTTTGAACATAAAATCGGCCTAATAAACCAGGCCCCTCAATGCTTTGTTGCTAAAACAAACTTTTTTTGGAAATTTTTTTGTTGCTCAAACAATAACAATTGTTCCAGCAATAAAAGAAATTATTCCGGAACAAAAAATAGTTATTAGACCTTTTGTGATGATTTAACTGCCAGTCACACGTGTGACTTCTAACATTTGTACTTTCACACAGCACATCGCGCTTATCACACTTGCCGGCTGCTATCGCTTGGTATTCGCAATCCTGCACAAGCCACTAGGGTCCAGTCCATTTTTCGCACAGGGCCCTCGAATTTGCCGGTACGGCCCTGAACAGACCCTAATTACATTTATCTCAGTTGTTTCGTTAGACTCGAATGTGAGGTTCAAATGCTGGACCAGAGAAGTATGCCAAAATGTGACGACGAGGCGCCGACGACGTTGACGGCCAATTAACCCGGTTATCGCGGAGTACATCAAGAACAAGAACCACGTATGAGCTCTCGGCACTAGCTCATGCGCGCGTGGCGCCACTACCCGTTTGTGTGGGCGTCAACGTCAAACAATCTCCGCTATTCAGCTCGTAGTCAATCTTCCCGAGAATTTCCATGGAAACGTTCAAAGTTTTCCAGCCACCATCAATTCAGTTCATCATGCACGGACGTGAACGACGACCCATATGACATCTTCCAGATTTCCGATCCACTTCATCTTTTCCGCATCCCAATCCATCCAGCAGTTCATCCGATCCGTCCACTATAAAACCCCCCAGTCCATCTCCTCGTGTCTACTAAGCAATCTCTCATACCCACACTTAGGCGTCCTTGGCCGCTGCATCTCTCGGTTTCTCAATGGCGCCCTCCGCTATGATCCGCTGCGCCGCCGCCGTCGCGACGCTCGCCCTCCTCGCCGCTGGCGGCGAGGCCGCGGTGTTCACCGTGGTGAACCAGTGCCCCTTCACGGTGTGGGCGGCCTCCGTGCCGGTGGGCGGCGGGCGCCAGCTGAACCGCGGCGAGACGTGGCGCATCAGCGTGCCCGCCGGCACGACGGCGGCGCGCATCTGGGCGCGCACGGGGTGCCAGTTCGACGCGGCCGGGCGCGGGAGCTGCCGCACGGGGGACTGCGGCGGGGTGCTGCGCTGCACGGGGTACGGGCGCGCGCCCAACACGCTGGCGGAGTTCGCGCTGAAGCAGTTCAACAACCTCGACTTCTTCGACATCTCCCTCATCGACGGCTTCAACGTGCCCATGAGCTTCCTCCCCGACGGCGGGTCCGGGTGCGGCCGGGGCCCCCGGTGCTTGGCGGACGTGAACGCGCGGTGCCCCGCGGAGCTGCGGCAGGACGGGGCGTGCAACAACGCGTGCCCGGTGTTCAAGAAGGACGAGTACTGCTGCGTCGGCTCGGCGGCAGGCAGCTGCGGGCCGACCAACTACTCGAGGTACTTCAAGGGGCAGTGCCCGGACGCGTACAGCTACCCCAAGGACGACGCCACCAGCACCTTCACATGCCCCGCCGGAACAAACTACAAGGTCGTCTTCTGCCCCTAAATAAGGCCCTGAAGATGGCGACAGGACTGCATACTACTAGCACGAAGAAATAAGAACTGGCCGGCTTGTGCAGCAGCCGACACAGCCCCGGGCTTGTAGAATCCAGTGTCCTCAACTGGAGAAGCTAATCAATAAGGACGTGTGATTTCTATATCACCATAATAAAGTCATTCAGAACCTTTGCTTAATTTAAACAACGGTCCTTACTAATAAAGTTGATTTCCATATGTGGTGTTTTCCCCATTTTTCAACACCTCATACTTTTATGGAACTGCTGCGCCCGTTCGGCCGTTCTGGCCTCCGACGAAGCTTATTCCGGCGCCCCGCGCAAGATGCGCCGTCCTTGTGGACAGGGGCCGATCAGAAGTTGCTCGGCCGTGGAATTGACGCACGAGGCACGGGCAAGACCCCAAGAACACAACATGGCATGGTAGGCGGCACCACCAGCGAAGAACAGGTCTGGGCGCTGGGCGGTGCGGCGGCGGCCCTCCTGCGAGCCAGGGTGTTCTGGGCGAACTGATCACGTACTTTCAGTCTCTGCTGTACTGGGCCAAACGATCGCAGGCGTTTGGAGTCCTCGATAGGCGCATCATAGATACGAGGTCCTACACGCGCGCTGGGCCAATTTCGGTCCAACAGCCACCAGTCAGGATGCAAGTGGTTGTTATTGGTTGACTCAAAAACTAATCCACCCTACCCACTTAATTATATTTGGATTTTGGATTGGCTTGACCCAAAACAACTTTTAAACTAGTGTCACCAGTGTACCCTGATAATTACACCAAAATGCATAGTTGTTACTGCTTCCAACGAACACTGCAGCCGTTCCGCATAGTAGATGAACGCTGCTTCCAGGTGATCATCAGTACCAGAGAGAGAGAGAGGAGCGCGTCTAGGCATCTGTCAGCCTTGGAGGAAGGGTGTTGTCTTGTTGCGCTGGGAGACTTGGTGATGTCGGCGATACGGCTCTAGCTTCGGATCCGTCACGCGGTCTGCGATTTTTTTTAATTTTAATTCTTTTTAATTTAATATTTTAATAATAGTCCATACAGATCTAAATTTCTAAAAACTAACTCTCTTAGTCGCGCCAAATCTCGTGACGCAACTCCCTGAAAGGTCACGCCACATGCTTCGGCGCGACCAAACTGTCACGCTGGCACACGCGTGCCAGCGGTTCTGACGTGGCAAGGCTGAGTCGCGCCACATGCTTTGGCGCGACTGAGTCGCGCCATGCGCCGTGACGCGACTCAGCCTTATACAGGTTCACCCAGCCAGCCTTATCTTCCTCCTCCTCCCATTCTTTTTTCCTCCACTCCCCACTCGACCTGACCTCTATGGCGCCACCACTCCCCCTCTCCCTCTAGATCCACTCCATCCTCCACCCGATTCGAATGGGAAACGAAGGGAAACCGATCCTTGAAGGTAACTCCTTCATTCTAACCGATTGTTTTTCTTCATTTCGTGAATTTTTTAGAGTTTGAATTGATTACGGTTTAGGTAGGGTTTGACCCGAGCGCGCCCCTCCCACCGGGGCCGTGCGCTGGCGCGCCGCCTCGGCTCGTTGGCATCTCGCCCCCGTCGTCCCAGATTCCCCGTTGCAGTCCCCTGTTACCGTGCTGTCGCCTCCGTTCTACAGCTCGCTCCTCCGGCAAGATCCGCAAGCACGCCTGCAAGCGCAGCTATTTCCGCGCAGGTACGCACTGCTACCTCCTCTCTGTATCTTGCCCTCTCCGTCCCTTTGCCCTTAATTTCGTCTGTGACATTTTCAATTCCATGTGACATTTTCAATTCCTTTACGATAGCAATTTCGACTAGGCGAAGAGAGCGTCTGCACATGGACCTTGTGTATCTATCATGAACTGTTGTAATTTGAATTTTTTCCGCATGAATTACTGTGTTGTGGACTATTGTAATCTTTAACTACTTGTAGTGGACTCTTAATGTGCACTTTGTGGTCATGTATTGGTACTAATATTATTAGACGTGTAATGGATGACACTTTTCGCAATCAAGTATATTATAATGTGCTATCAAATATGTTGGGATGTCCTATCAACTATCTTGTAATGTGATATCGACAATCTTGTGGTGGCCAATCAAGTATCTTGTCTTGCAAGGAGTCGCGTCATTTCCCTTGGCGTGATCAGTTGGCACATAATTGGCTTGCGCCGACGGCCAAAGCGCGACTCATCTTAGAGTCACGCCATTTCTTTTGACGTGACTACTTGGCACATAATTAGCCTAGGCCAGATCTGGTCGGCGCCACGGTGTGGCGCGACTCCCCAATGAGTCGCGCCGAGCGTCTTGGCATGACTCTTCAATGAGTCGCGCCATTCCATCCAGATTTAGCCCAGGCAAATCTTTGCCAACTTGTCATGCCAATATAAATGGCGTGACTCCTTGCTGTATCTGATAATTACCTTGACCAAGCAAAATAAGTTGTAAGAAGGTTGTTTTAAATATTTCAAGGTGGACAAAAATTTACAACAATATATTCTCTGTCAGACTTGCATGCAATCACTTAGGGACGGCAATTTTAACAGTAAAATTGAATACAAGAGGTAATACAACAAAAAAAATAAAGAAATAGGTAAACCACAATTAGTACCAACAAGGGAGCCAGATAGTTATAGCACATTACAACAAACTCCATTACAAGTATCCCTCAATCCAGCTGGAGAGATGGTACCATCACGGCTCTGCCATCTATACGAAGCCCAAATAGCATGGTCACATCTTGAAGTGTCACTGTCATCTCACCGACGGGAAGGTGGAATATGTGTGTCAGGCCTCCACCGGTCCACAAGTGCTATCAAAGCTGCATTATCCATCTTGGGGAGCCCCTCCTTGACCAACCACGCCAAAGGGACGAATCCAGCCGTTTGAGGTACGGTGCGTACCTATCGTCCCACATGAGAAGCTTGTGAAGGCGGGAACGTAGAGGCTTCAAAACCTACAAACATATCATTCAACTTTATAATCAACTAAAATTGAATAAGTGATCGAATACAAAAAAAAAAATCAATTACAAGTTTACCTCCGTACGCTCCTCATGTATATTGCCACGGTGCCGCTCATCGTAAAATATTTCCAGAAGAGGGTAGAGCGGTATTTCCCTAGCAGTGTTCGTGAAGCAGGTATATCCCTAACATAAGTATTATGGTTCCTTCTATGACTAATGTTATAAGTTTTATCAATTTTTTTATGTAACAACCAAGGAAGAGGTCATCAAACTCCCTAGCTTCTGAGGGTCTATGTAGGATTTGGGAGGCAAGGAGGGGCAAACAAATTTTTGTAACAAGTTGTGGTTCCGGACATTTGGCTGCTGGTAGTTTGTGCTTTGAATTTCGTTAGCCACGCAAGAAGTTTGCTAGGTATTTGGATGCTAGTTGCAAGTTTGTCCAAAGAAAAGAAAAAACAATGTCCTAATTGGTGCTGCTGCGATTGTCTATATGCATCTTTGTTTATAAAAACATTGTCTATACTTTGGGTTCGTGTTCACTTATTATCATTTGGTTTGTTTTGCAGAAATAAGGAGAGCAAAATGACAAAATTGCCTGCAAAGGAATTGAAAATGTCACAAACGGACTGAAGCGAAATTAAGGGCAAAGGGACGGAGAGGGCAAAGATACAGAGAGGAGGGAGCAGTGCGTACCTGCGCGGAAATAGCTGCGCTTTGCAGACGTGCTTGCGGATGACGGGGCGAGATGCCAGCGAGCCGAGGCGCGATGGGTTTGCCGCCGCGGCGCGCCAGCGCACGGCCCCGGTGGAAGGGGCGCGCTCGGGTCAAACCCTATCTAAACCCTAACCAACTCAAACCCTAAAAAATCCACGAAATAGAGGAAAACCAATCGGTTAGAATGGAGGAGTTACCTTCAAGGATCAATTTCCCTTTGTTTCCCCTTCGAATCGGGTGGAGGATGGAGTGGATCTAGAGGGGGAGGGGGAGTGGCGGCGCCATGGAGGTCAGGTCGAGTGAGGAGTGGAGGAAAAAAGAATGGGAGGAGAAGGAAGAGGAGGCTGGCCGGGTGGATCTGTATTAGACTGAGTCGCGCCACGGCACATGGCGCGACTGAGTCGCGCCAAAACATTTGGCGCGACTCAGCCTTGCCACGTCAGGACCGCTGGCACGCGTGTACCAGCGTGGCAGTTTGGTCGCGTCGAAGCATGTGGCGTGACCCTTCAGGGAGCCGCGCCATGACATTTGGCGCGACCAAAACGGCTAGTTTTTGGAAATTTAGATCTGTATGGGCTATTATTAAAATATTAAATTAAAAAGGATTAAACTAATAAAAAAATTCGCGGTCTGCGGAGGTCGGAGGGGTGAGGTCAGTGATACCCTGCAGCTAAGCGCACACCACTGCGTTCGGCAGGCTGGAGCTAGAGTGGTGTGAGAGAAAAACACTGTTACCTGACTAATGGCTGGAGGCTAGTGTTGGAGCGATGTGAGAAAAAAATACTATAGGGCTGGAGACTGGTGCACCAGCCGAACCCGGTGTAAGCGGCCACGGAGCAGCGCAAGGCCGACGGTGAAGGCGGCGACACGTTGCGAGCCAGGAGATCGATATAGGATATCACAAGTCAGGTTACCCAAATGACCCAAGAGGTTTGGCACTAATTGACACCAAATATTTTTGGATCAGTTTAATGGGTATTTATACCGAAATTTTTATTTTGGATACTGGGTCATTGGGTTGGCCCGAGAAAATCTACATCCTGAGCCACGAGTTGTGTTGTGCTGTTACAACGGAGGTGTTTGAATTTCCTCGAACTTCTATGGTTTCTTCTTTGGTCTAGACAGAGCTCATAGAGCCCCTGCAATTTTTCAGGATGCTTCGTTCACATGAAAATTTGTTGCTTCTTCGAAGATGAAACTGTACACACTTCTCTCTTTTCCACAAATTTGAATCGGAATACTGCAACCTTTTTAGTTTACTTTACAAACCGTTGATTCGACCTAACTAAATCCTGGAGCAAGTGTTGTACCAAACAAGTCATGTATTCCGGTCCAGCTAGCAAGCATCGCAATGATCCAGATTGCGGGCTCACGTGAAGTAAATCTTTTGCGTTCCACGCTACAAACGGACGTGTCGAACAGCCTTTCGATCGCTAGCAAATACCATACACGACACGCGAGTACTGCATCGATCGGCAAGCGTCTGATCGGCCACGCAAGGCCTCATCAGCCGTCAGGCCTCCCTCTCGTCGTTTCTCCAGTTGCCGTGCATCTTGGGCCCCGTCGGCCCATCGCCGACGAGCACCTTCTCCACCAGCTTGGCCAGCCGCTCCCTCACCGACCGCGGCAGGATCCTCGCCACGCGGTTGATCTCGCGCCCGATGTCGTACTCCTCCCTCGGCCCCCACTCACGCTCGAACCCGAGCCACGCCGGCTCCGCCACGCCGAGGTACTCCGCCGACACCACCTCGCACCGCCCGCCGCCGCCGGCGTCCAGCCTGCTCCCCCTGGCTGTGTCGTTCCGGATCCCCACGCCCAGCCTCGCGTCGCCCTGCAGCACCAGCCCCGCCTTCGGGTACAGCGCGTGCCCGTGCAGCGACGCGTACGCCACCGGCCTGTTCCCGCCGTCGTCCCCGCCGAGGTACTCCAGCTGCGACGCCTCCACCCACGTGCCCGCGCTGTGCTGCGAGAAGTACATCCGGAGGAGCTCGCCGGAGAAGTTGCTCACCCGCAGCGTCACGTGCTCCCAGTCGCCGACGTGCTCGCCAATCTCGCCAAGCGGGATCGTGAGGAGGCCCACCTTGGCGCGCGCCGGCCCGTTGAACGGGTAGAAGATCCACACGGCGAGGTCGGTCACCGTCCCGCCCAGCATCGGCTTCGCCTGCACGTACACCTTCGCGCCGGCGAGGTCGCCCTTCTTGACCATCTCCCTCTGCTTGCTGTCCACCGGCAGGTCCAGCCAGTACCCGCCGTCGTTGCCGCCGCCTTGCGGGAGGTTCGACCCGTCGGCGGCCACCGGCGTCGGGGTCTGGCTGCCCTTCTGGTACAGCAGCGCGCCGTTCTCGAAGAACCACGTCACCGACGAAGGCAAGTAAGGCTCGTTCGGGTGCAGGTACACGTGCGGCGCGTAGGCCGCGAGGAGGGAGTTCAGCTGGGCCAGGTCAGGCATGGAGGATGTGTAACGCGCGCTGTTGTTCTTCAGGCACGCCAGCGTCGAGGCGCCGCCCGGCGTCGCGCTGCTCTGGGCGAGGAATGTGCCGGCGTGCACGCCACGGGCGTCGATGGCACGGACAGCCGGCCTCAGAGTGGCGGTGCTAAAGCCGTCCTTGTCGCTGCTCAGCACCGACTCCTCGGTCTCGCACGCGTCGGCGAAGTCGGCGCGGACGCACCGGACCTCGTCGAGCGAAGGTTTGTCGGACGTGGCCGTGACAAGCGCGCCGGCCGCCTTGTAACCGTCTGGCGCCGTCGGGAGCCAGAAATGGCCGGCGCCGTCCGGGCTGGACCAGACGAGTTTGTAGTCTACGGGCGCGGCAAGGAGAGCTCCCGTGCCGGACGTGTCCCGAGCGACGAGCACGTGGCCGAAGAGAGGGCGGTTGTTGGGCTGCGCGTAGTGGCCGAGCACGGAGAAGCCGCCCGGGACCGGCGAGGGCTTGAAGAAGGTGGCGCCGTCGCCGTCCTGGCCGCCTTGCGTGGTGGACCACACCTTGTCGAACGTGGTGATTTGGAGCACTTCTAGGCCTCCAAGGTCTATGCTGCCCTTTGCAAATCCTCCATCTGAAAACAGAAATAGCAGTTCCACTGGTGAGCCACACAAGAATGATTCAGAGAAGACAAGCTAAGCTAAGTTTCAGATCGATCGGTGTGATGGTCAATATATTTGCATGCATGCTAGTGTCCAATTTACAGCTGACTGAAATTATTGTTGTTCCTTTTGAAATTTCAATAATCATTTTGAACGAATTTATACATTTTTAACCAAGCTTTTAGATGATTTTCGTTCGATCAAATTTGTTCTGCTATGCATGCAGCAATAAAATCGCAATACTTTTTTTACTAGAATTTCACATCATGCACTCAAGATAACTAAATGGTCAGATTTAGGTAATTTTAATTTGGAGATAAAAATAAATTTCCAGGGTGTAAAAATTGCTGTAATAAAGGATTGCTGAATTATGCTTGAGGAAACTTTGAAAAAACATTTATAACCACTAGAGCAGAAAAGCTTCTTCAGCTTTATTTGCTACTCTGAATAGATCGAGATAAACATAACGTCAAAGCAACATTGACATGACAGAACGTCAAAATCAAGCGGGCTTCAGTGGCTTGAGCTTGAGCCTGAACTTATCCTTGCCCTCATCTGATCAACTTAAGAATCTATGCTAGCTAATGGGTTTAGCAAAGCATGTTCAATTCTTTGACGTGATTGCAGGCAAGCTACCGCTACCCAAAGCTTAAAGATAACATTTGACGTGTGTTTTTTGCTGTCTACCAGCAGGACAAATTTCAATTGCTACTGTAGTACTAGTACTAAACTCAAATTTATAAGGAATTTAAGTACCATTATATTCACGCACCGAATTTCTCAGAAATCAAAACATCAGCGCAAGAAGTATTATAAATTAAGTAGTCAATTAGCTTGAACGTACGTACCTGCTGAGGCCGGCCACGAGGGTAGCACGGCCGGAGGAACGAATTGCCTCTCAATGGGCAGCGCCTCCGTTCCCATGGGCAGGCAAGACAAGCACGACCTTCTCCTTCGCATAACCCCGGCGAGTTCGCCGACCGGAGAAGAAGAAGAAGGCAAGCTCCCAGACGCGTCCCAGGGAGCTCGCTCGGAGCCACGCAGGAAGTTCAGAACCGAAGCAGGAGGCAGCTCGCTGTCTCAAACCGATCCCCTCCGGACAAGTGACAATGTCTATTGGATCCTTCGGCGACACTTGTCTGCTATATACGCAGCGGGGGCCTGCCCGGCCAAGCAGCTCCCGCACCGAGGCCTGGGGTTGGCTTGCCGGCCACCCCTTGCGGCAGCCGGCCGCCGCAAGGAACCGGCGGTTGCTTGCAAGAAACCTCGAGCTCGCTCGCAGCGCTCGCCGCCGTGGCCGCAGTGGCTTGTTTGGCGACAACTCCACTGCTCGCGCCCTTTAATGCATCCTCCTCCGCTTCACACGGCTCGTCCATATACACACACTACCCTTATGTTCTTGACGACATGGGTCTATCTCTATTCTCTAATCCACACGCGCGCGCGCGTGGTGCCCCTGCTCGCTTAGCGTTCCGTGTCGGCTAGGACTTGGGTGGCGGTGGTCGTGTGTTAGTTAGAGAGACAGCGGCCGGCATGGACAGGCCCGTTCGTTGGTTGTGGCAGCGTCGTCGCATGGTTTCGCACATGTTTCCCAAATTTGTTATGGGGGAGGACAGATTGTTTTGGCTGTGATGAGACTGATGAGTGATGACGAGGCCGTCGCTTCGTCGAAGGAAGGGCCAGCCTGTGGATTTGTTTGCTTGCTTGTTTGATGAGATGTTCAGAGTACTGTAAGTTTCACACGAATAACACGAGATGGCTGACCAAATACAGGGAGGAGTTGAAAGATTCCAGTGATGAGCTGATGGTGCAGAGCAGCAAAGATTATTGGCAAGTGTCTTGCAAGTTGCAACTTGAATGGCTCGGTCCTTATCCTCCTGTGGGACTACGCAAGTTTTCAGAGTCGTAGAACGAGAATCGTACGCAGCTTTCAGAGTTCAGATCCATAGGATGAGAGCTGTATCGTTTCGCCGGAATTGGAACGGTGAACTTGCACAGAATATGCAATTGTGCAAGGGGAATATCCATTTTTCTGAGCTGCTGGAAGTCACATCGACTTTGGTGTCTTGGAGCGCTCCAGGTCACGTTTCAGACGCGGTCACGTGGACAAGGGGCGACTAGCAATTTTTTTGTTTTCATGTACATGTATAATCGGTGGACCATTTCTTGTGTAATCATTCAGATAAGCAAATATTGCCCTGTTGCATGGAGACTCTGAAGAAATTAGGTAGTACAGCTGATCTGTCCAATCAACCGATACACGCTATTGCAGAAGCAGCTATGAGATGGACAGAATTTTTAAATTTTTTACATGTGAATGTAGGAATTTCACGGGGTCTGTACTTACTACAGATATTGCAGTATAGACTATCGGTGACGAAGGGAAGTGCATAGACATACGGAATTAAAGAACAGGGGTTTGATGCATTTTAATATTATTAACGCCACTACCATGCAAAATTCAGAATTGGATTTCCACAAGCGCCAAAAGTATCATAACTCATAAGTGAAGTCTCTACGGTAGCAGTTAACATATTAAAGTGAAATTCATGAAAATGCAGTATCATATAGTGTCAAAAACAGGAACATCCAAATTTTCATTTCTTTTTCCTCTTTATTGCCGAAAGAGATACTTCAAGTCAAGTGTCAACATAAATGTTATGTCTATACAAATCATGCAGGAACTTTTTTTTTTGCTGTAATATATACACATACATGTAGGAACTTGCGTTCACTTTCACTATAACTTCAACTAGAATAGAACCATTGTGTCTGTGCTGCTGCCTGCTGGTACTAACCTCTCTGCTCGGAGGAGACATGTTCTTCCTATTGCTGTAACAAAATCAGATATTTCCTTGTGATTTCCTATACTTGAATAATAATTTGCCAAATGATGTTTGCCAACGGCACTAAGATGCAAGTACTGCAAAGCACAAGAACAAAACTTAGTCCCCAGAAAATAGGGAGTAACAACCTTTTTTTGTCGTCAGTTTCAGACAAACATATGACCATGCTGGTAATTCGGAAGTGGGAACACTTACCATGGCCTACAACAGAAGGGCCCATTTATTATCCCAAAATAACATAACCACGCGTTCCCTTCCCAGGAAACATAGAAGAGCAGGTTCACCCATGTGCTAACTATGACGCTCAACAAATGATTGGACAAGTGGGTTTAGAAGTTCAGGTGCTTCATCCTGCAAGGTAAATACAAGCAAATAAAACAAGAGCCACTGGAATTAAACTTGCAAAACAATAGGCAGATTGCGATAGATAATAGCCAACTAAATTCAACTGTTACAAAAAGGACCTGAGGGCAGTGTCCAACATCTGGCAAGACAACAAAATCTTCAACTGTATCAAAAGATGCATAGGCTCTTCCAAGCTCCACAGGCTCCCATGGGTCCTTCTCCCCCCATGCTACCAAAACTGGACACTGCAACAAACAAAAGAAAACCGTATATAATTTCTAAATCAAAACAAACAACTAATCACACAACTAAGAGCATCTAACCTTCATCAATGGAAGCAACTCTTCAGGTAGAGGTCCTCCAGAGTAGCAGATGAACTCAAGGAATACATCCACTGCGCCTGGATCAAGCCCTGGCTGTAGAATAATCTGAACTAGCTCATCTGTCACTGCAGATGTGTCATGATAGCACTGCAGAAAATTTCGTCAAAACCAGAAAAAACATAAAAGGTATAACTACTTTTCATTAAGTAGGCAAAAAATAAATCGCATTCTATACTTTTAAGGACAATAAAACAAAATGATATATGGGCTTCAGTGAGGAAAAAAGAAATTGACAGAGTTCTTCAGTTGAATTTCTCTTCAGCACACGGATCTTAAGCCTTTCTGCAGAGCACATCTATCGTCAAAGAAAACATTGAGCAGCAAATTGTCAAAACGACTTTCAGTTATCTCAGATAGTAGCCGAGGCATCGATTTTATCCTATCAAAACATTGTTTTTTTTGTCTGTTTCTGCTATTACATATGAGAAATGAGTATGTAAACCTCTCACAGCCTCAGAGGATATTAAGATAAGATACCTCTTCAAAACATCTAGTTTACTGTTATTGTCTGTGAGAGCCTTGGCTTGTGCATAAAACCCATACACCTGTAAGTAAGGGTTAAACTAATACATGGAAAAAGTCTGACTCATAACTACATGTTTAGGCTTACAAGCCCGAGCCATTGGACCCAATGTACTAGTGGAGTGTTTCACAACACAATTAGTTTTTTCTTTTCATGCAAGTATTTTTGTCCTCAGCATTAGATTGAATGTAGTAGTCATAATTTCATAGGAAATTTCAGAACTTCTCACCTAAATATTATGTGCCATAAATTTATATTTATCCTTTGAATATATTTTTATGAGATCAGAGGCTACAAAGGAAAAATACCTGGCAAAGTATATTTTTCACAGATTCTGGTGTAGCGACAGCATTAAAAAATAGCTTCCCAACAATAGTGTTCCTAGAAACCAGTAAAGGTATTATAACAACTAACAAGCAACTAGCGAGTACCAAGATACCGTAATGGAGTACAAAATACATGTTACCTTAGGAGACTTTGGAAAGATTTGATGAAAGGCTTTCCAAACCACGGCTGCTTCTTGATATGAAGCATTCTTAGTGAAATATCCAATAAAACAATTCCCTTACATTTCTGAGGTTCCATAACGGCTGCCTGCAGACCAACAACCCCTACAGGATAACAAACACAACCCAAAGGTTTAATATACTCCAATGATATATGAAACAATCAAGATTCAGTTTAATTAATCAGAATCAGGAATTGACTCATTTAAGTAATAACTAAAATAAGAATGCCAAGATGGGGTATCCAGAATTTCATTATTGGAAATATGCCTTTCAACAGGTTCTAGTTTTCTACCAAGTAACCAGTGTCATTCTGCTAAGACTGCTACATCAGTATGGTCCACCAGATATACAATTAAAGATGATTAGAGTACAGGTGCAATAAAAGGGGAAACATGCTAGAAATTCTGACAAAAAAAATCTGAATCTCATCATGGGGAGTCCTTATAATGATCCTAATCTAACAATAGGATGCTATTAGTAACCTTTTGAAATCCAAAAGATAAGGGGATGGAATACATAAAACTAACCATCATTAGGTGTGACATAATTTCCTTGTGTTTAAAAATAATTATAATTCCCTTGTGTTTAAAAATAGTTAAATTTAGGAGTAACAGCACAACTATGCAGAAGCAGTAATTAGACTAGCTGTTGTCAAATCATGTAAGCATCCAACATACCTCCAATTGAATTACATATGAAGAAAGCTTCACTCTTTACCACTTCAGCACAAAACGTATTCAGCTGCTCTCCCCATGTCTCAAAAGTATAAAAGTTCTCTCCAAGCTCACGCGGATTAGGCTTATCAGAATAGCCATAACCAATTAGATCTATTGCATAAACCCTATTTGCCATGGCAAGAACAGGAACATTTTTCCGCCAATGATCACTGAAAAAAAAAGAGAGGAATATTTACATCACTGCTAAGCAAAGCTAGCTATTTACTTTCAGATAGGCACCTTTGTCGTTACTAAAGGCCTAGCAATATTTTAGTCTCATTTGGAAATTGGGAACAAACCTAACTTTCAAGCAAAATAACCAGGATAAAAAAAATGGAGTAATAGGTAAAATTTTCTTCTCTTAAAGCTGGATCATCAGATGAGTAAAGTTCTCAAGCACCAACTAAATGAACAGCAGCCCAACTCTATGTTGTTGCTTACCTTAGCAGTTATCTACTGAAAAATGTACCAAGTGATAGTAAACATTTGCGCTTACGAACTGCGCAATTTGCAATATGACGCGCACCTGTTTGCCCCAAACCCATGAATCAGAACCAATGCCGGGCCCGACGTCCCGGCCTGCTGGTAGCGAATGTTGTAGCCCCTCCATTTCCATGTGCTGCATGCAGAGCGGGGAAGTAGCAGTCGACGGTAACCAACATAGCTCGCAATTTCGGTGACAATAAACCTTAATCGGAACGGAGACGTCACGTCAGGCGCGACGGTGCCTACCCGGTGCTTACTTGGGGCTGAGGCTCCAGCGACGGGCCCGGCGGGGACGCACCGGCCGGAACAGGAAAGCCCGCAAGCGGCGCGACGGGAGCTCTCTCCTCGACCGGGTCCACCTTCGAACTGGAGGCCACGACGCGCAGGCTGCAGCGCGGCGCGACTCCCGTGGAGGGCTTGAGACGCCTCGGGAACCCCAGCGCGTGGGGAGCCGCGGCGGCGACCGCGCGGGGCGCGGAGAGGGTGGCCACGGGGAGGGGACTGGGAGCGGCCGCGCTCGCCATGCCGCCGCGCCGCGCCGCGCGCACGGTGGTCGGGTGGTGTTGGTGTCACTGCCTGTGTGGAGTGCCGAGCTCCTCGTCGGTTGGTGTCGGGCGTTTCGCCACGTGGGCGAAACGAGACGGCAGGAGGAGAGACGAGAGGGCGCAGTAGTTGGCCGGCGACTAGGAAAAAGACCATAATGGGCCTGGCCTTGGGCCTTGGTTGGCGCTCCTCATCAGTCTACAGCATTCTCCTCTCAAAAAAAAAAAATCAGTCTACAGCATTCTCCTCTCAAAAAAACAAAAATCAGTCTACAGTATTCTTTTGCAGTTCTGCTCGCTGTTCTGAAGCTGAAAATGTTCAATTGTATTGTATTGTATGTCGACTCGCCTTAAAATTGCACTAGTCAAATTAGCGATACTCGAGCAAGTTGTTAGAGTTGGACTAGCCATAACAAGTTGTAACAAACTTTCAGCCACATGAAGATAAAGGGAGGAAAAGCAACAGACTACAGGCACCAGCCAGATCATCTCCCCTCGGAGAAACAGAAAACAATCGAAGAGGATGCACCAATGCTGGCCGCAGACGGATCGCGATAATGTAAGATGTATCAACATCTATTAGATAATTAGATTTTTTTTTAGGGAAACACCGGGGGACGATTAGTCCCCACCTGAATTAATTCCATAGATGCCGGGTGATCGGTGATGGAAGTACATCGTTCTATGATTACAAGGACGATTACATTAGCAGCACATGGCTGCAGGGGGTAGAACCAGCACAAGGTGAGGGTAGTGTATTACATGGCAAAGAGAGCACTCCAGTAGTCGACCTCGTTGCGGTATTGGTCAGGCAAACAGCCTCGCCAAAGTTCAGAGGCTTCACGGCAGGAGGAGAGCAGGCGGCCGAGGCATGGCACACGGTGACAGAAGACCACATCATGGCGGTGTAGCCAGAGTTCCCAGCAGCAGAGGAGGATCATCGTGTGAAGGGTCTTGGGGGGGGGGGGGGGGGGGGGGCACCAGCTTGAGCCTGTATCTTTCAGAGTTCAGATGCCGGGGGGATGAGGGACGGCTCCCAGTCGATGTGACGCCAAAAGCTTTGAGCAAAGGGGCAGCCTGAAATCAGGTGGGTTGTAGTTTCCGGGGATAGAGTGCAGAGCTCGCACATGTCAGAGTCAACGACGTTCTTCTTTAGTAGATTGCTCTTGCACTGGATGCGCTCCTGGACAAGTAGCCAAGCAAAAAACTTCACCTTCGGGGGGGGGGCATAATTTTTCCAGGCGAAGTTGTAGTAGACGCATGCATCGGTAGAGGAGGTCGCGAGCTTGTAGATTTTGCTGGTGATCAACCAGTGACCGGCGTCCTCCAGTGCGCTGTGGCGCCCGTCGACGCCGGGATCTGGCTTCCAGGAGTCCAGCATGCGTTGGACCGAAGCAAGCTCGGAGCGAGCCTGGATACTTAGTCGAGTGGTGAGGAAGTGATCCAGTCCCGTGGCTGCGACATCACAGACGTTTGCGCCGTGGCGCAGCACATGGCTGTATAGCACGGGGAAGGTCGAGCACAGAGGGGCGTTCCCGGTCCATTTGTCTTCCCAGAACGCCGTGGTGGAGCCGTTGTGAACCACGACATGGGTGATCTGGCGATAGGCCGGCAGCAGTGAGCGCCATGGACATCACCATCCATGGTGTGCACGTCCCCGCGTTGACGAACCCAAGAGGCCCAGGAAGATCCAGTAGGATAATGGAGCCGATGGAGTAGTTTGAGCAGCAGGCATGCGTTCTGAACGCTGATTTGTTTCACACCGAGGCCACCTTCAAGTTTGGAAGTGCAGACTTTTTCCCAAGCAACAAGGCACTGAGAGCCATGGATGGTGTCGTGACCTGACCAAAGGAAAGCCCTACGCCGTCTGTCCAGGGCGTCAATGGTGCCAGCAGGAAGGAACAAGGCGGACATAAGGTGCGCGGGCATGCCATCCAGCACCGCATTCAGCAAGACAAGCCGTCCAGCATGGTTAAGTAGGGTGGCTTTCCATCCAGCAAGCTGTTTGTCCACCTTGGAGATGAGAGGAGCAAAGGCTGATAAATTGAGTTTCATATTAGAGAGCGACAAACCCAGGTATGTTTGGGGGAAGTCAGCGCGCTGGCATTGGAGGACTTTGATCAGGCGCCGCAGACTGGTTTCCGGAACATGCATCGGGACAACGGTGCTCTTGTGGTAATTGATCTTCAGACCAGTGGCTGCGGAGAAGGAATCCAACGTAGACCGGAGGTTGATGACATCGGCTGTTGTTGCACGGACCAGGATGAGTGTGTCATCGGCGTACTGGAGGACCGGGCATGGCGCGTCGAGCAACGGATGGCGCGCGGTTGATTTGTCCTTAATCAGGCATTGGAGAACATCAGCGACCAAGATGAACAGGTAAGGGGATAGGGCATCACCCTGCCTGAGCCCACGTTTGCAGGTGATCCAAGGTCCAGCGCAACCATTGACAAGCACGGCTGATCTTGAGGTCTCCAGAATTTGCGACAGCCAGGTAATCCACAAGTTGGGGAACCCCCTGGATTGTAGAATCCGGATCAGACTGTCCCAATTGACGGAATCAAATGCTTTAGCGAAATCAAGCTTAAGGACCAGGGTTGGTTTCTTCCGGCGGTGACAACATCGCACAAGTTCTGTGGCATAAATGAAGTTCTCTGAGATAGATCTGCCGCGGATGAACCCAGTCTGATCGGTGTCAACCAGGCACTGAATCTGATCTTGCAGCCTAGTGGTGAGTATTTTGCTGAGGATCTTCACCGGGCAGTTTTGGAGGGAGATCGGGCGGAAGTCTGAGGGGGGGGTGGCGGCCTCTTTCTTTGGCAGGAGCACGATGTGTGCTCTGTTCATGCAGTCAAGTTGGGCGACATCGGCGTGGAAACCGTGGAGGAAGCGCATCACGTCCGGGCACACCGACTGCCAAGCAGCCTTGTAGAATCCTGGACCAAGCCCGTCAGGCCCCGGGGCGCTGTTGGCATTCATGGAGGATACAACGCGCCAAGCTTCAGAGGCGGTGAATGGCGCAATTAGGGGTGGAGCTTGCACTTGCTGTCGTTGAGAGTAAAGGGTGGCAACATCAAAATCCCAGGTGACCGTGTCAGGCTACCCAAGGAGCGCGGTGAAGTGAGCTGTGAGCACAGCGATCTTGGCGGCATGAGTAACATGTGTCTGACCGGCCGAGTCCACAACGAGCTGGATCTTGTTTCTACACAGGCGTTGGGAGGTACAGGTATGGAAAAACTTTGTGTTGGCATCTCCTTCACATCAACCGAAACTTCCCACGCTGCTTCCAGTACGCGGCGCGTTGCTGTACATAGAGGGCTAGTCGGTCTTGACAGAGAGTGCGCAGGAGGCGCTCGCCTGCACACAATGAGTGAACTTCTTCCAGGAGATCAAGCAGCAGGATGAGAAAACGACAGTTATGGTAAATGGAGGGTGGTGTTCGTTTTTGTTTTTTCCAAACCTTCGCTTTCTGCCGGTATGCTTTGACGCAGGCAACCAAGGAACGTGCAGCGTCGTCACGAGGGGGACCCGCCAACCAAGCAGGTAGCGTGGTGTCAAGGAAGAGTGGGTGTTTGAGCTAGGCGTTTTCGAAGCGAAAGATGGTGGATCGGGGAATGTTAGTGTGGAGGTTGAGGAGGAGAGGAACGTGGTCAGAAGTGGATCGGATACGGGAGGTGAGGGTGCTATCCAGGAACAGGCAACTAAAATCAGTGTTGAGGAAGGCATGGTCAAGCCGGGCCAGGGTCGGGGTGGCCCTCTTGTTGCTCCAAGTGTAGAGCCGATCCAAGAGAGGGAGCTCAAGGAGAGCGAGAGAGTTGATGCAGGTGTAGAAGGACTCGGCTAGTGAAGAGTTAAAGAGGGGGTTGTTCTTATCCGAGGTGGAGCGGAGGAGATTGAAATCTCTGACGAGGAGCCAGGGACCAGAGATATGGGCGGGGAGCTCTTGTAGTTCATGGAGGAAGGCATCAGTGAGGGAGTGGTCTGCCGGACCATAGACGTCCGTGAGGGTGAAAGTGTGGTTTGAGGAGGTGGATGCAAGAGTGACAGAAAGGGAGTAGCGGCGAGATACAAAACTCTACTGTGAGAAGGAGGCTGAGTTCCAGGCAGTGAGGATGCCGCTGCGTGAGCCGATGGCCGGAACAGAGAGGTGAGAGTCGAGAGAGGGGGGAGGAAGGGGGGTGTTGGGATGGGGATACATCATGGAGCTTGGTTTCCTGCAGACACGCTATTTGGGGGGAGGAGAAGGAGATAGCGTCCCGAATGTCATCGCATTTAACAGAGGAACCAAGGCCGCGGAGGTTCCAATAGAGAACAAGATAATTGAGGCGTTTGGAATTCATAACAAACACAGGGACAACATGACATAGCGAGGGGAACAGGGGGAGTTACACAAAGAATGAGAAAACGGAAATAGAATAGAAACAACATAAATTGGACGCCTCATGCTAGGGGAACGACGACGGGTAGCCTGCACCGTCGGTGGGCGGCGCACAAGTTCGTGGAGCTTGGGGATCATGGGCACGACGGGGCACCAGCGGTGACAGACACGGCGTGCTGGTCAGTGTAGCTTAACCCGGCAGCCTTGGTGAGGCGGCGGAGGTCGAGCGTGCCCAGCGGGTGCTTGCGCTTGAAGATCTTGCGCTCGGTCACGTGCTTCTTCAGGACGGCGGAGCAGGGTGCGAGGCTCTCGCGGAGGGCTTTGTGCTGCATGGCCTTGCTCGCGACGTCGATGAACATGCCGGAGGTCTGGTTGGCAATACGGGTGCTGTTGCGGGAAGCGGTAGTGGATGGAGCCGAGGAACGGGGACGGCGACCATGCCCAGGAGGAGGGATCACGCAAGCAGTGGGGGAGGGGGTTGGAGCGGCGGGGGATGGTGGTGGCGGCGGCGGTGGTGAGTGATGTGGAGAGCGGAGACTAGGCAGAGATACGGACGCGACTGAGGAGGCAGGGGAGGGTGGTGGGGGGTACTGTCCGGGGAGGGGTGTCAGGGGAGCAGGAGGAGGGGGGCGGAAGGCAGCGGAGCGACGGGGCGGGCGGAGTCGCACAGCGGGACGGAGGGGAGGATGGGCGGGAAAGCGAGGAAGCGAAGGGCGGAGCGGAGGAGGCCGTCCTCTTCATCGAGTCCACGGTGGTGACCTGGCCCGGCCCAGAAGCCGCCGAACCCCTGAGGCCCACCAGCAGGCCGTGGGCCGCGACGAGGCCCGGGGAGCAACGCGCCGGGCGGGCCGCGCAAGCCAGGCCCACCATTGGGGGGGCGGGCGGCGGAAGAAGGGGCGCAGGCGACCCGCATCATTGAGTTGCTCCGCCCTCGGCCAAACACTAAGGGTTTGGACCTGGAAGCTGGTGCCGAGGCGGTCAGGGTTGCCGAGGAAGATGTCGTCAGGGAGATTCTCGGGGCGGTGGCGCTCCAGGACGACCCGAACCGATGAGCAGTCGGCGGGCTCGCAGTCCGGGTCGTTGGGGTCGTCGGCGAGGCAGTCCGGGTCGATTTCGACGACGTTGCCGAGCTTGTGGAAGGCTGCGCGGATGCCAAGGGGGTCCAGTGCTCGTCGGGGAACTCGGTGGCCGTGACCGCAGCAAGCCAGGGGGGCGGATGGTGAAGCGGTTGCCGCCCTCTTCAGAACGCTCAAGGTCCAGGCGGCCGCCGTCGTGGACAATGGGGGACATGTCGACCACAACGTCGCGTTCCGCCCTAGAGCGGAAGCGGATGCCCATCGTACCACGGGAGGAGGGGAACAACTTGAAGTGCACGCCGTTGGCCATGGTGTAGATGGCGGCGCTGATGAAGGGGGCGGGGTTGACAGTGGGACCTTCCGAGTTGATGAAGGCGTAGGCGGTGCGGTGGGCCTTGTCGAGGTCGCCCGGCGGCATCCATAGGACATCGTCGGCGTCGGCCCCCGAGCCAGCAAGTGAGGGGTGGACAGGAAAACTGAGGGAGTCGACGTACTCGTCATCACGGAGGTCATCCGGGTCAGAGGCATCGCCCGGTGCCGCATCAGCGGCGGCCGGGGCGAGAGGGGGGCTGGGTGGACAGGCGAGGCGTGTGGGGGCGGGGAGCGGCTCCCGTGCGCCGTCGAGGCCACGGCGGGTGCGGAGTGAGGGCGGGTGGGAGAGGAGGTGACATGGATGTCTAGCATGGGAGCTGGGGAGGTGGCGCGGGGCGATGGGGGGAAGGTGGCTGGATGGTGGAGGTGGGGGGCACTGGGGGGCACGGGGAAGTGCACTCGAAGTCTGGGGGTGAACGGCTCGAGGAGGCGATGAGGTGCAGGGGATCGAACGCGGAGGTGAACGGAGGGGGGGTGACGAGGTGGCTAGGTGGAGGGACGGCTGTGGGAGGCAGAGGGGTATGGGTGGCGGAGGCGAGGCGATCGCTGTCCGTCGGGGAGACGGAACAGCGGCGACGGGGGAGTGACCGGCGGGGATGGGGATGGTGGGACGTCGTGGCCAAGGAGTGGCACGACGGGGAGGTCACTGGGAAGCACGGCACCGGCGCTCCATGTGGCCAGAGGCACCACAGTGATGGCAGTGGACGTGGTCGCGGCAGGCTTGGATGTGGTGGTCGGAGGCGAAGCACCGCCAGCAGGCGTTGGGGGACGGATAAAAGGAGCCGGGGGACGGGCTGGTTTTGGAGGCGCCGGGGGAGAGGAGGCCGCTTGCAGGTAGGACTTGAAGGCCGGAGTTAAAGACGGAGTAGGAGGGGGTACACTGGCGCCAGCATTGGGCTCGAGGGCGGCGATGGCGGTCATGTTGCCAGCATTGGTCATGTCGCGGGTACTGGCGCCGGGTGTGGAGGCGCACGTCGGGAGAGGGAGGGGAGGGGGGAGGATGGCGCTGTCAGGTCCATTCAAGACTAGAAGATATGCAGATCTTTTGCTCCTGGCGCAGGTGGGCAGGGAGGAGGAGGCGGCCGGGTGCAGGGAGCAGCTGGCTGCAGGGAAGCAGCTGGCAAAGGAGAGGGGGTGGCAGGGGTACCGTTAGGTGCCAGAGTAAAGGCAGGAGGGGGGAGGGTGTAGCCGGTTGGTCGGGAGCAGTTAATGCGCCTTCTTCCACCTTGTCGAATTCGGAAGCGGCAATGGCGGCCTCAGCGAACGAAACATGCAGACGGATGGAGGAGGAGGCAAGCACCAGGCTTCCACGAAGGCAGATGAACCTCGCGACATTGGAATTGGCGACACGAACGCGAAACACCCTAGCACGAGGCGACAGAGCACGGAGAAAAACGGGGGGAGCGGCAAGGTTGAAGTTGACAATGTTGGTGACTTGCACAGACGACAAAGAGGGGGAGGTAGGAGAGGGAGTGAGCTAGAGGGAGCCAGGGTTGGGATGGAGGGGGCGGCAGTGTAGTAGAACTCATGGAGGAGGAGGTCTTGGAAGGCGATACCTGGTGGGGGGGGGGCAGCCGGCGGACGCCGGCAGGACGTTCCTCTGGTAGCCCGCGGCAAAGCTGTGGCGGCGGCGGAGGAAAGGGGCTGTGGTGGGCTGGGGGTGGCGGATTGGGTGGTGGTGGTGGGGGAGGGTTGACGAGTCGCTCAGGGGACAGTGACCGCCGGCGGTGGGGTGCTGGCGGCAGGGTGGCCGCTGGGGGGGGGGGTTCTCCCAGCGGAGATTCTCTCATCTCGTCGACTCATGAAGCAGGATTCTTTTTGTTCTGATTTTGAAATAGGTTTGGCGTACCTATTAGATAATTAGATTACGCCCTACATCAGGTCATAATAAGTCATCTAATTGGACAGACTGGATATACTACCGGATCTCTGCACAGTTGTACAGAAAACACTTTTCTCGTCTAAAATGAATACCCCTACTCCCCTAGAAATAGACCACCTGCATCACATGCGACGTACATGAAAAGAAAACAAATTTGAAAGTCGCCTCCCGCACAGGTCTCCAACGAGAAAATTGTGCTGCGGCCCTGTTATACTCCGAGGCGATGATGAGACTTCCAGGCTTCCAGCAGCTCAAAAAGAAAAGAACTGGGGATTCCCGCCCTTGCATTAGTACGGCATACTCTTTGCTAGTCCATCTCTGACTCTGCTCCTCCTCCGGTGAACTTGCAGCTGTGCGCGTCTTGTTCCATGGCCGGGTCTGAAAACTTCCATAGTCCCATTGGGATTTGGGAGGATAAGGGAGCCCTGCAAACTACTGCAAGTTGCAAGGCGCTTGCGAATAATCTTTCTTTGATCGCGTCAAAAAAAAAATCTTTCTTTGCTCGGCGTCATATCATCACTGGAATCTTCCAACTGCTCTCTCCGTTTCTCTATTTTGGTCTGACATATTCCCATATCGCGTGTTAGTTCATGTGATCTAATTGATAAACGCGGACATGTAGTTTGTTAGACTTAATGATGAGTCATTCTTCGACGAAGCCATGGTCAGATTGTCGATCACCATCAGAACGGGCTGTTGCATAGGCCTGGCCTTCTCTGACCTGACCAAACCACTACACGACGCAGCCCACAGCGCGTCGTCGCCGCCGCCGGTCGCTCGCCTCGCCTAGTCGCACGTTTTCCTCCAATCCAATGATACAATGCGAAAGGAAGCGACGACGACGGCGACGACCATGTCTGTCCGTCCATGCCGGCCGCTGGGTCTAAATCTAATGTCCACGCAAGTCCAAGGCGACACGGAACACTAAACAACAGAGAGGTAGTACGTGTGCATCTGGTGGGGGGCAAAGCGGGGGGGTGCACCGGAGGAAGACGAAGCATTAAAGGCACGAGCAGTGAGCTGAGGTCATCGCCAAACAAGCCATTGGCGAGCACCGCGAGCTCGAGGTTTCTCGCAAGCCAACCCAAGCCTACCTAGGAAGCTGTTGCCGAAGGGTCCCATATTGTCGTCACTTGTCAGGAGCGGGAACGAGTTGAACTCGGCGCCCTGCTTCGATTCAACTTCTGTGGCTCGGAGCTGCCAAGGATACGGCTTCAGAGCTCGCCTTCTTCTTCTTCTTCTTCGGTCGATCGCCCTTGCAAGGGTTATGCGGCGGAGGAACTCGTGCTTGTTTTGCGTGCCCATGGGAACGGCGGCGCTGCCCATTGAGAAGCAATTCGTTCCTCCCGCTGCGCAACCGTCGTGGCCGCCCTCAGGTACACCATGCATGTTCATAAATTCACTGGTTACTTGAATTATTTCGTGTTTTTTCTAAGAAATTTGGTGCATCAATGATACTCTCTCTGTTCTTAAGTATACGATACTTAGGATAAACAAAATATTTTTTTGTAGTAATTAGCTTTTCCTAAAGTCAAATATCTAAGGACAGAGGTAGTACACGTTTTCCTGAAAAATTGAGTTCAGTACTAGTACCTCTTCAAAATTCTACCTCTCAGTCCAATCAGGCCATTAGTAGAAATTCAAATTTATCCTGCTGGGGCTGTTTTGTTTGCACGTAGGTTGTTTCTGTGGCCTCTCGTTTAAAAAGGACGGACACGGTGTAGAAATTTAGACGGTAAAACACACGTCAAATGTTATTTTGAATTTTTATGCGGAGGTAGCTTGCCTGCAATCTGCAAGGCTGCAAACACGTCAAAGAACCTGCTTTACATAATTCATTAGCTATACAGGATCCTCATCTGGTCCTTTTGTTTGCTCCATGTTATCCAGATTCTTAAGTGTCTATGAGCAAAGCTAAAGCCACTGAAACCAGCATGATACAAACCCTTTCTCAACTCTCAGATCAAACTTGCTTTGAGGTTATGCTTGTCTCGATCTATTCAGAGTAGGCGAGTAGCAAAGCTTAAGAAGTTATCTGCTCGTGGTTATGAAAAATTCCCCAGTTTCATCATGAACATAGTGATCAATGAGCCCCCGAGTCGGCCCCGCGTCGGGCGACTCGGGCGGACACCCCAGCCCCCTCGCCGCCACCCCTTCCCCCACCCCACTTCGTCGTGCCGCCGCCGGAGCTGGCCGCCGGAAGCCTGTGCGGCCGGCGAGGACGGTGGCGGCGGGGCAGCCCTTCCCCTCCCCTTCGCTTAGCGGGCGCGGCCGCTACAGGTGTTGAAGGAGGCCGCCGTCGGGCGAGCGATGGCGGTGCCGGCGGCTCCGGCGAGACCAGATCCGGGGTCCCCACGGCCGGATCCGGTGCCCGAGGTGCCGGATTCGACGCGGGGGTGGCCGCCGGCGGAGGCGTGGCTGCGACGGCTCCGGCAAGCCAGCGCGGCCGGCGGGAGCGCGCGCGAGGAGTCCGGCCGGGGATGGGTCTGTGCTGGTGCGGGGGCGGCCACTAGGCAGTGCTGCACAGCTCGGTGAGGGCGCGTGCAGCGGCGCGGGAGCGGCGCCGGCCGGACGAGGGCCCTGCGCTGGTGCAGGGGCGTGGAGGAGGTTCTGCGGCGGCCGCGTTCGGACGGAGTCGGCCGCCGTGGACGCGAAGGCGGCACACGTGCCTAGCGAGGCACCACAGCGAGAGGGTTCCCTGCTTCGCTTGGTCGCGAGATGGGCAAGCTCAGGCGAAAGCCGTTTCGGATCTGCCGGCAAGACGACGGCGACGCCCTCGGGCGCCGTTTACCTTCCTGAAGGCGTTGTTATGGTGTCTTCCCATTCCGGCCAGCTACAAGGGTGCGTCGGCAACGCCGTGGCGGCGTGGCTGATGGCAGTTTGCTTCGATAATTGCCGGCGATGTCATGGTGGCTTGGCTGGTAGTAATCAAGCAGGGGCGGCGGTGGCGCCATGGTGGCGTGGCTGGTGGCTCCTGGCTGCTTCTCGTGCTGTTGGTTGTTTGAGCTTGGCTGGAGGTGTTGGCCGCGATAGGAGAGCTCGTGTTGATGGCCCAATCCGACCGAGCGGAGTTTGTCTGTTGTAGGTTGTGGTAACTCGGGTCGATGTCCCAATCCGACCTCGTTGTAGCTCATGTCGATGTCCCAATCCGACGAGCCAAAGTTGAGTGGGTTCCGGTTGATGTCCCAATCCAACCGGCAGGTGTTGCTAGTTGTAGGTGCTGTAGTTGTAGGTTTTGTACTTCTTTTGTGCGGTTTTTGGGCCCGGTTTTTCTATAAACAGGGTCAATTCTCTTCTTCTTATTAATATACACCGCAAGGTTCAGGATCTTTCGGGAAAAAAAAAGATAATCACACTGACCTGAAATTTAGTTTAGTTTATTTTTTCTGCTCTGTAACATTTTTTTGCTCACCGGTGGAACTGCTATTTCAATTTCAGATGGAGGATTTGCAAAGGGCAGCATAGACCTTGGAGGCCTAGAAGTGCGCCAAATCACCACATTCGCCAAGGTCTGGTCCACGACGCAAGACGGCCAGGACGGCGTCGGCGCCACCTTCTTCAAGCCCTCACCAGTCCCGGGCAGCTTCTCCGTGCTCGGCCACTACGCTCAGCCCAACAACCGCCCTCTCTTTGGCCGCGTCCTCGTCGGCCGTGACACGTCCGGCACCGGTGCTCTCCTTGCCGCGCCCGTGGACTACAAACTCGTCTGGTCCAGCCCGGACGGCGCCGGCCATTTCTGGCTCCCGACGGCGCCAAACGGTTACAAGGCGGTCGGCGTGGTGGTGACGACCACGTCTGACAAACCCTCGCCCGACGAGGTCCGGTGCGTCCGCGCCGACTTCACCGACGCGTGCGAGACCGAGGAGTCGGTGCTGAGCAGCGACAAGGACGGCTTCAGCGCCGCCACTCTGAGGCCGGCGGTCCGTGGCATCGACGCCCGCGGCGTGCACGTCGGCACCTTCCTCGCCCAGAGCAGCGCGACTCCGGCCGGCGCCTCGACGCTGGCGTGCCTCAAGAACAACAGCGCGCGTCACACGTCCTCCATGCCTGACCTGGCCCAGGTGAACTCCCTCCTCGCGGCCTGCGGGCCGCACGTGTACCTGCACCCGAACGAGCGCTACTTGCCTTCGTCGCCGACGTGGTTCTTCGAGAAGGGCGCGCTGCTGTACGAGAAGGGCAGCCAGACCCCGACGCCGGTGGCCGCCGACGGGTCGAACCTCCCGCAAGGCGGCGGCAACGACGGCGGGTACTGGCTGGACCTGCCGGTGGACAGGAAGCAGAGGGAGGAGGTCAAGAAGGGCGACCTCCCCGGCGCGAAGGTGTACGTGCAGGTGAAGCCGATGCTGGGCGGGACGGCGACCGACCTCGTGGTGTGGATCTTCTACCCGTTCAACGGGCCGGCGCGCGCCAAGGTGGGCCCCCTCACGATCCCGCTGGGCGAGATCGGCGAGCACGTCGGCGACTGGGAGCACATGACGCTGCGGGTGAGCAACTTCTCCGGCGCGCTCCTCCGGATGTACTTGTCGCAGCACAGCGCGGGCACGTGGGTGGAGGCGTCGCAGCTGGAGTACCTCGGCGGGTACGGCGGGAACAGGCCGGTGGCGTACGCGTCGCTGCACGGGCACGCGCTGTACCCGAGGGCGGGGCTGGTGCTGCAGGGCGACCCGAGGCTGGGCGTGGGGATCCGGAACGACTGCGCCAGGGGGAGCAGGCTGGACACCGGCGGCGCCGGGCGGTGCGAGGGGGTGTCGGCGGAGTACCTCGGCGTGGCGGAGCCGGCGTGGCTCGGGTTCGAGCGCGGCTGGGGGCCGAGGGAGGAGTACGACGTCGGGCGCGTGATCAACCGTGTGGCGAGGATCCTGCCGCGGTCGGTGAGGGAGCGGCTGGCCAAGCTGGTGGAGAAGGTGCTCGTCGGCGATGGGCCGACGGGGCCCAAGATGCACGGCAACTGGAGAAACGACGAGAAGGAGGCCCGCTGAGGGGCTGCGTGCGAGCCTATTTGATCGCTGACCAACCAGGGTGTGATTCTTGAGGTACACAGCGATCAGACGGTCAGTGATCGGTCCATCGATCGGGCACTCGTGTAAGGACGTGCCGGGGGTTAGTGAAGGCGCTGTTCATAAGTGGGTATTGTGTTGCCAAAAAAAATGTGGGCGCTGTTCATAAGTGGGTATTGTGTTGCCCAAAAAAAAAGTGGGTATTGTGGAGATACATACATTATCTAAAAAAAAGAAGTGTATTGTTCTTCGTAGATGTTCAGATGCAGTGTATTTCGATGTTCCTTGGTGCTTGGTATTTTCGATATTATCTAAAAAAGAAGTGGAATGGTGCTACTAATAGCAAGGATTTGACGACATTCCTTGCACAAGTGTAGGACTTTTTGACAATTTTGATGCTCTTTTGCTGTAAATCTTCAAGTTGCTGCTTGTAAATTTCTATTTCATGAAGTGAAATTGCCACATGTCATGCTTGTCAGTAAGACTTTCAGGCTTTCTTTTATGGCTTTTATGTGTTTTCTCTACAGCATATGAAAAAGTATCATGATATACGAACTGACATTGTGCACATGGCTGCCTTTTTATTAGAGGAAATTGCAAAAGCACTTCATATGTCACTTGGCTTTTGAGATATCACCCATAAAAATTATTGTTGGAAATGTGCACCCCCTACTGCACTCCTTTGCAAAAACCACCCCGTTATGCATGGCCATAGCTGATTCCACACACAACATGGAGCCATTATAGGCCATGCTTATTGAGTCAAATTTGTTTCCAGAGTACTTGTATTATACTTGCTCATCATATTACTATCAAAAAATTGCATATGGAAAAATCCAGTGATGTTTAAGTTTTCTTTTGGTGATTATTTTGGCAAAATCTCTAAAATTGTCAGGTTTTGTACTTTTAGAATTATCTAACTTTCATAAAGACTATATCGGCGAGTCACTTTGATAAAAATGGGCAGAATCATCTTAGCACATTTATGTTGGGTGTATTTTTTTCATGAAACAGAGTAGGGGCGGGTCTTTGCAAAAAAATATTTTATGAGGGTAGAATAGCAAAACAAAAGTGACTTATGGGGGGTTTTTTAAAAAAAGTAGTGAAAATTTCCAAATATATCTAGGCATTTTAACCTAAGATGTTGACGAGCACGAACCTGTGTCACCACCACCCAATTCACTCCCACTTATATTGTTTCCTCTCTCTAAATTCCGTATCAAAAATTGTTCAGGAGCTAGAAGGAAGCCAAGACTAATATATGCTTGCTCGTTTAAAATCTGCAGTAGTCTAGTAGTATAAACAATTGCTTAGAAAAAAAAATGGGTGGACATAAGAATAGGTATCATTTTTTATTGAAAAGAATGTATCATTTTTTTACACATATATATAGCAGCGAAGATCCTCAGTGGCGCAGATATATCCAAAGATAGGCCTGCATAATGGCCGGACTTGGCTAAGGCATCTTGCCTCAAGCAAAAATCAGACGACGCTGATCAGCTGAGCCGCTCGGGGATGATATGTTCTATATGCAAGATAATAAACTTTCATGTCTCCGTCTACCGACATATTGTGTCATAAAAAGTATACTTGCTCTATTCACAAAAGAATACAATTATGAGATCCCTACCGATCAAACTAGTTCAAATTTGGTCAAATTTATAGTAAATAGTATTAGTGCTTATATCTCAAAATAAATTTATTATAAAAATATATTTTATAACTAATCTAATGATGCTTATTTTGTATTATATGAATGTTATTATTTTTTATATACTTTTAGTGTACATTATAACTAATCTAATGATACTTATTATGTATCATGAATGTAATTACTTTCTTATATAACTTTACTTAACGTACAAACTGTTTGACTTATCGAAAAGCGACAATTGCACTCTTTTATAGACAGATAGAGTAGTTATTAGAACCGGATTTGACGGAAGTTTGATTGGAAAACAAGGGACCAAAGCCGCCATCATTTTCTTCATAGCCAGCATCATTTTCCTCCACATAAACGACCTATATGCAACTGAGCGGCAATTAAAATTGAAAATCAGGTTTAACTATGTGGCTCAAGGGGAATCACTCACAAGTCAAGGGATTGAATTCAGGCTTTTGGTAGGCACCGGAATCTAGCTATGTGTTTGTTGGGAACCGGTTCCTTCAGAGTAACTGGGGGACTCGGTCATGGGGCTGGCCCACGTAGCTGTGGCTGCAAGCACCCTAGCAGTACTATTTGTTGCTGAGTTTGGTACTAAAATCAATCTATTTAAAATGTACTAATAAACAGTTATCCAACTTGTATACCAATCTACTCCAGGACAATAACTTGTGTAACCATTAGCTGAGGGATACGCCGGTTCGATTTTTTGCCGGGTCTCACCAGGACAATAACTATGATGAAAAACCATTTTAGCAAAAAAAAAATGAGTAAGATGGTCTGATTGAAGAGAGGAGCAAATCTGAATATTCTAACCTAGTAGGACTAAAACGTTCATGAAGAGTCCCTGGAGACTTCAGAGTCGTCCATGCATTTCAGTCCAAGTCCGCCGCAGTCTTCAACTAAGTAGGTGATGTTCTTCACGCGCCGCGAGGATCCCTGAATTTTCCTCCCAACAGGCACTTGCAAGAAACTATCCTGACAGATGCTTATCCCTCCCGAGCAAAAACTGAACTATGCTGTCTCCAATTCAGAATTTCAACTCGACGTCGGAGCGATGCTGCTCCAGACTTTCCACCTGGCCGCTCTGCTCCTCCTCCTCGTGGCCGCTGGCCGCTGCGCGGACGCCGCTGCCGGCGGCGATGGCGGCCGGTTTGTCTACAACGGCTTCAAGGGCGCGAACCTCACTCTCGACGGCGTGGCCGCCGTGACGCCGAACGGCCTCCTGATGCTGACCAACGGCAGCATCCAGTTGAAGGGCCACGCGTTCCACCCGTCCCCGCTGCCGTTCCGGAACCCGGGCGCCCCGAACGCCACCGCCGCGCGGTCCTTCTCGACCACCTTCGTGTTCGCCATCTTCGGCCAGTTCGAGCAGTACACCGACCTGAGCAGCCACGGCCTGGCCTTCTTCGTCGCCGCGGACAGGGCGGTGCTGTCCACCGCGCTGCCGGGCCAGTTCCTGGGCCTGCTCAACGCCACCAGCAATGGCGACCGGAGCGCCCACATCTTCGCCGTGGAGCTCGACACGCTCTTCAACGCCGACTTCAACGACATGAACAGCAACCACGTCGGCGTCGACATCGACAGCCTGGAGTCGCGCGTCGCCGCGGACGCCGGGTACTACGACGACGCCACCGGGCAGTTCCGGAACCTGAGCCTGATCAGCCGGAAGGCCATGCAAGTCTGGGTGGACTACGACGGCGCGGCCACGCAGATCAAGGTGGCCATGGCGCCTATAGGCTTGGCCAGGCCCAAGACCCCGCTGCTACAGACCACCGTCGACCTCTCCGACGTGGTGCTGGACACGGCGTACGTCGGCTTCACGTCGGCGACGGGCATCATCTTCTCGCGCCACTTCGTGCTCGGCTGGAGCTTCGCGCTCGACGGGCCGGCCCCGGCGCTGAACATCTCGGCGCTGCCTGCCTTGCCGCCCGCGGGGCCCAAGCCGCGGTCCAAGGTCTTGAAGATCCTGCTGCCCATAGCGTCTGCCACGCTGGTGTTCGCCGTCGGCGTCGCGATCTTCGCCTTGGTGCGGCGGCGGATCAAGTACGCCGAGCTGCGCGAGGACTGGGAGACCGAGTTCGGGCCGCACAGGTTCTCGTACAAGGACCTGTTCCATGCCACCAAAGGGTTCAGCGACAAGCAGCTGCTCGGAGCAGGAGGGTTCGGAAGTGTGTACAAGGGTGTTCTCCGCAAGCCCAACACGGAGGTCGCGGTGAAGAAGGTGTCCCATGAGTCCAAGCAGGGGATGAAGGAGTTCATCGCCGAGGTTGCGAGTATGGGACGGCTGCGGCACCGCAACCTTGTCCAGCTACTCGGCTACTGCCGGCGCAAAGGTGAACTTCTCTTGGTCTACGATTACATGCCAAATGGTAGCCTTGACAAATACCTGTACGATCGAAGCAACGGTGGATTGGATTGGCGTCAGAGGCTTCGTATCATCAGAGGAGTGGCGTCTGGGCTACTGTACCTCCACGAGGATTGGGAGCGAGTTGTCATCCATCGGGATGTTAAGGCAAGCAATGTGCTCCTCGACGCCGAAATGAATGGACGCCTGGGAGATTTCGGCCTTGCAAGGCTGTATGATCATGGATCCGACGCGCATACTACACATGTGGTCGGCACCATGGGGTACCTAGCCCCTGAACTGGGCCACACCGGCAAGGCAACTCCGGCGACCGATGTCTTTGCTTTCGGGGCATTTCTTCTGGAGGTCACATGTGGACGAAGACCGATTGAGCAAGACGAGCACGGCAATCACACCATGCTCGTGGATTGGGTATCTGAGCGTTGGCGCAGGGGGTCGATCATCGACGCGGCGGACACGATGACCCCGGATGGTTTTAATCCTGATGAGGTCTCTCTGGTACTGAAACTTGGGATGCTTTGCTCGCATCAATTGCCCAACGCAAGGCCAACCATGCGACAGGTCATGCAGTACCTCGACGGTGATAAGGTCCTTCCAGACCTGTCACCCGAGCATTTCGGCTTCACTGTAATGGAGACGATGTATAGCAGGGAGTTCAACAAGAATATGACCATGTCATGTGTGTCGTCCACGAGCATGGGTGAGGTTTCTGATATCTCTGGAGGAAGGGGATAGGATCATGCAGTTAGAGACAGGGGCGGAGCCAGGATTTGATCATTGAGGGGGCCAAACAGTGATTGGGGGGGCCAACAGTCTTACCGCAGGCTGCCGCTGGGGTAAGTACCACTTTTAATAATAGTACTATAATGGTGCTACGGGATCATTAGGGGGGCCAGACCCCTGCCCGCCCCCTTGTCTCCGCCCCTGGTTAGGGAGGGTAACCGGTTATCTGTTTCCTCTGTAATAATAAGAAATATATGTAGATTCTTGTGTCATAGTACTGAGTACTGAATTGTTCTGTTCTTTAACACGGTTCAGTCAGACAACTCTATACCATAATTACAACAGAAAAGAAGCTACTACTAAATGTCCAAATTCAAACCCACGGTGTAGTAGCGCGATTCCAATTCCGCACTCGCTCGCTTGTTTCAAAACGAGCGAGCGGTCGGACCCAGGCACCTAGCTTCCTTTTCCAATTTGTCTAGGCGCTCACACGCCCCTCGGTTCCACATATGCGAGCGCTTGCAACATTTGACACGCTACCTGTTTTGTAGTACGTATAGCTAATACACGTGATGGAACTTAAATAAGATGCAACTGATTCTAACTAATCATGGTAAGCTGAACGTGGGTGGTTAGAATCATTTTAGCACATAGTAGGTGGTTAGAATTATTAGCATGGATCTAAACCTGAACGTTCCTTTTTTCCCCCTTCTATTTACCCTTTTCTATATTTAACCATACAAACCTACCTATTTCATTTTGTGCTATAATCAATTTTATGTCTGAGAACTTGTTAAAAAATGCTTATACATACAAGTTATCCCAAGTAAGTTGTGTCTACAAGTTTTCGATTATGTTGAACAGATAAATTATATCAAAGAAGTTGTTGTGATAAATTTGTTCAGAAAAAAATATGTGTAAAGTTGTATCTTGAAAAGGTTGTTATGACAAATTTGTCTTCAAAAGTTAGGTGTCAAAAGTTATTTCCAGGAAACTATATGCATAACTTTTTGCTCTGAAAAATATTATGTACAAAAATTATGTATATAAGTTATAGTTTTCCAAAAGTGGAAAGTTGCGAAAAAAATCTTTCCAGAAAAGGAAAGACACGGGATGGTCGAAATCGATCGCCAATTGCCGTGCGAGCGAGCGCTCGCGGATTAGCCAGCCCCGTGTAGTAGTCTAATCATAAACCCAGCAGATGATGACAAGAATGTCCTCCTGTTTCTTCAAAAAAAAAATCAAGAATGATCAATCATGCATTGTAGGATGATTGGCCGTCAAATGACAAACGCTCACTGAAGCAGTCAAATGCGCATGCTCTAACCGCAAAAAAGAAACGTCATCCGTGCCAAGATCGATCGAGAGGATGGATCCTTCTACGGTTGCTGTGTTAAGTCGAAATTCTTCGCTGTCAAGAGCCAGAAGTCCATCTGCCCAAGAAACGTCAACTGGAGAGTCCCCCCCCCCCCCCCCCCCCCCCCCCCCGAGGAACTGAAGACGTGTTTGTACAAGTTTTCAAAAAATACGAAAGAAAAAAAACACAGTCCGTCTATCAAACACTTCTCACTGGAAGTCTCTGGAACGGTCGGTTTGTTTGACAAAGCAGAGCATTGTTCCGTCAGCAGCGTATAGAAGTCAACTGAACACAACACGACTGATCATCCATAAATCACATCAAAGATGTCTTTTTTTTACCACGCCGCTGCCTTTTTCTACCAGCCGCCGCCTTTTTTTACCACGCGCAACGATTGCGCGCCCAGCAGGGCACGGCGACTACCAGAACAGCTCGATTAGCAGCCATCTTTGAAATTCTTGACGGCGCAATTGTCGCAGCGGAAGTTGCAGTATGATAGGCCGTGTTTAGATGAAACGTAAAAAAAATTCAATGGAATTTTGCTAATTTAAAATATTAAATAAAGTCTATTTACAAAATTTTTTGCATAGATGAGTTGTAAATCACGAGACGAATCTAATGATGCTAACTAATATATGATTAATTAATAATTAGCAGATGATTACTGTAGCATCACTGTTGCAAATCATGGATTAAGTAGACTCATTAGATTCGTCTCGTGATTTACAGCACAGCCATACAAAAAGTTTTGTAAATAGATTTCATTCAGTACTCCATACATGTGTCGAAATATTCAATGTTATGTTTTTTTTGCGTTTACGGGGTTTACAAGTTGTGATCCAAACAGGCCCATAGTTTTTGGTTCCACAAGAGTCAAGTCATCACCCACTCTTACGGTCTTAACCAGATACAAGTCCAACACCCCACTAACCCTGCATCTCATCATGCCAAAAACACTGTAGGTTTGTCAATGCAGGGCATCTCAGTACTGAGTTGTGGTTAAGCAAAGCTTGTTGAGGGTGCCAACCCCAAGTGTCCCATTCAAAAAAAAAAGATGCTTGCCAAGATTGTATCCTTCGCCGTTCTGCTCCTCCTGATTCATGTGGCCTCGTCGTCCGCCGACGGCGGCCAGTTCGCTTACCAAGGCTTCGCCTCGGCGAACCTCACGCTGGACGGGCTCGCCGCCGTGACGCCCGGCGGCCTCCTCGCGCTCACCAACGCCACGCTCCAGGCGAAAGCGCACGCCTTCCACCCGTTCCCCGTCCACTTGCTCAACGCGTCCTCCTCGGCGGCGGCGGCGCGGGCGCGGTCCTTCTCGACGTGCTTCGTCTTCGCCATCGTGTCCGTCTACAACGAGCGCAGCGACCACGGCCTCGCCTTCGTGGTCGCCCCGACCACCAACTTCTCCGCGGCCAAAGCGGGGCAGTACCTGGGCCTCCTCAGCGCGATCAACGGCACGGCGAGCGAGCACGTCCTGGCGGTCGAGCTCGACACCATCACGAACCCCGAGCTCCGCGACATCAACAGCAACCACGTCGGCGTCGACGTCAACAGTATGATCTCAGAGCAGGCCCGGCCGGCCGGCTACTACGACGACGCAGCCGGCGGCGCCTGGAGAGATTTGCAGCTCAACAGCCGGAGGCCGATGCAGGTATGGATCGACTACGACGGCCAGGCCGGGCAGCTCAGCGTGACGCTAGCTCCAGAGCGGGTGCCAAAGCCCAAGAAGCCTCTGCTCTCCGTGCCCGTTGACCTCTCCACGTTCATGGCGGACACCATGTACGTCGGCTTCTCGTCGGCGACCGGAATCGTCGTCACGCACCACTGCGTGCTCGGGTGGAGCTTCAGCTTGGACGGGCCAGCTCCACCTCTCGACCTGTCCAAGCTTCCCGCCGTGCCACGCCTGGGCCCGAAGCCACGGTCCAAGGTCTTGGGTGTCCTGCTGCCGGTCGCCACCGCGCTGCTCGTGGCCGCAGTGCTAGCGGCCGTCTTCTTCGTGCTTTGGAGGCGGCGCCGGTACGCCGAGGTGCGGGAAGATTGGGAGGACGAGTTTGGGCCACACCGGTTCTCGTACAAGGACTTGTTTCATGCCACCAATGGATTCAGGGAAAGAAACTTGCTCGGCATTGGAGGCTTTGGGAGAGTTTACAAAGGGGGGCTCTCAGCGTCCGGTTTGGAGATTGCAGTGAAGAGAGTGTCACATGGTTCAAGGCAAGGAGTGAGGGAGTTTATTGCCGAGGTTGTGAGCATCGGCCGCCTTCGGCACCGGAACCTCGTGCAATTGCTAGGCTACTGCAGGCGCCAAGGTGAACTTCTCCTGGTGTACGACTACATGGAAAATGGTAGTCTTGACAAGTACTTGCATGATCCACAGATGCCCACTCTTTCTTGGCACGAGAGGTACAAGGTAATCAAGGGTGTCGCGGCAAGCCTACTGTACCTACACGAGGATTGGGAGCAGGTTGTCATCCATCGAGACATCAAGGCGAGCAATGTGCTACTCGACCACGAGATGAATGGCCGGCTCGGTGACTTCGGCCTAGCCAGGCTCTACGACCATGGCACCGATCCTCAGACCACTCATGTGGTCGGCACCATGGGGTACCTCGCACCGGAGCTCGTGCGGACAGGGAAGGCGACACCCTTAACCGATGTGTTCTCATTTGGAGTGTTCCTCCTGGAGGTCGCCTGTGGGAGGAGGCCTATCGACCGCGACGACCGCAACAACCGGGTGATGCTGGTGGATCGGGTGATGGAGCATCACAGCAACGGATCGATCCTTGATGCGGTGGATCCGCGGCTCGTGGGGAAGTACGAGACGCAGGAAGCAGCCCTGGTGCTGAAGCTGGGCTTGGTGTGCACACACCCATTGCCCAGTGCGAGACCCAGCATGCGAAGAGTAGTGCAGTACCTCGACTCCGACCAACCGGTTCCTGATCTGTCGCCGGGTTATATCAACTACAGCGTGACGTCGCTGATGCAGAACGAGGGGTTTGATTCGTACGTCATGTCGTCGTCCAATCCATCCATGACTAGCATTGGTGTATCCGCTGTGAGTGTTCTCTCCGAGGGAAGGTGATCTGTCACTTCTGTAGCTCCTAGCGGTTTCATTTTTTGAAAATAGAGAAGAGCTAGTAGACCAGGTTTCAAATTCTGGTTCCTTAAACTAGTCTATCAACACGTGCTCCCGCACAGGCTAGCTAGAGATATCTAACAATTATCTGTCTCACACTCTCTTTAACCAATTAAATATTCTAATCGAGTACGGTAAAGATACATATTTATCATTATGTAATTGTAATAAATGTGATAAGTTTAGTTACTTACAATTTTTCCTCACTAGCATCGCACCTTCACATATGTTTGATATGTATTTAATTGAACACTTTATTTGAGATATGTGAACAACATGAAAATGGGTATTCTTATCTCTTCTCTTATACATGAATATATGGTGACACACATTATTGTTAGTTTTCTATATAAATAATAATATAAATAATATATATTAATAATGATATAAATAGCAATTTAGAATTTTATATTGACGCGCTTTAAAATTTTAGTAGAATAATATAATTTTGATTCAAATTTGGGGTTTATTTTTAGGGAATAATGTGTTTCTGCCCTTACTCCAAACCTCAATGGTGATTTTACCCCTTATTTTTTAACTTTGTGATTTTGCCCTCATCATTTTCCAACGAAGTTGCCGTTTGCCCCTGGTCAACGCGTTTTGCCACTGTTTTGACCGTTTTCTTAGTTGATTTTGCCCCTGTTTTGTGAAGAGTAAGGTTAAAATCACAAAGTTTCAAAAACGAGGGCAAAATCACCATTTTGCTTCAAAACAGGGGTAGAAACGCTTTTGCCCTTTATTTTTAATTTTTTATTATGATATCATTGGATAATATATATAAAAATTTAGGGGTTATTTGATATTATTTTATAACGAGGAGATACTCCCCAACGGCACGTGCCGCCCGGAGCGCCATCTGCGATGCTCTGCTCTCCACTGTGCTCTGCAGGCGCTCCGCCGGCGCCGTCACCGTGGCGAGCAGCTCCTCCACCGCCAGAGCACGGGACCTCACGTGCTCCACCTCCTCTTCAGACCGCCAAGCTTGCCGTTCAAGGCGCTGGGTCTTCGCGACCTCCTGTTCGAGCTTGTCGTTGAGTTCCCGCTCCAGACGCTGGGTCTTTGCAAACCTCCTATTCGAGCTTGCCGTTGAGTTCCCGCTCGAGACGCTGGGACTTCACGACCTCCTATTCGATCTTGTCGTTGAGTTCCCGCTCCAGACGCTGGATCTTTGCGACCTCCTGTTCGAGCTTGTCGTTGAGTTCCCGCTCGAGACGTTGGGACTTCGCGACCTCCTGTTCGAGCTTGTCGTTGAGTTCCCGCCTCAGAAGCTGGGACTTTGCGACCTCCTATTCGAGCTTGTTGTCGAGTTCCCGCCTCAGACGCTGGGTTTTCGCGACCTCCTGTTCGAGCTTGACGTTGAGTTCCTGTTCTAGACGCTGGGTCTTCGCGAGCTTGTCGTCGAGTTCTCGCTTCTTGTCGTCGAGGACTGCATAAGACAAAGAGAGCAAAGTTAGGAGGCAGACCACGGAGAAAAGACAGCGGGAGAAATCGAAACCTACTATCAATCTCGCAGCGGATCGATGCATTGGTCGCCTGACATTTTGACAGCTCCGTGGCAAGATCGGCGGCCTCCGTCTCGGTGGCGAGCCTGAGCCCCCTCTCAACGGAGAGTTGTTGCGTCTGCTCATCAAGATCGTCATGGAGACCGTTGACAGACTCGGCCAGACGATCCCGCTCGCTACGCAGATGGTTGATAGACAAGACACCTGCGTGCATCTGCGTCCGGGTCTGATGCAACTCGCTATTAAGCTCCTCGAGTCCCCGTGCTTCAACTCGGCGGTCCTGGCGGTGGTTCCACAGAATCTGTAGGGCATCCAGCGCCTTGGACAGAGCCGAAAAAGCACGGAGCTCCTCGTCCTCCTCCTCATCTGCCTTAGTCGCGGCCGGAAGGGGTCCCTCGCCATCAGAAATAGCGAGGGCATTTGTGGGGACCGGAGCCGCGCCCGCGCGCCCTCCAGATGAGCGACCCTCACTGGTTTCCCCGGGTTCGGGTGGCAGGAGCTCAGGCTCATCGCCCGGCCGCGTCAAGGCCGAACCTGCCGCGTCGCCCCCAGCCAGGTGCACCGGTGCCTGGCGCGCCGCGCCTGTCTCCACCCCGCCGGCGGTGTCCTCGGCGTCATCGGAGGAGTACGATACTGTGACACTCCGGCTCAGGGCTTAATATGATTAATAGGATATTTATACCAACAAGTTGCAACTTTTTTTTCGGAAGCCGGTCTCCAAAGAACTCCGAGGTTAAGCGTGCTTGGCCCGGAGAAATTTAGGGATGGGTGACCGACCGGAAAGTTCTTCCCGGGTGCGCACGAGTGAGGACAAAATGTGCAGAAAAGACTGGTGTTGGTCTATGAGGATAGTCTATGTCCTAGAAAGCAGCCAGATGTAAACGGGCCCGGCCTCGAGGAGGCGGGACGTTACAGATACCTCCATCACCACCTGGACAATTGTCCCTCCAGCTTCCCCCACGCTACGGGGTGAGCGCGGTCGTGATGATCTCGACTGCACCGCGCCGTCACCAAGCATGTCGCGCTCTGCACCGCCACTGATCGTTTTTAGAGAAAAGGATCGCTCCCGCTTTATTTTAGAGAAACAAAGCACATGTTCTGGATTCAGGTAAAAAAATGAAGTGCAGGGGGTTCACAAGCTCCACAAGAGCTCCACAGACTAGTATCGGCGCAGAGTAAACCAGCTGCTAAGCTCCTGTCTTCAGATACCTCCTCCAGTACTACTTGCACGCCGACATTGTCCCAAGCCGCCTGTCCATGTGATGTGGTGCCACCAATCGACCTTGGGGTGGCGTCATGCATGCCCTGGCACTCCAAGCTCTTCTTCGGCGCCACCTGTAGGAAGGACCCACGTCCCTCGGACCTGTGGAGAAAGACGAATAAGATCGTGATCGAAGTCCGGGAAGAAGGCAGAGGATCTCGATTTACCTCGACGCGACCGCGAGGTCCCCCGGGCTAGAGGCAGGAGGAGTGGAAGGTCTCGCGGTGCTCTGCAGCACGGCGACGCCCGCTCCCTCCTGCACCAGGGCAGCCATGGGATCCAGGGCGTCCCAGAAGTCGTCATCTATCTCCTCCTTGTTGTTCTTCTTCTTCGCCTCGTGCTCGTCCTTCTTCTTTGCAGCTTCGGCGGCGCTGAAATTTGCCTGCAAGTATCGGTAAGACCCGAAACCATGGAAGAACAGAATGGTAGAGGTCTGCCCGTGTCGTACCATGTCAAGGAAGCCCTCGTCGGGTCGCATTGTTGGATGCCCTTCGATTGGGTACAGCACGTCCTGCACCGTTGTCTCCGGCGCAGCGGCCTCTGCACCCGCCGTCCCCATCGGCTGCGTGCTGGCGGGTGGTGCGGATGATGCGGACGGGGAGGTCTGCGGTGTGGAAGAGCCCGCCACTGTTGTCGCTGGCACAGCGGCGTTTGCAGTCGCCGCCCCTATCGGCTGCGTGCTGGCGGGCACCGCACCTGGCTGAGTGGTTGCTGGCGGGGCAGGAGAGGTTGCAGCGTCCGAGGTCACGACCACCTGCTGTGTTGGAATCGTAGGAAGAACAAGAAGTTAACGGTGTGAGGAGAGGTGGGTGTTCGCCACAATTCGTGAATTTTTTTTTGGGTTTTGGTATTAGCCATTACAACACATTACATACATTTCGTACAACATTTTGTCGAGCTGCTGCCACCACCATGGAGAAGCTTCTTGGGAGAGCTTGGAGGAGTCTTATCGCCGTCACCCGCCATCTTCGTCTCCGTCGATCCCCTGCGCGGGATCACACGCTTCTTCAACGGCGACGCTCGAGGTGGGCTGATCGAGCCGCCGTAGTACATACACTGGCTCTGATACCACTTATTTACCACTTATTGGAACTAGTCCTAGGATCACTCGTACTCACGCACACGAACACGAGGTAGGAGATGAACAGTACAAGCTATGATGAAAAGTACACACAAAGAAAATGGCGACAAACGCCCCGATTGCGCACACGGCCTGTATATTGGCTGCTTTACTGAACAAAGGACTCAAACGAGATTACACGCAGGGATACATGGCCTTTAGTAGCCTCTCCGCGACGCAGCGCCCACGCCATGCACTACGCCCATCATGCGCACGTACGCTTTCTCCTGTGACCCGGCCATCTCCACGTTGAGCAATGGACTCCCGTGAGAACCGATCTCCAGCTGATCGAGCCTTGCATGCGCTCCTCCGCTGCCGCCGCCACCGGCCTCTGACTCGCTCGCCCCTACAACAAACTTGCCAGCACGCGCCGCACGCGAAGCTGGAATGGCCATGGACGCGAACGCGAACCGCACATGCGCCGTCCATTCGACCCGCTATGAGACCTACGCAAACATGAGCATGTACTCGTGCACAAACAAGACTGACGCACACACGCTTAACATGCTAACTGACCCAGCATGAAACGCACGCACACACGCGCGATCCACACGGCACCTACGACGCATGCCAAGCACACACTTTAACGTGGTTTATTCCTAACAGTGCAAATATTTTTCTGAAGCTTGTCCGGAATTTTTTTATCAATGTTTATGCCCGTAGAAAAAAATGAATTAAAAATTATGATCGTAATTTTTAAGAATCTCCTAACTTACCCAACGCTAGTTGTTTGGAGTCTCATTACTATAATAATTATTGGATTAATTTCTTTATAATGGTGTGATGAACTATATTTAGTTAGACACAGGGGTATTTTTGTGGGTCGATTTTTGTTATAAGGATAGTGTTTGGATTAATTTCTTTATAATGGCGTGGTGGGCTATATTTAGTCAGACACAAAGATATTTTGGGTCGATTTTTATCATAATGTCAGTAGTGGGTAATTTTAATTTCTCTTATTTTTTCCGATTAACGTGGGAATTTCGAGTCATTGAGAGCGAATGTGCAGGCTCCGTTTGTCGGCCAAACAATAAGATAAAGATGGCATAAGTGGGTAATTTATATGAAGATTAGGGAGTTACATTAGATTATTTTTTTATAATGCCAGAGGTGGGTAATTTAGATGCATGTGTAAGGGGTTATTTTATTCTATTTTCATAATGACAAAAGTGGGTAATTTATTAGAAAAAGATATCAAATTCAATGGCTATTACGATTTGAGTTGTCGAATTGATGGTCGGATGTTTCTAATTTTTGTGAAAATTTGTATAATTTTTCTATTTTTTAGACTGTCTACCTAAGATACTAGGTGGCTTCATCAGGAGGCTTCAAAAATTGGAGCTTCCAATTAGTAATAGTAAAATTTATTCAGGTGGGGTATTTAATAACGTCCCATAGCTCACAATATCCTTTTTTTCTAAAAAGGTAAGGGTATACCTTCCAATTTCCGTGTCTGCCCTTTCCTATGTATTTGGATTTTTGACTTCCAAATCCAAATTAAACAACCCTAAATCAAGCTCACTTTGTGCAAATGGATGACAAAGCACTCCGTTCCAGTACTTTACTAGCTAAAATACACTAGCAGGAGCCAACTGCTATCATGTTCAATTCACAGCCCATCAAAACAAAATTCAGCAGGCCTTCTACTGTCCGCTTCCTCTTAAACTAAGCTACTCCCGCCGTCGCAGCCACAGCGCCTCCTCTAGCGACTAGAGCCTAGCCTAGAGCAGAGTGAGTCCGCGACGAACACTTCAAATCAACGCGATCTCTGCTTCGACCAGTACAAATGGAGCCCCAACGCGAATTGTTTATAGGCCGGAAGACTCCGCCGTGCAAGTTAACCGGCGCAGCGTAAACTCCAAAGCCAGCATCAGATATGAAACGCAACCGGAGGCGAAGATTCCATGGACCGAAGCGGAACAAGAAGGCGACGAACGCTAGCGCCAAGAACACCTGATGGAGCCACTTGGAGGCAGTAGCTAGTAGAGTGCTAAACAGCCTAACACCACGCAGTTCGCACGATTATCTCCTTCGATAATACCCACACTTATATATATATAACAACGAGGAGAGCACCAATCAGAATTCAGAAGCTGCAGCGCGGAGCAGCAGCTCGATCGAAAGCCCTAATGGCGACGCTTCTCCTTCGGCTGCTGTTCTTGCTCGGCTGGCCGGCGGCGATGCTCCTGACGCGCGCGGCCGCGGACGCCTCGTTCCCGATCAATGTCTGGCCCAAGCCGGTGTCCATGTCGTGGGCGGAGCCGTACACGGCCGTGCCGGTGTCGCCGTCGTTCCACATCGTCGCGCCGTCCGGGAACCCGTACCTCGCCTCGGCCGCGGAGCGCTACGCCATGCTGCTGGTCACGGAGCGCTACCGGCCCGTCGTCGGGCCGGCGGTCACCATCAACGCCGGGACGGCGCTGGCGAAGCTGACCGTGGCCGTGTCCGACCTCGCCGCCCCGCTGCAGCACGGCGTGGACGAGTCCTACACGCTGGAGGTCCTCCCCGCGGGCGGCGCGGCCACGTTGACCGCGGTCACCGCGTGGGGCGCCATGCGCGGGCTCGAGACGCTCTCGCAGCTGGCGTGGCGGGCCGGCCGCGGCCGTGGCCGGGAACTGCTGCTGGTGGCCGCCGGCGTGCGCGTCGAGGACCGGCCCCTGTACCCGCACCGCGGGCTGATGCTCGACACCGGGAGGACCTACTTCCCCGTGTCCGACATCCTGCGCACCATCGACGCCATGGCGGCCAACAAGATTAACGTGTTCCACTGGCACATCACGGACTCGCAGTCGTTCCCCATCGAGCTGCCCTCCGAGCCGCAGCTCGCCGAGAAGGGCGCCTACGGCGAGGATATGAGGTACACCGTCAAGGACGTCAAGCGCATCGTCGAGTTCGCCATGAGCCGCGGCGTCCGTGTCGTGCCGGAGATAGACTCGCCGGGTAAGGCTACTCTCTCTGTGTCCTCTGCTTCGTGGGCTTTTTTTTGGCCTAGTTGATATTGGTAATGACGGCCCAACTAATTAACCTCTAAATAAATAACATTTTAGGGCACACGGCGTCGTGGGCCGGCGCGTACCCGGAGGCCGTGGCCTGCGCGGGCCAGTTCTGGCTGCCCGGCGGCGACTGGAACAACCGTCTCGCGGCGGAGCCGGGCGCCGGCCAGCTCAACCCGCTGGCGCCCAAGACGTACGAGGTCATCACCAACGTCGTCAACGACCTGACCTCCCTCTTCCCCGACGGCTTCTACCACGCCGGCGCCGACGAGGTCACCCCGGGCTGCTGGCACGCGGACCCCGCGATCCAGGCCGACCTGGACCGCGGCGCCACGCTGAGCCAGCTCCTGGAGCGCTACGTCAGCGCGGTGCACCCGCTGGTGGTGTCCAGGAACCGCACGGCCGTGTACTGGGAGGACGTGCTGCTGGACGCGGCCGTGAACGTGAGCTCGTCGGCGATCCCGCCGGCGACGACCATCCTGCAGACGTGGAACAACGGGCCCAACAACACGAAGCTCATCGTGCAGGCCGGGTACCGCGCCATCGTCTCCTCGGCGTCCTTCTACTACCTCGACTGCGGCCACGGCGACTTCGTCGGCAACAACAGCATCTACGACGACCCCAACAGCGATTTCAACAGCAGCGGCGGGTCCTGGTGCGGGCCCTACAAGACGTGGCAGCGGGTGTACGACTACGACATCGCGTACGGGCTCACCGCCGACGAGGCCCGGCTGGTCATCGGCGGCGAGGTGGCCATGTGGACGGAGCAGGTGGACACGACGGTGCTGGACGGCCGGGTCTGGCCGAGGGCCTCGGCCATGGCGGAGGCGCTCTGGTCCGGCAACCGCGACGCGGCCGGCAGGAAGAGGTACGCCGAGGCGACCGACCGGCTCACCGACTGGCGCAACCGCATGGTGGGGAGAGGGGTCCGGGCCGAGCCCATCCAGCCGCTCTGGTGCCGGACACGCCCCGGGATGTGCAACGCCGTCCAGTAACCACCCGGCAAGAAGCTTTGACAATTGTTGGGCGCGCAACTATTTGGACTTCATCCCTACCTACGTGTCAAATTAATTTTTTTTTATAAAAAACTAAACTGTGTGTGCTGATTATACAGTTTGTTCTGTTCTAGTGTCAGTGTTGGACAGATAACACCATTTTTTGTTGTTGTTTTGTTTATATTTATTTAATTTAAAGTGGAGTGGACGGCATGTTATCTTTGTTATAAGTGGAGTTTTGTGTACCTTGAAAGCCGGCTTTATGTGTGGGCCCATTCGGCTATTAGCACTAGCAGCTCCATTCCCTGTCTGCAGGTCGATGCGATTAAAGAACTCGAGTGCTGATGTAACGTTTGAATTGTTTTTCTGCCTCAAGAACCCATATGCTTGTTTGTTTGCGTCAATCATTTGTTTGGGGAATGTCTCCGGCGATTATCGCCCTTAATTTTGTACAAAACTATGCATTATCACCCATTCACTTGATTGGTTGGCTGGAGAGCTTTTCTTGGTATGAGTGTGACATGATATGCTTTTCACATTTTGAGGAGATGGGTACACCGATACCTGGACAGCAGGGATCCAAGGGCTGGCAAACTAACCAAATTTGTTCACTAGGTAATTAGGTATACGAGGCTCACCGGCGCATAGTCCACCCGGTTATGCTGATTTGACAGGATGACAGGGATTTCTTTTTTGTAGGTAAGCGCAAATACAACCAAGCTTGGTTCAAGTCTGAACCTGAATCCATATTGATTTCAGACCAGCTGGTACAGGCATTTTAGTGATTCCAGTTAAAAACATGAACTGATAACTCTTCTATAAACTTGTAAATCGGACGAACAGTAGAGGTGACAGAATATAAGAAAGGATGAGTTATGGACCTCTATGTTATGTTTGCGACTTATGCATTTTTTTGTGGAATTTGCAGTAAAAAAACTGGAGTGTTATGCTTTCAGTAAAGATATATATTGAGTAGCTGACAGTGTAGCATAGCAGAAAAGTACTTCCATTTTTTAAAAAAAAAAACATGGTAAACTCAAGTACTAAATTGGGATCAATTAATTTTTTTCACCTTGAATGGAACCAACCATTTTTCATTGGTGGAATGGTCAGATGAATTGTAACATCCCGAAAACTCACTAAATTAAATCGTGTGCTAAAACTGTTTCTCGTCGTTGAGCTCGACCCCTCCTTAAAACCCTAACCCCAACTTTCCGGGAACCTCCCTGTTCCGATCTTCCGATCCCCGAAGGACCTGACCCGACACCCGTATCTAGCACCATGTTTCTCCCTCGACCCGCGCGTCGCGCTCACGCGCGCCCAGGCACCGCGCGTGGCCGACCGAGCGCCGGTGGCGCCGCGAATCCCGCTCTCTCTTTCTCTCTCCTTTCCTTCCTTTTCTTTTCCCTCTTTTCAATTTCTTCCTTCCTTTTTCTTTTTCTCCCTTTCTTTCTCTCCTTCCTTCCTCCTCTGCTGCGCGACCCAGCCGCGCTACCTCCCTGCCCCGAGCCGCTTCCCACCCCCGGCCGTGCACCTCGCTCGCGCACACCGCCCGGCTCGGCCCCGACCTCACCACGCTGCAAAGCCGCACGCACGCGCCGCCGGCCCCGAACGCCGCTCGGCCGCCGCCCGCCCGCGCTTGCGCACGAACACGCGCACCGCGGCGCCCGCTCGGCCTCGCTGTCACGCGCACCCGGCGCGCCGAACCGAGACACGCGCACGTGCATCGCGTGCTCGCGCCGCACGCCGTGCCGCTCGCCGCTGCCACGCCCCTGTGCCCGCGCTGCCCGCCGGTCCGCGCCAGCGCCACTCCCCTGAGCCGATCGCCGTCTCGGCGCCCGCGCACCCGCGTGGCCACGCCGCTCGCTGGCCGCCCCGGTCCCGCTCGCCGCTGAGCCATGTGCTCGCCTGGCCACGGCGTGTCGCCCGCCGCTGCCCCGCTCCGAGCGGCACTGCTCGCCGCCTCGACGCCCGCGCTACCGCCGCACGCCGCTCCGCGACGGACAGACGCGGCCGGAGCGCCCTTACTCCGACCCCGAGTGCGTGCCTGGCCACACCGCGCGCCACCCGTCGTTGCGCCGCCCACTGCAGCACCGCCCTGTGCTCGCCGCGGCCTCGCCGCCTGCGCCACCGCCCTGGGCCGCATAGCACCGCCCTGTGCTCGCCGCTGCCGCTCGCGTCACGTCACCCCTGCACCGCCTCGCCGCCCGTGCGCCGCTCCGCGACACGCAAGACTGGCCGGGCGCCATAATGGTCGCCGCGGACCTCGCGAAGCCGGCCACCTACCTCCACCACCCCACCGACCTAATTGGGCTATAAAAGGCCCCCCACCGCGGCACCCTTCCGCCACCACAAGCGACCACCGCCGCCATAGCTCGCCTCTGCTCCCCAGTGCCAGCGCCGCCGCCACACTCTGTTAGCACCGCCGCCTCCGACCCGCGTTGCCCCGCTCCCTTGCAGCGCCCCAAGCCAAGGTGAGTTGGGGAATCGATTCCCCACACACCCGAGCCCCTTTCCCCCTCCCCTCCGCCTCTCCTCGAGGCCCAGGCCAGCCGGAATCGGCGCCGCCGACGCCCTAGGCCGCCTCCCCTGCTCTGCGGGATGGAGGAAGGGGAAGGAAAGGGCATTTAGCCCAAAAGCCCCTCCCCTTTCCTCTATTTCTTAAAGAGCCCCTCCACCATTGTGTTTCTTTCAAATAAAACCCCCTCTTTTATTATTTTTCCAAATAACTCCTCCACCTTATACAAACATTTATAAATAGAACCCTGCCCTTTTATAAAATAACCCAGATATGTCCAAAAATTACAACTAGGCCCCTGACCCCTTATCCGACCTCGAGCCTTTACCTAACCTATCATTAAATGTACCAAACGACCTCTGATCAACCCGAAACCTTACCACGCCTCACTTAACCTAGTCTCGGCCATGCCATTAGGAAACCACTCAAAGATGTCACTTCTATCTCCATATTTTATGTGTTTCCGATTCAAGCTCAATGATAAACCTTTATTTTTTTCCGTGTCTTGATTGGGTGCTTGTTGTTTGCGTCGTAGACCACGGTGTGAGCGAAGGAGATCCCGCTAACGAGCAGTACTGTGAGCAAGGGAACGAGGACCAGTTCCGCGACCCCAAGCCCGAAGGACAGGACCTCCCCGAAGGCTTCGAAGATGGCAAGTTCAATCCCATCCTTTGATGCATGTTTCTGTCCTAATTTTATAAACACAACCCAATGGCCTGCTTTATAAAATTGCATATGTTTTGCTTGCATGAAAACACGGTTGGATAGCCACCCCTTGATTTGTGATGACCATTCCTTGACCACCTAGATTAATGTCTGATTTTGCTTGGACGTTAATCGATATTAGAACGCTTAGGACTTTACTCATAATACGATTTATTTTATAAAGAAAATGTGTGCGTATGTGGGATAGGATAAATGTGGTGTTTTGTAAAGAAAGTTTGGACGGGATGGATGGCATTTCTACGGATTTGCCATTTGGTGTGCTCGTGCCAATGTGGCAGGGCAAAGAAGGGAGATATCCATCTTGTCGTGTATAAGGACTGAGTTGGTGTGTCATCTCACCTAACTCCACTATCGTGCAAACCACTCGACCGTTGAATGGGCAACGGCTTAGCGTAAATCCCACTAGTTAATTTGATAGCCATCAGGAGGGCTGAGAGCAACGGGTGACTAAGGAAAAGGGATAAGCCCCGAGTGACTTATGCTCGGTTATACCTAAGTGAACGGTCGATGACCCCTTGGTGCATCCCGTGATGGCTAGTCAGGTTCAGCTAAGGTGGGTAATGGCTATGTCGGGATCTACACCGACACTTCGGTGCTCGTGTTGTGGTACCCGCTTGTGGGTAAAGTTGCACACCTCTGGAGAGTTAAAAAGCTATTCGAATAGCCGTGCCCATGGTATTGGGCGAGTTACGATGTAGTCACATAACTAGTGTTTCATTGGGATGGGCTGGTGTGAGTTGTTTTGGAATTGTGTCCGGCAGTTGTGCCGTGTGCTACGACGGACGGGGAGTCCGGTAGCAGTTTAAAACTTGAACTCCGTGTTACTCAATATAAAAACTGATTTCTGAAATGTTTTCTGCCAAATAAACCCCTGCATAAAATTTAGCTTTCTGCAAGTTTAAACCGTAACCTTACCCTTGAATTACCTGTGCATATTATTCTGATATAACCACCTCCGTGGGTGTGGTTGGACTTGCTGAGTACGTTTGTACTCACCCCATTCTTATTTTTTACAGAAGAAGATCCAGACTTCGTACCAGACGACGCTGAGTAGGGTTATCGTTCTACACCCAACCTTGCCTGTGGAACCGGCCCTGTCCGAGATGTTTTCGCTGACGCAGTACTCTGAGCCCGAGTTAGACCCCATGTGGGTTGCGGTCTGGTGTTATGTTGTAGCCTGGTTACTTATTATCATTATCTGTATCGAGTGTCCTCCAAGATTGTACGGTTATGAACCATCTGATGTAATAAATGTGGCATCAGCCTCCTGGGACTGGTGTTTTGTATCACATTTAAGTTCTCTCCCATGAGGGGACGCTTCATGAATGGACCCATCCCTCGTAATTAAACTACTATGTTCTTTGTGAGGAGGGGGTGCTCCAACCCACATCTACTAAAATGAATGTCATGACTAGATTCATTTAAGTTGAAAGTTGAAATAATGGTTCCTCGAAACAAAAAGTGTGTTCTAACTCAATACATGTATATGGATAACTTAACCTTGAGATTCGAAATCTAAGACTCGAGTGTTTGAGAGAAGCAGATGGATTGTAAACTATGCTATCTGAAGTTGATTTGAAGCCCCATCAATTCTTTGAGAAGGACATATGTTGAGAGCTTGAAGAACACAATAATGAGGTCAATGATTCATCATGATGAATGAGACCCTTGTGTTTGCACAGTAAAAACATTGTAAATATCCGTGTGCTACATTTCGATCAACTTATGATAATTTTTGGCTGGTATTTTTATGTAATTAGATTGTGCTGCGAACCCTTTTCAATATACGGATCCTTCCAAGCTAATGCCATATGTTGTGGTCTTACTATCGAACATTAAACTAGTGCAAGAGCATAGGTGAAATTGGCCACATAGAAGGCTTTCCTAATTATATGATATTTAATAGAAGTATTGCCCCAAAAAAAAGGCTTTCCTATTTATAGAGTGGGATGATGACAAACATCCACACACATTCATTACAAAAATGGAGTTCATATGGGACAATGGGGAGGCTAAAGCGGACAAGCTAGCTTTGCCTTGAGGGTTCAGGTTGATGTTTTTTTTTTTGAAATAATTAGGGCGATGTTATTCCATTGTTTACAACAAACCTCCCTCCTTCTATGTGTCGTCTTCTCTCTTTCTTGATAGCTCTCCGGCCGATGTCCATTTTCGTTACCCGTGGAACCAAAGCAATGCCAGTTTCTCAATATTCCATGTAGAGGATAACGCTACATCAGTTTTCCGTTACTGTTTTTAACGGCTCAACACTATGTCAGCTTCTCGTTACTTTGCAAACAGATAACACAATGCCAGTTTCCGTTACTTTGTTAACGGTTTACGTTATCTATCTCTCATTACCTTGTTAGCTTTATGTCGTTACTCTGCTAACATTACCAATGTTTTCCAATTACGTTTGCTTTTGGGTCGCGATTTCAGGAGCAGACAACACCTATGTTGAAAAGGATCGCAACGAACACACGGGACCTCAGTCACTCACCGTGTGCACTCACTACTTGCTTCGCATTGACATGATGATGCACATGCATACCATATAATCCCATAGTACTTGTACAAAACATTGATAGCTAACCAAAACACTGCACTTTTTTATACTCCTACACTCCACGGACACTCCACGGGAAGAAAGAAAGTCCACAATGCAGCGCCAGGCACCTCCTAGAACGAGCCCTGTTGGGCCGCAGCTGTTCCCCTGAGCCGTGCACCAATGATGACGCGGGGAAGATTGGCACCCGGTCGCCTGCCTGTACCCATCAATGCCCAATCATGGTCTTCCCTGGGCGTCACCACCTCCTCCTGTCCATCCACGCGACCACCGCACGCCCTCCAGCTGTAAAACCCAGAACCCCCCGTGCTCGCCGAAAAGACGCGGCTCGGCGAGGGGGAAGCATCGGCGAAGCGGATCCCATGGCCCTGGGGGCGCGGGCCGAGCCGAGCGGTCGGTTTCGGCGGACGCAGATACCGGCGCGTCCCTGCGAAAATCCACGGGGGCGACGGAAAGGTGACGGGGACAAGGGAATCCCGCGGAACCGGGGTGCGGGGGTGTCCGAAGGCCGAGCCAGCCGGACGGACCCGCCGCGACCAAACCGAACCAAACCCACCCACACCACACGGTGGCGGGATGTGCAGCGTGCTCGCTCTGGTTCTCATTGCACGGCGGTTGCCCCACCCCAACACAACCACACTAGCCACGCCCAGGGTTTCATTTCCCGACCGGTCGGACTTAACCGCCGGCGTCCGGTTCCGGTTTACCGGACCGGTTCGATCGGTTACCGATAGAAACCGGTCAAATTCAAATTTGAATTCAAAAAACTCAGTTCAACCGGTTCGTACCGGTATACCGACCGATTAGACCGGTAAATCGGTTTACCGGCCGATTTGACCGGTTTGCATTCAAATCCAAATTTAAAATCGCATGTGTAACCGGTATACCGGCCGGTTTGACCGGTTTACTAAGTGGGCCTTAATGGGCTGTCTCATTTTTTTCCTTTTCTTTTTTGTTTTAACTTTAATGCCCGAAAAGTATGTTAAACGAACACATTTTTGAGAAAATTTGACACCATTAGATTTGTCGCAACTTGAAGTATTTTTAGAATTTTTTTGAATTTTTTTCATTTTTTTGAATTCAAATTTAAAATTTGAATTTGGACCGATTTCATACCGGACCAAACCGGAACCGGGCCGGACCGGTTTGACCGGTAACCGGTCAAACCGGACCGGTTACCGACGGTTTGGTGAACCTTGGCCACGCCACGACCACGAGCGCGTGCCTGGCCTGGCCTCTCTGCCCCGGCGGCCGCGACGAGCGAGCCGCATCTCCCAAACCCTACCCATATAATATTAAACCCAACCCGAGCCCCTGTCTAATTCTCTCTCCACCACCCTCCCCTTCCCGCCGCCGCCGCCACCGGCTTGACCTCTTCCCCCCACCCAAACCCTAACCGCCGCCGCGCGCCCCGGATTCGACTCCGATCCGATGGCGTCCGCCGAGGACCAGGCCGCGGCCGCCGCGCTGCTGGGGGGCGACCCGGCGGCGTTCGACGCGCTGCTGTCGACCCTCATGTCGTCCTCCAACACCGACCGCTCCGCCGCCGAGGCCGCCTTCCACCGCCTCCGGGCCTCGCACCCGGAGCCCCTCGCGCTGCGGCTCGCCTCCTCGCTCGCGTCGCCCGCCACCCCAGCCGACCTCCGCGCCATGGCGGGGGTCCTGCTACGCAAGGTCCTCTCCCCGACACCGTCCTCCGACGCCTCCGCCAACAACGCCACGCCCCCGGCGCCCCTCTGGCCGCAGCTCTCCCCCGCCGGCCAGTCCGCGCTCAAGGCGCACCTCCTCGCCGCGCTCCAGTCCGACCCCCCGAAGCCCATCGCGAAGAAGGTCTGCGACGCCATCTCCGAGCTCGCCGCCTCGCTGCTGCCCGAGAACGCGTGGGCCGAGCTGCTCCCGTTCCTCTTCCGCGCGGCATCCGGGCCCGAGGCGCCCAACCTTCAGGAGTCGGCGCTGCTTATCTTCGCGAGGCTGGCGGATTACATCGCCGAATCGCTTCTCGACCATCTGATGACTATCCACAACCTGCTTGCCGCCGCTCTGGCGCATCCCACGTCCCCCGATGTGCGTATTGCGGCCCTGGGTGCCGCAGTCAACCTCGTCCAATGCCTGCCCACCAACGCCGATCGGGATAAGATGCAGGATTTGCTCCCGGCAATGATGAGGGCGCTCACGGATTGCCTGAACTCTGGCCAGGAGGCCTCTGCGCAGGAGGCACTGGAGCTGCTTGTTGAGCTGGCTGGTGCAGAGCCAAGGTTCCTACGACGGCAGATTGCGGATGTGGTAGGGGCAATGCTACAAGTCGCTGAGGCTGCACAGCTGGAGGATGGGACCAGGCACTTGGCGGTTGAATTTGTCATTACTCTTGCTGAGGCAAGGGAGCGTGCACCTGGAATGATGCGGCGACTCCCACAGTTTGTCGGCAGGCTGTTTGCAGTGCTGATGCAGATGCTGCTTGATGTTGAGGATGACCCTTCTTGGCACTCTGCTGAAACTGAAGATGAAGATGCAGGTGAAGGGAACAACTATGGAGTGGCACAGGAGTGCCTTGACCGCCTTGCCATCGCCATTGGTGGAAACGCAATTGTGCCAATTGCATCTGAGCTGCTTCCACAGTACCTGTCTGCTCCTGAGTGGCAAAAGCACCATGCTGCGCTCATAACACTCGCACAGATTGCAGAAGGATGTGCAAAGGTTAGCCTGATAACTTTTATAAGTATGGATAGTGTACAACAATCTTTTGGTAAATTGTAAGGATATTTTATTGTTGCTGTTTTGGATATGTAAACTGGATTTCTTTAACTGACATGTACAATTAGGAAAAGGGAAAATGCGATAATGAACACTATTATTGCCTACTGATTCCTCATGTAGAGGAGATGACAAATACTAAATTGCCAAATCTACTAGAGTTATTGGCTAGCATTAAATTTAAACCATATCAGTTCTCTATTTCATGTAACATTGCTGAAAAAGGCCATCTTCTCAATGGTTGCTGTTTTTATGGCAGGTTATGCTTAAAAATTTGGAACAAGTTGTTTCGATGATATTGAATGGATTCCAACATCCTCACCCACGCGTGAGATGGGCTGCAATCAATGCGATTGGCCAGCTCTCCACGGATTTGGGGCCAGACTTGCAAGTTCATTACCACCAGAAGGTGCTGCCTGCATTGGCGAATGCTATGGATGATTTCCAGAACCCACGAGTTCAGGTTAGTTCTATCTTTTCACCAAAACTTTATCTCACACCCTTCAACTTGTTACTGCTTATTTTGTTGCATCAATCAGCTTGATGCAGATCAAGAAGTTTTTTGTGTCCTACATACTGAACAACATATTGTAAATAAGTGTGCACAAAACAAATTTCTATTTAGCTTCAAGCTATTTTTTCTTCCATAAGTAGTAATTTATACCGAGCAAGTTACCTAGTCCATCATGTCATCACCTTTACAAGAAGTAAATGTTAATAGAAGGTAGCAGATGCTCGAGTAACTTTGATTTTTTATCATTTCATTTTGAGAACTTTTGCACTCAATGCTGTTTAAGTGATTTGCGATTCATTGAGATACTAAGTTTATGCAATTCTTTTGTCTCAATTCTGAGGCAGAAGTCATGCGCACCTATTAATGTCATACATCTTATGAAATATCAATCTGTATCGATTCCTGTATGACTCTTTTTGTTGACAGGCACATGCCGCATCGGCCATCCTGAACTTCAGCGAGAACTGTACGCCAGAAATTTTGACACCTTACCTGGATGGAATTGTCAACAAATTACTTGTTCTTCTTCAGGTATGTATTTACTTGCATTGAATTACATTTCAGTTTGCTTTGGGCATATCGTTATTATGGGTAGTAAACATGCTAACATCTCATGTTCATATTTCTAGAATGGCAAGCAAATGGTGCAAGAGGGAGCATTGACAGCTCTAGCTTCAGTAGCAGATTCATCACAGGTAACTGTTTGTTTGACGATTTGGAGTAAGTGGATGCATTTTGCTGTTATTATGCATAATGGATCTTTGTTTTCATGTATCATGGGTTTGTCCCATTGTTTTAGTGCTTTATAGCTTACTGATGATTACAAGTTTATAGCATTTTGACAACTTTTTATTTATTTGTCTAGCTTGCTGTTGATAACAAGTTTATAATAGCATTATGACAATTTTTTTGTTTTGTTTGCCTTGCAGGAGCACTTCAAGAAATACTATGATGCTGTCATGCCATACCTAAAAGCTATTTTGATGAATGCTACTGACAAGTCTAATAGGATGCTCCGTGCCAAGTCCATGGAGTGTATTAGTTTGGTAGGAATGGCTGTGGGTAAAGACAAGTTCAGAGACGATGCAAGGCAGGTTAGCCTCTTCTTTCACTTGTAATGTTGTGTTCAAGCTTGCAAATAATGTAACTTCGTTGCAAATAATTTGTGATCGATTTTTAATCACTGTTCATGTTCTTGAATCATTTAGTTCAATGCCTTTCCTGCTGATGCATCAAGTTCAGAAAAAAATGTTTGCCTATTTCTGTTTGATAAAATTAGTATTTATGGTTATTATTTCTGCTTCTTCTTGAACTTTAAATTTAGATGTGCATTTTCAGCTATAATATTTTTTTTAGTAAGCATTGTTATTCTAATCATCTGCCCTTCGCTAGGTTATGGAAGTACTTATGGCTTTGCAAGGAACTCCAATGGAAACTGATGATCCAATTACAAGCTACATGTTGCAGGTATGCTTCAAAGTGACTGAAACTAGACTTAACGACACCTTGAATATTTGAATATCTAACACTTACCGCCACATGTGATAGGCTTGGGCCAGGCTATGCAAATGTCTTGGGCAGGATTTCCTTCCTTACATGAGTGTTGTTATGCCACCACTTCTTCAGTCTGCTCAACTGAAGCCCGATGTGACAATTACTTCAGCTGAATCAGATGATGAAATAGAATCAGATGACGATAGGTGTGTTATCCATTCTGTTGCAATATTTATCTACTTGATTAGAGATTTAGATTAGTAATTCTGAAAATCATGATAGACTATTGCCACTTAGAAATATCAATACCTTTCTCGCTCTTGTACAGTTGCAAATAGTGAATCTTTCTAATTTCATGGCCGATGATTGTCTTCTTTCCTATATCTGCCGTATCCACGAGAATGTACAAAAAGGAGAATATTTATAAGAAATTGGTTTAAGCTGCAAAATATCTATTTAGCATGTTAATTTGAAATTTATTTGCAGTATGGAGGTGTGTGAACCATACATGGGTATTTAGATGTGGTGTGCTTATAGTTGGTAAAACATTTACACTTTTGTTTATGGGAGCTTTTTTTATTGATATATTGTGCTAAGGTTTTGCTATTCATCATCCTCCCTGCCGAGCCACGGAGAGTATCCTACTTTTAACGTCATATAATCCTTTTGACACTTCCCAAAATTTGTGTTTATGCAGCATTGAAACTATCACTCTTGGTGACAAGAGGATAGGAATCCGAACTAGTGTGCTGGAAGAGAAAGCAACGGCTTGCAACATGCTGTGCTGTTATGCTGATGAGCTCAAGGAGGGTTTCTTCCCATGGATTGATCAGGTTCGTTATCGCATGAAACATATCCGATGTCTAATTTTTTCAAGTCTCAACTGCTCCTTTCCAACATACATCATTAATACAAATTTACATGTAGGTTGCCCCCACATTGGTCCCTCTGCTGAAGTTTTACTTCCATGAAGAAGTCAGGAGAGCTGCTGTTGCGGGTATTTTGATGTTAATACAATGGGTTTATTGTGCACGCACATTTTCTCCTTTTACAATTTTGAACACCTGTGCAGCAATGCCAGAACTCTTACGTTCGGCCAAATTGGCTGTTGAGAAGGGGCAGGCTCAAGGCCGTGATGAGTCTTATGTTAAACAGTTGTCTGACTACATAATTCCAGCTCTTGTTGAAGCACTTCACAAGGTCTATTTGAAGATCTCAGTAGTTTGATTATTATTTCTTTTACCCATGCTAACATCTGAATTTTTTGCATCTTTTTTTTTTTTGCAGGAGCCAGAAACAGAAATGTGCTCATCCATGCTGGATTCATTAAATGAGTGTATGCAGGTTTGTACATTTGCACCTTGTTCTTGATTATATACTTAAAGTTTCACTTGGATATTCAGGACCTAACTTCTATTTTTCAACCTACCCCTTGTTGTGAAATAAGTATGTCTTAGCGTATTTTCTCTAACTAATGTCTAGTTAGAATGGAACATTATAAAAGTTACACAAGGCGTGTGGTTTTTTCAGTCTGAAATTTGTGCATCTCCATATGTGCAGAACACCGTGGGCCCTTACTTGTTTAGTGGATGCATCAATATAATTTTATTTCTGGAATAAATATAGTGCTCTCTTGGTCAAAAATATATCTTTTAGGGAAGGTTTACATGCCTTCCATTGCTCAATATGTCTGAGATTTTATCCATATTTTAAATTCAGAATGGCTGATGGTAGTCTTATGTAGCAAATTGTGATCCATAAAACCGTCACAATTAGAGCCAGCTAGCATCACATTAAGGAATCAGTGGTTTGCACACTTGCTCAGCCAGGCAAAACTAGATAGTCTTGCTAAAGGTTGCCAATAGGTTCTAAGCAGCTAACTTTAGGTTGTTATATGGAGTTTAGATGAGTAGCCTTTGCAATTTTACCAAAACTAACTTCTCCTTTGATGGTCAACACTCTTGAAGAAATAAATTGACCGCATAAATATGAATAGAGGTATTGAGTTGCATGCACCAACCAATTCAACCCAAAAGCTTAAGCTGATAGGAAGAGATGGGCAATTCATTTATACTTCAACACTCTCCCCCTCATGTGTAGGCTCCGCCAGGCCTCAAACATGGAAATAGGAGTTGGCTGCAATTATTTTATTTAATCGCACTTGCCAGGATTCGACTTGAGACCTCTGGCTTTGATACCATATTGAGTTGCATGCACCAACCAATTCAACCCAAAAGCATAAGCTGATGGGAAGAGGTGGGCTATTCACTTATACTTCAACAATAGGGAACCGCCCCTATGTGATGGAGGTGTGATGGTATACCCAGTTAATACGCACACGCTTTTGCTTTCAATGGTTTTATTTGTCAATGTAATAGGGGTCCATGTGCAAGTGTTTGTGGTGTGCGTGCATAGCGTGATTTGTGCATACATGCACATGGGCGTTATCACCACCTTGCAATCACAAAAAGGTAGCGAAAGGGATTATTTAACTATGTTCTGTGGATGGAACTTTATTTACAATACTTCTTTTGGTATCTCTTAAGCATGTTTTTAAATATTCCTGTCCCTTGTATAGTTTACGACTCTGCCTCATTGATTTTTTCATTGATGTTACTCAATGGGCAGCTTTCTGGTCGTTTGCTTGATGAAACCCAAGTCCGAGCTATTTCGGATGAGATTAAAAATGTCATTATAGCCAGCGCAACCAGGAAAAGGGAACGCACAGAAAGAACAAAAGCAGAAGATTTTGATGCTGATGAAGGAGAGCTACTCAAAGAGGAGAATGAACAAGAGGAGGAAGTATTTGATCAGGTCCGTTTGTTTTGAAATGATGTTAGGGCTTATCTCATTTCTCTTGAAGATGTTCTGAAAAAAACTGTTTTGGATACCTATTATTTTCCATTTAACATCTTTAAACTTTCAGGTGAGCGAGTGCCTTGGAACTTTGATTAAGACCTTCAAAGCTTCTTTCTTGCCGTTCTTTGATGAGCTCTCAGTGTACATTACGCCAATGTTGGTAAGCCAAGTGAACCCTGTCCTGTTTGTTTATTTGTATGAGCTCTGTTCAGCATTTTTTTTCAGTCATTGCATGCTTATTTTTTGTTTAAATACTGGGATCTTAATGTTTTTCCTCATTGGTAACATTGACTTGATTTTCCATGCTTATTCATGCTGTGCAGTGCTTATGTCCCATTGTTTTTTAGGTTTGAGATTTTATTACAACTCATTTGGGTACCCTATCGTTGATGTGCAGGGAAAAGATAAAACACCTGAGGAGAGAAGGATAGCTATCTGTATATTTGATGATGTTGCGGAGCAATGCCGTGAATCAGCTTTGAGGTATTATGATACATACCTTCCTTTCCTTTTGGAGGCAGCAAATGATGAGAATTCAGATGTTCGGCAGGTCAGTTTTTTGTTCAATATTGTTCCCTTGATCAACTCTCCCTTTTTTTCGGTACCATTGGACATTGATATAATTGCTGAACCTCTTCGTTTAGGCTGCTGTCTATGGTGTGGGTGTATGTGCTGAGTTTGGTGGTCATGTTTTTCGCCCCCTAGTTGGAGGTAGGTTCTTGATATATCTAGTATTTACACATTTTTATATTTTTCTCAACATTTTCCTACCAATCCAATAATTTGATGCTGCTGAATCTAGAGGCCCTATCAAAATTGAACAATGTCATCCGACATCCAGAAGCACGACATCCAGACAACATTATGGCATATGATAATGCTGTTTCGGCACTTGGGAAAATATGTCAATTTCATCGGGATGGTATTGATGCGACCCAGGTATATTCTCAATACTTTTATTTGGATAATATGACCAATATTTTCTATTATGTCCTATCCCAATGACAAATGGATGGTTGTTGGTAATGTGATCAATATCTAGAGGTCGTATACATTGCCAACTGAATTTTAACGGCATGATGATCTCAAAAAAAAAACAGCACGCCTAGGAGGTAGTTCATGTGTAATTGTGAGGAGGTGGAGAATAGGAAGGAGGTTGTACCTGCTCTTGAGGCTGAGGCACAGTAATGAGAAAATTTTTCATCCCCTAAGAGTGTTCTGATCATTGCCCTTCTTTCTAACCCTTCTACTGGGTGAGGGGAGCAATGAGCAGGGGACACACTGAAACCCATGTGTGTTTGAGAGATAATGTGATGATGAACCTGTTTTGTTCCTGAAACCAAATAAAATGTGAGAAGGTGGTGTCTAAGTGTACTGCATGGTGTCTAAAGTCTAATTTGCACTGTTAGCTTGTTTAGGGGACAGTACCCTGTGCATGATACTATTCCAAACTGATCCATACATTCTTCTCAGGTTGTTCCAGCCTGGCTTAGTTGCTTGCCTATAAAAGATGACAAGATTGAAGCTAAAGTTGTACATGAGCAACTTTGCTCAATGGTGGAGAGGTATGCTCATGACTGGAAATCTTCCAACAAGGTTAATGGCTCTTGCAATTTATAATAACCAGTTCTGTTTGCAGGTCGGATGCAGAAATTCTTGGCCCTCAAAATCAGTATCTTCCTAAAATTCTTTCAATTTTTACCGAGGTAATGTTTGATCTGTGCCCCCAATTCGAACAAGGTTGTAAATTTGTAGCAATAATTATGTACGACTTCCAGTGATGGATGAACTCTTGAATGGTCATTATGTTCTATGTTGTTTAGGTTTTGGGTAATGGAACTGAGCTTGCTACAGATGAAACAAAAAAAAAGATGGTCAATATTGTGAGGCGATTCCAGCAGACTCTACCTCCAGATTTTCTCGCGTCAGTATTTTCCAACTTGCAACCGCAGCAACAGCTCCTCCTACAGTCCATTCTATCGACATAGATTTTTTGCCGCTGCAAGGTCTGGGCTTTTTTTCTTGATATTTCATCATTGTTACTGTCAGCCAATTCTTTGTGTTGAATATTTTTCTGGGTGGGGTAATCTGTGAATGCATTGCTCGCTTGGAGGAATTTGAAGTTGCCACCGTACATGGTTTTGCTGTAGAGTTTGTATATTGTCATGTACTCAAAATATGTTTTTGAGACTGCTGCAACAGAGGTGTAAGGCAAATGGTGAGATTTGTTGTCGGTTGGGTTGGACATATGCTGCATAAGTTTTGGTAATGATCTGCAACAGGTGTAAGAGAAATGGTGAGATTTGTTGTCGGTTGGGTTGGACATATGCTGCATCAGTTTTGGTAATGAGATGATTGTACTTTTGAGTGAGATTGCGTTCCGCTTTGCTTTGATTCCAGTTAATTCTCTTGTCATTTTTTTATTGCAAACTTTTGAGATATGCCCAGTTTGAAAATGCTGAAGCTGTGTATTTTCGTCCCCGTGGTTGGCAACGGAGAAAACGAAACGTTACCAGCTTTGTGTTAAAGCCATCGAGCTGACCTCTCTGCATGCGAGTTAGCCTTGGTCTACATGCGAACTTCGAAGGTGCTACAGTGCTCCGTGATCGACTGAACGTGCTTGCGCCTTTTTGTGTCGCTACTAGAGTTTGCATAGTACATTCCTTTTTTTTTTAAAGAAAGAAAGAAAGGTAAGATTACTGCCTCGTGACTGCATACTAGTGGCATCGAGAATTCTGCTGCGGAATTGAAGATTCGCGACGGCTGGGGTGCTGGACTTGGTAACTTGTAACAATCTGATATCAATCAGTCCTTTTATGTTCTTTCAAGTACAAGGTGCATGTATTTTGATGCTATCTTTTTTGTTTAATATAAATAGTCCCGGCTCCCCCTCCCTATATAGCCGGATAGTCCTTGTTTGAGTTTTCTTCTCAAGAAATCAATAGAAAGTACACAATCACGTAGCATGTTCGCTCGTCACGATAGAGGAATCAACCGCAAAAAATTCCAAAGGTACCTTTCAGATAATCTTCCCTGCAAAAAGTTTTGACATCAGCAGCGAGCTAGAACTGGTCGCGAGAGGGTTACCTCTCGAAACACGGCTGGAATATGTCCATCTTCTCCAGCTCCATGGCGGCTCCACACACGAAGACAAATCTGAAACCAACCCCCGAGACCGATGCCGAGATGCCATCTTTCTTGACCTTGCTGCTGCCCAAAAAGCGGTCTCTTGTCCTGTTCGCGCGAGTAGCCCCACCGAGCTCGACAAAGAAAATGCCCCTTGACAGCGACGAGCAGGGCATCTGCCCTGCTACGGAACAAGAGGTTACGAGCCATAACCCTCTTGGAGTCATCCTGACTATAAAAAAACTACGGCCCATGTGGGTGCCTATCCTATTGCTCAATCAGCAAGCTTAACATAGTTTATTTGGTGGAGTATTTGACAAATTTTGCCTTTTTGATAGGTGAGGTAGGCATGCCCTTGCAGTCGAAGTTGAAGGGGTCCGTGATGTTGCTTCACGAGACATGACGATGACCTTTTCTCAGGTGATGAAGAAAATGTGCCCGTTGCTGACCAAGGAATTTAGGTTTGTTAATCCTTACAGTACAATGTGAGGTGCAAAGAAAATACCTGCTCCATTAAACTGGCAGTGCCGTCTCTTTAGGCTGGCGAGATCAAGGAAGCCTTTGCCATCATGCTTACTTCAGTTTCAAGTTTCAACCGGCCAGAATTGTTGCCAATCTCGAAGGTGTAACATCACAGGTGTTAATCACTTGTAATTAAACTAACCATAGTCATTAGTTCAAAACTCATGCGATAAATCACCAACTCAAACTTGATTCTGTCAGCCTGGGCCAGACCGGTCTGACCGGTCTGGGCAACCGGTCTGACCGGTTGGGGGCTAACTCAACTGTTTTGTTGGCCCCACATCATTTAAACCTCACTCCCTCTCTCACCAACTTCCTTAGTCTCACCCCGTGCCTAGCTCGCCCTCCCGATTCCAAACTCTAGGCGTGGGAGGACTCCAATCGGCGTGGTGAATCATCTCCTACTCGATTCCCTCCCTGGGGAGCCGGGGATTCAAGTTCTTCGCGGGGAAAGGACTCATCTAAGGTACTTTAGCTAGGGATGGATCGATCTCCCTCTCTAGATGATTTTAGGCGATTTCCTCTGGTCAAACACACCCAATTGCATCCAAGAACTAGTTCCTAGAAAGGTTTCGGTTTTGGTGGGTGATTTTCGCCGCGCCCAGGATTCTAGGTTTTGGTCTGGGTGGGACCGGTCTTACCGGTGGCGTGGTTGAGTATCTAGGACCGGTCTGACCGGTGCTAGCAGAGCTGAGAGGGTTCCATTAGGGTTAGTTGGTGCAAATAGCTAGAATTTAATTTGGCTATTGGTTACTTGTAATTTTTTAAAAAAATCATGTATCCATTCTCATGTCATATGCATATGCACACGTGTAGCAGCCGCGACAGAGGAGGTGATATACGAGGTGGTTGCAGAGCCACAGGGGCCACAGGGGCAAGGCCCGCAGCAGGAGGATCGTGGGGAGTCGGCCCAAGACCCAACTCACCCCAGTACTAAGCAGCAGACGCAAGGCAAGCCCCGGTGCACATCCTACTATTTTAAATTATGACACACATATATATATATATATATATATGTTTCTATTACTTGTGCATTAGATTTAGGAATTGTTTGGAACTCTAGTTGCATGATCCCTAGGTTTTCTTGAGTTATACTAGTATGTATAGGACGATAGAAATACTATGCTAATAATTCTCGATAGAAGACGAGTGATTCTTGTCACTCGCGAGATATAGGATATTTAGAAGTCGAGTAATTTCCGGTTACTCGCGAGATTTAGGGTATAATTATATTCCAGTACATGAGTTATTGAATTTAATATGGAAATTGGAGACTGGACGGGAATGGTAATGATATATAGGTATGGCAGCAGGACAGGGTTCCTGGGTGTCTTAGCTCCGTCCGTGTCGATTATGGACCGGTCGTTGTCGGCAGTGCTGATCGGGGATTGAACTGTACTAACCGCATACCAGGAGTAGGAGGTAGTCGAAACCGGTAAGCCGAGTACTGCTTTGTTTCGAAAGTACAGGAACCCGCACCCAACTCCTGGGGCGAGTCGAGTAGTCGCGGAGAATTGGGGATGCATATATTTACTTTTGGTGGTCTCACGTTGAGCTCGGCTGACCATGTGTCGTTGGGATGGTTCCTGTAGTTCGAGGCGGGGAGGGGAAAGGTTGGTGCGTGAGGTCCGATGGGGCTTTTGCGTGCCGTGTTGGTTAGGTCCACCTTACAAGGTTAAATCGAATCGATTCGCCGTGTCTCGCGGTTACGAGGGCCTTGATCTCTTTGCTGCATCGTAGCAAAATGTTAGAATGTAAGTTATTTATGTATATATATATATAATCTTGAACACATTGAGATGTTTGGATTACACCACCATATTTGCTATAGTTGATTCCTGCAAATATTAGATTAGAGTTAATTCATATATAATCTGAGGTTGAAATAATGAAAGTAAGGAATTACTGTAGTTGATTTTCTACAAAATAACTACCAGCCAAATGTCTTGCATGTCTAGGTATGTGGGCTAAGTTATACCCACTGGTCGGGTAAGTCTTGCTGAGTATTAGTTGCTCAGGGTTTGTTGCCGCCAATTTTTGTTACAGGACACCCGGACGTTGACTTCTGTCCCTGCTGCGTCAAATTCATCCGCAGAGATGCAGAGGGGTGGGAAGTGGTGGATCGAGACCCCTAGGTTAGAGGTTTGTCGGGTTGCACACATGTGGGCAGGGTGTGCACCCGGTCAGTTTTGTTGGGACCGGTCTGACTGGTCTGTGGACCGGTCTGACCGGCATTCGCGCAGAGGTTTCTTGCAGGCCGGTCTGACCGGTTGAAGGAACCGGTCTGACCGGTTATGCTTAGGCAGATGTGTAGAAGTAGTGAAGTGTAGTCTTTTCCCCTTTCATTCAAGCTCTGGTCTCAAGGGTTGTAAAACTTGTAATTTATGTAAGCTAGTGTATGGTTGAACTCGGTTTGTAAAACTAACGTATTTGAAACCGGTTTGTGCAAAAGTTTGTATAAAACTTTTATCGTGTTGTATTTTTAAGTAATTGTCGTGCTTGTACCATCTGCGCCCGCCTTCGCGTGGGACTACCGGTGTTGTTTCGATCGGGACGTGGGTTGAGAAAGAACCGTCAAATTAAAGCATTAAGCTAATGCGGCCGATGTGTTCAAATGACGGCCATTAAGCTTAATTTAGAGTTTTAATTTGGCGGTTCTGTCACAGAAGGAAAACAAAGATGCTCATGGCTTAGATTTGTCCCCTAGTGCAAAAACCATAGGGTTCACAAGTGTTAATTTTAAGTTGGAAAAGGCAAGGCGCTGTTAGCTTAACTTCCATGTCAAAAAGACTTTCGAAAAAAAAAACCCTTCTATGATCTATGTGGAATAATAATTTTATGTGCGGTACTCAACTCCCATGACAATTCACGAAATCCAGGTTGGTATCCAATACACGTTATTATGCCTAATATAAGGGGCGGAGCCAACAGTGTACAACACAATGATTTGTGACTGATTTTGCACAAAATCGTTGGGGGTCAGTTGACACCGACAAACAGGCCTAGCTCTGCTTTGATAACTTTGGCGGACATCTCCGAAGTTATCTTTGGTGGACATCTCCGAAGTGACAATAACACTATCCATTTTAACTTTACTGTCTCGATGAGACAATAGCATTATCCATTTTCAATAAAGCACTCTCTAGTCGAACACCTAGACCCGAGTCGGATTCCGGCAGTCATGTCCATGTCGAAGCAACACTTTCTCTGTGATACTCCTGCTAATGGGGCGGGGCTTGATGGGTTTTTTGGGTGGGTTTTAATACGGGTACTATTGGATGGGTGGAAACGGGTGACACTATGAAATGGGTTGGGGCGGGTTGGGTTGACGACATAGATGGGTTGGGACGGGTTGGGGCGCTATGGTAGTAGATCGGCACGTAAGTCGCATATCATCTTCCATCGTGACTTCGGATTGGGGCGGGTTGGGGCATTGGGCCGACGGGGTGGGTCGGGGCGGGTGGTAGTTAGGGCTCTTGAAATATGGGTAGGGGCGGATTTGGGGTGGGTTCAACCCCATTAGCAGGCGTACTCTGTGATGTGTTGAAGTTGTAATGTAATGTATGCTCGGGGAAGCATTTAACACTATAAAAAACAATTTGGGCCGGCTGTTTTGTATGATATACTTATATGTGCAGAGATTCTTTCAAAATCTCATGGGCGCCAAAATTGAACTAACTAAGGACAGCTACATCATCCAGTGATGGAGAAAGACTTGGTTGATAGCAGCTTTTGCCAAGAAACAAGATAAACAAAGCACAAGTGGGCGTGGTTGCTGAAAAGGCGATGTTTAGCCGTTTCTACTTTGTATCCTAATTGCTGGTCACCATTCTCTCTAATGCTGACATGTGGAGGATTGTGGTGCAATTCGGACCGGTTCTCATGGTAGTAGTTTGACTGGAGGGATAACCGCGAATTAGGGAAGAAGTAGTCCAATCAGTGTGCTAAAAGTTTTCAGTTGAAGGTAATGCATGTTGGTGTGGACATGGTAGTTTATGTTACTAGGTGAAGTAGGCCCTTTGACCCCCTTGCTTCCAAACTTTACTTGATAGTTTGCATTGTATTGTGGGGGGCATGTACTTGCTCAACTCTAGTGTGCTTGCTGCCTGCAGGCATGACATTGAAAAAGGAATTTTCATTGTATTGACTCAAAAGTGAAATGATTATATTCCATATGGTATAGTATGATAGAAAATGCCAAAGGTCAAGTACAGAGATGAGTGGTGATGCACTACAGCACCAAGTTCCTCAATTTGTTGATTCAGCGACATCATAAAATTAGTTAATAAATTAAGAGAGAGAACAAGAACACCAGCATAAGGGCGAAACCGAAAAACAAACTGAAAGGACAAAAAGATCCCAACAAGATGCCTTATCCCCCAAACACTCACTTCCATTTCCATGACATGATCATAGGCAGACCAGCATTTGACCAGCCCCTGACAGTAACCCCACAGGACTCCATTGCCAAGTGACTGTTCCTCTCTATAAATCCTCTCCCCTTGTGCTCAGCTGCTCACCACCAAAACCAACCAGAGCAAGCACTCGGCAGCAGATCGACACCTGTCTTCCTCCTCCTCCCCAACCACTCCAAGTCTCCAACCAAGAAAGCTTCCAATGGAGCTCAACTTCCAGTCGCAGCCATCAGTGTTCCAGCTCGAGGACTACAGCAGCTGCTGCTACTACTACTACCAGCAGGAGGCGGCAGCGCAGGCCAAGCCGTCCAAGCCTCGGGGCCGGAAGAAGGGCAGCAATAACCACAGCAAGTTCGTCGGCGTCCGGCAGCGCCCGTCGGGGCGCTGGGTGGCCGAGATCAAGGACACCACGCAGAAGATCCGCATGTGGCTCGGCACCTTCGAGACCGCCGAGGCCGCCGCCAAGGCCTACGACGAGGCCGCCCGGCTCCTCCGCGGCAACGAAGCCCGCACCAACTTCGCGCCCCGCATCTCCCCGGATTGCCCGCTCGCCGTCCGCATCCGCGGCCTGCTCCAACACAAGAAGATCAAGAAGGCCAAGGCCGCCGCGGCGAGATCCTCCTCGGCCGCCGCTGCGGCCGCCTCGAAGCAGAAGGCGGCGAGCTCCCCTTCTCCCACCACGAGCGATAGCAATAGTAATAGTCATAGCACAAATAGTGCTTGTGGTGGCCCTAGCAGCAGCAGCAGCAGCTCTAGCAGCGCAGTCAGCTGCGAAGACGCCATGGCCATGCTGAATGGCGGCGGCGGCGCACTGGACGGCGGCGAGGTGTACCGGCAGGAGTTCGCCCCCGTGGGCGCCGAGGAGTTCGATTCTTGGGTGTTCGATTCGGCGTTCGGTCAGTTCCCGGCGCTGGACGGCTTCGCCGCCGTCGAGAGCGCCGTCCCCGCTGCACTCGCGGAGGAGGAGCCGGCTGCCGCCGCTGCGCAGGGCGAAATGGCCGAGTTCGAGCGGATCAAGGTGGAGCGGCGCATCTCGGCGTCGCTGTACGCCATGAACGGCCTGCAGGAGTACTTCGACCGGGTGTTCGACGCCTCCGCCTGCGATCCGTTCTGGGATATCTCGCCGCTGTGCCACTAGCTCGCTTAGCTAGCTTAGCCTCACCTCAACTGCGTGCGTCGTCCTCCGGGTGTTGGCCATTGTCAGTGTATGTGCGTGTGCGGTGTAAAGAGGAAGAGGATGATGTGATCCAACTCGTTGTAGCCAGTCGATGCATTTTTGTGCAAAATTGCTTCAAATTTTGCCGTGTGGCAAAGCAAATCATCATTGTGCACGATTGCATTCCAATTTTCATGATACAGTATTTCGGAATTCTACTCTTTTGGTGTACCCTCTGTGAAGGTCAATTCGGTGTAGTTCGATCCTGATCTGGATCTAACTCCGGTGCCCATCAAATTTTCCTCCATTTCGACGAATAGCTGATAAGGACTGTAAACGAGGCATTTAACTGATTGCCTCGTGGCTGTATACGAGGGCTCAATTTCTCGGGAGATTATTAACCGTATATGGTAAAGATTTAAATTAGTATGAACTTGCCATTTCAATTTTTTATCTGGTACATCAAATTTGAGTGTTGAGAAAAGCTAGTCATCACAAGTATACAAGGGGGAATGGGATTCATATTTCGAAGTTCAAATCTGCCGGGGAAAATCCAAGATCTGGCGTTCGTTTACCGGCTGAGCTAACGTTCCTATTGTCGACTGCAGTACACTGTCGAGATTGGTCCAGGAAGGATCGAAACGGGATATGGTGCGTTCCCTGGCGCCCAAGTCAACAATAAACTCGACCCTTTCAGCCTTTCTTGTTCGAGTATTGAAATTTGAGCCGATTTTGGCCCTGTTTAGTTTGCGTTGCGCTACTTGCGCTATAAAAAATATTTTGTATGCATGGAGTACTAAACAAAATTCATTTGTAATTTTTTTTCACGGATGGACGTAACTTTTCGCGACGAATCTAATGACGGTAATTAATCGATGATTGGCTATAGTAATGCTACAGTAACCAACCTCTAATCGCGCGATCAAAAGTCTCATTAGATTTGTCTCGCGAAATAGTGCAGGGTTGTAAAGTTAATTTTATAAATTAGCTTTATTTAATACCCATAATTATTGATCAAAGTCTATGGTACTTCCTAGCCCAAGCAAACCAAACAGGGCCTTTATAAACTCCACTTCACCAAGCAAACATGTCGCCGCGCTGCCAGGTGTCGGCACATCTACCAAGCTTTCGACCTCCCGGGCTCCCCCCAATCACTTGTCATTTCCAGTCATGCCCGTCCAAGTTCCAACGGAGTCCGATCCATCATCAGAGTTTTTGGTTCGGTTGCAACGGAGGAGACGACGGACGGTTCAACTGCTGCAGCCTGCTGAAGCGCTCATGACAGCGGCAGAAACAAACGCGAGGGCGACGACAAGCAGGGGAGAGGCTTTCTTTAGTGGAGCAGTTGAGCAACGAGCCGCGGCGGGGCTCCTGGACAACGCCAGCAAGAATATTCAGGAATCGGGGTGGGGAAAAGCATCAGATACTCATCCATGTGACTCGGTTGTGCTACCGCTACCGGCTGTAATGGCTGCTGCAACTGCAAGTGATCCTTATGCTCTAACCGAAGCAACGCAGGAAGCTGCATTGGCCGTGTCAGTTTTCCATTTTCCCCTAATGCCAGCACTCGCGCATGTTCATGCAGAAAAGTCTCTCCCATCTGACAACCCAACCCAACACATGGATGTTCGTCTTTGTGGCAATTCCTCCATGACATCCTCAGCCCATTTTCCTCCCACGGTCCCACCGCGCTAACCCATCTGCGTGATGTATCCGAACCATTGGAGAAGTTAGCTATAGTGATATCTACTGGTGAAATGGACAGTTCAATAGTCCATTGGAGAAGGAGGCGAAGAGGAGGAACTCGCCGCCGGCGACGAGGAAGAGCAGCATGAGGACGCGGCGCCTCGCGCGGCCTGAGAAGGTGCCGGCGTCGGCGAATCCGGCGGAGCGTGGCGCCGCAGCGGCAGCGCAGCGCGTCGTCGTGTTCTCCGGCCGCGGGCGCGCAACGTTTGTTTGGCTGGCTTGCCAGCCCAGTTTCCCAGCCCAGCAAAATTTTCCTAGGGGCCGCCGCCCGCCGGGTTGGGCTTAATTCTTCACGGAGCGCTTATGCCACTGGGCTAACGGAGTCAAGAATTTGCTGCGGCTGTGATAAGTACTGAGACGCCAAGATCTGCAGAATGCTTATGCCTGAATTTTGCCTGCCACGGCATTTTTCGTTATGAAACTCCAGGTGTCCTTGGGTGAGTTGAACCTTTGCCAGGCCTCACGCTGCCTCATCAACACATCAGAAAGTGCCAGTACCGGTTACACGATGGAAACCGGCACCAGCCTGGGTCCTCAGATCCTTAACGAGCGAGACAGCCCAAGTTAAAGTGTCAGGAGGGCACCAGACCTACCAGAGGAACAAAACCACCACCAACCAGCATCGGTTGGCACCAGGTCGCGCGCGGGGCTCATGTGCAAAGATCAAAGCACTTTCCAAGTTGTCTCACCAAACCTATCCATCTAGCATCGCGACACCACATCTGGACACACCGGGGGAATATGCGCAACCAGCACTTGCCGGATTTGCCAGATGAAATGAGCGTGACAACCTCCACATGCCACCGTACCCCCTGTGCACATGGCTCAAGCAGCTCTGCAGCTGAGACAGCACTAAATCTAGGGCCCACCTCAAATGTCTGATGGTTTTGTGATGGTAACATCAAACCTAGCAGAAATAGCGTGCTTTGCTCCCATTGGCTGATACCTAAACGGACAACACGCGGCAGGGCAGAGCAAACTACTCTGAACCTGCAAGTTTCAGAGCAAACCACCCAATGGTCGAGAGCACAATACACTTTCAACAGAATGCAATATACACTGAATTTGGACGAATAGCATTGCAAAGCAAAGCAAGACGATATGAACAATCATGGCCAACCGGGGGCTACGAACAATTTACCACATAATACAAAATGGAAACACACACGGCAGCAGTACGCAATGGAATGGAACCATGCAGAGTATACTCGACAACCCAAACCATTAACCACCCACGAACTACTTATTAACCAACTACTCAATAGTCTTCTCCCTCGTCGCCTTCGTCGTCCGCACCCTCTGCGCCGACCTCCTCGTAGTCCTTCTCAAGGGCAGCCAAGTCCTCACGGGCCTCCGAGAACTCGCCTTCCTCCATACCCTCGCCGACGTACCAGTGCACGAACGCACGCTTGGCGTACATCAGGTCGAACTTGTGGTCGATGCGAGAGAACACCTCAGCAACGGCTGTGTTGTTGCTGATCATGCACACAGCACGCTGGACCTTTGCCAGGTCACCTCCAGGGACAACAGAGGGTGGCTGGTAGTTGATGCCACACTTGAATCCAGTGGGGCACCTGTATGGCGGCAGCATAGTATAGTTAGCACTGCCAATCAAGTGGATATGATAGGTGCTTGTGATATCATAAAATAAGTGCAACTAAAATTGTGATGGAGACAGCTTACCAGTCCACAAACTGGACAGTTCTCTTGGTCTTGATGGTTGCAACTGCAGCATTGACATCCTTAGGAACAACATCACCACGGTACATCAAGCAGCAAGCCATGTACTTCCCATGCCTTGGGTCACACTTGGCCATCATGCTTGAGGGCTCGAAGACAGCATTGGTGATTTCGGGCACAGAGAGCTGCTCATGGTAGGCCTTCTCGGCAGAGATAACGGGGGCATATGATGAAAGCATGAAATGGATACGTGGATATGGAACAAGGTTGGTCTGGAACTCTGTAACATCCACGTTGATAGCACCATCAAACCTCAGGGAGGTGGTAAGCGAAGATATGATCTGTGAGATCAGCCTGTTCAAGTTGGTGTAGGTTGGCCTTTCAATGTCAAGGGACCTCCGGCATATGTCATAGATAGCCTCATTGTCCAGGAGGACTGCAACATCTGTGTGCTCAAGCAAGGAGTGGGTCGAGAGGACACTGTTGTATGGCTCTACAACAGCTGTTGACACCTGCAATCCAGAGTGGCGTTAGATGAAAAGTTAAACCATGGACCATACGTAAAATCATTGATAAACATCTCTACCCACTGTCCCCACAACAGCTAAGATGCAGACTAGCACGAACAAAGTGAATGGCCCACATCAAATGGACAACAGGAGGGAGAAGCACTGTACTATAATGTTGGCTCATGTGCAGTGCATGATTTAGAGACACTCATAAAGAAGGCCTCTAGCCTGTGACAGTTGGACTATCATGGTCTTAACCATATACAGGAAGATCCTCACTTAACTAGGAAGTCCATGATAGTTGCTTGTTTAGTCCACAAATGATTTAACTAATGCTCAGGTGATCCAATAATCAGTGTTTATCTGTGCAATTTAGAATACAAGAACAGTGCTGCCAAATTATACGCTCCATATCTCTCTTTGGGCTATCAAAGATATTAATTCTATGTAAGTCTAAGCAATTGTCCAAAAGAGATTGAAGGCCTATTTCGTGTATTCTTTTCCATTCCTCAAATACTTAAGCCAACCTCCTCATAGGAAAGGTCATAGTCATACCTGTGGGGAAGGATAAATGGTGAAGCCGAGCTTGGACTTCTTGCCATAATCAACTGAGAGGCGCTCCAACAGCAGTGAACCAAGTCCAGAGCCAGTACCACCACCAACAGCATTGAACACCAAAAATCCCTGCAGCCCAGTGCAATTGTCTGCTAGCTTGCGCACTCGGTCGAGGCACAGATCGACAATCTCCTTCCCAACTGCATTCCACAAACATAATTAGAATCAAACAAATCCACAGTCAAGAAGAATAAGACTCACTCCTATTACATATTCACAAATAGGCAAGGTGAATTACCAGTGTAGTGGCCACGGGCAAAGTTGTTAGCCGCATCCTCCTTCCCGGAGATTAGCTGCTCTGGGTGAAAGAGCTGGCGGTACGAGCCAGTGCGCACCTCATCGATGACAGTGGGCTCAAGGTCGACAAAGATGGCCCTCGGCACATGCTTGCCAGAACCGGTCTCGCTGAAGAAGGTGTTGAAGGCATCATGTGCGACGCCAACCGAGGTATCACTGCATCACAACCAAACAGTTCAGTGTTAAAAAAATTGGATAGCAAGAACTTAGAACTCTATTGAGGTAATCAGTAACCATTGGCATATGCGCTAAAAGATAATTTATAGCCTACGAAACCTGCCTCCTCAGGATTCCCAACAGGATTTTCTATTCTCAGGCAGAGTAGCATCCGCACAATTTTCAATGGCGCTACAAGTTTACGCAAAATGGAGATAAGCATACCACTTTTAACAATGGGTCAGATAAGAACTTTCGAATCCAGGGAGATCCAAGGTCTGTCACACACCAGAGCTCCCAGGTTACATTATTATTTAGGGAAATTTGTCCGTGGCACACTATGAAAACTTAGTTTTGTGCTACACACACCACCAAAACAAATTTAGTTTCCATCACATCATAAAAACGCGATTTGGTCTGCAACACATCAGACAGAATAAGTAAATCATTTTCAGCAAAGAAGAGTTATAAAAAGACCATTTTGCCCTTAGACCTCATATCATCTTTACCATATTCCTCCTGTGCTCTTTCATCTTCTCTTCCCCCCGTCCAGCTCTGCTCTGCATGCCTGATGACCATCGAAAACTCACCAAATGCTCTCGCACAGTCGCACTCCTCTGCCTCTCTCCACGCCACGGTCACTCCTAGGAGTACTCGTGAACATTGTGGCTGCAGTGCTGTGTGCCGTGCGGCCGGGTTCCTAGCCGGCGGCGGTGCGGGAGTGCAGAAGCAGGCAAGCAGCCAGCAAGGGACACGACGCCGAGAGCCCAGGCAGTGAATCGGATAGCTAGCTATACTAGCAGTGAGCAACTCAGCAACAGCACCACATGTCAAAGCTCTCGTACCGTGCCCTCAGTTCAGGCCTTGTTCAGTTCATTTTGTATTTTTGTATTTTTGTATTTTTGCAAGGGAATCTTCAACATTTGAAGCATTAAATGTAGACTAATCACAAAACTAATTACAGATCACGTCTGTAAACTACGAGACGAATCTAATGAGCCTAACTAACCCATCATTAGAGCATGTTTACTGTAGCATTACTGTATCAATTTAGTGTCTAACCATGTCCTAATTAGGCTCATTAGATTCGTCTACCGATTTACAGTCCATTTGTGTAATGCGATTTATTTTTCGACTACATTTAGTACACCATGCAAGCGATTTACAAAATTTTTGCATTTTGTGTTTTGGGATCTAAACAAGGCTTTTGTTATCTCATTTTCAAATTGATTACTAGCTTATGGAGCTTACTAGCTTATTCTTTTTTTGCTCTTTGTGTTTGCAACTTTTCTTTTTCTTGGTCTGCAGAAGCACACACAGCAGCAGAAGTGAAGTTGCAGCATAGCAGTCGATGGAGGAAAAAAAAGGCAGAGAGAGAAGAGAGAGGGGCCGGTAGAAGGGAATAGAGGACGAAAGAAATGAGAGGGAGAGGTGACAAGTGGGTGCAAGGGTAAATTGGTATTTTTGCCCCTCCTTTCAACTGAAAATAGTTAGTTTATTCAATGTAATGTGTTGCGGACCAAACAACTCTTTCACGATGTGTTGAAAACTAAATTAGCTTTTACAGTAAAATGTGTGTGGCACAAAACCACAGTTTCACGGTGTGTCACACACAAATTTCCCTATTATTTATTGAGCATCCCCACAGATTCAATTCTTCAGATCTAGCTTTTTACAGAGTTGGAAACCCAATCTGTGCCCCATAACACACATAACGTGCGCTCCTCTATACAAAAAAAAAAAACTCGCATCCCCTCTGTAGCGCCTGCCTGAAGAGACGCAAAAATCAAAAGGCCTAATGGTCCAAAAATGCTAGGGCAAACTCTTAATTAGGAAATGTCGCATCTCGTACGGTGCTTGGAATCTCAACAACCAACAACTAAATGTACAACGCCCAACGAAGCACACCCAAAAAACCCATCGCGAGGAGCCAAGGACCAAACGAGAAGTACAGCGGAAAGGAAGAGACGACCACGGAACAGTACCACCCAATCTACACACGCACACGCCCCCATCGTTCGCTCCGCCGACGCAAGGATTTCTAGGAGAGAGGAGATGCGACAAGCGCGCCAGAATTCCAAGGCGGCCGAAGCCGAGAACCTAGATCGCGCGGCGGAGGAGGCACGCTGCAAAAAAAAAAAGGGGAACCGAAAGGAACGCGCTGGCGGATCGGGAGGGATCGGCATTCACCTGGGCATGGTGCCATCGGGCTCGATGCCGTGCTCGAGGCAATAGAGCTCCCAGCAGGCGTTGCCGACCTGGATCCCGGCCTGGCCGATGTGGATGCTGATGATCTCTCTCATCTTGCTCGCCCTCCGCCGTTCCTCCTCCCTCTCCTCCTCTCGCCGCGGTTTCTTCCTTTGGCAGGGCGCTTCCACTCTCTCTCTCCTCTTTCCAAAATGTGTGAGATCGGGCGATAAAAAGGGGCGGAGGAGAGAGAAAGAGGGCACTAGGGACTTGGGGAGGGAGCGGTTGCTTTTACAAGAGCCAGCGCGGCTTCGTGGGCGTTGTTCACGTGAGCCGGCCGGCCGGGCCGGCCGCTCCGTGCCCTGTCCCGTCCGTTAACCGCGGCACGTACTAGATGAAACGGCATCGTCAGGGGTAACCGCTAAACGTGCCAATAGAAAAAAAGAGAGTGAATACATGTGTCATGACCAGACGTCCGAGAAAGAAAAAAAAAATGAAGTTCGTGGAGCCACGTTAGCTTCTACATCTTCGCTAGAACAACACTTGGTGTTATCTTCAAACCATAAACTTCATCTTCCCATGAATCTCATCAAAGCTAGTTCGATTTCCGGTAACTCTCAAATAATCTGAAGGATCACTGTTATAAGGCATACAATCGCATATAAAACTCTATTGTAGTTTAAGACATGGTTAGGGAGAAATGGATCTCATGAAATGTGATAATCTATTGTTCCCGAAGAGGCTATAAAGATGGTAATAGACATAAATATAGCATATGAACATAACCATACGAAACTCTTCAACCATTTACAATTATGGCTGTGACCGGTATCACACAACTTGAATATCTCTTTGTATTAATATTGTTATTAATAATGATAACTTCCTGTCAAAAAAATAATAATGATAACACCAATGCTATTTAATGTACTCATTTTTGTGTATTTGTTTGATTCTTATGGGGTATACTTTATATCATTTTCAAAAGACACCTCTCAAAAATACTTACATGTTTAGATTTACGCTCTAGCATGCTGCTTTGTTAGAGTAAAAATTATTGATTTTCTGTAGCATTGACGAAGCATGCATATCAATACTCAAAAAAAGAATATTTACATAAAAGCATCTCCAGCAGTTGCTTATCTCTATATATTTTCTCTCTCACCAATAATATTTTTTATATTTTTGGTAGCAAGTGATGTAGTAAGTTATTTGAAAGATAGGATGGAGGGAAAAACCTCAAATTTGAGCAAGAGGGAGGTGTGTTTAGGTGATTGCCAAAAAAAGTATTGACGATGTTTTGGTAGTCTGCTGGAACACCTCTCGTTACCCAAAGAATAAGTTTTTAATATTTAAAAAGGAATAGGTAATTTGCTGGAGATGCTTTTATAACTTCGATTTTGTATGAATTGCAAGTGATAAGGTAGCTAGTACGGAACAATTAGCTACTCTTTAGAACTGCAACACTCGTATATTTGATTTTTTTTCAATTCTCACAACTTGTAGATAGTATGCTATTCGGATACGACGGTTTGGTGTCTCTAGCAGTTTTGACAGTAGGTAACCAGGGGTTCATGAACCAGTCTCCTACTACTGTGCTCCGGTCAGCGAGCGAGCGCTAGCTCGGCTGGTAGGAGTGCGGCAGCGAAAACCACCAGGTCGGGGGTTCGATCCCTGGCTCGCACAGGAAAAAAACTCTCTCGCTTGTCCCATGTCCAAAGTACTGTGGAGCCCCGCCTAACTCACAAGGCGATGGGGCCCCGTGTACGGGTGGGGCAGAGGTTCAGGGGTTTTCTTAGCCTGCTGTGAGAAGATCATTCTACCTCTCAAACAATGCCGTGGGCGGGTTCACCCCACAGGTCAAGTTTTTTTACTGTGCTCGGGTCTAACCCGACAAAGTGTTGCGACAAATTTTTACCCGGTATCGTGCCGGCCCCGGCCAATGCCGTTTGTTCGTTCCATCAAGAGGAGTTGAGGACCGGGTGTAGGCAAGCAGAGCTGCCCCGGTGGGCGCCGCGTCCATGCGCCAAGGTGTCAGGCCAGCGCCGGCACGTGGGGTGGCAGCCGCCGCGGTGAGCTGGGTCATGTGGGGGCGCCAGCGCGCGGCCGGCTCACCCGCAGGCCCACTAGCCTGCTTGGTCACGACTCGCGACCACGGGGAGATTTGGATTCAAATTTCAAATACCCGGGCTTCCTCCTCACAGTGTGTGCCGCGGCAAAAAGAAGTAGCACTAGCATCACGCGCCGTGCGGCGCACGGCCGAGAGGGTACGTGACGGATTGGGTGCGCGTGCAGTGCCCGTGACGCGGCCGTGTTGTGCACCGCCCGGCTGCCGGCTGCTCATTTATGAGCACGCACGGGCACGGCCTCGCTTCCACGCGCCCCGAGCGTCACTGCTGCCGCCCCTGCCTGCCGAAACGGAGCCCGGCGCGCGGCGGCCCGCGTCGTGGCCGACCGAGCTCGCCTCAGCTCCCCCCGGCGGCGGCGCGGTGCTACGGGAGAGCGACGCGCGCGATCCGGCCTGTCCGGCCGACGGATCCGCCACACGCCCGTTGCTTGTTTTTTTTTTTTTGTTGCGTCCCGTTGGAGCTGGGCCGGCGGCGGCCGGGGATGCGTGCAGATATTTCTGCCTCGCGGTCGCCAAGGGCCCCTGGCGCCGGTGGAGAACTTCACGGGGGGACCCGCGGGCGCGGCGGATCGCGAGCGGCCACCCACCCGCCGCGGCCCTGGATCACTCCAGCTCGGTCACCCCCGCCTCTTCTCTCACCAGCCACCACTGGCCGAGCGAGCCTGACATCCGCGCAGGCGCGAATCGTATCATGGCGGCCGGTAGGCGGTCGCCGGCCCAGCGCGGCACAGACCGAGACAGCCGGGATTTCTCCTATTCCTACCCGTCGAAGACGACCTCGCCGGTGGAACAAAGGCGTCGGTGAGCACGGATCGATGGCCGCCCAGTACGATCGCGCCGGGCGGAATGGAATTCAGAAGTCCGAAGTCTGAACTCCCCCGCCAAACTGTATCTAGCATCGCTCGCAATGACTCTCAAAACCAGTAGAGCGAGAAACACTCCTGGTCCTGGGACCTGGATCTGGATGGTTCGGACCAGCAGTAACCTACTTGCATCACTGCAAAACTCCACTTGTGCAGCTGGCAGGAGCCTTGTGGAATGTGGCGGCTACTTGAGGCTCAAGGCCGTGTTTGGTTCTTACCGCGAAAACTTTTACACAAAAAGACGAACACATGCATGGAGTACTAAACGAAGTCTATTTGCGAAACCTTTTCAGGGACGGATGTAACTTTTCGAGACGAATCTAATGACGGTAATTAATTGATGATTTGCCGCAGTGATGCTACAGTAAACATTCTCTAATCACGCGGTCAAAGACCTCATTAGTCTCGTCTCGCGATTTACATGAGGGTTGTGGAGGTGGTTTTGTAATTAGACTTCGTTTACTACTCTAAATTAATGGTTAAAGGTGGAAAAAAATTCCATCGTTTTCTAACCAAACATGGCCTTAAGCTTGCCGGAGCGGTCAGTGAGTGACCGGGCGCAGTACAGCTGACAGTGAGGCAGCCAGCGGTGGAGACAGCCTGACAGCGCCTTCCCTTCCAAGATTGGTAGCTCGATTATTCGTCCAGGTCGACCGGACGCCTTTTTCGCTCTAATCCCCCGACGGTCCAGCGGATCATCGCGGCATTGTTAACGCCGCCGGAGGTTGCTTACAAAAAGATGTCCGTTTTCATTTGGTGGTTTGAGTGTGTGCGATGACTGGACATGCATGCGGCGGCCGGCAAAGCGCAATCAGTGAGGACGGAGGGAGCTGATCAGTGATCAGGTGCGCGAGAGATTCGTTGCTGCGGATGCGATGCTCTCTGTTGTTTAAGCGGATGGGGGAGATTGGGTCATTGGATGGAGGCCAGTAGGGCAAAGCCGTCGGCCCCGGCAGTGCCACTGTGTGGTTGGGCCTGCTTGCTCCTGTAGCGGCGGGGCTTCGCTTCCAGCGTTTCAGGTGCAGTGCACAACAGCCAACCCAGATGCTCGAGTGAGCCAACCGAGAAGATGGTGAGCAAGGCAAGAATTGGAATGGGCCCGTCTCTTGAGACTCCGAGAGCACGGCAGCCTGTCAGTTCCTTGAACACAAACATATTCACTTTTTGGATCAAAATTTTTCAGTACGCTTCAGTTCTGCAGGGCCATGAGCCAATCAACGAGGCAGAGTATAACAAGGTATATGCTAAGTTATATGGTTCCTATTAGTTCCGTATCTACACTCATGTAGTCATGTTCACTATAGTTAGTGATATTCCTCGTGTCTGTGGCATTCCAAGAAATATGCTGAATAAACGACCTTCTTAGCTTTTTCTGATGACGAACAATTTCAATGCTGTTAGTGATATCCGCTAACTGTTAGTTCTGTGAGCAAAAATGCAGCAAAATTGGTGCCTGCCTTCCATCTCTCTCCTCAGATGAACTCCCACTCCCCTGTGTCAGTAGTATGCTTTCCTTGGATTGTTCTGCAAAATAGTATAACTGTTAGGCAAACTGAGGTGCTAGTTGACGAGAGTAGGGCAGGGGTTAATAGGAAGTTAGAGCTGTGGAGACGCACGTTAGAGTCGAAAGGGTTCAGACTTAGTAGGACCAAGACCGAGTACATGATGTGCGATTTCAGCGCGACTAGGCATGAGGGGGGAGACGTTAGTCTAGATGGGCAAGTGGTGGTCCAGAAGGATGCGTTTCGGTATTTAGGATCGGTGTTACAAAAGGATGGCGACATTGATGAAGATGTTAGGCATAGAATTTCAGCTGGCTGGTTGAAATGGCGGCAAGCTTCTGGCATCCTTTGTGACAAGAGGGTGCCACAAAAGCTAAAAAGCAAATTCTATGGGACAGCAATTCGTCCGGCGATATTATACGGTGCTGAATGTTGGCCTACAAAAAGACGACATGTGCAGCAACTGAGTGTAGCAGAGATGCGGATGTTGCGGTGGTTTTGCGGGCACACAAGGAGGGATAGAGTCCGGAACGAAGTTATTCGGGATAGGGTCGGGGTGGCACCAATTGAGGAGAAACTCAGCATCGGCTGAGATGGTTTGGACATGTCCAACGAAGGCCTCCTGAGGCGCCGGTGCGTAATGGGATCCTTGAGCCAGTCGATAATGTAAAGAGGGGTAGAGGTAGACCTAAACTGACGTGGGATGAGTCGGTTAAGAGAGACCTTAAGGATTGGAACATCTCTAAAGAGATAGCTTTGGATAGGAGCGCTTGGAGACTAGCTATCAATGTGCCTGAACCTTGAACTTATTTCTTTCGGATTTCATCTCTAGCCTACCCCAACTTGCTTGGGAAAAAAAACTATGTTGTTGTTGTTGTTAGGCAAACTGAAATAACATTCGCCTAGAAGTAGGCAATGGCATCCGATATACCAAAGGGTTTGGCCTATAGCGGTATCCAAGCATCATTCGTTTCTTGTATTGCTCGTAGATGTCATCTTCAGATGTGACTTCACCAGGCTTGACAGCACCAACACCAAGATTATCCTCCTTCACATCTCCAGCCATAATGGGATCTGCACGGCCCCTTCTCTCGCTACCAAGACCCTCACCTGCAGAGTAAACTATAGTTAACACATGGAAGTGGGATGTCGCATATTATAAATACAGAGTAATTGCCTGACTACACGCCTGGCAAAAAGGTCCCAAGGGGTAGGGATATGAATGCAACGCGATGCTGAGGAAAAGGATCAATCAGGGGGAGTTTTTATCTACTGTTTGGGATTGCAGACTTTGCAAGCTATTTTTGTTTTAAAGGAAATCGAATAGCATCAAGCATTTTTTTTGAAAAATAATGACTGGGAAACCAAGAGAATTACTGTAATGCTAACTAATTTATTTAGTATTCAAGTACTAACCTTCCCTCCAACCCATCTTAGATAGAAGTTTGTGCCCAATATTGTCTGCCTGAATCTTTGCCTTCTCGGCAGCTTCTTTCGTAGCCTTTTGTGCTGCAGCATCATTACAGTGTGCCATGAACTTTTCAAGTTCTTCTGGAGGAATGAAGTCACCCATATGGTGTCCCTTGTTAAACAAGAATTAGTTGTACTGGAACAAACATTGAAGTTTGTAACATTTTTCCAATACAATGTATAACATATGGAAAAGGTACCTTGAAGAGAAGGAGGTGGTGGCATTTCATCTTTCGACTGCCTCAGTGGCCTCTTCCGTTCTTCTTGTGCAGCCTTCTTCGCATAGAATTCCATCAGTGCTACAGGATCTGATGGCACAGACATATTGCGATCACCTGCAACAAGATGACCTAGCATTCAGCACATATAATAACAATCAAAAAGTTCAAATTGGGAAACAATGGTTCTTACTTCTGAAGCAGACTATAGATCAGGGAGATGACAGGCAGTAGGGTTTCAATGGTTCGCAACAGAAACACTAATATCTATTTTATGCATTAAGCCACAAGAATGAAACTGAACATTCAAAACATCAAAGACAAGAAGACACTAAGGCAATTGAAGTGCTAGATTTGAATGACTTGCAAACTCAAACAGATACTTCCTCCGGTCACATTACTAGATTTATTATGAAAACTAATTTTATAATATAATTTTATAATATGCAACTCTTTTTGCTGGTCAAAGTTTTAAAAAACGTTGACTTCAGAGAAACCTAGTTGGACTTATAATTGTGATTGGAGGAAATAGTAACCAGGAGAACACAATCCAGGAACATAAAGAAAGTAACTGAATAAGGAAACCATGCATGTATAAATCACCATAGCTAGATGAGCTTCCTTGGGAAGAACTATCCTCATATGCCCCATACAAGGCAGATGCAGGTGTCTGATAGTTAGATTTTTGTTCAAATGAGCTTCTATGCGGACCACCTGGTGCATTGAAGCTTGCAGTGCTAGAGTTAACTACATTAACAAAAGCATTAGGCATCAAGACTAGTACAGAACTCTTAAATATAGAAACAATAAAAAAAAATTGTGACACAAACCATTTTTTGATGCTTCAGCCTCCTTTGACTGAGCAAGAGCCTTTTCCTCTTCAGCAAGCTGAAACTCATAATATTTGTAGTCTGGACAGTGTTTGTCAAATAGAAACCTGCAGATAAACCAGATTTATAACAATGATGTATTAAAGTCAGATTTTATAATCTGAAATTAAAACCACACATATCAGGAAAAATCACAGCACAAAACAGACAGTTTGTCAGAAAAAAAATACAGTGCATTCGTACTTGAATGGTGTATCTCCGGGATTCCTCTGCCGTGTGATGTTCTCAAACTGTCTCCCATTTTTTGCAACAAACCTTGCCAATTTCTCAGCAACTTGCTTCACTGTCATATCATTTGGTGGGGGTGGGGCTGCATGTCACTTAAAGAACCGATTAATATCAAGAAGATGACAAGGCAATGCAAATTACTGCAGCTCCAACTCTTTCAACCAACATCATTCCCAGCAATGTCAATACAGTTCATCTATAAGCTGCAGTCATAAGAAAACAACACACAAAAAAACCTTCACGACTTTTCTGCTGACAATAGCTACTGATAATGAACACAGACATTGAGAGCAAGATGTTTCAATTGTAAATCTAACAATGTATGTGTCAAGAGTAAACAGACAGTGTACAGCACCGTCGTGCTATCATATATATTTTTATCATTTGTATGCATGCAACATTATTAGGGCATGTTTGGATGTTAGAGCATTTCAGAATAGAGTTTTAAATACACAGGGAATCAAAAACACAAATTGTGAAAACTACAAATTGTTACAGTATATAGAAAAATTATATTGTATTTTGATGGTTTTGGGTATTTTTTGCCTTTACAAACAGATATACAAAACAATCTATCCATCGCCGGGAAACTAAATAAAGCTTGATACATTTACATACTACTTGGGAGTAATGATTGTTTACATTTAGATACTACTTGGAAGTAATGATTGTTTAGATATGGAAGATCAAAAATGGCTTAAGCCTACAATCCAAAATGAGTGTACATAATACAGCTTAGTATTATACATTAGCGATGTGTTTACTGATAGTACTGCATGAAATTAAACAAGCCAATGCTGCATAATTCGCATGTGTTGAGAAAGGGAAAATGGTGGTGTGCTTCCTTTTTAGAAAAAAAACATTGAATGAGTTTTCTTCAAAAACTCCAAAAACTACCATGGAGGTTGGAATAATTCAGGTTAAAAGACTATAATGTTATATCCAAACACCTAAATGCATGGTATATTCTGGAAACAATACAGAACCCAAATGTACTTGACATCTAAACAGGCCCTCAGTAAATCCACTAAAAATACAAATGAAACATGGTGCTAGTCAAACAGTATGTAACAATGAAATACAAACCATACAGTTAGTTAACTTTCATATGAATGCAATGCTGCCAGAATAACACCCTCAAAGGCATGGAGTCCCCAATAGAAAACTGTACATGAAAACAACTGATAATACAATCATCTGGAGCAGCGAATTCTTTGGGCATGGGGATCCAATTTATAACTCAGTTCAAGAGTAAGAACCTAAGATACGTCATAAACATGCGAAATGATTCACATAAAATTCAATAGCAGAATCTAAATCCATAACTGAATTAAATTAAAAGGGAAAAATGTGCTAATTTCGTGGAATGATGTTCTAGCACGATTATTGAACTAAAAGTACCGTCACATATTTGTATGTAATCATTTGATTGATGGCTCACATTTTTGTATCTAATCATTTGATGGCAACAGCAAAGTACAAACCACAGAACACCAATAAAAACCAAGAATGGGAATACCACTACACAAGTCGAAAATAGCAGCACCAGATGAATTAATAAATGATTACCAACAACCCCTGCCGGGCCGGCCACCACAGGAGTATCAGTTTGCGCAGACTTCTGGCGCTTGGCAGGCTCCTCCCTCTCCACATCCTCATCGTCATCATCGGCTGCAAAAACTGGCGCGACCGCGACCTTGGCCTTCTTCAGGCTGAAGGCCAGCTTCCCGCCCGTGGCGACCGGACCAGCCTTGTTGAGCTCGAACGGCCTCTTGTTCGCCGCAACAGCAAACCCTGGCTTGGGGTTGGCGTGTTTGGGAGCCTCAGGCGATGAGGCGGCGGCGGCGGCCTTCTCCTTCTCCTGCTGCATCTGCTTGAACCTCTCCATGAAGGAGCCGTCGTTGGCGAAGAGCCCCTTATCCATGGGTCGGCGCTGGTGCTTCTGCAGCCCTCGCTTGCGGCCTCACACAGCTACAATTCTTTCAAGCTCCAATTAACACAACACCGTCGTCTCACAAAAATCCAACAAAGCTCACTCAGCCCTAGAAGCGACACCTCCAAAATAATCAACTCGAGGGAATGCCCCGAAAGCAAAGCCTTCGCGAAACTCCGCCGCGGAAATTTGAGGCGGAAGGGTCTCGTATCGATGCGCATGGGCTCGAATCGCGGGATCCGATCGAACCCGGGGCGGGTGGACGGGGGAGTTTACCTGGTACAGTCGAAAGGGATCGGAGGGGTCGATCTGGGGGATTGGTGCTGTGCAAGAGAGCGAGAGATAGATGACGGCGGGAGGAAACCGATTCGGCGACTCGCCGGTTCTCGTGCGCTTGGCGGAGCCGGGTCCGCCCGCCGGATTTACTGGGTTTGGGCCTTGTGTCCCGGCGGAACCCTACGGGCCGGGCCGCAAGGCAAGAGATGGGAATGGGAGTGGCCTGGCTCCTTTCCTGCTAGTTGCCCAATCTGGACTTTTTTAATTTTTATATTATTTATTTTTCGATTTTCAAAAATATATGCGCAATTTTTTTTTTGCAGATCTGGCCTCCTGTCGCCAGTTCAACTGGCGGTAAGTACATACCGCTGGATGAACCGGCGATAGGGTACTGTATCCGGCGGTATTTTTTTTTGACCTGGGCAGCTTATTTTCAAAAAATCATAACTAATATATATGAACTCGGATGGACATAAACTTTAAATAAAAATTGTAGATCTCGACGAGATCTACAACTTTATAGTTCAAACTTTTTTCATTTGGAGCCATCTTGGTGCTCAAATAATCGATAAATGGTCCAGATCTAACATTTAATTTTGGATCTGAAACTTGTGACAATTATTTGAGCACCAAGATGGCTTCAAATGAAATAATTTTGAACTACAAAGTTGTAGATCTTGTTGATTTCTATAATTTCTATATAAAGTTTATCTCCATACGAGTTTATATAAATTAATTATGATTTTTTGAAGGTGTGCTGTCCAGTGTTGAGATCAAAATTTAAATTTTAGATCTAAAAATTGTGTCGATTATTTGAGCACCAAGATTGCTCCAAATGAAAAAAAAAATTGAACTACAAAGTTGTAGATCGCATCAAGATCTACAATTTTTGTATAAAGTTTATATACATCCGAGTTCATATAAATTAGTTATGATTTTTTGAAAGTGAGCTGCCCAGGTCAAAAGAAATTCCGCCGGATGAACCGGCGATAACACCGCTATAGTACCCCTATCGCCGGTTCATCTGGCGGTATGTCCTTGCCGCCAGTTGAACTGGCGAGGAGGCTCGATCTGGAAAAAAAATTTGCAGCATATATTTTTGAAAAATCAAAAATTAAATAATATAAAAATTAAAAAAAATCCCCAATCTGTCACGTGCATGATGGTTTATCTCCTCACGGGCCACGGCCATCATTTCAGCAAAATTTTCATGGAGCTGTACGCATTTGTTCTCTCTTCCTATTTGCTGTCACGTAGACTACAAGTGGAATCGAAAAGCCGGAATTGGATGCACCAACTCACAGTAGTATGGACAGCAAATTGAATTGAAAGAAAAGACCCTCCCCATACACGTTGGTAGAAACCCACCAAGTTCAGACAATTTATAGGTCCTTTTTCCATTGTGCGGTAATACGGGAAACCAAATCCAGATGTCACACATCAATATAGGGAAGCATATGTGTCGGTACCCTAGGACTGGGGTACCCCCTTTTGCTGTGTCTAGGCAGGAGCCTTGTTGTTATCCTTGACTACGGCTAAATCCCCGCGGTCCGGAGCCCTGTTCACCCAACAACGGTCCCGGACCCGTCCCCCGGCTGGGAAGGGTCTGGGAGCACCACGTGTTCGGTAAAAGTAGGCGCTCAGCCCGAACAGCCGGGAGCTCCGGACCCCCGTGGAATCCCGGACCCCCCATGGGTCCCGGACCCCCCATGGGGTCCCGGACCCCCTGTATAGTAATCGGACCCCTCACTAAGGGAAGGAATTGACACCCCGCCCCGGGGAGGTCCGGAGCTGCCACGTGTCTGCAAGCACAGACACGTATATAAGGCCACTTGGTCTCCATACTGCATTCATTGCGGTAGGTGGACGTCCGCATTGATATAGCAGAAGCCGAGGCAAGTCTTTGACCAGGGGACACTATTGATTGCATATTACCAAGACGTATAGTGGAGCCGCTGGCGCCGCCCACGCCGCGCCTATCAGTCTGCCATGACAGATGGACACGACGGCTCGGCTTCACCCATTATGACGCCTACATAATAGCCTCAACAGGCCACGCCGCAAGCTACGTTGCCCCAACGGGCGCCTCGCTGACGGGACAAGAGAAAAGATTCACAACTACTGTAGACATTTAAGTACTCTGCGCAGTATGCTACATAGTTACGTTGGGCCCACCTGTCGGGGCCTCAACGACCAATGTATCCGCACCCCTTGATCTATAAAAGGGAGGGCACCCGCTAGAAGGAGGCAAGGGCTGGAAAAAATGCCAAGCCCCGGCAGAGGATAGGTTCATACACAACCAAGAACAATACTTCTCCCAGTGGATGTAGGGTATTACGCCCCGGCAGCCCAAACCACTCTAGATCGTGAGTTCACGTGCGCTTGCCTTCGTGGTAGATTAGCCTAACCGCCTAGTACTTCCCCGAGTCTTCCCTCACTGGAAAGAGGCGGGTGCCTTCCGCCACCCGGCTGTGGGTACCCTAAAAATCCCACGACATTTTGGCGCCGTCCGTGGGGAAGATGCAGGCGTTGGCTAGATCTCCAAGTTTTCGAGGCTAAGCTCATCCTCTGCGACAGCAGCGAGAAGATGAAGAGAGGTATGGTGGCACCTACGCCGCATGTCACTACGCTGAGGCACCAGCGCCCTCGGTGCGGCGGTGCACGGCAGCGGCGCCTGCTGTGCGTCGCCACTGCGACGCCTCAGAGCCCTCACGGTGGTGCGCGGGGGCGACGCCTGTTGCGTGTCGCCCCGTGCCATCCCAGAGTCGGCTCAAGGTTTTCTCTCAAGCAACAGCCACGCTTCCTCTGCGGTGGCATGGCGTCATCTCAAGGCTTTCTCTCAACATGGAGCCTGAAGCCAACGGCCATCCCGGAGGAAGTTGGTCGTGTCATCGTGTTGTCTCCGGCACCACCCGAGGTGCTTGGTGCTGCCGCAGACAGGACCCCGCCACTAGGTGCAGGGGCCCATGGCGCTAGCACCAAGGACAAGCCGGCGAACGACCGCCCTTCTCCATGCCCCGTGCTCGTCCACACGAGCACCCGTTCTCCTGCTGCGCCAGGGCAGAAGACCAGGTTCTGCCGCAGCAAGCAGCAGGCGGGCTGGCTCCCGGTGGCAGACGACGACGGCAGGGGGGCCTCTCCCATTCAAAGCCAAAGAATTTGTCTCATGCTACCTAAGCATATGACAGCTCTTAGGCAAGGAATGGTCCCCCGAGCTCCCAAGGTGATGCTGGATGATGCAGTTCAGGCACGTCCAGGGCGCCTTTACCTCCGACGACTATGAAGAATCCAGGAGTAGCGGTACCTCTTCTAATCAGAGAAGGACATACTGTATGGGATGCAGCCGAGGGTTACTCCTAAGATAAGACTAAGAGAATTCCTCCTTTATAACAACGTGGCGCCTACGTGTGAGTCCAGAGCGGTCAATGTCCGACCTTGTAAACCCGGCCTCTGGCCCTATCATACAAACATGCAAAAAACGGTCCGGAGCGGTATCGGTTCGACCTCGTAATCCCGACCTCTGATGTATACCATGACAACCACAATAATAAAGGGGATTTTCTTTCTCAGTTTTATCTAGGCTCCACCTTGATTATATTTATTCGCCTTGGTTTAACTATTCTTTCCTCTTAAGCAGAATCTCCCTTTTATTGCTAACAATCCAAGTTAAGTTGCTGGCTTGTGGCCAGGTGAGGACACCCCTTCTAGCTGGAAGGAAGTTCGGACTCCTAAGGACCTGCTCCGAAGAAGTAGTATTCGTATCCTGGGGTAGAGAAGCTCCGCGTAACTTAGCCTGGTAATGTACCCTAAGTTTACGTACTTCACTACCCTGTTACAAGTACTCTAGTATCCGAGACTGTTGTCTTTAGAGGTCCCGGGCTCCCTTCTATTATAAGGCTTCGTTTCTCGCACCTTACTATGAGGACCAATGACATTTCATCGGATCGTTAGCAACGACTCAAGTCCACTCCGGTGGCCCACTCCGGCGGAGACCGCTCGCCACGGTCGTCTCAAGTCCACTCCTTGGGAAGTGGTGCTTGCTCCCTGGGCGATCCGAGGTCTGTGTAGCCACTTAGCTTGGTTCCACACCCTAAGACTACACCTTCGTCGCCCTGTGGAAAGCGCTCTAGTACCTGAACCTGGCAACCGGTGTACCGACCTCAGGGGTCCGGAGTGCCCGCTCTCTACATAAGCACACCGACGCGATCAAGTTTGCGTGAAAACACATCACGATAGTAGGCCCCACCCGCGGGTTCGTACCTCTCCCGAGGTGGGCCCGGGGGCCGCTGTCGGTACCCCAGGACTGGGGTACCCCCTCTTGCTGTGTCTAGGCAGGAGCCTTGTTGTTATCCTTGACTACGTCCAAACAGCCGGATCCCCGAGGTCCGGAGCCCTGTTCACCCAACAACGGTCCCGGACCCGTCCCCCGGCTGGGAAGGGTCTGGAAGCACCACGTGTTCGGTAAAAGCAGGCGCTCAGCACGAACAACCGGGAGCTCCGGACCTTCCGTGGAGGTCCGGACCCCCGCGGAGTCCCGGACCCCCTGTATAGTAACCAGATCCCTCACTAAGGGAAGGAATTGACACCCCGCCCCGGGGAGGTCCGGAGCTATCACGTGTCTGCAAGCACAGACACGTATATAAGGCCACTTGGTCTCCATACTGCATTCATTGCGGTAGGTGGACGTCCGCATTGATATAGCAGAAGCCGAGGCAAGTCTTTGACCAGGGGACACTATTGATCGCATATTACCAAGACGTATAGTGGAGCCGCTGGCGCCGCCCACGCCGCGCCTGTCAGTCTGCCATGACAGATGGACACGACGGCTCGGCTTCACCCATTATGACGCCTACATAATAGCCTCAATAGGCCACGCCGCAAGCTACGTTGCCCCAACGGGCACCTCGCTGACGGGACAAGAGAAAAGATTCACAACTACTGTAGACATTTAAGTACTCTGCGCAGTATACTACATAGTCACGTTGGGTCCACTTGTCGGGGCCTCAACGACCAATGTATCCGCACCCCTTGATCTATAAAAGGGAGGGCGCCCGCTAGAAGGAGGCAAGGGCTGGAAAAAAAGGCCAAGCCCCGACAGAGGATAGGTTCATACACAACCAAGAACAATACTTCTCCCAGTGGATGTAGGGTATTACGCTCCGGCGGCCCGAACCACTCTAGATCGTGAGTTCATGTGTGCTTGCCTTCGTGCTAGATTAGCCTAACCGCCTAGTACTTCCCCGAGTCCTCCCTCACTGGAAAGAGGCGGGTGTCTTCCGCCACCCGGCTGTGGGTACCCTAAAAATCCCACGACAATATGCAAAGACAAATCAAGTAATCAAGAATTCATGACTGTGGATAGTACAAATGTTGTGTGCATCCCAAGGATCCTATAATTAACGCACGATTAACGGATAATTACTGTAGCAATTAGTGGTCAAATTAATACGGACTAATTAGGTTTAATAGATTCATCCCGTGATCAAAACACAACTTTTGAAATTAGTTTTATACTCCTAATTAGTGTGTAAACATATGATGTGACGGGACTTATGACTTAAATTGAAAAAAACCAAGGCCTTAATAAAATACTACTGCATTCGATGTGAGTATTTGTTTGTTCAATTCAATTGTGAGCCACGGCATCATGTTTCAAAGTTCAAACAGTTTTCCATACTGACATTCACCCACGTATTCTAAGCTTTTTCTTTTAACAAAAACAAATGGCACGCAAGAGTAATATGAAAAAAATATATAATTATAATATAGCCATGGGATTGGACAAAACAAATCAGGAAAGGAAAACAATGCAAAACTATGGCTATGCACGAGAAGCGACAAGATAGAGATGGAGCATCATGAGCTAGAGTTACTTTAATTTCCACTCCACCGGTCGTTATGCATGCATGCTGCTGGGTGTTGGCGCACAATTTACATGAACGCGCACGGTGGTCGCAAGGAAGAGCTCGATGCAGCCCTTCGTGCGTGGAGCGGTCAGGGGGGCGGTGAGACGGGTCGCCGGGGTGAATCGGCGAAACCCGACAAACACTCGCCCAGGAGGGACCCCGTCAGGGCAGGCGTACGTAGGGTTGTTCTAGAGTCGGCAGGACACCTAAACCGTCTGAAGACGTTTGGAAGAGCTCGGGTTTGGAGACAAAACTAAAGCCAATAAAAGATAAAGAAAAAGTAATGTATTGATGTGTCCGCGACCCTTTAAATTTATAGGTGGGGAGGGTTTGCCCCGCAAAAAATCCTTTTACAGATCTAAATATTGTGAAAATTTCTAATTAAACTGAAGAGTAAATCGGTCGGACAGGTCAGATCCACCGGTTGGTCGTGCCAGACCAGCTACACACACCTTGACCAGTTCAGACCGCCTGAACACACCGGTCTCCCGATTACTGCCAATTTTGATCATCAACACTGGGTTCAGGGTAGACGTTCGCGCTGGGTTCAAAGTAGATGTCGTAATTCTCGTCCCCTTCCATCTCGAGATCCATCGGTGTATCCTCGGGCGAGATCTGCCGCCCGTTGAAGCTCACGAAGGTCCCGTGGACATGCGTCGTCATGGCGTAGTAGAAGTCGATGAGGCCCCGCATCGGGTCCGCCCGCCGCATGGTGCGCGTGACGTCGGGCCCCTGGTCGTCCCGCACGGTGACCGTGACGAACGCGCCCGGCCTCATCTCGAGGAAGAAGTCGACCCGGGCACCGCCGGGCCGCCGGCCTCCATGCCGTAGCAGCGCGGCGTCCGGCGGCCGTCGAGCCGCTCGCCCCGGTAGCAGAAGACCCCCTCGCCGCGCGGCACGACGGGCACCGTGGCCTAGTAGAAGTCCATGAGAGCCTGCAGCGCGTCGGTCGCGCGCATGGTGCGGCTGATCCTGCGCCCCTCCTCGTCCCTCACCACGGGGGCGACCAGCGCCGCCGGCATGATCGTCGTCGATCGATAATCCCCACCGGCCGGCGGATCGGACGACGACGACTTCGATCGGCTGCTTAATTCCTTCGCCTCGCTAGCTCGGCGATCCGGCCGGTTTCAACACGTACGCCGATTCGATCTCGTCCGTTCCGGCGGTGTGACTAAGTTTGAGCTGTCTGCGTCGCAGTTGTTTTGTTTTGGGTTCCTTTTGGACAAGCTAAGTTTTTATTGGGGTGTACCGTACCATGATCCAACAAGTGTACTGTAATGCTTGGTGCCTCACTTTACCGGAAGACGCCCGCGCCGCGCTGGGCTATGGGGACCGTCCGGCGTCCGAGTGCGCGAAGCTAAATTAGCGTGCGATCGCCAGAAGAGAAACAAACACGATGTGCACGTGTCCAGGCCCCACCAAAGCAGCGCTCCGCGCTCCGTACTCCTCCCAAATTCCATTTTTTTCACGTTCCCCCTCCTTTGTGTTTTCTACCAGAAATAACATTTTCTTTTGTTCCACTTACTTTTGCTTTTCCAATTCTTGTGCTTCGAATTTTGTATTTAGTTTCTTTTCTCAGATTTTGTTTCAAAAACTTGTTCGTGCATGTTAATAAATTTTGTGGATAAGTTTGGTTCTTCAAATTTTGTGGATAAGTTTGGCTTCCAAAATTTTTGTTCCTAATTTTTATGGCCGAATTTGTGTTTCCAAAGTTTGTACATGGTTCTGTTTGCATAAATTTATATAATCAGCAAACTTTTGTATATAAATTTTATATAAAGTACACTAAAAAGTTATCTACAAGAAAACATGTTCGTGCATGTTCATAAACTTTTTGTTGTATAACTATTAAATGCTAAGTTTTTCAGCACGTCATTTTGATATGCATAACTTTTACCTATAATTTGTTTCCAAACAAATTTTTATAGGATCATTTTTTAACACAACTTTCACGAGACGCACAACTTATAAGCATAATTTTTTCACCCTACTTACTAAACGGTAATTTTAAATATAACTTCAATGTGAATATATTAGAAAAACTTCTCGTACAACTTTGATATATAAGTTTGTCATATAGACTATAAAAATACAATTTATCGAGATAAGATCATCTTGGAAACACAATATAAAAAAGATAAACAAAAAACTGAAAAAAAATACTACTCCACGCCCAGTCAACTGGATTAGGAGGAAAGAAAGATGTAACCATTATTGGGGATCGGGAATGAATATAGAATGCGTAGGGGACCACTGGGGCCTTTGGGGACCAGACAAAGCTATATATGGGCTGTCGGAATTCAAGCGCTAGGAACTTTCTCAGAGCGCGCTCGCTAATTAGGGGGGGCCGTCGGAGTGATCCGTTTTTGGATTAATTGTTTTCTTTGCCAAGAAATTTTTGTTAATCTTTTGAATTAAGATTGCCAAACAAGAGGACCCTGCAAAGACAAACATATACAAAAACGCTTCTGCAAAAGATAGGGAGAAATTATTGACATCGCAAGATCATGCTATAACCACTCGAAGTTTAATTTCAACATAAAGTAAGCTGCCATCTCTTGCCACGACGATGCATGAGCGTGACGCAAACCAGCAGGCCCTTCTTAAATCATCATCACCACTTCACCAGACCGAGCAGTGCTCCAGGCCGGCCTGCACAGATCCGCAGCGATCTACGCCGGCACCGGCTGCTCAGCGCCTCAGCGGCAGCAGAAGCCCGTCCGCCGCCGCCGCCCAACAGCTCGGTGAAGAAGTCGATCTCGTCGCCGTCCTCCATCTCGAGCTCCGCAGGGGTCTGCCACCCGGCCAGCCGCCCGCCGTCGTACAGGAACCTGCCGGTGCCGTGGGTGACCTCCGGCACGCTGGCGTAGTAGGCGTCCATGAGCCCCTGCAGCTTCTCCGTCCGCCGCACGGTGCGCTCCAGCGTGCGCCCCGCGGTGTCCTGCACCTTGAGCGTCAGGTGGACGCCCGGCTTGATCACCGGCTTCCGGTCCACCTCGTCGTCGCCGCCACCGCCGCCGGGCGCGCCGGGTCCCACCATCTCCGATGAGGTCGTCGGATGGGAACTGGGAAGGGTGAGGGCCTGAGGGGTGCGCCGCGATCGGTCGCGTCCGTTCACCTTGGCACGGAGGAATGAGCTGAGACCTGCGTGTGTTTATATAGGGTTCGTGTGGGTGTGGTTTTATGACCCGGGGTTTTGTATCGTCACGGGCTCACGGCAGTTTTTTTTTTCAGTGTAGTGCGCAGCAGGTCTCGTGCACCAAAGCGAAAAGTCTGTTCTGACTTCTGACTGTTCGTTTGCCATTGCTATTTCCATCCTCATACTCGGTTCCGGTCGACTCTGCATTGCCAATTGAGCTTGGCTGGGCCTAGCCAAGCAGACAAAAATCTATCCTGCTTGGTTCAGGACTATTGCGCATAGGCTGGGCTGACTTTTTTCGCGTAAAACATAGAAGGGCCAGCCCACGGAGAAGTACATTTTTCTTCTGAAATAACAGAAAGTGTTAAATACACCAGTGGTCCTCAAATTTGTCCTGAGGTGCCACTTAAGTCCACGAACTTGCTAAATCGAAATCTGGCTCCCTGAACTTGTTAAGTTGTGCCACTTAGGTCCATACCTTTTGAGATGGCGTCACGTGGCATAAATATATGCAAAAAAACCCTCCAAAAGTTGCTATCTTCTACCTTCACCCCCTCCCTCCCATTTTGTCTCTTTCTCTCTCCCTACGCCTCCTCTGCTTCCTCCGCCAGTGGGTGGAGCTCGCCGTCGCCCCCTGCCTCCTCGCCTTCCACTGGAGCTCGCGGCCGCCGCCGCCCCCTGCAGCTTGTGGCCGCCGCCCCTGGAGCTCGCGGACTCCGCGCTCGCCGTCCCCACCTAGAGTTCGCGACCTTCGCGGCACGCCGCCCCTGGCTCGCCGCTCCCTCTGCTCCACCTTGGCCGCTGCACACGCCGAAGGAAGGAGCTCACGCTGGGTCGAGGAAGATGAGAGGCGGGACAGCGGCCCGCGCAAGGCTCCGCCGCCGGAGCCAGTGTGGAGGCGCGACGAAGGGAGCAGGGCGCTCGAGCATAGCAGAGCAGCCCGGCCCCCGCCGTGCAGGCCTGCCCCGGCGCTGCCCACCCGCCGTAGGAGGAGGGAGAGCAGGGACGGCGGTGCCGCCGCGAGATCCACCGGGGAGGCGCTGACGCTGGGGTGCAAGGGGCGGGGGAGCATGCACGCGGCCCTGCTCACCGCCGGAGAGGAAGGAGGCGTTGACAAAGGAGGCAAGGAGAGGCGCTGGCGTGCGGAGCAAGAGGGCTCGCCGCCGGAGAGGAGGGAGGCGCTGGCGGAGGAGGCAAGAAGAGGCGCTGGCGTGCGGAGCAAGAGGGCGGCGGCCGCGGTGAGGCGAGCTCGAGCCGGAGCAGGGGCGCCGCCGCGGTGGCGAGCCCGTGCGCCACCCACGTCCGCCCGCCCGCTCGGCCCACGCTGCGCGCCACGCCCGCCCGCGCAGACGCCGGTGCGTGCGCCTCCGGCCGCCGTGACCGCTCCTCGGCCCGGCATGCGCAGCCGAAGGCCCGTCGCCATGGCGGGCCCTGCTCGCCTCATCCCTGTCGCAGCCGAAGGCGCTGCAGCGGCCATGGCGGGGCTCTGCCCGCGCCGATGCCCGCTGGCCGCCCCTGCTTCGCGCCTCGCCCCTAAGCGAGTTAGGATGGATGGGGCGGCCGAGGAGGGGACTGGCCGGAGGAGCTGGCGTTGCAGATCCGGCCGGCGGGGATGCGCACTACCATGGCCGCCGCTGCGACGAGGCAAGAGGAGGGCGTCGCCGGCCACCACGGGAGGAGGTGCGCAGGCCGCCGCGGTCTCTGGTGCGCACCGGCCGCCGCGCGGCGGCCGTCGCCCGCGCGAGAGGGAAGGGAGTGGGAGCGGCACGACGATGAGGGGCGGCGCCGGCTGGAGGAGCTCGCCGAGGGACACCTACACGGCTGTGGACGCAGGGGCCGGAGTGGTCGCCGGCGGTGAGAGAGAGTTGAAAGAGACAAGGATGTAGATATAGAAGATGATAAAATTTAAGGAGCTTTTTTTTCATATATTCATATCTCTTGACGGGTTATGGAACTAAATGGCACAACTTTATAAGTTCAGGGTGTCAGATTTCGATTTTGCAAGTTCGTGGATCTAAGTGGCACCTCAGGACAAGTTCGAGAACCGCTGGTGTATTTAACTCTAACAGAAAAGTACATGCAAAGCCACGCTCTGAATTATTTTTCGACTTCTGGGCGAACCTCTGACCTGATGATGGATTCAACAAAATCAGTATCAGTCATCACGTAGAATCTGAGCGAGCAAATGCTTCATTAACATAGCAAAACCATTTCTTTCTGCCCACAGAAAATGAAAGAAACAAAGTGAGAGGACACATAGAAATAATTCTTGCTAGCTCTCGAGTCTACTTCCGAAACTTTAAATCTTGGGTTAACTGACTGCATAGCAACAAAAAAGGTAACCCTGAGACTACCATCAGTATTAGTTCTGCAGAAGAAGCGAGTACAATGTCATCCTTTCATCAAAATAAAACTCCCTACTCCCAGTATCCATCAACTATTCATAACGCAAGCCTTGGTGCTACATGATCCAGAAACCTTCTATCTTCACGAGTTAATTTTGTTCTTAAAAGTTGGCAGTGGAATTTACATAGGGGCTTTCTGAACATCAAGCTGGGGAGAGACGCGACCTTCAGAATCTTGCGCCAAATCTCAGGAAGAAGGCTCCCGTACCAGCATTGTGATCTACAGCATACTCTGCCCTCACCCTGCCAAGCTTGGCACCAAGGCCATAGGAGGACCCGTGGCCTGCACGTCGGAAGAACTCTGTAGGGTTGCCCTTCACGTCCTTGGAGCTCCCAAGGTCAGTGCCATGCTCGGCAAATGCATACACCTGCGTCTGTCTATTCTTCACAGTGATGGGGATGCGCAACTCAGTGGCAACCTGCATGGATAAAAAGATTCAAAACAAATCCGAAGAAAAAGCAAAAAGATATCCATGGCTAAGACAAAGAGCGATAACAATGATGCGTCATGATTCAGAAATGCCGAATTCCCCAGTGAATTGGTAGTTTGATGCTCACCTCAAGAAGATTCCTGGAAGCACCCAGTTCCCCCATACCATAGCCCCTAACAGAATGAGGTCCTCCGATTGCAAATGCATCATAGCTTGGCAGATCTCCTACACAACCTGCGTAGCGACCATGAATGGCTAAAACAGCTGGTGGTGGCTTGCCAGCACCTTTATCCTTCTTATTCAAATTAATGAACTTTGTCACTGAAAACTGATGACGGTTGAAGAATGGATTTTTGCTTCCAATGCCTAGACCTTGGTCCAGCTGCAGCCCACAGTAAAATTATAAGAGGATTTACTTTACAATGGAGAAACACATGATGCTGTTAAACAAGAACTATCCAGATATTTAAAATGTAACTGCAAAGGAATTATATCATAAACAAGAAAAGCATATTTCTTTCTATTCCCAAAAAACCTCGATTCTAAAACAAATAATTATAATGATAACATTTGCTATAACATGTATACACATTCAGTATTATGCATTGTGCAGCAGCCTCAAATGAAAACAGAAACATCAATTATGTAAAGAGTCTGGCCTTGTCGTTTTCACACAGTGCAGTATTGAGTCTTATTTGGTTTTAAACACCAGTAATAATTGAAGTTTCAGTGGGAACAAAACAGCCTACCTGGAATATATATCTGTCACCAATAGTTGCACCGTTAACAAATTCAGTATTGTCTCGAGTTATATTAGCTTGTAGAAATGCCATTCGATCTACACCAGTACCACTGAAGGTTGTGGGAGGTCCATCCATGCTCAAGGCACCACTAGGCGATACTCGAGAACCGTGTGTGCATATGTTGTTATCTTGATCAAGCGTTTTAATTTCTTCCACCACAAAGCCATAAGTAAATTTGCTCTGCCTTGTGAAGCTCTGGAAAAAAAAAATCCAAAATGTGGTTACCTCATGTTACAAATATATCTTGGGAGTAGCTATTTATGATAAAAAATATGCTGAAGGTAATATCAATCTGTGCAAACCTCTGTTATAGTTGCTTTAATTCCAACTCTATCAACCCATATAGGTGGAGCTTCATCCATGTTTGGGCCAGCAACAAAGACAGGACTTAATTTCCTGACATTGAAGCAGCTAGCTTTGAATGTGCGGTTTCTACTACGGTCCTCCACACCATCCAAATAAGGATGGGCATACTCAAGCTTGAATGAGAGATCATCCTGATACCCCCAAAAGAAACATGCCGTAAATACAAATAGAATAGATCATTTAAAATGAGACAGATTGATGGTTCCTAACTATGCAAGTGCAAGAATGTAAATATGCCTTCTAAAACATACACTATGCAAGTGCAAGAATGTAAATATGCCTTGTAAAACATACCAGTACATTTTATCATGAATCAAGGGTATAGCTTATTTTCTTATTTCAAACTGCAGCGGAATGGCAACTGCAATGCTTCACATTTCAATGCAGAAGACACTCAACTGAGTTTCAAACTTCATGGATAACAAGAATAATGTTATTTGATATAAGACTTGAACCACACATGCAAGTTGCAAATGGAAGTGCAGGTTAAGATGATTACAAGTAACAATTCAGCTAATTTAGTACAAGCAGATTGCAGAGAATGTACATGTAATTATACATCAAAGAAACATTGCATCAAAGCTTCTACTCTTAATAGAACTCAGTACCAACTCACCTGAGGATTGAGCAAGTTGCTGGATTTAACATAACCGGAAAGAGATCTGTTTAAACCAGAGATATTGCGGTGTTCAAACGACACAGTTCCTCCAGGTTGAATTGATGCCTAAAAAGAAAGTTTCCATAAGATGGGTTGTATAACATTGATCTATAATGATTGGCGGTTAATATATCTACGATGCCAAAGTAGACATTCTGCAGAGAGACAGAAAAGGTTACAAATCAGTGGTGCATTACAAGAGTCGGCCGCCCTTGATGCCCAGGCACAATGCTCCACTCTGTAGTTACTTCAGCCGACTTTTGTTCATGTTCCTTGAGTTTAATTTCAACCACTATACCCCCTTCTTTTGTCTCATCAGGGCGAGGATTCACTTCTATACCGGAGAATAAAGCGAGTGAATTGATGCGTGTCAGAGCTTGTTTCCCTGCCCCAATGCTATAGATATGGCCAGGTCGAAGCTGCACATTGTAAGAAAGGCAGAAGTTAAATTACGAGGTTGCAAGAAACCATATCAGGATAGAGTAAAACACATGGTGCATTAAACAACAAATCATCCATAACTATCTCTAATAAAACATGTTAATTAACTACGGAACTGATATTGCCATGTAATTGAACAACAAATTGCTTATATACTATACCTGCTGGGGAAGCTCTCGGTCAATGACGGCGATGTGAGTGTTCCCCTCAACGATATTTTCAAGCTTATCATGGAACTGGTACTCCACCCTGGTGATGTCGCCCTCTACCACCTCGCACACAATCTCGTCGGTGTCAAGGTTCCCGAAGTGCTGCACCTGGGCGCAGACAAAGCCCTCGTCGTGGTACCACTTCTCGATGCGCCCCCTGATCTTCTGCAGCACCCCGGCGGTCAACTTCCCCTGCTTCTTCACCATCCCCAGCACCTCCTCGCGCACCGACTCCGGCAGAATGCAACGCTTGGCGCCACGGATGCGCTGCTGGTAGTCACGTCGTTCCTGCCTGCGGAAGTACTCCAGCTTCTCCCTTGCCGTCATGTCCTCGTCAGGGCCAGCATCGGGCGGCGCCATGAGCCCCACGTTGACGCACTTGAGCCGTTCGGCGGCTCCAGGCCAGATGGTCTCGGCGTAGGAGACGGTGAGCGCGAGCGTGCCGTCCGGGTTGGGCTTCCCCTGGAGGCTGAGCTGCTCGAACATGCCGGAGGAGGTCATCGCCTCGAGCCAACCGAGCAGCTGCGACCGGGTGTACACGCCGCCGGGCAGCAGCCGCAGCGCGGCCATGTCGTCGAACAAGGGGTTCTTCTCCGCGGCGCTGGCGCGGTCCCGGGCGCGGCGGTCGAGGAAGTCGAGCTCGGAGACCTTGTATCTCTTCCTCCCGTCGAGCCTGGAGAGCGGCACCGCCGTGTGGGTGACCGGGAGCCCGTGCGCGTCCCAGTCGGCCCCCGCCGGTTTCCCCTCGTCGGCGCGCGCCGCGCGCGCGGAGAAGATCCACGACAGGAGGCCGCCTCCTCCGGATGCCCCACATCCGCCGCCGAGGTCGCAAGCGGAGGAGGTGGCGGCGGCTGCGATGGCGGAGGCTAGGGCTCGGTTACGGGAGCTGTGGGGGCGGGGGTTGGGGTCGGAGGATGAGATGCGGAGGGAGTAGCCGTGGGGTTGCGAGGAGCGGCGTGGGGAGAGGGGCGACGGGGCATCCTCGGAAGGCTCGGCGGCGTTGGGTTCGCGGACGCGGCGGAAGGAGGCGAACCACATTGCGGTGGCGCCGCCGCGGCGGAGAGGGCTTGGCTTTCCTTCCGTCTGGTCTGCAGATCGATTGATCAACAAGCAATCATCAAACAATCATCATCATGTGTGCCTTAAGTGGCGAGGGGTTTTGTTCGTCCAAAACCAAAAGAAAAGACAAAGGGTTTTGTGATGCAGCCCAAGCCCAGCCGTGTTCATTTTGGGCCAACTTTTTTGAAGAAAAATTTGGGGCCAACTTTAGCGGTGTCTTTTTTATTTTTATATTTTTCAAAAAAAATTTACAGAAATATATTTTTGGTTTTAGATTTTACAGTTCTATACCCCTACCGCCCGGCAGGGGGGCGGCAGAGGGCCTACCGCCCGACAGGGGGTAGTAGGGACCTATATGTAAATAAAAATATTTTTTTTTGCGCAGAGGTCCTTGGCGGGTGCCTGCCGCCCCCTTGCCGAGCGGCAGGCCCCCTGCCGCCAAGTGGGCGGCAGGCTCCCGCCCCAAATATAAAACTCCGCCCCTTCCCTCGCGCCCTCATTTTCTGCCCACGAGATCCAGAGATGGGAGAAGGAGAGAGGAGGGGTGAGGGAGGTAATTCCACCGGCGAAGCCCTGCCGGATTTTGGATCCGAACCGCAGGTAACCAATATTTCTCAACTATTATAGACTTTATCGTCGCATGTCCGCCGAGACGAGAAGGAACTGTGGAGCGTGGACCTGGGTGGGTTCTGGGTTGCCTGCCGTCCATGAGCTCTTTAAGATTTGGACTGTACTAGTCTATCAACTCGTGCTTCTGCATAGGCTAGTTAAAAATATCTAATAATTATCTATCTTACGTTCTCTTTAACTAATTATTAAATATTCTAATCAAGTACGGTAAATATACATATTTATTATTATATAATTGTAATAAATGTGATAGGTTTAGTTACTAATAATTTTTCTCACTTTGCATCACCCATCCAATATGTTCCACTTTGTTTGAGCTATGTGAACAACATAAAAATTGTTATATCTTCTCTTATATATGAATATATGGTGACACACACATTATGGTTAGTATTTTTATATAAATAATAATATAAATAATATATTAATAATGATAAAAATAGTAATTTAGAATTTTATATTGATGTGCTTTAAGATTTTATTGTAATAATATAATTTTGATTCAGATTTTAGGTTTATTTTAATTTTTTATTATGTTATCATTGGATAATGTATATAAAGAATTAAGGGGTTATTTGATATTATTTTATAATGGTATAAGTGGGTAATTTACATGAAGATTAGGGGGTTACTTTAGATAATTTTTTATAATGGCAGAGGTGGTAATTTAGATATATGTTTAGGGGTTACTTTAGTCTATTATCATAATAGTAAAGATGGATAATTTATTAGAAAAAATAATAGATCCAATGGCTAATATGATTTGAGTTGCCGAATTGATGGTCGGATGTTTCTGATTTTTGTGAGAATTTGTAGAATTTCTCTATTTTTTTAATTGTCCACCTAGGATCTTAGGTGGCTTCACCCAGAGGCTTCAAAAGGAGCATCCAATTAGTAAATAGTAAGATTACAGTGTATCGGTGAGTAAACAGATTGGGGAGTCTCCTTTTGTGGGTAAAAAAGGATTGGCAAATCTTTCTGACTCTTTTTCTCGAGTTTCTACTCTGCTTGATGTCATAGAGCGTGTGGTGAGCTTTGGTAGTCATGGTGCATGGTTAGGCTTGGAGACAAACTTGTTTGAGTTCTCAATTGCTCCGACTTTGTAAACGGCTTGGAGGACAGCAAGCTGGCTGTTCAAATGTTTAGTCCGGGTAATGGAATCCATCCCCAATAAAAAAACAACAATGCCGTAATTCTACTTTGGCAGAAGACGCTTTTTGAAGAGAGGATTAGGATCCACCAAGCTTCTCTTGTGAATTCTTATATGATAGTATTCCATTTGTTCTAAATTATAGGTTGTTTGACTTTTTTGACATCAAATTTTACCACTCGTCTTATTCAAAAATTTGTGCAAAATATCACTTTTTTCTTGTGGCATGCTTTATCAATACAAGTTCTTCAAGAATAATTCAAATTTGACTATATTTGCACAATTTTTTTTGAATAATACGAGTGATTAAACTTCGGGTTAAAAAAGTTAAACAACCTATAATTTGAAACGGAGGGAGTATATGGGAGGCAAATACTTCACTTTGAGACGATTTGTGTATGATCATCAAAATTGCGTATCATGCATAATACGCATAGGCAGAGCACCAGAACTTTTGCCGATTAGTTTTTTTTTAAAAAAAACTTTTTGCTGATTGGATACAACACTAGTATACTGTTGAAGATATATAGTTAGGGACGAAGCGCCCTCGATCTCACACACACCGGCATGCAGCCTAACAACTTGTAGTGTCACGACCGAACTCCCCAAGGACTGGGGCAACTGGTGTTGCGATCCAACAATGCCAACAGCACGCGCCTCCTATCCTAGCACGACTTTTTCTTTTTTTTTAGATTTATCCCAACACGACTCGGAGCACTCCTTTCCACCTATCTCCATGTTTCCCGATCATAAATTGCGACGCACGTTAACGTCTGGCACCACGCACGCAGCAATCGAAACTCGAGACTCGCCTTTTCGAAATCGAAGCGATCACCCAAGCCCGCTCCTCGATCGGGCGATGAACAAGCTTCTTCTTGCCGCCGTCTGCGCCATCCTACTCCTGCTGAGCGGTATGTTCTGCTTGTTCTCGTTGATTTCACAACATTTTCTTTACTTTTTCTCGGAGATTAGATTTAACATCGATCCGCGTTGTCGTTAATTAGCAGCTGGTCATGTGGAGTCCCGGCGCCATGGCGACAGCAGCTCCGAGCGGCAGTACAAGCTGTTCGTGTTCGGCGACGAGTACGCCGACACCGGCAACTACCCGGTAGCAGACTTGACCAAGACGACGCGCGCGTGGTACTACCCGTACGGCAGCAACGACAAGGATCACGGCGCCACTCCGAGTGGCCGCTTCTCCAACGGCTTGGTCCTCCCTGATTTCGTCGGTACGTACAAAAATTATTAAGCTCAGATCACTCATGCAGTTACTCTACAAATTAAATCTCTGGGGCTTCGAGCATTATGAATTGGATTCATATGTACGCACGGGTCTTTTGTGCACGCAGCAAGGATTCTGGGGATGGATGAGTCCCCTCCGGCGGAAAGCAAGAGGGAGCAGGACGGGGTCGACCCGTCTGGCATGAACTTCGCCGTCGGCGGCGCCGGCGTGGTCGCGGGGACGAGCGAGGCTCCGAAGCTCGGCAGGCAGGTTGACAAGTTCAAGAGGATGGTCAGGCACGGCATCATCGACGACGACCTCACGGACTCCGTCGCGCTCATCGCCTTCTCCGGCAGACGCGACTACGAACGTTTCCACGACATGACCAACACCGACGTGAAGGCCGTGGCCCAGGACGTGACGGACAAGATCGCCGACGCCGTGGAGCAGCTGCTGGACCTGGGCGTGGAGAAGGTGGTGGTGACCACGCTGCCCCCGCTCGGCTGCACGCCGGGGCTGTCCAAGACCAAGGACGGCGTCTACGATGCCAAGTGTGACGGCCAGAAGGTCACCAGCATCCACAACGCGTACCTCGAAGAGAAGGTGTTCCAGTACAAGGACGTCTTCAACCTGGACCTGAAAGCCGCCTTCAACCGCCACGCAGGCCCGTCGTCGCGGTCGAAGAAGTTCAAGTACAAGCTGGAGCCGTGCTGCGATAGCTTGGACCAGAGCGGTTACTGCGGGCAGATCACGGAGGACGGCGAGCCGCAGTACAACCTGGGCGCCAAGCCGGACAAGTTCTTCTACTGGGACGACATCAACCCGACCCATGCCGGCTGGAAGGCCGTCGTCAACGAGTTCGAAGAGTCCATCAGGAATTTCCTACATATCTAGCTCTAGTTAGTTAGTAGCATGCATGCTTGCCAGTGACGACTATATATGCTCACTGTTAGAGTGTTAGTGTTAGGTTCTCAATTACTAGTTTCGGTCGAGTCTGCCTCTAGGTTTAACATGAGTCATGAGAGTGTTGAATTTTTGTTTTTTATGGTGCCAGATTTCTTTGGATGATTATTGTTCATAGGAGTTGATCTCGTGACACGCATAAGAAAAAACTTTTGAAAAGACGAGAGAGCACGTTTGGCCCCTAAATCTATTACATACACCTCTGCCTCGTACTTTGGCATCCTTGCCAATGCAGTTCCATGCCTCATTGCTCCTGTTCCATGCCTCGATGATGAGATCGAAGTTGTTGACCTCATTTGCGGCGCTCACCACTCTTGTCGAATTTGATCATCGTTGGCCATCTTAACATTATGGCAATTAATGATTTGTGGTCTCTAGTGATCAAATTTTATCACGTATAAAAAATCTTAAGATTTTTTTTGGCAAATTTCTCTAAACCGGGAAGGTTGGACTGCGAGTTGATTACAACACAAGTTGTGGGTTTTTTCGCAAAAAATACCTGTGAGAGGAGGCCGGATCGCCGGTAGATTTCACTAAAGGTCAAGAGTTTTTTTTGCAAAATGATCAGAACTCGCACGACCTGGGCTGTCCGCGTGCCAGGCGAGCGACGTGCCGCAATTTGGGCTTGAGAAGTTATCCGCGCGCCAGGCGAGTGTCGTGGCACAATCTGGGATCGAGAAGTTCACCCGCCTAACAGCTAAATCATCGAGCACATGGTCAGCTAAGATGCACACTCACCTGACGTGCGAATCGGGGATTCGACACGGAAGTGGGAAGCTGGCGACAGGGCAAGTTTTGTGGCGTGTGGGTCCGAGGGCAACGCCAAATCCAGGGTTGACGGCGAGGGCCAAAGATCGGAGTGGAAAGTCGTGGAGGCGCTGGATCAAGGATGTTGTCGTCCACTTCTAGGGCGTCGGCTCGTTGGAGTCGGAGGAGGAGGTGTTGGCAAGCGCGGCAGAGAGTCGGGGTGCCCGATGGTAATGAGGGACCGCAGTGACATCGGTGGGAAGGCGCGGCGGGGACGCCGGAACGAGGCGGAGGCGATAATGGGTGGGATGTCGGCACCGCAGCGGGGCGAGGTAGGGTTGGGCGCGGGGAGAGGAGCTAGAGCGAATGGTTTAGCTGGGTTTGATAGTGGGTGTGAGTACGGTGGGGAGCCATGCAAGCAGGAAACCGGTGGGAAGGGGCGGTAGGGACGTTGGAGCAGGCACAGAAGAGCCTAGCGGAGCTACGAAGGTAAGGACTGGCGGGATGTATTCGTCGGAGCTTGGCGCGCGGGGGGGGGGGGGGGGGGGGGGGGGGGAGCTAGGCACGAGGAGGGGGTGGAGGTAGGTAAGGACCGGCGGGACGTATTTGCCGGCGCGGGGGGAGGAGCTAGGCACGAGGAGGGGAGTGGGGGGTCCACGCTAGCTGGGTGGGAACGGCAGAAGATATAGCCAGAAGTAGCTACGGATTGCGGCAGTTTTTTTTGGTACTTCGTGCTTTTTTTTTTGACAGAGGCAAGGAGCTCTAGCAGTTCATTTAAGAAGGAGATGAGGCGCCACGCTGAGCCAGCGCTCAAACCGCGGCGAGCAGCCTAAGCCCCAGCTCCGCTGACCAACCGAACCCCAGCTCGATTCTCGTACTTTGTGCTTTTTAGTTGTAGAGAAGGGACAAATCTAAAAAAAAGAGAGCTTGTAGACAATGGTTTGGAGCCTGCGACAATGTCTAGGATTATTTCTAGAGCAACTTTAGTGGTTCAATGTGGGAGTAATATGATGGCAGCGGCAGTCAATAATTTTGTGGTTTCGCTCTAGTGATCAACTTCTAGGAGAGAGACAGCCATTGAGGCACTAGCTTGTGGAGACAGTTGTGAATGACCATAATAAAAGTATTCAGAGTTGACTCGTCACATACACAAAAATGCACCTTGATGACATCATTATTTAGGACAATCGCGTTAACACGACCATGCGAATTAGGAGTTATCAATTAGCTGGCTTGAAGGACACGAGAGAGAGTTTTTCTCCCCAGTCCCTCTGATATGCCACCGCCTGGTAGTTGCCATCCCTGCCATCGTTGTTCGATGCATCGATGATGAGACGAAAGTACAAGCCTAACCGTTCCTGCTTCTCGCCGCTCACCACTTTGATGAACTTGATCGTATCATTCGTCTCGTCTGCTTGACGTGCTCCGTCACCGCCCACTTGCCAATCTCTTGGACGTATGGATATCGTTGACGTCTACCGGATACCAAAGAATTGCCATCGTGGGTGTAGCGAGAACGTAGATAGCTACGATGGCATGGACAGCTAGGAGGAAGCTTCTCATGGTTGGGCTTGCGGTGCTTACTTGCTAGGCTGCAAATTTGTGAGATGCAAATATGGCTTTGCTGTGGAGATGATTTGAGGATGATTCGCGGGAACTTATATAGAGCATGTGGCTTGGGCGCTGTCCATGATTTGGAAAGGATTGATGATTGGAATCCTAACAAATCAGCTCCTGCTATATATAGTTCATTGTAAATTAGTAGAAACCAATTGATATAAATTTTAGGATTGATTTGCTTAGAATAGAAGTACTATTTATTATATTATGAAATAGATACTACTTTAAAAGTACTAATATCTATTAAATGGGACTAATTGAGGGCCGTACTTATTACAATTTAATGTGACTAATTTCGATCGAGGGCATTTACAATTTTATATAGAGGGTTTGCCAGCAGGTCAAATGCAGTTTGGAAGGGATTGATGCATACCAAATCAGCTCTTGTTGTGTGTGTGTGCGTGTGCGTGTGTGTGTCTATATATATATATATATATATATATATATATATATATATATATATATATATATATGGGACATATCTAGTGCAAACCACAACTCCGTGAAAACTCGTGCAAACCACACCAAAAAAGTCGTCTAAATTCACCAAAAAAATCACACATGTAGATGATATGATGATAAACAATCTTGTAAAATATCTTGTCCAAACTCGACTTCGTCTGTGAGATATAAAAAGAACAAATTTCAAGCCAGAAAGTTGTCCAGATGATTTGTTAGAAATTTGTTATTTTTATATCTCACAGACGAAGTCGAGTTTGGACAAGATATTTTACAAGATTGTGTACCATCATATCATCTAGATGTGTGATTTTTTTGTGAATTTAGATGATTTTTTTGTAATAGTTTTCACGAAATTATGGTTTGCACTAGATATGTTCTCATATATATATATATATATATATATATATATATATATATATATATATATATATATATATATATATATATATAGTACATACCGTGTAAACTATAGAAAAAAATTAATTGATATAATTATCAGGATCAATTTGCTAAAAATGACTACTCTATTCCAAAATATTTCCTATTCCACGCGTGTTCGCCGCTAACAGGTAGTAGTGACGTACTGACGTTCGAAAGCGACCCGAGGTCCCAGCTACCCCGCCGTCGCATATCATGGAGTTGTAGAGGGTTGATGGCTGTGTGCGCGAATCTCAGAAGTTGTACAGGTATCCAAACCATTTGCTACCAGTATCCAAACCAAAAAGACATAGAATTTTCTCCAAGAACTAATAGATAGATAGATAGCACGACCAGATGTCCACCCTGGATCAGTCAAGCTATTACAACGAGATCCCATGATCGATAATCAACTACCCAAGAAAATAACAGTTCAGTCCTGATCTTATTCTATATATATTAATTAGTGCTAGTTTCTTCACGAACTTGATCAATTCTTCCACTGGAAGCCCACCGGGCTCCTGACTTGGCGCTTCTCGTTTTCCCAGATGATGTGGCCGAACTCCCACCCTGGTGCCTTTGTGTTTCCTCCGCCTTCGCTTCTGAACTCCACCGTGTAGCTCCTCTTCTCGTACTGCTCCTTGAACTCCAGGGTCGTCGGTGTGACCGTCACCTTCACGTGCTCCGGCGCCACGACGGTCACCTCGTACTTGTCGGCCTCCTCGGACACCTTGGTCAACGTGCGCGTCAGCGTGCGGACGTCGGTGCGGCCGTCGAAGACCACGACTGTAACAATCCAAATTCAATTCAATTGGAAATTCAAAAAATAAAGAAGAATCTTACACGTGGACCCCACCTGTCATACACCCACCTCCCTTCTTCCTGTGCTGCACGTCGCAGTAATGGCGGTCTCCCGAAGCTCCCCGCCGTGCGTGTCGTCGTGGAGGCCGATCCCGGTTTCCCGGCCGTCGGTGACGCCGCCAAGTCGCCCACGACGTCTCCCGAGCTCGCCACCTGCCCTCACTCCCGTTTACGCGCTCCCGTTCCTCTCCTTCTCCTTCCCTGGTCGCCATGAACGGCGAGTGAGCAAGCTCACTGTCTCCACCCGATTCGCGAGCTCCGCTCCACGAATTCCAAATCCACTTCACCCGAAGCTCCTCCACCTCTCTAGCGACCTTCCCAACCCCTTCAATCCTAGCCACGACCCCTGCTTCATCGGAAATCGGAGGTTTTCCGGCCGCCAGCCATTAAAGCCGCTTGGAGCTCTGGTCGCCGTCGAACTCCCTCATCCGATCATTGTTTTCGTTGCTTGACGGCTCAAATCGACCCTAGGTGAGCCACTGGTGCTCATGCCCTCCACGTTCCCTTGCGTTCGCTTGGTTTCCACGCTCGTTTCACGCCTTGCCGCCGCCGGCCGGGGTGCTTCGCCGCCGCCGTACGCCGCGGACCACGCTGCGCGCCGCCCCCGCCACCCTTGCGCGCGCACCAGCGCCGCCCGACACCACTGGTGCTCACCCGCGCCGCTCCGCCGCCGCTAGGGCGCCGCCGCCGCCGGCACAAGCGCGCCGCCGCTTCCCCTGTTTCGCGCCGCCGTTAGGGCACCGCAGCCGCTGGCCACCCCGCCGCTCTGGGTCGCGCACGCGGGCCCCACGGCGCTGCTGTAGCCGCGCCGCCGCGCGGGCCGCCGCCGGCCAGCCGCCGCCGCGGGCCGCTCGGCCTGACGCCTGCGCGCCGCCGCACGCCACGGCGCGTGCGCTGCCGGGTGGGGAAGAAACCCCTCCCACTGACCAGTGGGGCCCGCTGGTCAGTGGGGTAAAAGGGGGGGATTTTATTTATTTTGTGTTCAATTTGGCTGTGAATTGTAAATTCCGTATAAATTCAAGGAAAAATGCGAAAAATATGAAATAAATTTTGTTGGATTTGTTAGAGTAAGATCTATAGAGGAAAAATATCCACAGTGGCAAAATGAGCTTTTTACCCCTGCAAGAATTTAGATTGTGTTTAGTCTTGCTTAATTAGTTTCTATAGATTTGTTAATCTAAAAATTATGAAATTTTTGCAGTAACTTAATTTAAACATGAGTGATCCACCATAAAATTTTCATACTCATAGGACCTAGTTTAGTATATGAATATAATATGTAACGAAACTTAATGATGTGTATAGGTATAATAATATTTATTTTACATGTAGATTTTTATACAAATTATAAGAGGCAAATAATAATGTCTTTGCTAGTCATTTTTTGTTTTATAGTAAATCATGCTCTAATTGATAATTTGGCCTTTAATTGTTTCTAGCACTTAGGGTTAAAGTTAATTATCACCATACTTGCATCCTTTTGAGTAAATTGTTAATTTGTTTAATGCTTATCATCTAATGGCAAAGTCATGTTGGCATTTACTCATTGTATCATATGCATGACAGTTACTCATTGTTTCATATGCATACATATAGAATCCGCGACCGAGGAAGTCGTGTACGAGGTGATCGCGGAGCCGCAGGAACAGACGGAGCCAGCCCCGCAGGCGTTTCGTGACGACCCGGCCCAAGGCCCAGTGGACACTAGCTTTGAGCAGCAGCCCACAGGCAAGCCCCGGTGCATGTCCTAGTATTTAAAAATTATGACATCCATATATGTTGCTATTACTTATGCATTACGTTTTAGGAGTTGATTTGAAACCTAGTTGCATGATCCGTAGTTCCTTGAGTTGTACTAGTATGTATAGGGCGATAGCAACGCTATGCTTAATAAGTATCGATAGAAGTCGAGTGACTGCTTGTCACTCGCGAGATATAGGATGTTTAGAAGACGAGTAATTTCCAGTTACTCGCGAGATATAAGTTATATGTATAGTTATGTTACAGTATCTGAGTTATTGAAAGTGATATGGAATTGTGAGACCGGGCGGGGAGTGATGATGTTTAGGTATGGCAGCAGGACAGGGTTCCTGGTTGTCTTAGCCCCGCCTGTGTCGATCAAGGACCGGTCGTTGTGGCAATGCTGATCGGGGATTGAATTGTACTAACTGCATGCCGGGAGTAGGAGGTAGTCGAAACCGGTAAGCCGAGTACTGCCTTACTTCGAAAGTACAGGACTCCTTCCCACCCCTTAGGGCGAGTCGAGTAGTCGCGGAGAATCGGGATGCATGTATTTACTTTTGGTGGTCTCTCGTTGAGCTCGGCTGACTATACGCTGGTGGGGCGGTCCTGTAGTTTGAGGCGGGGAGGGGAATGGTTGGTTTGTATTGTCCGACGGGGCAAATACGGGCCGTGTTGGTTAGGTCCACCTTGCAAGGTTAAATCGGATCGATTCGCCGTGTCTCGCGGTTATGAGGGCCTTGATCTCTTTGTCGCCACGTAGAAATGTATTAGAAATATTAGTGATACATGATGGAACTATTTCGAATTGTTATTGTAATGCTCCAACATGATTGTTTTAGTTAGGCCAACATTAGATGAGAGTCTTTCTACATAGAATATGAGGCTAAAACATTGAAAGTAAGGATTTAATTATAGACGCTTTTTCTGCAAAACAACTATGAGCCAGAAAGCCGTACATGTCTAGATATAGGGGCTATGTATACCCCTGGTCGGGTAAGCCTTGCTGAGTATTAGAATACTCAGGGTTTGTTGCCACCATTATTATTTCAGGACCCCAAGATGTAGACTTCTGCCCGTGTTGTGCTAAATTTATACAGCTGGGCGCGGATGGTTGGGAGGTGGCCGGACCAGATGCTTAGTCATTGCTAGTTTCCAAATCACACACCCGTGGGCTGAGTGTGTGATTCGATACGGCACTTCGTGTATTATAGACGTCAGGTTTCTATATTGGATTTGTTTTAAAATAAAGTTGCTCTTGTATATTACATATGTAATTAAACCAGGTCTGTAGAACTTAGTGTACTCCACTCAGTATTGTAATCGTATTTATATGTACTCGTCATATTTGTACTGCCTGCTCTCACCTTCGCGTGAGACTACTGGTGTTTGTTTCGATCGGAATGTCGGTTTCGAAAGGACTGTCAAGTTAAACCGTTAAGCCAAATGTGCCTGATGTGTTCAAATGATGGCCATTTAGCTTAATTTGAGTTTTAATTTGACGGTTCTGTCACAGCTGGTATCAGAGCCGAAATACACCAGGGGTGGTATGGATGTGACTATTTTCTAGACTTTCAAAAGTAAAAACGAATTTCTAGGTTATAAAGAAAATCGTTTCAGTCGCGCTTTACGATTAAATCCGTATTAAGCCCTACATAGTACTTGGTTGTTTATGAATTGGTGGCAATATTTATATTCACTGACTTCCAGCACATTTCTTTCGGTTAAACCTTAATTTCTTGCATAACCTTTACTTAATGTTGTAACGACGCACCTACGCTGAGGTAAGCAAGGTGAGCATACTTGGTAGTCCTTAGAATAGCCCACGTGTTTCATACGTGCGCGGGTCCCGTATGATGAGCATACGAGGAGGTGATAAGGCTCCATTCAAATGAGCCTGTCGCTATCTGCCGCCTGATATGGAGTGCGGACTTCCCGCCGTGTGATTGCAATCACGGCCATCTCGTAAGGCAATGTTACGAGATGTAAATCTGTCATGCGATTGGCCATGACCGTGTACCTTGGGGCACGTTTACCCTTGGATGTCCTGTAAGGCGATTTGTACGGGAAGTGAATACGTTGCCTCGGTAACGTATGCAGCGCTGTCCATGCAGCGTTGAACGCATGGACGCCATCTCTATAGTGGATGGTGATGTATGTGTGAATATGTGGGCAACTGCATATGCGTTACCCATGTGGCGTAGGACACATGGGGGCCGTTCGTGTGTGCTGGCACGAAGGGTCCAGTCGTGGATATATGCATATATCTGTATATCATGTGATTTCTGCAGGTACACTAACAAACGAACGCGTAAGTTAAGACGTGTAGAAATCAATTATATAATTGAGAGCGTATGTGCCACCAAAAGACCACGTATATTGCCCTATTATTGTCGGCAAATTTTGTTGGAAGAGTGACGTAGGACGATCATGCATAATACCATTCATTGCATTGTAAGAGTGGGTTAGCGAGTGAATTGTGTTGTGAATTTTTGTTGGAAGTTTGAAATTAAAAGAGTATTGTTTTTCTAGAGTGCTGTAAGTGTTTACCATTTTATTAGTTGTGAGTTCGTATTTTCTTTTGGGAATGTTCCTTACCGCTGTCGGCGTTTTTCGCAGATGGCGGCTTTGTCGGACTTCCACTTTGACGAGGACGGGTGGGTGCGTTCCACTTGTCTTCACCGTGAGGGCCTTCCCGTGTTGCTGTGGGAGGTGCTCCAGGAGTTTGGCCACACCGAGCCTCCCCAGTACTACGGTCGCGTGCCTTCCGAGGGGGCCATCTCTGGTTGGGAGGCTCGCCTGCGAGTTCCGGCACGCCTCGGTCTCTTTCCGTCAGACCCTTGGGAGGTGCACACTGAGGGTGCTGAGATTTTGAGCGTCTGGGATCGTGCAGCTGCGATGGCTATTACCCAGTTTTGTGAGCAGGAGCCCATTTTTGCGAGTTACTCTGCTTCGACGGTTGGTTTTCCTGTCAGAGTGACTTCTGAGTACTCGAGGCAGCGGTTCTCTCTTCTGTTGGACTCTACTCTTCCAGGCCACGTCCCAGCTTTGGCCAGGATCGCCCGCTACGCCGCCGGTATGTTGGGTGTGTGCGACCAGTTTAGGAGTGAGAACACACTCTACCGGCAGGGACTCCGGACAGCCCACGCTACAGCACAGGAGCAGACTCAGCAGATCTTAGGACAGAGCCAGCAGCTCGCAGAGCAGAGTCAGCAGGTAGTGGGGTTGGCACAGCAGTTCTGGGAGCAGGAGCAGAGGATAGTTGAGCAGGCTCAGCAGATTTTGGAGCAGTCACAGCAGCTAGAGGAGCAGTCACAGCAGCTAGCGGAGCAGACACAGCAGCTAGCGGAGCAGGCTCAGCAGATTGAGGAGTTGACTGAGCAGGTGGACGACCAGGAGGCTCTAGCTGACCACTTACAGGACGCGCTTCAGGTTGCACTAGGGAACGTGCACCAGTTGCAGCTTCAGCAGCAGCAGGCCGCAGCCCCACCTGAGCCACCACCTCAGGTGTCAGGTGTTGAGTCAGGAGTTGGGCCTCAGGAGATGTCTGATGCAGCGAGTTCCGTCGGTCAGAACGACGTTCCACCTCAGGCAGGGTCCACAGCCATCTTAGTGAACGAGCAGAACGTGGGACGCCTGCAGGAGGAGTTACGTGCGCGTGGGATCGAGGTGGAGCGTGTCTTCGAGTACCAGCCGCCGCGTTGAGGAGCTAGACTCTAGATGTAGGAAAGGCTGACATAGTATTGTAGTTTGGTAAATGTCCTAGGGACAACTAGATCCTGTAGTATGACTAGAATAATTCTGATGTAAGATAGGAATGTGGGTTGTATATGTTTGGACCGAGCTTGTATGTGTGTAATCCCATTGTAAAATATCGTCTTAGTGTTCGACTTATGGTAATTCCGAGGTTTAGAACGTAAAAAAATTCGTGAAGACGATCCATGCGGTAAACGCGTGTTATACTAAAGTTGTAGAGTATTCTGATGGCCATTCGTTTGCAAAAATTACGAATTTTTGGACGTATAGTTTGGGAGATACTGCCAAATCTATACCGCGAAGATTTGTGATATTGAGATTTAGTTGGGGCCTATTTTGTATTCACTAGATGATGCAAAAATGGTTTTACCTTCCTCATGCATGATCCAGTTATTCTTGTTGCAATTAGGGGGCATAAAAGTGGTGATACAATTATTGAGTTATTTAATCAGTGTTCTAAATTCAGCATTTTTCATGAATTGAATATTAGTTGCTATCATGATTATTTAATTTAATCAGATATTGGGACTAATCGATTCATGATTAATTGCAGAATGCCGAACACCGATAATGACTCCTCTGCGCCCAATAGCGCTAATGCGCTGCCACCGCCTCCCAATTTGGTTGAGGCAATCGCGGCCATGTTGACTGGGCGCGATGAACAGACGGAACTGCTCCGTCAGCTCGTTCATCAGGGTGCTGCACCGCGGCATGGAAATCATAATCATCACCAGCCGCCTGTCCCTGGTTATCAGGAATTCTTGGGTACTCAACCACCGCTTTTCCATAAGGCGGATGAGCCACTGGAAGCTGATAGTTGGCTCCGGACCATTGAGTCCAAGTTCACTCTATATCAGTATGATGACAATGACAAGGCATCATTTGCAGCTCAGCAGCTCAGAGGTCCTGCACGTACGTGGTGGGATAATCACGTAGCTATGTTCCCTGCTGGCACTCGGTTTTCTTGGGATGAGTTCAAGGAAGCTTTCAGGGCACATCATATCCCTGCAGGGGTGATTCGCAGGAAGCTTAATGAGTTCTTGGCTCTGAAACAGGGCAATAATACTGTGATGCAATACGCTCAAGCTTTCAACACCTTGTCTCAATATGCTGGATATCATGTGGAAACAGATGAAAAGAAACAAGCATGCTTCAGGCAGGGGCTTAGCAGCAAGCTCCAGGAACGCTTAATTATGTTCAAATTCAACACCTTTAGTGAGCTGGTTAATGGGGCTATCACTCAAGAGGACGCCCATATAGCTCATCAGGCAGAGAAAAAGAGGAAGGCACCAATGGGTGGATCTTCTAGTCAGGCTAATCAGAGGTTTCGTCTGATTCAGGCCGGACCCCCTCGTGCACCTTATCAGCATCGGCCGGTGTACCGACCAGTGCAGTATCAGACCACATATCGGCCTCCACAACAGCAGTTAGGTTATAGGCCAACACAGCACCAGACGGGTTATAGACCACCTCAGTACCCACAGCCTCAGGGGGTAACCAGATCTCCGGTGCCTCAGCAAAATATGCAGAAGACGTGGGTGCAGCCACAGGGTGTACGCCCTAATCTTCCTCCCTGTTACAACTGTGGTCAAGTTGGTCATTTTGCACGCTAATGCCCTATGCCACCTAAACAAGTTCAGGGTTCTAATCAGCAAAATCAGAAGCCGAAAGTGGCTCATTTCAAGCCAGGACGTGTGCACTATACCACACTAGAGGATGTTCCTGAAGGAGCTCAAGTGATGGCGGGTACGTTTTCAGTTCATAATCAACCTGTTACCGTATTATTTGATTCGGGGGCATCTCACACATTTATTAGCAAGGAGTGTGTGATCAAACTTGGGATAGAAATAGAATATATGCCAAGATCGTGCTATATTCAATCACCTGGGGGGCAAATAATTACCAATCAAGTTGCCAGACGAGTGCCTCTACTGCTGCAAGGAAAATATTTTACCACATCTCTTATAGTTCTCCCAACCCAAAAAGTTGATATTATATTGGGTATAAACTGGATGGGAGATCATGGGGTTCTTTTAGACACTGCTTCACAACATGTGCACATTGATTCTCCTCTGTATGGTTCTATGACTTTGAATCTTATGAACCATATACTTTCAACATCCACAGTGCATCAGGTTAAGGTCAAAAATCTGGCTGAAATACCAGTGGTGTGTGAATACCCGGATGTTTTTCCGGATGACTTACCAGGCATGCCACCTGACCGTAAGATAGAGTTTGCCATTGAATTGCAACCGGGAACGGCACCAATTGCCAGAAGACCTTATCGTATGCCACCCAATGAGTTAGCAGAACTAAAGAAGCAATTGCAGGAGTTGCTTGATAAGGGTTATATCCATCCTAGCACTTCACCTTGGGGCTGTCCAGCGCTCTTTGTTAAAAAGAAAGATCAAAGCCTCAGGTTGTGTGTGGACTATCGGCCTTTGAATACTGTCACTATCAAAAACAAATATCCACTCCCCCGAATTGATATTTTGTTTGATCAGTTAGTCGGGGCTAAGGTATTCTCCAAAATTGATCTTCGATCGGGCTATCATCAAATAAAAATTAGGCTCGAAGATATTCCAAAGACGGCTTTCTCTACACGATATGGGCTTTATGAATATCTCGTTATGTCATTTGGATTGACGAATGCCCCGGCTCATTTCATGTATCTCATGAACTCGGTGTTTATGCCCGAGTTAGATAAGTTTGTCGTGGTTTTCATTGACGACATTCTTATATATTCCAAGAATGAAGAAGAACATGCTGAGCATCTTCGCATTGTTCTCCAGCGTCTTCGGGAACACAAGTTGTATGCCAAATTCATCAAGTGTGAGTTTTGGCTAAAGGAGGTTCCATTCCTGGGTCATGTTATATCAGAAAATGGAATTTCTGTTGACCCTAGTAAAATCCAAGATGTTTTGAATTGGGAAGCACCTACATCTGTTTCGGAAATTCGGAGTTTTCTTGGGCTAGCAGGATATTACCGGCGGTTTGTTCCGGATTTTTCAAAAATTGCTAAGCCCATGACTGAGTTGCTCAAGAAAGGGGTGAAATTTAATTGGAACGATAAATGTGATCAGGCTTTTCTGACCTTGAGGAAACTATTGACATCTGCCCCTGTTTTAGCCCAACCTGATATTACTCGACCCTTTGATGTATATTGTGATGCATCGGGTACGGGTTTAGGTTGTGTCCTCATGCAAGACCGTCGAATAATTGCTTATGCTTCCCGAGCACTCCGACGACATGAGGAAAATTATGCCACTCATGATTTAGAACTAGCAGCAGTGGTTCATGCTTTGAAGATCTGGCGTCATTATCTTCTGGGCAATCCTGTTCACATATATACGGACCATAAAAGTCTCAAGTATATCTTCACCCAGAATGAACTAAATCTACGCCAAAGGCGATGGTTGGAATTGATTAAGGATTATGATTTGGAGATTCACTATCACCCGGGTAAGGCCAATGTGGTAGCAGATGCTTTAAGCCGCAAGGCTCAGTGCAACTGCCTGTCTATTGTGCCTTTTAATGAGACCCTTTGTTATGAACTGGAAAAATTAAACTTGGGGATCATCACGCAAGGCAGTCTTGATAATTTAGTCCTTTCACCTACTCTTCGAGATCGGATTATTTCTGCTCAAAAACATAATGTCGGGATGGAAAGGATTCGCCAAAGACTTGCGGAAAATGACCCGGGGGTGAATTGTTTTCATTTAGATGAGGCTGGAATTCTATGGTTCAAGGATCGTTTGGTGGTACCTAAAGATGTAGAGCTCCGAAAACAAATCTTTGATGAAGCTCATCTCTCTATGTATTCTATCCACCCGGGCAGCAATAAAATGTATCAAGATTTGAAGCAATGATTCTGGTGGACAAGAATGAAGCGGGAGATTGCTAAATATGTGTCTGAATGTGACACCTGTAGAAGGGTCAAAGCGAGCCATTTGAAAGCAGCAGGTCCTCTTCAGCCTTTGAGTATTCCATCCTGGAAATGGGAGGACATCAGTATGGATTTCATAGTCGGCTTACCCAAAACTTCCAAGGGGTATGACTCGATATGGGTTATTGTGGATCGCCTCACCAAGTCAGCCCATTTTCTACCGGTAAAGACCACACATACAGCGAAACAATACGCTCAGCTGTATATGGACCGTATTGTGAGTCTTCATGGGATTCCAAAGACAATTATTTCGGACCGGGGCACTCAGTTCATTGCCCGGTTCTGGGAGCACTTTCACGCCGCTCTGGGCACTCAACTGATCCGTAGTTCGGCCTATCATCCTCAGACAGATGGTCAGACAGAGAGAATTAACCAGATTCTGGAGGATATGCTTATAGCATGTGCACTCACCTACAGTCAGAAGTGGGATGAATCTCTACCCTTAGCTGAGTTCGCTTATAATAATAGCTATCAAGAGAGCATCAGGATGGCTCCTTTTGAGGCGTTATATGGGCGAAGGTGTAGAACTCCATTGAATTGGTCAGAAACCGGTGAGAGAAATGTATTCGGCCCTGATATGGTTAGTGAGGCAGAAGAACAAGTCCGGGTTATACAGGAGAACTTAAAAATAGCCCAATCCCGGCAGAAAAGCTATGCGGACAAGAAACGTCAAGCGATCTCGTTCCAAGCGGGAGATCATGTCTATTTACGGGTATCTCCAATGAGAGGAGTCCAATGGTTCGGTGTGAAGGGAAAGCTCGCCCCTCGCTATGTTGGGCCTTTTCCTATCATCGAACAATGTGGGCCAGTAGCATATCGCCTGGAACTTTCTGCCCAATTATCCGCAGTTCATAATATATTCCATGTCTCCCAGCTCAGGAAATGCCTCCGTGTTCCAAACAAGATAATGGACATAGAGAAGTTACAAGTGGAGCCCGATCTTGTCTATCCAGAGCATCCAGTAAAAATTGTTGATAACAAGACTCGGGTCACTCGAAATCAAACCAGCAATTTCTATAAGGTACAATGGAGTAATCACTCAGAGCGAGAAGCTACCTGGGAAACGGAGGAATTTGTTCAATCCAAATGTCCTGAGTTGCTCCAATTATACCAAGGTATATGAATTTCCGACTTCCTTTCAATTCGACACTTTTCTACTAAATCTCGGGACGAGATTTCTTTTAGGGGGAAGGATTGTAACAATCCAAATTCAATTCAATTGGAAATTCAAAAAATAAAGAAGAATCTTACACGTGGACCCCACCTGTCATACACCCACCTCCCTTCTTCCTGTGCTGCACGTCGCAGTAATGGCGGTCTCCCGAAGCTCCCCGCCGTGCGTGTCGTCGTGGAGGCCGATCCCGGTTTCCCGGCCGTCGGTGACGCCGCCAAGTCGCCCACGACGTCTCCCGAGCTCGCCACCTGCCCTCACTCCCGTTTACGCGCTCCCGTTCCTCTCCTTCTCCTTCCCTGGTCGCCATGAACGGCGAGTGAGCAAGCTCACTGTCTCCACCCGATTCGCGAGCTCCGCTCCACGAATTCCAAATCCACTTCACCCGAAGCTCCTCCACCTCTCTAGCGACCTTCCCAACCCCTTCAATCCTAGCCACGACCCCTGCTTCATCGAAAATCGGAGGTTTTCCTGCCGCCAGCCATTAAAGCCGCTTGGAGCTCTGGTCGCCGTCGAACTCCCTCATCCGATCATTGTTTTCGTTGCTTGACGGCTCAAATCGACCCTAGGTGAGCCACTGGTGCTCATGCCCTCCACGTTCCCTTGCGTTCGCTTGGTTTCCACGCTCGTTTCACGCCTTGCTGCCGCCGGCCGGGGTGCTTCGCCGCCGCCGTACGCCGCGGACCACGCTGCGCGCCGCCCCCGCCACCCTTGCGCGCGCACCAGCGCCGCCCGACACCACTGGTGCTCACCCGCGCCGCTCCGCCGCCGCTAGGGCGCCGCCGCCGCCGGCACAAGCGCGCCGCCGCTTCCCCTGTTTCGCGCCGCCGTTAGGGCACCGCAGCCGCTGGCCACCCCGCCGCTCTGGGTCGCGCACGCGGGCCCCACGGCGCTGCTGTAGCCGCGCCGCCGCGCGGGCCGCCGCCGGCCAGCCGCCGCCGCGGGCCGCTCGGCCTGACGCCTGCGCGCCGCCGCACGCCACGGCGCGTGCGCTGCCGGGTGGGGAAGAAACCCCTCCCACTGACCAGTGGGGCCCGCTGGTCAGTGGGGTAAAAGGGGGGGATTTTATTTATTTTGTGTTCAATTTGGCTGTGAATTGTAAATTCCGTATAAATTCAAGGAAAAATGCGAAAAATATGAAATAAATTTTGTTGGATTTGTTAGAGTAAGATCTATAGAGGAAAAATATCCACAGTGGCAAAATGACCTTTTTACCCCTGCAAGAATTTAGATTGTGTTTAGTCTTGCTTAATTAGTTTCTATAGATTTGTTAATCTAAAAATTATGAAATTTTTGCAGTAACTTAATTTAAACATGAGTGATCCACCATAAAATTTTCATACTCATAGGACCTAGTTTAGTATATGAATATAATATGTAACGAAACTTAATGATGTGTATAGGTATAATAATATTTATTTTACATGTAGATTTTTATACAAATTATAAGAGGCAAATAATAATGTCTTTGCTAGTCATTTTTTGTTTTATAGTAAATCATGCTCTAATTGATAATTTGGCCTTTAATTGTTTCTAGCACTTAGGGTTAAAGTTAATTATCACCATACTTGCATCCTTTTGAGTAAATTGTTAATTTGTTTAATGCTTATCATCTAATGGCAAAGTCATGTTGGCATTTACTCGTTGTATCATATGCATGACAGTTACTCATTGTTTCATATGCATACATATAGAATCCGCGACCGAGGAAGTCGTGTACGAGGTGATCGCGGAGCCGCAGGAACAGACGGAGCCAGCCCCGCAGGCATTTCGTGACGACCCGGCCCAAGGCCCAGTGGACACTAGCTTTGAGCAGCAGCCCACAGGCAAGCCCCGGTGCATGTCCTAGTATTTAAAAATTATGACATCCATATATGTTGCTATTACTTATGCATTACGTTTTAGGAGTTGATTTGAAACCTAGTTGCATGATCCGTAGTTCCTTGAGTTGTACTAGTATGTATAGGGCGATAGCAACGCTATGCTTAATAAGTATCGATAGAAGTCGAGTGACTGCTTGTCACTCGCGAGATATAGGATGTTTAGAAGACGAGTAATTTCCAGTTACTCGCGAGATATAAGTTATATGTATAGTTATGTTACAGTATCTGAGTTATTGAAAGTGATATGGAATTGTGAGACCGGGCGGGGAGTGATGATGTTTAGGTATGGCAGCAGGACAGGGTTCCTGGTTGTCTTAGCCCCGCCTGTGTCGATCAAGGACCGGTCGTTGTGGCAGTGCTGATCGGGGATTGAATTGTACTAACTGCATGCCGGGAGTAGGAGGTAGTCGAAACCGGTAAGCCGAGTACTGCCTTACTTCGAAAGTACAGGACTCCTTCCCACCCCTTAGGGCGAGTCGAGTAGTCGCGGAGAATCGGGATGCATGTATTTACTTTTGGTGGTCTCTCGTTGAGCTCGGCTGACTATACGCTGGTGGGGCGGTCCTGTAGTTTGAGGCGGGGAGGGGAATGGTTGGTTTGTATTGTCCGACGGGGCAAATACGGGCCGTGTTGGTTAGGTCCACCTTGCAAGGTTAAATCGGATCGATTCGCCGTGTCTCGCGGTTATGAGGGCCTTGATCTCTTTGTCGCCACGTAGAAATGTATTAGAAATATTAGTGATACATGATGGAACTATTTCGAATTGTTATTGTAATGCTCCAACATGATTGTTTTAGTTAGGCCAACATTAGATGAGAGTCTTTCTACATAGAATATGAGGCTAAAACATTGAAAGTAAGGATTTAATTATAGATGCTTTTTCTGCAAAACAACTATGAGCCAGAAAGCCGTACATGTCTAGATATAGGGGCTATGTATACCCCTGGTCGGGTAAGCCTTGCTGAGTATTAGAATACTCAGGGTTTGTTGCCACCATTATTATTTCAGGACCCCAAGATGTAGACTTCTGCCCGTGTTGTGCTAAATTTATACAGCTGGGCGCGGATGGTTGGGAGGTGGACGGACCAGATGCTTAGTCATTGCTAGTTTCCAAATCACACACCCGTGGGCTGAGTGTGTGATTCGATACGGCACTTCGTGTATTATAGACGTCAGGTTTCTATATTGGATTTGTTTTAAAATAAAGTTGCTCTTGTATATTACATATGTAATTAAACCAGGTCTGTAGAACTTAGTGTACTCCACTCAGTATTGTAATCGTATTTATATGTACTCGTCATATTTGTACTGCCTGCGCTCACCTTCGCGTGGGACTACTGGTGTTTGTTTCGATCGGAATGTCTTTTTCGAAAGGACTGTCAAGTTAAACCGTTAAGCCAAATGTGCCTGATGTGTTCAAATGATGGCCATTTAGCTTAATTTGAGTTTTAATTTGGCGGTTCTGTCACGGCGACGAACGACGGGTAGTTGAGGCCGCCGGGGAGCGCCGTCGTCGTGCACGTGCCCAGGTCGGGCGCGAACCGGCGCAGCTGCTCCGTGGTGTAGTTCAGGGCGCACAGGAAGTCGACGTAGTCCCTGGCGCCGGCGTCGTACACCAGGCCAGGGTCCATGGCCAGCTGCGGGCGGACGTGCCCAGCCCCCGCGGCGAAAGGCGTCGTCGGCGTGGCGCCGGCGCCGCTTCCTTGGATATGGAGGACCACATCGTCAAGGATGCTTCGGCCGGTGTTGTCGAGCGCTCCCGCGGTTGTGATCAGCGCCGACCTTATCATGGCCGGCGTCCAGTTAGGATGCTTCTTCTTGATCAGCGCCGTGACGCCGGCGACGTGCGGGCAGGCCATGGACGTGCCCGACTCCAATCGGTAGCTGTTGTTTTTTTTTTTGAAACGAACCAGGCAGAAGAGCTGCCAATTATATTAAAAAGTAGATCAAGCCCAGACTGAGCAAACAACAAAAGAAAAAAAAACTACAGAGCAACACCGGCCGGCTGGATTGGGGCATCAGTACGCGCCACACAATGCTAAAGAAACTCAACTAAACTCCACATCGGCCGGTTGGATTGGGACATCGACACGCGCCGAGCTCAACTCATCTCTAACCCACCCAAGTGCCGCGGCACAGCACAACACTGCTGTTGTTCGTCGGTATTCTCGCCTACGACAGTTTGGCAAGCAAAGCTGAAGGAAGAAATTGGATTTTGGAATGCGCTTACGTATTTTCTCAGCCTCTCGCCGGCGCTGAAGCTCAGAACTAGGATCGGTCCTGAGAAATCCACGGCCCCAAGGTCCATAATTCCATCTTGGGACCAGGAACTCTCGACAAGAACTATCCCAGCGGGCTGGAAACCAACAGCATCGTCCCGGACCCGGACTTTATTTCCTCTGGGTCCTCCATCATCCATGCACACCAGAATCTTGCCCTCCAAATTGTCTTCTGGCGTCAGATATTCCCCATAGCACGAGCTGAGCAGCATAGGCATCATGATGGTGCGGTTGGCTTTCGAGGTGTAAAGGGACTGGCCGCTGAGCACAGCTCCGTCGCCAAGAATGAGGTCTGCAGGGAACAGCCGGTCCGCGGTGGCGGCGCCGACGGTGGTCATCCACGGCGCCACGTTGGTCACCGTGGACGCTTTAGGTCCAGCGTTGCCGCCAGCAAGGACGACGCTCACGCCTCTGCGCTCGGCGCCAAACGCCGCAACGGCGAGTGCGTCGTCGTAGAATGGGTGCGGGTTATCGTCACCGAGGGAGAGGGAGATGATGTCCACGCCGTCCTTCACCGCGGCGTCGATTCCCGCGACAATCTCCGCCATTGCCATCACCGACAGCTTGTACATCGAGATCCTCGCCTTGGGAGCGACGCCCCTCGCCGTGCCCCGCGCAAACATGAGGAAGCCCGTGTCGGGGACCTCGGAGCCGGCGGCTGTCGACGCCACGTGCGTGCCGTGGCCCAACTTGTCCCTCGGCGAGGCGGAACTGTTGCGCATGCCGAAGGTCTTGGCGCCGACCAGCTTGTTGTTGCACATGCTGGCGTTGAAGTCCCCGGCGTCGACGCACTTGCCCCTCCAGCTCGACCGGACGGGACCCAGCCCTCTGTCGCTGAAGCTCGGGCTCTCCGGCCATATACCGGAATCGACGAAGCCGATGATGACGCCGTCGCCGGAGTCAGTGTCCCGCCAGGCTCCGAATCCGGGGTCGAGGCCGAGGAAGCCCGGCGTCCTCGTCGTCATGTGATGGAGCAACCTGTCCTCGTACACGCCGGCCACGCCCTCAGCACCCGACATGCGTCGAGCCTCGTCGCCGGTGAGCTGGACGGCGAAGCCGTGCATGACGGTGTCGTAGGTGTACAGGATGCGGCTGAAGTCGTCGGCCACGGAACGAGGTGAGTGGGCGGCCACCATGGAAAGGTACCAGTGCTCGAGGGAGGCGAAGTGGGGAGGCTTGACGAGGTGGTTGGCATGGACGATGTAGGTGCTCGACGCCTGAGGCTTGAGCGCGGGCTGGTTGTTGGTCTTCGGGACGAGGGCTGAGCCGGTGAGCTGCGCGAGGAGGAGGAATAGGGCTAAATGGTGCATCAAGAGATTGGTGGTGATGGACGCCATTGCTGGTGGATGTGTGAGCTCGGTGGTGAAGGAGTGCGTGCCCGGCCGCGGAGGGCTTTATATATAGAGGCTGATCGAGCCCAGTTCATCTGCCACCCAGCGGGAAACCTGCTGGTACACAGCACATGGTGGATGTACACTAGGAGAAGAAATTTTGCTCACTACCAAATTACAAGGATAGCCACAAAACATGTGGATGATATGTGCGGGCGTATTGTCAGTGATAACAATGCTATTTGTTCTTTGTAGTACTGCGATGCAAAACTTTGCTTGATGGTTGATACATGATAGCGGAAAAATGGACGCAATGCAACCAATACTCCGTATGAGCTAATTCTAGGACTATCAGACACTGGTGCCCAAGTGCCTCTAGGGCTCTAGGCTCTAGAGGTCTATTTTACACTTGAGCAAGGGATTGCTCGTGTTTAGTTGCCCCCCTAATTTTTTTCACAAAAAGACGATTGTATGCATAGAGTACTAAACGAAGTTTATTTATGAAACTTTTTCACATATAGGTGTAACTTTGCGAGCTGAATCTAATGAGTCTAATTAATTCATGATTTATAACAGTAATGCTATAGTAACCTTCCTTTAATCATCCTCCAATCGTATATTCAAAGACTTCATTAGCTACAGCAACTGCTACAGTACCATAGTTATGGAGGTGGTTTTATAATTAGACTACATTTAATACCTCTAATTAGTGGTCAAAGGGGCAAAAAGTTTTCGCAAATTTTTTTTCACTGGCAACCAAACACGGCCAAGATGGATAATGGATTTTACCCAGGTGAGAAGCTGTAAAAAAATGGGCCTTTTTTTTGGCAACTATCAGGCTAAATTCATCATATATTGTTTGTGTAGAAAAAAAAGGAAAACTCCCAGCCTATGCTCATCTTATACCGCATAAACTTGCAGGACTTGCGGTTTGCAAATGGCATTTTTTCTGGAGATGCAAAGCAACGAATGATCGTGCACTCTACAGGCGTGCATTGCAGACCGAAAATATGTGAACACTGTGCGCCCCTGCACTCTGAAGCAAGCATTAGTAGGCATTCTGGGCCGCAGGACAAATCAGGGTCTGGAGCTATCTACTTTGGTACAGTCGATAGCAACTACACATAGTTTAAGGGAAGCGTAAGGATTCCGATTTCGCCAAGATAGATGACATGTATATAGTGAATATGAAATCTGAAATATCAGATTAGGAATGGATAGAAATAAGCATTCAGTTGACACCTTGCAAATTCACAGCACCATGTATTCAGAATGAGAGAGCAGCACAAGGCTTGTCTGGCCTCTGATATCCTCGAGGTTCAATCAGACCCAGTTACACTAGGGAAAAAAAATCAGATGACACATATGAAAAAACGGTGGTCAGTTAGGCTTCTTCGGTTCTTCCTATCTATTGAATTCTGAAACCAGTTGCTTGCATCTGTCTCCTGAATATCGGAATCACTGATGGACTGGTAGGCAAAGTGGCTGTCAAAATGGATCCACAAAGGTATATAGTTGTGGCCTTATGGGCTTATGGCTAATAGGCATTACCTGAACGTTATGTGACTTCATCTGAGGGTTGTCCTGGATTTACTCAAATCAACATGAACCCCTTCGCCTTTGGGAAAATAGTAGAGAAATTTTTGTGTGATTACTGGGCTAGAGATCTACTCGAAAGATATAAAGTTTCGAGTAAAAGAAAGGGAGACACACAGTTTTGTCAATTATTTGGATGAATTTATCCTATATAACTAAAATTGCAGAAAAAGAGTGCTTCACAAGACTTGCCGCTTTTGCCTGCTCACCCTATGAAAAGTGCAATGCGCTGGTGGGCAACCACTAGCATGTGCTGAAGCAAGCACTAGTGGGAATTCTGGGATGTAAAACAAATCAAATTTTGGAGCTATCCAGCTTTGGTATTATAGATACATGGAAGTGTAAGAATTTAATTTCATCGGGCTGCTAAATCAGGAGAAGGCGACATGTATACTAAATGTGAACTCTGCATCAATTTCCATTCAGAAATGACGAACTCTGAAGCCATTGGATGCTCCTAAGAAAGGCTAGGCAGTGCTTGTCCTGCAGTCCTTCTCAACCATCACATTCCATAATTTTCTGTCAATTTTGAACCAAGGCTAAAATAGATAAACCCATTTACATGAAAACTCCTGCCATCTTCCATCTAGGAATAGGAACGGGTAGAAACAAACATTGAGTGGTTGGTCAGACGCTCACAGCCACTCAGAATGAGACGCCAGTACGCCACCCACTAACCTGGTCCTGCCTCAAATATGCTCTTGGTTCAACCAAATTCAGTTGCATCAGGCAAAGTCACACCGCACATGTAAGAAAAACAATGCTTCGATCAGCTCGGTTAGTTAAAGATTCCGGCCACGTATGTATCAACGATGAAACCAGTTGCTTGCATGTGTCCTCTAAATATCAGAAATAATTGCGTAAATGGTGGAGCTGAGCGCTCTCTGTCTGTCACAATATGTAGTACGAAGCTAAGTGTGAATCATCACGTGACAGTCATTGATAGGTAGTTGGTGCTCTTTCACTAGTACAAGACAAACACCTATATATCAACATATACTGCGGAAAACCGGGTAACCACCCAACCACGTCCTGTTACAAACAGCTCACCCTGAGAAATCCCAGTCCAAGTACATCCATCAAACAGGAGGACTTTTGCGCACACAATACGATCATATACTGCTGTCTAAAAAGGATTCATATGTAAACATCGAACGGTTGAGATTTATCTATACTACTGAAGCATTGATCAGTAGTAATAGTATGACGTAGTATATCTAAGCAGTACAGATAGTCAGAATCGCCACTGGTGAGGCGGCAAGTGGCGCACCCAATGCGTGGCCCCTAGAAGGAGGACGGGACGGCCGACGCTCCCCACTGGGAGGCATCCATGGCGTCTCTCGCCAGCATGATGGTGGATCGGCTCCCGCCCATTGGTTTAAGGTCAATTTATATTAAGCTAATAATAACAATCATACCCCTTCTAATGAAGGATTGGATATTTTCTATACTGTATACTATCAAGTGGTATATTGTGCGCCGTAAAAGATCACTTGAACAGAAGTAAAACAAATTAAATTAGTCATCGCTAGGTTTTAGATCTTGGCAGCGGCAGGTGAGGGTACGGTGGTCAACTGGTCATCCCGGCTTGGCTATCTGCTGCGGGCCGGTCGGTCATGGAGGCCGTGCCGCGGTCGTGGACGTGGGCATGCGGTTGCTGCGTGGGCGCGCGCGCGAGGCCGAGATGGGCAGCGCGGGCGCGTCAGGGCAGGTGGAGGAGGGCGACGAGTGGAGCCTCTTCATCGACCTGCCCGTGCTCAAGGCAGCCACGGATGGCTTCTCCGACTGCAACCTCGATCCTCGGCCCCGTCTACAAGGCAATCCTCTCTTTTCCCTCTACCCATGTGCTTCAGTATTCAGTTCAGTTACAGGATTTAGCACCGGCTTAGTTTTGCTTCGAAACGGTATATTTTCCTTGTTGATTCACTGATTTGGTTGCGTCCATCGAGTAGGCACGCGGCGATATTGGTTTGTGGTAGGCAGCCTTGGTTTCTCCATTCATTGCTCCCATGTTTTATCCTTCAGCAACCAAACATGCTTCGTTGGGTTTCGGAAAGGAACCATATGCACCTCATATGTGCATCAAGATCAAATGTACACACTGTAAAAAAATAATGTTCAAAACGTAAACAAAAGAGCATGCACTGTAAAAAAAGAGATAGGGGGTGAATAATGTAGAGGAGATATGCTACTATAAAATTTTAGGAGAACACATTAGATCCACCTAACCTGTACTGTATACAGTAGAACGATGAATACTAATGGATGGTACGCCGCCACGGTGCACGTAACCGTCGTAATAATTAGAGCAATACTGACTAGCGAATGACAATAAAATGACATTACGATGATTACGTACATAAGGACTTCTGCGACGTACAGGCGCCGCGGAGCCATCGATCAGCAGATCAATCGATCAGGCACCGTCGTCCCATCCGCCCCCCACCATGGCCGCGAAGAAATCGATCTCGTCGCCATCTTCCAGATCGAGCTCCGCCGCCGTCTTGAAGCCCAGCAGCCGGATGGATCCGTCGAACATGAAGGTCCCGGTGCCGTAGGTCACGTCCAGCCTGTCTGACATCCTCATGGTGTGGAAGGCCCTGCGACCCTCCTGGTCCGCAACCTTGAGAGTGATCAACGGATCCGGCTCCGGCTTGACGACCCCCTGCGGCGGCGGCGGCGGTGACATGCAGCTGGGCTGACCGATCCGCCGGTGCCTTGCACTCAGAAGCGCGATCTTGCAGTCAAAAGGAAAGGTTGCCGTCAAAGATCTCCAGAGTCCGGCCAGGCCGCTAGGGCTTCTTCCTATTTATATTAGCAACAGTGGTTGGGTTGGTTCACATCAGAGCAATCTGTGGGCTCTATCCTAACAACAGATCCTCAGGATGGCTGCAAACTCGGCATGTACAGATATACTCCGTATCACACATTTTTTTTAGGGAGCCTTGCTTTCCATTTTGTCGGAAGCCTAAGTGCAGTCCAAGGATCCAGTTTAACTAAATCAGCAGCCCACGAATTCAGCAGACCACAAAACATAATGTCTTGTTCGTCCATTGCTCTCGTTCCCTCGCTCGAGGGGCAAAGCCAGACGAGAAAACCATTAGAATCGGATGCATTAAACGTTGGGTAGGCTACAGTAATTTTCCATTAATTTTAGCAAATTTCGTCGGGGTCCGACGACCCAGCTCTGCCCCAGCCCATTTACACAAAGGCGGCGAGCGTGCCAGTTGCCACGCCTTCTAAATCTAATCCAAACTCGTATTTTGTGGTCACAAACACACATTTAGAGAATGAATTTTAGTTAAGAATTATTGTTCCAATACGAGAAAATTGTTTCAAAAATTTCCGTTGCTTAAAAGCGTCTCTTCAGTCTAAACCGCTGTAGTGGCGCGATTAAAGAGCCAATTGATCAAACGAAAAGGTAAGATGCCTTTCTTTTTTTTTTTTGCTCAATCGCTTCCATTAATCGAATTCTGAGTTGTGAGTTCATATAGTATCATCGACTGCACAAAAGACATTACGGATACCAGTAGTAGCATATGGAACGTGCGTCGATCAGGCATCGTAGGACTCCCGCCGGCTGCCACCGTCGGCGTACGGGAAGAAGTCGATCTGGGCGTCGTCCTCCAGCTTGAGGTCCGCCGGCGTCTTGCCGCCGCGCAGGCGGATGCAGCCATCTACCAGGAAGGTGCCGGTGCCGTAGCCGACCTCAGGCGCCTCGGCGTAGTACCTGTCCATCACAGCCTGGAGACGGTCCGTCGCCCTCATCCTGTGCTCGACAACGCGGCCTTCCTGGTCCACCACCTTGAGCGTGACGAGCTCGGCCTTCACCTGCAGCCTGGCCAACTCCTCCAGCTGCACCATCATCCACCGCGACATGCCGGCCTGCGGGCTGGTCGATCCCCCGTGCGCGACGCGTGCCCTCGTTGATCGATCTTGTGAGCTGCGAGCCTGCGAGCTCAGATGGGGAGCAATGGCGTGGCGCGCAACCCGTGTGGGTGTGGCTTGCTTATATAGGGGACTCAAAGTGGATAGTAGTAATTCATAGTAACTGCACAGACTCTTCGGCAACCGCGGCAGAATTCAGGGAGCCCGGTTCCGAAGCGCCAAGGGTTTGGGTATGGAGCGGCGCCGGCGGCGACTCCGCGTCTCCACCGGCGGCGATTTGGAGAGGCGCGAACCGAGGCCGACGCCACTACAAAGAGATTGTTGGGCTAGGTTTACTGGGCTGCAAGGCCTACCTGGCTTGGATGCACACCAGCCCACAGCACAAAATAATCCAACAAAAAATGCCCCGACACCTGAACCAAGTTCGGTACTCCGGTTCACTGTGGAACTTGCTGCAATGCAAAGTGAAGCTGGAATCTTGTCTGCACCCCTGCCACTGGTGCCACTGCCAGCAAGACGCCAACGTCCCCCTCGGTACTCCCGTGAACTCGATAGTCGATACTCCTCCACGCGCCATGGAACCGCGAGCCCTCTCGCTTCCTTTCGGCCGTTTCCGTAAAGCGGAGTGAGCACCAGTATCTCCCCGGCGACCATCACGGCTACGTGCAGCCCACCAAGTGCGTCCAAGTTCCTTCTGCCCAAGGCAGGGAAAAGGGCCTCGTCAGCTCCCTCCTCGCCTCGTCTGCTTGGACCTCTCCTCCTGGCTCCTGTCGCCCGTGGCCGCTTTCACCTCCACCCTCCCCAGTCCCCATGACCATTGACACGCATGGGAGGGAGTACGAGACAGGACACGGCACCGCTACCCAGCTTTCTTCCTCCTTGGACCCCTCTGCTCGTCCTCGTCCTACGCTTTGTACTCGTGCGCCGTTCAAAATTGTCTACTCCCCCGCGCGGAATCGTCACCCCCGCGCTATAAAACCCGTAGATTTCTCGGTCAAACGCAGGCGAAAATCTTCTTTTTGCAGCTGCCAAGATGTCTCGCCTCCGCCATTGCTCGTTGTTCCTGCTCCTCGCCGTCTTCATCCACCTATCCATACGCTCAGTGCACGGAGAGCTCGCCAATGGCGGCCACCAGGACCTGCCCGCGCTGCTCGCTTTCAAGGCCTACAATCCGAACGCCACGGCCCTGGCGACCTGGGCCGGCCCCAACCCGTGCTCCGGCGCGTGGTTCGGGATCAGGTGCTACCGGGGCAGGGTGGTGGGGGTCTTCCTCGACGGCGCGTCGCTGGCCGGCGCCGTGGCGCCGCTCCTGCGGCTCGGCCAGATCAGGGCGCTCGCAGTCAGGAACAACTCCCTGTCTGGCGCCCTCCCCCCGCTGGACAACGCCACGGCGAGCCCGTGGCTGCGGCACCTGCTCGTCTCCCGCAACCACCTCACCGGGAGCCTCAACGTCTCGCTGGGTGCTCTGGTCACGCTCAGAGCGGAGCACAACGGCTTCCGGGGAGGCCTGGAGGCGCTGCGCGCTCCGATGCTCAGGAGCTTCAACGTGTCGGGGAACAGGCTAGCCGGTGAGATCTCCGACGACCTGTCCAGGTTCCCGAGCTCGGCTTTCGCTGACAATCTTGCGCTCTGCGGCACGCCTCTGCCAAGATGTGCTCTTGCTTATAATGCATTGGGATCAGTTAGTTCCTCCTCGAATGCTACCACTAGTATTGCTGCTCAGTCTCCTAGCGGTGGTGTCTCTTCCAGCAATGGAGGTTTCAGTAAGCGTAGCTTGATTGCGCTAATGGCCACCGGCATTGGCAACGCGGTGCTCATCACGGTCTCGCTAGCCGTCTCTGTTGCCATGTTCGTGTACATGAGGAGGAAGCTCCGGTCCGCGAAGGATGCTTCCGACGCGGCGCCGTGCCTCGAGGAGGAGGAGGACAAGCGGAACGGAGGTGACGGCAAGTGTCAGAAGAGCAGCGGGCTGGTCTGCTTCGAGGGCGGCGAGGAGCTGCGGCTGGAGAGCCTCCTCAAGGCGTCCGCCGAGGTGCTCGGCAAGGGCGTGTCCGGGAGCACGTACAAGGCGGTGCTCGAGGACGGCATCGTGGTGGTCGTCAAGCGCCTGAGCGCGCTGCAGTTCCCCGCCGGCCGGAGAAAGGCGTTCGACCGCCACATGCGGCTCGTCGGCCGGCTCCGGCACCGGCACGTCGTCAGCCTCAGGGGGTACTGCAACTCCAACGGCGAGCGCCTGCTCGTCTACGACTTCCTCCCCAACGGGAGCCTCCACTCCCTTCTGCAAGCCCATGGTGGGTTGCGTCGTGCCGAAATGAGGAAAAAAAAAGATCCAAATGCATTGCCAATCTGCAGTCGTGTTCTTGACGGCCTATTTAATTTGTTCTTGTTGCAGGTGGTGGCGCGAGAAGCCTGGACTGGGCGGCGAGGAAGAGCATCCTGTTCGGCGTGGCGCAGGGCCTGAACTACATCCACACGTTCCCGGCGCGCCCGGCGCTGGTGCACGCGAACGTGAAGCCGTCCAACATCCTCCTGGACGAGCACGGCGGCGCGTGCGTGTCCGAGTGCGGGCTCATGCGCTACGCCACCAACATCCAGCACTCCATCCTCCCGCAGGCCGCCCGGTTCCCGCCGGACCTGTTCCTGGGCCGGGCGGCGGCCACGGCGTCGCCGGCGCCCGCGTCGAGAGGCGGGTGGCACGGGTACGCGGCGCCGGAGCTGGCGCCGGGGGCCGGCGCCGGCGCGAGGGCGACGCAGGAGTCGGACGTGTACAGCTTCGGGATGGTGCTCCTGGAGGTGGTGGCGGACCGCAAGGCCGCGGACGGCGAGGAAGGCGGCGAGGGGGAGGAGACGATGGGGATGGTGAGGATCGGCATGCTGTGCACCGCCGAGGCGCCGGAGGAGAGGCCCGCGATGGCGCAGGTGCTCGCCATGATGAGCGAGTTCATGTGATGCGGCTGTGCTTGCCTTGTCCGTCGCCATTGCCATTTGCTACTTGCCAGTGGTATCAGTATGTACCTGCAGTACGTCGCCTTGTTGAGTCTAGCTTGCTACGCTGCAGATGTCGAATCGAAATGCCGCGGGAAAACGAAAAGTTCTTCACATCTTTTATAATTGGAGCTTCCTCCAGAAGTTGCCCGATAATAATCAATCAACGAAACACTTAAAAAGAGAGAGGTTCCTCTAACAATACCCGTGACATTCCCCCATTATTCCGGCCGGTGGATTAAACTGGGAGCGCAAATGTAAGTAAGCCCAAAGCCCACCGGCAAACTTAGGATGACAGCTGCCCAACAAACTGGCCCGAAACGTTTCCGAGCAGGCCGGAGAAACACAGAAATGTTCTCTCGGTCAGTGGGCCGTTGGGAACGAGAAGCCATCCTTTTTTTCTCTCTCTCTTTGCGGGTAGGGAACGAGAAGCCATCGATCGACCAGCGTCCCACATTTACGAGCACGGTCAAAAATTCCATAAAAAACATACCACACTAGTAAAAAAAAAGAGCGTGACACAAGCTGCCAACCACGGTTGGATCGACGAGCTCGGATGATACTGCAGGAGGCTGCGGCGATGGCGACGGCGCACCATTTCCAGCTTGGAGCTGGAGCATGCCAGCCGGGATACAGCAGGCCGATATGGCTGCCGCCACCAAGACAACTCATCTGTGGACCAGTGCTTAACCAGCAGCACATGGCTCGCGGCTGTCAAGTGGCAACGCCAACATGCTTCAATCATTTCAACCTTCGGAACCCCGCGCCACAGCATTCTTCTCGAGGGAGGAAAGAAAAGTAAAGCCTTTCAATTCTGAATTGGTTCATCATCATGAATAAATATCGTTACGCCGGTCGTTCTGTTTCAGAATTCAGATAACGGTGAGTGTCCATTTTCAATTGCATATTTCAATTTTTCCTTTTCTAGACACGCATCGTTTTGCTTTGTAACGGGTAAAGAACTACCGGGACAAATTCGTTCGAGTTATTTCGCAGTCTGCACATCCAAATTCGAAAGTTTGCAGAGCAACACACATCAGACTGAATACGCAATTCCCATGTAGTATGTAATAATAAGATGGAAAGAATCAAATAAATGATCTCATCAATAACCAGAAACGGAGTGAGTACATGATCGACGCCACAGAGAACGGCGCGTCGACGCACGCCCCCACCGCCGCCGAACTCGTACATACACACGCCCACCGACATCCTCCCGACACGCCACGGACACGGACTCGACTCACGCCAAAACGAATCATCATATCAGCAGGACCCACGGGGAACGGCCGATGGTTCTAGCAGAAGAGGTAGCCGAAGGCGGCGGCGGCGAGGGACGCCGCCGCGAGGGGCACCGCGGCGGCGGCGTCGGAGGCGGGCGCCGGGGCGGGGGCCTCGATGGCGGCGGCGGCGGACGCCACGAGCGCGGCGGCCACGGCGGCGGCGGCGACGAACTTCATCCTGAGGCCGGCCATCTGCGACGAGGACGAGCTGGGTCGACGGGTTTCCGGGCTGCGCGAGATCTCCCTAGGAGAGCAGAGAGACGCGCGCAGCAGGCGAGGAGAGGCGGCTGGATGGATGGATGGATGGCTGGCTGGCTCGATCGATGAGATGGGGGAAGGACGGTGCCTGGGGGCGAGGGTTTTATAGAGGAGGCCAGGGCAGGGTCCAGGGGCGGAGCGGCCAGGTAGGTTGCGTGAGGCGGTTGTGGCCTTGTGGGGCGAGGGCGACCGGGCGAGGAGGGGACGCACGGCTCGCTGGACATTTGTTGGGTTCCGCGTTTGGTGGCGGGCGCGGCCGGTCAGGCGGGCAGCCTGGCATGTGGCATCGCATCGCATCGCATCGCTAACCTTGCCGTTGCGCGGGCGCGGCGCGCGGGGGGCCGTTGGGATCCTCTCTGCTGACCACGCGGCGCGCGCGCGCGTTTGAGCGCGTCCGTCGCCGCCCGCCCTTCGCGGAGCGTCTCCACTCCACGACGTCACGAGCCGCCCGCGCCAAGGAAACTTTAGGTTCCGTGGAGTACTTCCTAGCGCCGAGTACTGATACTCCCTGGCTTAAGAACGAAGTTGCTTCAAAACGGTTTCGTTCGTCGTATAAAAACCAAAGCTCAGATTCGGCGGCGAAGCAATGTGTTCGTGGTTTATTGTTTCAAAAAAAGAAAGCAAAATGTTTGTGGATTCGGAAAATGCTGCAGGAATTTGTGATGGCTCTTGGCTAGGCATGATGAGCCCCAGGAGAGGTCGCACGGACCACGGAGGGACCGGATCCAGAGGATCGCCGGCAAACGGTCATGCGCGCATGGGGCGAGCGAGACCAGGCTGGTGGTCACAGCTGGCGTGACAGTTGCGAGCGGCCCCCACACACATTAGCTGTCAGCGTAAAATACTCCGGCCGTATCGCGGCCGTGCCACCCACCACGGCACACCACTGATGGCTGTTAGAATTAGCCAGGCTTAAACATTAGAGGCTAATAATTCAAGATCCGAACATCATGACAAATCAATCTAATGCGGAATAAATTGGTAAACATTATACCAGCGTTAGCAGTAGCAGCAGCCATTTACGCCTGATCCGTAGAGGAAGTAGACGTTCTTGTCGGTGTAGAAGACGCAGCGGCGAATCGGCGTCCTCCGGGCGCCAAACGAGAGTGCTTGACCTTCCAAACCCCTCCAGTGCCCTTAGCGATCAGACTAACGGTGGCTAGGGTTTTAGATTGAGATGAATGGGGTGATTAAGGTGCTAACCACGACCTTATATTTATAGGCACTGTGGGGCTGGGGGCCAGCATCTGGAAACGGGCCTAATGGGCCTGCTGATCACAGCCCATTAGGGTTTTATCATTAGGTTTCCTTAATCACGTTTAGATGGTTTAAACGTTTCCTTAATAGTGAAGATCACAATATATCTTAACTGAAATATTTATTTCCAACATTCTCCCACTTGATCGAACGGTTAAGGCTAATGTTCGTATCATACTAATGTTCACCCTTAGTAGTAACAGAAAGTACCGGACCAATGCGTCGTCAGTAGCTTGATGCACTACTGGGACCCCATTACCCACAGTCTCACTGAAACACCTCGGTAGAACGCTTATTCGTTAGTTGGGAGTCATAATGGCCCTAAACCAGGACCTAAAGACTATCCACCAAACCCATATTAGTAACGTGCTGCTTAAACACGTTCGGTGGTAAGCCTTTAGTGAGCGGATCCGCTAACATAGAATTAGTTCTTATGTGCTCAATCTTAATGGTTCGATCCTGGCATCTTTCTTTCACAACACGATACTTAAGGTCAATGTGTTTGGAAGCACCACTTGACTTGTTGTTACTCGAAAAGAATACTGCAGACTGATTATCGCAGTATAACGTTATAGGTTCCGTAATGCTGTCAATTACCTTGAGGCCCGGAATAAAATTCTTAAGCCAAACAGCCTGTCCAGTTGCTTCATAGCATGCCACAAATTCAGCTTGCATCGTCGACGCTGCAACTAAACTTTGCTTAGAGCTTTTCCATGATATAGCTCCACCAGCTAACGTGTAGATATATCCTGATGTAGATTTTCTACTATCCACACATCCAGCAAAGTCAGCATCAGTATAACCCACAACTTCAAGGTTATCTGATCTTCTGTATGTGAGCATGAAGTCTTTAGTGCCTTGGCAGTAACGTAATGCCTTTTTGACACCAACCCAGTGGACCTTTCCGGGATTTTTCTGATATCTTCCAAACATTCCGGTAGCAAATGCCAAGTCAGGACGCGTACAGACTTGTGCATACATCAGGCTTCCGACAGCTGAAACATAAGGTATGTCCTTCATCTCATCTGATTCCAATTGGTTCTTAGGACATTGGGCTTCACTAAACTTATCGCCCTTCGCTAATGGAACAGGTGTGGCCTTTGTGGCCTTACTCTTATCCATATTAAATCTCTTAAGCATTTTCTCAATATATGCCTTTTGAGACAATCCTTGTACTCCTTTGGTCCTATCTCGGTGTATTTCAATGCCCAGAACATAAGAGGCTTCACCAAGATCTTTCATATCAAAATTGGATGAAAGAAATCCCTTTGTCTCATGCAGCATACGCTTATCGCTGCTCGCTAATAGGATATCATCCACATAAAGCACTAAAATTATAAATTTACCACCCTTTATCTTAGTGTAGATATAATTATCCACATCATTCTCCTTAAATCCGAATTTCTTAATGACTTGATCGAATTTAAGGTTCCACTGTCTTGACGCTTGCTTAAGCCCATACATGGATTTCTTAAGTCTGCATCCCAAATGTTCCTTGCCCTTCACAACAAAACCTTCCGGTTGTGCCATGAAGATGGTCTCATCCAAGTCACCATTAAGGAACACAATTTTGACATCCATCTGATGTAGCTCTAAGTCATAATGAGCCACTAGCGCCATAACGATTCTGAATGAATCTTTCTTAGACACAGGGGAGAAGGTTTCATTATAATCAATCCCTTCCTTTTGCGTAAAACCTTTGGCTACAAGCCTTGCTTTGAATCGTTCGACATTCCCTTTAGAATCACGTTTAGTCTTGTAGACCCATTTACAGCCTACTGGTTTGACTCCATTAGGAATATCTACCAGATCCCAAACATCATTGGAACTCATGGACTTAAGCTCTTCTTCCATGGCCTCAACCCATTTGGCAGAGTTCTCACATGATACTGCCTCTCTAAACGAGTTAGGATCATCAGCTTTCCCAATATCATACATGTCTTCACTTAAGTATGTCTCATAATCAGGGAAAACTATCTCTTTCCTAGCCCGCTGTGATCTTCTTAATGGTTCAACAGGCTGAGGTGCTGGTTGAGGTGCAGTCTGAGGCACCTCGACAGGGTTCTCAACTTCAGCATTAGGCGCCATTTGCTCAACTTGTTGTTCGCTCGCAGGCTCAGGAGCTACTTCAACAGGCGGAGCAGCGCTAGTACTCTGAACAGGAGGCGTAATCTGAACAGATGGTGTACTCTGAACGGAAGGAACGAACAGCGGCACTAACTGAGGTGTTACTGTTTCTTGAATCACCGGGATGGGAAGCTCAGCCCGTATTTCTTCAAGATTTATTTCCCTCCTCGGAAAGCTCCCACTGATTCCTGCATCCTCTAGGAATACAGCCTGCCTGGTCTCAACGAACTTAGTGAAACGATCAGGACAGTAGAATCGGTATCCCTTAGACTTATCAGGGTATCCGATGAAATAGCAGCTCACCGTCTTATCATCTAATTTCTTTTGCTGTGGATTAAATAACTTAGATTCGGCTAGACAGCCCCACACACGCAAATAATTAAGCAATGGTTTCTTCCCAAACCACAACTCATAAGGTGTTTTTGGCACGGATTTGGAAGGAACACAATTAAGTATGTGTGCAGCTGTTTTTAATGCTTCCATCCACAGCTCCACAGACAAAGTAGAATAACTAAGCATGCTGCGTACCATGTCCATTAGTGTACGATTACGACGCTCAGCAACTCCGTTTTGCTGTGGTTCGCCCGGCATACTGTACTGGGCCTTTATACCATTATCTTCAAGATACTTAGCGAATGGTCCAGGTACTTGGCCGAATGGAGCATGTCTCCCATAATATTCACCACCTCGATCCGATCTCACTAATTTAATAGTGACATTATGCTGATTTTCCACTTCAGCCTTGAATATTTTGAATTTATCTAATGACTCGGATCGATCACGAATGGGGTAAATATAACCATAACGAGAGAAGTCATCTGTGAAGGTAATGAACGAGTCAAAACCATCAACAGACTTTACTGGGAACGGGCCACAAATATCAGTATGAATTATTTCTAATAGGCCCGAACTCCGAGTAGCTCCTTTCTTAATTGTCTTAGCGAATTTCCCCTTAATACAATCAACACATTGTTGATCTAAGTCTGAGAGATCTAATGAATGGAGTATCTCTTCTCTTATGAGACGCTCAATTCTCCCCCTCGAAATGTGGCCCAAACGACAATGCCACAATTTCGAAGAAGTCTCATCATCACGCTTACGCTTATGCGATACATCATCCACATTCATTGCAGAATAAACTTTATCAAGAGAGAGCAAATAAAGATCGCCTTGCAAATGACCAAGGCCCACACTTAAATTATGAAATTTAATGTTGCACACAGAGTTGCCAAACTCACAAATATGTCCCGACTTATCTAAACGCGAAACAGAAATAAGGTTTCTCTTCAAACTGGGAACATAAAGAACATCATGCAAACTAAGGTTGAAGCCGCCTGGTAACTCCAAATTGAAGCTCCCAATGCCTTCAACCTTCACTTCATTGCCATCAGCCACTCTTAGACTTCGCTCCCCCTCTCTTATAGTTCGGATCGAACTGAATACCTGCAGTGAATTGGAAATGTGCACAGTGGCACCTGAGTCAATCCACCAAGTATTAGGAGAAAAATTCACTAAGAATGATTCATCAATAAAAGATACATAATCAGTAATTGTACCTTTGTTCTTAAGCCACTCCTTAAATCCATGGCAATCCTTCTGCTCATGTTTAGGTGACTTGCAGAACTTGCACAGCCTCTCATTAGAGGTCTTCTTATGAGACACGGCCTTGCTCTTATGGCCCTTAAACTTTCTCTTATGCTGCCTGCTGCTGCCAGATTCAGCCTGATGCTTAGGAGTGTTGCTCATGCTAACACGCCCAAAGCGCTCGCTGACCATGTTGACAGCATCCTTCATCCTCTCAGCTTTCTGCCTTTCTTCTTCCTCAACACAGTAGCTAATGAGCTCAGCCATGCTCCAAGTCGCCTTCTGAGTGTTGTAGCTTATTTTGAAGGGACTGTACTGTGCTGGCAGAGAAGTCATGATGAAGTGCACCAGAAAACCATCAGAGATAGCCATATCCAGTGTCTTCAGCTTATTTGCCATGTCACACATGCTCATAATGTGCTCCCTGATTCCACTTTGCCCATCATACTGTGAAGTCAGCATCTTCATGATCAGGGTGCTAGCATAAGTCTTGGAAGAACTCTTAAAGTTCTCCTCCACCTTGGCAAGGTATGCCTTGGCGCTCAGATCATTACCATCTTTGTCCTTATCAGGAATAGCACCACAGATGGCCGGAGTGATCGTGTTCTTAATGATCACGTTGGCCATCCTGTCTGATCTCTCCCACTTCTCAATGGCAGTACGATCACCATTGGGATCAGTGGGCTCTGCTGGCTTGTCTTGACGTAAGGCGAGATCATACTCACACACAGCAATGGCCACCTGAACATCTTTATACCAGCTTGGATAGTTGGTGCCATTCAGGGGCTCAATGGACTTCAGGTAGCCCGTCACAGTGTTCACTGAAAATCATGAGAACAATAACTTAATTAAACTCACAATTAAGATGCGCATAAGAAGTATGAAATTAACCCTACGATGGTCTGATTAAAATCATACATAAATTTCAATTTGCATCACCGATGGGGAAAACAAACGAAATTTATCATTAAAACTCGTAATTAAATCAACGATGGTCAGAATTAATTACAAGTGCTCTAAATAAACTTCCTGATGGTTCCATTTAAATAGAGTGCATCTTAATTGCTTATGGTGGATGAACATAATTTTCAGTGAATAAATGCAATTAAAACATAATTAAAAGCATTTACATAACTCATGGAAAAAATTAAATAAACATAATGCTGGTAATAATAAGTGCAACAGAAATAATTAAAGCCTTTAAACATAACAGCAATTAAAATTAAGCTTAAATCATAAGAAACAGTAAAAGAATAAGGCTTTAATATTAAATGGGCTAAAACTCATGAAAACAGCCCAAAATATCCCCTTCGCTCGCGGCCCAATATGCGCTCTCGGCCCATTTGGCCCATCCCGCGAAACCCTAATGCGCAACAATCTCAGCCGTTCGTTACAATCGGATGGCTGATAACTGATCTAGCATCATATATAAAGGGACGAGGCTGGTCGGAAAACCCTACTGCCTCACTGTTTTCCCTTCGCTCTTCCTCAGATTGTTAGAATTAGCCAGGCTTAAACATTAGAGGCTAATAACCCAAGATCTGAACATAACCTAGTTGATGACAAATCAATCTAATGCGGAATAAATTGGTAAACATTATACCAGCGTTAGCAGTAGCAGCAGCCATTTACGCCTGATCCGTAGAGGAAGTAGGCGTTCTTGTCGGTGTAGAAGACGCAGCGGCGAATCGGCGTCCTCCGGGCGCCAAACGAGAGTGCTTGACCTTCCAAACCCCTCCAGTGCCCTTAGCGATCAGACTAACGGTGGCTAGGGTTTTAGATTGAGATGAATGGGGTGATTAAGGTGCTAACCACGACCTTATATTTATAGGCACTGTGGGGCTGGGGGCCAGCATCTGGAAACGGGCCTAATGGGCCTGCTGATCACAGCCCATTAGGGTTTTATCATTAGGTTTCCTTAATCACGTTTAGATGGTTTAAACGTTTCCTTAATAGTGAAGATCACAATATATCTTAACTGAAATATTTATTTCCAACAATGGCCACGACGACCTCCCTCTCCTTCCTGCAAAAACTTGACCGTTGGCCCGGCCGCCGCCACCGCCAGCTCCACGCCAGATGTTTCACCGCGCATCCGCCCGTTTCGGCACGGAGGTAGGAGCGTGCCGGGCCGAGAGAGCTCGGCCGATGCCGATCTGCATCTGATCGCGGCAGGCCACCGACCGACGACGGACTGGTGGACGGACGCGCTGGCGTGCGGTGCGGAGTAGCGGCTCGCGACGCCATGGCGTATTAGGCTGGCGAATCGTGACGGGTGAAGGGGTTGTTGAAGAAGCTCCATCTGGACTTGGAAGGCCGTCGTGTATGGGTGATCACTGATCAACTGAGCATTGAATAATCCTTGGAAGCGAAGGTCTCCGACTCCGGTGGCGGTAAAACCGCGTTAGGTACCGGGCGCCACCCGGAACATTCCTCTTGCTTCTTTGTTTTCTTTGCTTCGGGCGTCGTTGCTTTTGCGGCGTGCGCGAGGCAGGTACGACGACCACGCGGCGTGCGTGGGCGCAACCGCCTTTCGTCCCGCGACACGACGGCCGGGAGCCACGCGGAAGTCGAGACCGGCCGGGCCGCGGCCGGCAAGCGGGCGCTTGCGTCGTCCTGGCAGCGTCGTGGAGGTGCGGGACACGCCACATGGTCACTCTTCCGAGCCCAAGTCTTTGAGCCAGTCAATAGTAGTGGTCGTGCAAAGAGCATGAGCATGAGCATTGGTGTTTTGACGGAGATCAGCGTGTAGAACGCACATTTATAATGGAATATGTAATTTGCAGATATTATTTAGTCTTTTTTTAGTACAGATATTATTTAGTCTTCTAATAGGAATGTAAATACACAATACTTTCATGTCGTTAGGAAGTTATAATCCTGATCAAAGGATATAATAATAAAAAACTGTCGGGTACCACAATTAGGGACACCCTAATCGGGGTACTAAGATCGCTCTAAACACGCAAAACACCTGTTAAAATAACTGGGCCCACTAAGGCCCACGGCATGCTTCCCATTCGGAAGAAAGGAAGGGACTCAAAGAAACCCAGCGTGCGGCCCATTCACATCCCCCTCGAACCCGCGGAACGATCTCCGTCTCGCTCGAGGGTCCCTCTCGGGCCCGCTGGACAATCTCCGCCTCGCTCGAGGGTAGCGGATCTACCCTCGAGCGGGTGACTCATCTCCGCATCGCTCGAGGGTCCCCGTCGGGATCCCTCGACTGCACTCCGCATCTCCGCCTCGCTCGAGGATAGCGAATCTACCCTCGAGCGGGTCGCTCATCTTCACCTCGCTCGAGGCCACCCCTCGGCACAAGGGACAAACAACCTCGCCGCCCAACTGCTCGTCGTACGAAGACATTAAAAGCCAGCCACTCCGCCACGGCTCAAAGGACGGGTGGCGTCAGGCCGCCATTCCCACAGTGGATGTGACCGGGGTCCCATCCGCTGACTCCGATTACCATTCCGCCATCCTGGATGTTGTAGCAGTGCCTTGGGACCTGCACGCGGAACAAGATGGGCTCGGCACTGTTCCCATTACTGTTCTGCCGACGCCGACCATCCGGACTCGCCTCCCACTGGGGAAGGGGTCCGGGACTTCCACGCGTCCCCGGGACCTTCTAGTGTGCACGCCCGCACTCCCACCAGGGGGTCCGGGGCCGTCGCGCGCCATTACTACCACCAGTCCACAGGGCCCACTACACACCACCACCACACCGCCTGCGGAGACACTGCAGGACGACCGGCGCGATCTTCACAGGACCAAGGACAATGCCCAGGACGACTGCGACGCGCGCCGCCTTCACACAGTGTACTTCCTACAGTGTTCGACCACTGTACCCGCGATTCAGGGGAAAACGATGACTTCCACGCCCCTACACTCGTGTGCGCCGCCCCCTCCTTGTAACTATAAAAGGAGGGGGCGGACTCCCTTCAAGCCTCTCTGGGCTCTGGCTGGTTAGACTCTCTCTCTGGCTTCTCTTTTCCAAGAGGACGTTCAGGAACTACTGAGCATTCATCTCAACCGACTCCACCCCTAGCAGAAACTTGGGAGCTTCCCTCCCTCTCTCGCCTTGCTTGTATCCCCTACCACAAGCACTCCGGGTGCAAGGTAATACAGTGCCCTCGCACACCCCCTTTGCTGGACGTACGGCCCCGCGGCCGGAACCAGGATAAACCGTGCGTTACTGTGATTGCCTCTTGCATCATCATCTGGGACGAGGAAACACGCAGCATTTACTAGTTGGGATCCAGGCCCCCAGGTCGAGACACCGACAGTTGGCGCGCCAGGTAGGGGAGCTGCGTGACTTTTTTTCTCTTTTTCCCATTTGATCTCTAGGGATGGCGGGCAGATCCAACCCATACCCCATGGGCGTTTCGGATCCGTTTCCAGTGGGATGCGTGATCTCGTTCGGGAGTCTCGAGTTCAGGGCAACCGGCAACGGTTACCTCATGCAGCTCCTCTCCCCCGGACGCAACCTCATCGCTCCGACTTCGCCAGCCCGGCGCAACAGGCGCTCGGGTCAGCGTTCGCAACAAGCACGTGCGGAGCGGCGTCGTGCGGCACGCCACAGCTCCCCCACGTGGGTCGAGGCTGGCATGTCGCAACTCAGCATCACGGCCAACGGGGCCACCGTTTCGTCATCGTGTGCCTCGGCGTCATCTGCGCCGGCACCATCGCCTGCGGCAGCACTAGTGCCTCCCAGGGGGGACTCGACTTCGGCGTCGCCCTTCCCCTTCGGGATGCGCAACGCTGCCGCCCACGCCTCATCAACCAGCGCTAACTTCATCGAGCATGAGGATCTGCCGGGTCATCACCTTCTGTCGATCCACAGCCTCATCGCGTCGTCTCCTGACGAATCCTACCCCGAGACGGCGAGCTCGATCGCCGACGACATCGACTTCTTCATGAACAACTTCGTGGCCGAGGAGGCCGAGGACTACTCCGGGGTTCGCCACCCCGACGCTCTTCGCTCGTTCCATCTGGCGATGGCTTACTGCCTCACCTGCTCCGAAGACTCCAGCGAGGGGGATTTCGATCCTTCCCGGGAGTGCTTCATGGCGGACCTTGCGGACGAGCAGGACGACAATGCCCCAAGCAACGACGGGGACGGCGGGGTGGACGTGCGGGCAAAGCAACTGATGGTCCCGCCTGCAGCCCCTTCCTCGTCAAGTTCAGCGGCGCCGCAAGCTCAACTGGCGCAGCTCAACAAGCTTCAAGCCAAGCTCGACGAGCAGCATCAACAAACCCAGGAGCTGCGCGCCGCACTCGAGCAGCAGCGTACCGTGCGTGGTGCACACGCCCAGGCGGCGGGACGTGTTGCCCGGGAGCGCATCCTGGCCGACGACAACGTCGACAAATCTCCGGAGCTGAAGACGGCGGGCGAGAAGCTCGTCGCTGCGGCTTACCTACTCCAAGCTATGCCCGAGCCATCGACACCTTCGGGCCGCAACCTGCGTCGCGAGGCACAGGAGCTCATCGAGCAAGCTGCCGTGCAGCAGGCCGAGAGTTCTGCGTCTCGTATGCGTTCAAAGGCCCCGAAGCAGCGTGATGGGACTGCGCATCAGGACCGCGAGGTTTCTGTGCACACACCCCCAGCGGGGAAGGGCAAAGCGGCCGTAGCGCCCGGTGCGAAGGCGCCCTCGGTGCACGAGCGCATCAGGAGAGTTCCCGTAAGGGAGCGACTCCGTGACACTCGCGGGCACGCTGGCGATGGCGACGCCCGCAACGTCATCGATGGCAGGAGCTACACCCCTCGACGGGGTGGATGCTTCGACCCTGAGCACGATAGGGGTGAGTCACCGGAGCCTCCGGGCACCCGGGTGTTCAGCCGGAAGATTCGAACTGCATCTTTTCCCCCGCGCTTTCAACAACCCAACACCCTCGTCAATTACTCGGGCGAGACTGATCCTGCAGTTTGGCTCAACGACTACCGCCTAGCGTGCCAGCTAGGCGGCGCGATGGAGGACGCGGTCATCATCCGCATCCTTCCTCTTCATCTTGCAGACGCCACACGAACGTGGCTCGAGCACCTGCCTGCGGATCAGATCCACAACTGGGCCGACTTGGTCCACATCTTCGTGGGCAATTTCCAGGGCACGTACGTGCGCCCTGGGAACTCCTGGGATCTCAAAGGGTGTCGCCAGAAGCCCCGCGAGTCCCTGCGTGACTACGTGCGATGCTTCTCCAAGCAGTGCACCGAGCTCCCTAGCGTCACCCACGTCGAGGTCATCAACGCTTTCCTCGAGGGTACGACCTGCAGGAACCTGGTGCATGAGCTCGCAAGAAGCTGACCCGTCAACACCAATGAGCTGTTCGACGCTGCCACCAACTACGCCGCCGGCGAGGAGGCCGTTGGTGCCATCTTCGACGACAAATTGAGCAAGCGCAAGGATGATGCGCCCGCGGAGGGCAGCAACACCATGCCCAACGCCCCCGCCAAGAAACAGAAGCGGGGGAGGAAGGGAAAGAAGCCGGTCCCACCGAACCAGCGTGGGTCGGGGCAGGCAGAGGACTCTGAGGAGGCCTTCGCCGCCGCCCCAGACCGAGCAGTGTGAAATGCTCAAGAAATACTACAACTGCGTCGCGCATCGCGACGAGGACAAGAAGAAGGATGCTGGCGACAAAGGTGGAGATGATGAGTTCCCCCCCAGTGGAGAACGTCTTCTTCATCTTTGGAGGAGCAACGACGAATATGACTTCTCGGCAGCGCAAGCGTGAGCGCCGCGAAGTCTTTTCCGTCACCAAAGCCACGCCATCCTACCTCGACTGGTCGAAGGATACCATCACCTTTGGCCGCGAGGACCACCCCGACTACGTCCCGCATCCGGGACGGTATCCGCTCGTTGTCGACCCCATCATCGGCAACACTCGCTTCTCCAAGGTGCTCATGGACGGAGGCAGCAGCCTCAGCATCATGTACGCCCCTACCTTGGAGCTCATGGGGATCGGACTGGACAAGCTTCGCCCCAGCAAGTCGCCATTCCACGGCGTCGCGCCGGGGAAGCGAGTCCAACCCCTCGGCCAGATCGATCTGCCTGTGTGCTTCGGCACAGCAGCCAACTTCCGCAAGGAGGTACTCACTTTCGAGGTGGTGGGGTTTCGAGGATCCTACCATGCCATCCTGGGCCGTCCTTGTTACACCAAGTTCATGGCCGTCCCCAACTACACCTACCTCATGCTCAAGATGCCGGGTCCAAAGGGCGTGATCACCATTGGCTCTTCATTCGAGCACGCCTACGAGTGCGACGTTGAGTGCGTTGAGCGCACGGAGGCTCAAGCGGAGGACGAGGCCCTCACAGCCACCCTCGACAAAATGGCAAGCGAGGCCTTGGACTCCACGCACCGACATGCCGGGAGCTTCGAACCCGCCGAGGGAATCAAGAAGGTGCCCCTCGATCCGAACCACTCCGACGACAAGGCGTTGCAGATCAGCGCCAACCTCGACGACAAATAGGAAGTGGTGCTCGCCGATTTCCTCCGCGCCAACGTAGACATCTTTGCGTGGAGCCCCTCGGACATGCCTGGCATACCGAGGGAGGTCGCCGAGCACTCCCTTGATGTCCGACCCAACTCCAAACCGGTGAAGCAGCGCCTGCGACGCTTCGACGAGCTCAAGCGCCGGGCGATCGGCGAGGAGTTGCAGAAACTTCTGGCGGCCGGATTCATCAAAGAGGTATTCCATCCCGAGTGGCTAGCTAATCCAATATTAGTGAAGAAAAAGAGTGGAAACTGAAGGATGTGTGTAGATTACACTAGTTTGAATAAGACATGTCCGAAGGTTCCCTTTCCTTTGCCACGGATTGATCAGATTGTAGATACTACTGCGGGATGTGAACTCCTATCCTTTCTTGATGCCTATTCCGGTTACCACCAAATCAAGATGAAAGAGTCCGACCAGCTTGCGACTTCTTTTATCACACCCTTCGGCATGTACTGCTACGTTACAATGCCCTTTGGCCTCAGAAACGCCGGAGCCACATACCAGCGGTGTATGCTCCACGTTTTCGGAGACCATCTCGGGCGGAGCGTAGAGGCATATGTCGATGATATCGTTGTAAAATCCAGGAAGGCGGACGACCTGGTTGCCGATCTCAAAGTCGCGTTCGATTGCCTACGGGCCAAAGGGGTGAAACTCAACACCGAAAACTACGTGTTCGGGGTGCCTCGAGGCATGCTCTTGGGTTTCATTGTCTCCCAGCGGGGCATCGAACCCAACCCTGACAAAGTCTCGGCCATCACTCGGATGGGACTGATCCGAGACCTAAAGGGGGTACAGAGGGTCATGGGATGCCTAGCATCCCTTAGCCGTTTCATCTCGCGTCTCGGCGAGAAAGGCTTACCCCTGTATCGACTCTTGAGGAAAACCGAGCGCTTCACGTGGACCCCCAAAGCCCAAGAAGCCCTCGAAAAGCTGAAGGCGTCGCTCACTCGCGCCCACATTCTCACACCACCTACGGACGGCGAGCCCCTCTATCTGTACGTAGCTGCGATGACCCAAGTGGTCAGCGCGGTGATCGTGGTCGAAAGACAAGAGGAGGGTCATACTCTGCCCGTCCAACGACCGGTATATTACATCAGCGAGGTGTTGTCTGAAACTAAGACACGTTATCCGCAGATTCAAATGCTACTCTACGCAGTGGTTTTGGCTCGGCGCAAGCTGCGCCACTACTTCGAGGCTCACCCCGTCACCGTGGTCTCGTCTTTCCCCTTGGGAGAGATAGCCCGCAACCAGGAAGCCGAGGGTAGAATTGCCAAATGGTCTGTGGAGCTGATGGGAGAAACACTCACCTACGCCCCCCGCAAGGCGATCAAGTCCTAAATCTTGGCTGACTTCGTGGCTGAGTGGACGGACACTCAGCTACCCCCACCACAAATCCAGGGCGAATGCTGGACTATGTACTTCGACGGATCGGTGATGAAAACCAGCGCCGGTGCCGGCCTCCTCTTCATCTCACCCCTCGGAGAACACATGCGGTATGTGATACACCTACATTTCCCTGCTTCCAACAACATGGCGGAGTACGAGGCCCTTCTCAGCGGCCTCCGCATCGCCATCGAGCTCGGCGTCAAGCGCCTCGATGTGCGCGGGGACTCTCAACTCGTCGTCGATCAAGTAATGAAGGAGTCTAGCTGTCACGACCCGAAGATGGAGGCGTACTGCAATGCAGTGCGCCGCCTCGAAGACAAATTCAACGGCCTTGAGCTCAATCACGTCCCGCGCAAGTACAATGAGGACGCCGACGAATTAGCCAAGATCACGTCGGGGGGACGGTAGACTACCGTCCCCCCGAACATCTTCGCTCGAGACATCATCAAGCCCTCTGTCGAGTTCAGGGACCCGACGGAGTCAGGCCCCTCGTCCGCTGGGCCCTCCGGCGGGAACCCCCCGACGGACGAGGTCGAACCCATGGACATTGACTTCGAGACCACCTCCGTGGACGAGGCCGAAGCAATGGAAGTCGACAAGGCCCCCGCTTCGCGAGACTGGCACGTCTAGTATCTTGACTGGATGATTCGAGGGGTCCTACCCTCGAACCGTGCTCAGGCGCGGCGCCTCGCCCGGAGGGCCAAGTCCTTCGTCCTAATCGACAACAAGCTACACAAACGCAGTCCCTCGGGTGTCCTGCAGCGATGCATCCCTATCCCCGAGGGCAAGGAGCTGATCCGCGACATCCATGCCGGCATCTGCGGCCATCACGCTGCGCCGCGCACCCTCGTGGGTAACGCGTTCCGGCAAGGCTTCTACTAGCCCACCGCGGTCGCTGACGCCACCGACGTCGTGCGGACCTGCGAGGGTTGCCAGTTCTATGCGCGAAAAACACATCTCCCGGCCCATGCTCTGCAGACCATCCCCATCACGTGGCCGTTCGCCGTGTGGGGACTAGACCTCGTCGGTCCGCTAAAGAAGGTGCTCGGGGGCTTCACCCACTTGCTGGTGGCGGTCGACAAGTTTTCCAGGTGGATCGAGACTCGACCCATCGGCAAGATCAAATCCGAGCAAGCAGTTTTGTTCTTCACCGACATCGTCTTCAGGTTCGGGGTCCCGAACTCGATTATCACCGACAATGGCACCCAGTTCACAAGCAAGAAGTTCTTGGTGTTCTGCGACAGTTTCCACATACGTGTGGACTGGTCGGCTGTGGCACACCCACAGACGAACGGGCAAGTGGAGAGTGCCAATGGCATGATCCTCCAGGGACTGAAGCCGAGAATCTTCAACAAGCTGAACAAGTTCGGCCGGAGGTGGCTCACGGAGCTACCCTCGGTCATTTGGAGCCTGAGGACGACCCCAAGCAGAGCCACAGGATTTTCTCCGTTCTTCCTCGTCTATGGCGCCGAGGCCATTCTCCCCATTGACTTGGAATACGGATCGCCAAGGCTCAATGCATACCAAGAGCAACAAAACCAGCGAGCTCGCGAAGACTCGCTGGACCAAGTGGACGAGGCTCGAGACGTGGCTCTCCTCCACTCCGCACGCTACCAGCAGTCCTTGCGAAGGTATCAAGCGCAGAGGGTCCGGCGCTGAGACCTCAACGAAGAGAACTTGGTGCTGAGGCTCCGGCAGGACAACAGGGGCCGCCACAAGCTCTCACCTCCATGGGAAGGGCCGTACATAATCACCGAAGTGCTCAAACCCGGCACGTACAAGCTGGCGAACGAGAAAGGCGAAATCCTCACCAACGCTTGGAACATACAATAGCTACGTCGCTTCTACCCTTAGCATTTCAAGCTATTTGTATATTGTTCGTACTCGCACTTTTAATTTCCCGAAATAATAAGGAAGTACGCTTTACTTATTGCTTTTTGGGAACCTTCCGGACCCTCGAGGGCTCGGGTGCACACGAACATTGAGGTACGCTCGGCTTTACCCTCGGCAAAGCCGAGCCTCCCTCGGGGGCTACTACGGGGGCAACCCCCGAACATCCCCAAAAAGTCGCCAATATTTTTTCGAAATATTTCCGTCTCGACCCTAAGCTTCTCGTATCCTTTGAAAAAAATGGACGCGAGGCGTAAGCAACTACGGTACGGGGCTGGCCGAGTCGTGGGGCCGCCTACGCCTCCGGGATACGGCACCCCCTCACCACCCTACGCCTACGTTGCTTATGAACGCGAACTTCCTCGCAGATGTTTATCTAAGTCGCATACGAAGAACACGGAAATAAAGTAAAGAAATATAGGCTCGAACTCACAAGGCCTCGACGGGCCACACATTCAAATTACGATAATAAAATCTCTTATAGGATGCGATTACAAAGCGCGACTATGATAAACACTAATCTATTTACATGGGCTTCGAGGCCCAGTTTTCCTACAGGCTACCATCCCCCCCCTTGCAGGCCCTCAGGGGCGTCGAATTCGGCGATGGGAGGGATGTCTGCTTCGAGCTTCTCGGCAAGGACGGCGGCGAACTCCTCCGCGGCTGCGTCAGCTTCATCCATGATTACCGACGCGGCGTCCGCATCCGCATCATCGGGAACGACGTACCCCGACGACACCCTCTGGAGATCCATGAGGTAGTGTGTCGAGGCCACAGCGAGAGCCCGCAGGACACCGAGATGGAAGGTGCTCTTGGCGTGTTCGGCAATCCGACCGCCTAGCGCGCGCAGGCGGCTGATCGCCGAACTGCCCGAGACGGCACCCTCCCCCTCGAGCTCTTGACATACGCTCACGGCGGTCTGCTCCAGCTCAGCAAACTCCATCTGCACCGCCGTGAGCATGGTGTGGACCGCTTCCTTCGCCGCGGTCTCGTCCGCCACCTTCTGCCTTGGCTCTGAGCAAAGGAAACCAACGCCAGTTACGAAAAGTAACAAATCAATGAAAAATCGAAGGTACTCACCCGTGATGTTCTTTTGCGCCTCCTCCCTCTGGGCTCGAGCGGCCTCTTCGAGTGAGGACATGGAGGCTTCCTTCTGCTTAAGGGTAGCCCCCATGTTCTGGAGGGCCACCCCCTTCTCCTCGAGGGACTCGCCCTGTTCCCGGAGGGTCCCGGTGAGCGCAGCCACGGCTACCTCCCTGTGGAGGAGCTCGGCCTTCTGCTGCTCGAGCGTGGTGCTGAGACGCTGCAGCTCAGCGCTTTGCGCTTCAGCCTCTTGAGCTCTATCCTCGAGCGCCGTCCGAAGGCGCTGCAGCTCGGCAGCTTGTGCCTCGGCCTCCCGGGCCTTCTCCTCCGCTGCCACCCTCTGGACATCCCGCTCACCAGCAACCCGCGCCAGCTCCTCCTCCAGCGCCTGCTGACGCGCTCCCAGATCCGCCATCTTCGTGTTGGCGTCAATATTCTTGAGTACCAGCTCGGCGTTGTGCTGCCCGAGCTGGCTCAGCTGGGAGTACAGCCAGTTCATCTTGGCGCTCTTTTCACGCGAGATTTCCCTTAGCTGCTGCAAAGGGGAGGACGTGGGTGAAGACGCGTAAAAGTTAAATCAAATCCGAGCAACTTTCGGGGGGAGTATTTACCTGGCTGACCTGGTAATCCGCGTCCTCGAGCCCTCCACCTTGCTCCCGGGGGTGAGCTCGAAAATCGGCAGGGCCCTTTCCACGAGAGGGATAACCCTCTGCCGGTGGAAGTTCGCGATGACGGCCGCTGCCGTCAGCCCCTTCTTCGCCAAACGCGCCAGCGCGTCGGTGAGGCCCTCGAGCTTGGCTTGCTGCGCTGGGGGCGACACCCCCAGTCCCACTTCGGTGGTCGCTCCCGTGAACTCTGTTAGTAAACGCCGGGAGCGCGCCCCTGAAGTTCCGAAGGTAGAACCACCCTCGACTCCACCCGGCGTTGTTCGTCGTCATCTTGCTCGAGATGTAAAAGTTCCTCCGGGTCGGCGGATGTGGAACGTCAGGCCACCGGCGCACACGAACCGCCTCGGCTGGTTCCGTGCGTTCTCGACGAAGAGTTCGCCACGGAACAGATGGATCCAGAGGTCCCAGTGGGCTTCGATGCCGAGGTACCCCTCGCAAACGGCGACGAAGACCGCCGCCTGCGAGATGGAGTTGGGGCTGAAACTGTGCAGCTCCACTCCGTAGTACTCGCACAAGGCCCTCATGAACCTGCTGACAGGGACGCCGAAGCCTCGCTCGTGGAGGCGCACGAAGCTCACGACATAGTCTGTGGAGGCTTCGGCTCGGTCTCGTCCGGGTGCGGGGAAATCCATGCCGGCGCCCCCAAGCTGGGGTTCCGCGGCAGCAGCCGGTCGGCGACCAGCTGCTCCAGAACCGCCACGGTGGCGGAGGACTTCCCCCACGGCAAGGGCTCCTGGATGTCCGACATGTCTTCAATTCAAGGGGGAATGTGGGAGCGACGGCTCTGAGATGGCTAAGGTGCCCCTTCTCCCTTTTTTCTCTCCCTCTCTCTCTCTCCTTCCTTTTCCTCCTTCCGCTCTTGGCTGCGGGCTCAGGGTGCAGGGGAGGCGGAGAAGGCAAAGCAGAATGAAGGCGAATGGCCAGGTGAGCCAAAACACCCCCTTTCTCTTCATTTTTATTCACCATAACGGGCGCAGCCGCAAACACGGCCCAAATCTACAGCGTTGAATGCGGTAGATTTCGCTATCACTGGCGGCTGGGCCCCACGACCGCGGAGTCCCCCACGCGCGCACACAGCAATAACTGCGGCACGGTAACTGGCGGGTGCGGCACGACTGTTGCGCTATCCCATCCGTCAGCCGCCGCCCACGCCGCTTCATCTGCAAGAGGCTGTCGCCTGAAAAGGCGCGCCCACACCGCACCGCACAAACCGGGCCACATCGCCCACCACCAGCGGAAGACCCGCGCGCATGACTCGCGACTCTGCATCGTTTCCGAATCACGACGGAATATTCCTTAAAGGGGTCTCTTTACCCTCGAAGGAATCGCATTTCGAGGCCTTACTGATTAGGGGGTCGAAGCCTGGCCCTTCAGGGGGTTCGACAGGCGCCCCAGATCACTAGAGTCAGGGACTGCAGGGATGTGCCGTACAAGCTACCCTCGAATGCGGAGTTCAAGACATCCTACGCAGTGTTCAAGGCCAATCGAGGGTGCCTAGAAGGGGGATCCCATCGAGCCCTCGGACCCTATCGAATGGGTCCGAGCCCCGCCTAGCGAACCTTCGCAAGTGCTCTATGTGACGTGTCTATGGACCACGAGCCGACCCTTATCGAACGGGGCACGGACGTCCGCTTGAACAACCCGCTAATAGCTCACTGAAGCAGCCATAGCTCGCGGCCCGGGCATGGGTAGCATGGTGCGCTTAACCCCTCCTCCCTGCGGAAGGGCGACGAGGGTCGTAATCAAAGTCGAGGGTTCCCCTAAACGCCTTCATACGGGCCTGGGATCGGGGGCTCCTCGCACACCACGGTTCAAACCGCACCCTCGAATAAATCAACAACCGTCACTTATGGAGCTCCACGTGTATAACCGAACCCCCCCCCCCCCCCGCTATTAGCGTACGTTCCCCTAACGGCTAAGCTGAACGCCGGGTCGCTGTACCAGCACTGAGAGTGCCGAGGCCGGCTGAAAAAGTGCCGATGCCGGCTGAAAAAGACGCTGGACGGCCATCCCAGTAAAGCTACCAAGCGGGACAACATTTATAGCCCTTGGACGAGCACAAACTCTCCTCCAAGGCCTCGGGGGCTACACCCGCGGGTGCGCTGACGCGCCCCCGCGAAGGTGACTTCACACATATTCGAGGGTCGTAACTCTATGTACACCCCTATACCTCCGGTAATCCTCCCCATAGAGGAGAAAGGGGACTTTATTGCTCAAATACAAATAAAGATTACAAACGGTTACCGGCGCGAAGCCATCGAAAGATACAAACAAGTTGACACCTACGTGGCAATTTTCCCTATCTTGGGGAGGAGCGAGCGACGAAGAAAGGCACTGTAACACCTCCGGTGTTTAACACTATATAAAACAGGCAATTAACATGCAATGACACATTAAACCCTCCCCCAACTTCTCAATTACTGCAAAGCCGAAATTCCGTTTAAATACACCAAAAAAAAAGTCAACTCTCGCACCCTTGATCAAATGAACTTTTGCCCAACACGAAAGTTATAGAGTTTGACAATATAAACAGCTTTCGTGTTCAAAGTTTTTCAAGTTACAACATGAAATTTTGAGTTAACCCTGAAAAACGAGCGAGATCATTAAACTTGATTTCAAATTTTAAACTTTCAAACCAACGCTCAAATGAACTTTTGCCTAAAAGGAAAGTTGTAGGAAATTTAATTTTGAACAACTTTCGTGTTCAAAATTTTTCGAGTTTCAATTGAAAATCTTAAGTTTGAACCAAGTCAAACTGCTGACTTTTTCTTCCTCTCTCCACTCTCTTTCTCTCTCCCCTCTCTCTCTTCCCCGCTGACTCTCCCCTCTCTGCTCTGCGTGCGCGCGCAGGCACTTGAGCGCGCGTGCGCTCGCTGCCTCGCTGTGCCGCTGCCGCAGCCTCGCTGCCTCGCTGCCGCCGCGCTGCCTCGCCGCGCCGCTGACGCCCCTCCACTTGAGCGCGCACGCTGTCCTCGCCGCGCCCTGCCGTTGACGCTCACGCCACGACAAGAGCACGGCGACGCGCCGCCTCGCCGCCGTGGCGCCCAAACGGGCCGGCCGTGCCCTGCCGAGCCGCGGACCGCGGCCGGACTTCATTACCGCGCGCTACTGACACCACCAAACCGCTCGCTGCGCCCTGACCCGCCTTCAAGGCCGCCGGGCGAGCACACCACCGCCAGACCGCGCGCACGCCGCCGCCGCCCTTCTTCTACGCCCTCCCCTCCCTGCCGAACTCTCCCTTCCCCCTTTGCTTCGCCCAAGGGCGTTCCACCCTCGCACTCAGCTCCCCTCCCCTTCCCAAGCCGAGCCAAGCCGCCCCAGTGCCAGAACACGCCGCCGCCCACGCCATTGCCGCCGCTCGAGCTCACCGTGGAGCCCCTACCCCCGGTGCCCCTCGGTCCAAATTGAACCCCGGAACGGGACCTCCTCGACTCCGTGAAGCTCCACGGCCAAGCATCGTCCACCCCCATCGCCGCCGAGCACTGCCGTCGCGAGCAGAGCCGCCGCCGGCCGCCGCCCGCCGCGGAACTCCTTGCTCCGCCTTTCCCCGACTCCAATCGACCCCCGAGCTAGCTTCCTCATGGCGCCGTGAAGCTCCCCGGCCTGCTCTTGCCCCTCCTCCCGCACCGGAGCGCCGCCGCCCGCTGCAGCCGCCGCCGCCGCTCCCTGGGCGCCGCCGCCGACCCTGCTCCGACCATCCCCGTCGACCACATCACCCACCCCTAGGTAGAGCTCGGTGAGCTCTCACCCCTGGACCCCATCCCCGCCGCCGGCGAGCCTCCTCCTCGCCGGGAAAACCCCCCGCCGCCGCCTCCCCTGTCTCCTACCTCTGGCCAAGGACCCCGGCGCAATTTGTTTTAGGTTTCCAGGGGGTTAAGTGAAAGATTGCGGGGCCCCTTTGCAATCTGTGTTTTTGTATTTTCTAGATTTTCCAGTGAACTTGTAAATTCGATTAAAAATCGTAGAAAATTAAGAAAAATTCAAACTCAACTGTTATGGAATCTTTGCAAAGAGATCTACAACTTTTGTTACATACACTTTTTCATTTGCTCAATAGTTTTTATTTCATTTAAAATACAAAGAAAATGTGCTTTATATTAGATCTCAAGTTACAAACATGAGTTGTTAGCCATTTTTGGCTGGTAGGGTACATGTTAGGTGTATAACCTTGTGTAAAAGTTTCATAGACTTTTGATATGCCTAGCTATCGGTTTATTTAAATCTTGCTTTATGCCTACTTTAAATTAGTTTGTTTGTACATGCTGTTTAGCTTGGTTTAATGAGCTCAAACTTTTACAGTGCCTTTAAATTGATGTTTAGTTACTGTACAAAAATTTTGAGAAATTTTAGATAGGAGGAACCAGTCCAACTAATTAATAGTATAGCTATTTACACTAAATCAAGAAAAATAGTTTATTTGCATAGAAAAATCTGATAATTTTTCTAGGGGATTAAATTGAGTTTATAACCCTACTGGTAAAATATGACGCTCTGGAACTTAGTATAACAGCCTATGAAATTTAATTTCTATCCATGCAGCATTACTTTGTGCTATTTTTCATGCCCTGTAAAATGCTTTTTTAATTGTGAAAAATTTATGGCAGGCTTATATTTAGGTATAAAACCTTCAGTTAAAATTTCATTACCAGTACTTGCATAGTTTGACCTGTAAAATTCATTTTTGTTTCCAGCAGTAGCTGTTTGTTTTATTTTTCGTGGTTAATAGGCTGCATAAAATGGGCTGAAAATTTCACAGTAGGCAAGTTATTTAGATATGTATCATACATAAAAATTTCAAACCCAGAATCTCTGTATAACATTATTTATGATAAGGACATGCTTAACCTAGTAATAAATAAGAAAAATCTTCTTTTGCTGCATAGGGATAAAAGAGAAAACCCATCCGAGTTACTTTGTGAAGTCAGTACAATGATTATTACTCTATAAAGGGTTGTCCAAAATGATGTAACATAATCTTTTGTAAATCATCTTGAGTTTGTGTTGGAGTACAATTCTTTAGTGAAGAATTGATTAAATCATATCACTAAAATAACTCACGCGTATGCATTTCATATAGATTCGACTGCTCTCCCTGACGGTACATACGAGTTGGTGCCGGAGTCCGAGAGTGAGCAGCGTGAAGCTCAAGTAAATCTGACTGAAACTACCGAAGACCCGAACCCAGTTTCGGAAGAGCCCACAGCTAGTTACGCTCAGGAAGGCAAGCCCCGGAGCATGTCCTACCTATTTTAATTTATGCAACTATTTGTATTCCTGTTTATTGCGCATTTAAGTTGCAGGAATTGTTTGGAACCTTAGTTGCATGATCCTAGGTACCTATGCTTGAACATTAGTATGTGTAGGTCGCTAGTTGGCTATGCTAATGGTTCGGTAGAAGTCGAGTGATTTCCTGTCACTCGCGAGCTCATAGGAGTTGAATGCTTACTACACACTGCAATATAAGGTTTACGGGCGGGGTTGTTGTACTTGTGATACCCCGTCTGTTTAGTCAAAATGGATAAGGCCGCGGTGTGTGGTAGTGGTGGTTAAGCGTTTGAACGTACTAACCACATGCCGAGAATATGGTAATCGGTAAGCTTAAGTACCTGATGGAACCGGCCGTGGAATATACTCCCCACTGTCTGGTCTATGGTCACGCACGGGTGCAGGGCACCCTAGGACGGTGGGCCTGTTTCATGCCCGGGGAAAAAGGGGAAAAGTCGCGTGGGTGACTGCATTTCCCATGCGTGTGTTTAGGTCTGCCTGGCCAGGTTAATAAATTCGATTCGAATCGTCCGTCTCTCACGGATATTGAGACTGCTTAACCCTTTTGCCACATAGAGTAAGAAGTGGAACAATGATGATGAGAAATATGGTTGAATGATGAAAAATAATTGCTTTCCACCATGTATGCTTTAGGATAGATGCTAATGTAGAATGGTTAAGCCTAATAGAACTTGAAAGCTAAAATCGGAAAATAAGGACTTACTGCTTTTCGGCAAAGACAAACCCCTCAAGCCAAAAGCCTTGCATGTCTAGTTAGAGGGTTAGTTATATCCTAGTCGGGTAAGCCTTGCGGAGTATTAGTATACTCAGCCTTGCTTGTGGCTAAATTTTTATTTCAGGTAATACTTTTGAGGACATGATTGCTAGCTTGACTTGGCCGTGTACCTTACCCCCTGGTTGGTCGGTGGAGTGGGATACGACTCCGGCCAACGATGACAATGCCGAGTGATGTCATGTACGGGCTTCATCATGACATCATGTATCGTCGTTTAGAACTCGTTTTATTTCCGCTGCTGTGAACTCTGAACTACTTTCTTTTCGAATTTCAAGTACCTTTCTATGATTTCGAACTGGGTTTGTAATAATTAAGTTAAGACTCTATAATGTAAGATATTTGTGAAATATTGTACTCTCTGGACTCACCTTCGTGTGGGTTACATGTAAGCTTTGGGTTCGATCGACGCTCAGGTGGATTCTTCGGGACTTTACCCGACAGCACTGCCGAATTACTCCGTTTGAAGTGCGTGTTAGCCGGGATTGTCTTTAAGATGATGGTTAGCGCACTTGAGCCGGATTAATTAGGGCGGTACTGCCACAGCTGGTATCAGAGCCGAACAAAGCGCACACCCGAGAGTACGACAAGATTTCAAAAGTCTTCCTTAAAACTTAGCCACAAAGTCGCGTTTGGAAAATACGTTGGTTCGCTAAGGATCGTGCATAGTACGTAAAGCCCTAGGGAAAATTATGAGAGTTACTAGGTGGCTAACTAACTTATGTTTTATTTATAACTGACTTCCAGCACATTTCTTCTGTACTTAAATTCAGTACTTTCCATTATGTAACGACGCACCTACGCTGAGGTAAGACGGTAAGGATCCTCAGTCAGCTGAGGGAGTCTGACCTTCCCGTCGGTGATGCGAGCCGAACGCTGCCCTCAAGCAGTGGCTTACTTGAGGTGCTGCCAATATACCAACTATTAGTTGGGTATATTGGGAGTAAAGTATACTCAGTCAACTGAGGGAGATTGACCTTCCCGTCGGTGATGCGAACCGAACGCTGTGCTCAAGCAGTGGCCTACTTGAGCTGCTACCAATATACCGACCATCGGTCGATTATATTGGGAGTAAAAGAAAACGTGAATACGTCACCTCAGTAGCGTATGAGCGCTGTCCATGCAGTGTTGGACGCATGGATGCCGCTTCTATAGTGAGCGGTAATGTTTGGGGACGCTTTCATGTGTGCTGCCATGAAAGGTTCAATGAAATTTATATCTGTCAATTTTCTGCAGGTACACTAACCGCGATTACGTAAGTTAAGCACGGTTAGAACTCGGCTAGAAATATATATAGGGAGAGACGTAAGTTGTGCCATGCCACCGGTGCTAACCCCGTAAGTCCAAAACTATTTGGCAATTGTTTTCTTCGGGAGGACGATTATGTCGTGCATGCATCATGCTCATAAAATTGAAAGCCAAAGAAAATAGATGTGGGTTAGTCGGGAATGTTAAGGTTGCACGTGAGCACGGTTCCTCTCCTCTCACTTAAGGTCTATCTAGAAATCTGTCATTTTCTGCTATAGCCTGGAAGATGAATTTATTTGACATGGTAGATGACTTTATCTGTAGAAGCGCCAGTGGATAATTTTGCTCCAAAACTTGTCTACTAGCTTCTGTTTAAATTTGAGAATTTTTCGACTGGTATACAGTAGGGTACACTAGAAACTTTGACACCCTGTTTCTCTGTCAGCTTTGAGCACCTGTGTTGCACGAATTTTTAGGCCTTCCTAGAAATGTTTTCTGCAGATATGTTCAACACAAAACTTGCGCCAAATTTAATCACCAAGCTTCTGTAAAAATTTGGTAAATTTAGGCTTAGTAGTTTGTCCTCAGCACTCAGTTTACTAGCTCTCCGGTCACTGAAAATTCTGGGCTGACAGCAAAGCAAAACTATAAGGATAAGACTTTCTTAGGATCTGATCTAGATCTTGAGTTGACTAGCAAAGTTGTTCCTAAAAACCTTAGGAATGTTCCTGTAAATTTTGAGAATTTCTAGAGCTCTGTGCTTCCAGTTGTACTCATTTTCGTGCACTACCCAAAATCTGTTTCAACCATCACTCACTTGTGTACATCTTTTGTACAGATGGCTGCCCTTGCTCTCCTGGTGTTTGATGAGGATGGGCGTGCACACTCCGAGTGCACACACTGGCAGGGTTTTCCCTCCATTCTTTGGGAGGTGATGCGCGATGCCGGATATCCCAGTCCCCCGCGCTATGTGGGCGAGGAGTTCCATGAGATGGGAGTTGTGCGCTGTCGCGTGCGCATGACTCATGCTCCCCACCCTTTTCCAGATCACTGGGCTTCCTTGGAGCTGGAGGCAGTTGGACACCGTCTGGTTGACACTTGGGAAGTTGCAGCCATGACAGCACTCAACAAGTTTTGTGAGAAGAATTACGCAGCTGTCACACTAGCTCCTATTGGCCTCTTCCCAGCAGAGCAGCCCAATGACCCTAACTGGCTTAGTCGGGTCGGACACACTGGGTACCTTCAGCAGAACAGAGCTGCAGAGACTATCTCCATGTCAGTGAAGTGCATGAATGCACTATACCGCTTGCAGACTTTACAGGCCAAGGCCATGACCCAGATCATTGCTTCTGCACGGACTAGCCACGAGATAGTGATTGCTAAGAATGAGCAGATCAGGGATTTGGATGCCCATGTTGGCCAACTGGAGGGTCTGATTGAGGAGCGTGATGTTCTCTTGGACAACAGGGATGCTGACTTTGCACTTCTGGAGCAGCAGTTCACCACTCAGCAGGTTCAGTTGAATGCTGCCTTTGATCACATTGAGATGTTGGAGGCTCAGCAGGCCCAGCCTGAGGCCATGGAGGAGGAGCCCCAGGAGGTTCAGGGTATCTCAGGACTTGACACTATGTCTGGAGTGCCCCTGCCACCACTTCCGGGAGCTCACTCTCCAGTGAGGAGCGAGTCTTCCGTCAACAACCTGGACGACTTTTAGAGGATGTCTTAAGTAGTCGTTCGCGCATACTCCTCTATAGGGTAGCCTAACTTTGGATGGTGATGTAATAGGCTAACTAAGAGTTGAGTACCTCGCTTTTGTCAAAGAGTACCACTCCTATGTAAAAGTATTTTAATCGTTTAGGCTGTAGCTAAGAACTTGATGCATGGTTGTAATGGTTTAATTGCAGTGGAGTCTATCGCTGCAGAAACTTGTCTGAATTTTTATCCATGTTTCCTTGCATTTCTGGGCTGTGTGTTGAATACCAAAGTGGTTGGGAATTTCATGATCTAAGTGCTCACCAAATTTCAGCATTTTTAGACCTGTGTGTCAAAAGTTATGGCCCGAACATTGCACCTCGGCCTGCTGAAAAACAGACTGGACAGAGCAGTAGAAATTGAATTTTTCGCCCACCTTAACTGTCGATTTAGCTTTGGAGTTGAATACCAAAGTTGTAGTATGATAAATTATCTATCTGCTGTACATATTTGGGCGCATTTCGATGAACAGAGTGCAAGTTATGAATTTTCTTGTAACAAGCAGCGTTGCTGTTCCTATTGTTATCGTGCTCCTTTTAGTTCTACATTTCCGCGCTTACCCTTCTGTTTTTGGGGATTGTCATATGTCATCCCACTAATGAGAGATTTTGCCATTCCAGATGGTAGGAGCGACACGTGGCAACCCTGAGGGTTTCGGGGACGCGAATGGTAGCAGTTCGCAGCGACCGCCACCACCGCCACCCAACTTCGCGGAATATCTGGCTGCCCAAACCGAGTTACTCCGTCAACTCGTCCAGGGACAACAACAACAGCAGCAGCAACGGGGTGGACCCAATGTTCATCAACCTCAAGCTGCTGGTTATCCAGATTTCTTGGCAACTCAGCCCCCTCTGTTCAACAAGACAGAAGAACCACTGGATGCGGATGCCTGGATTCGCACAATTGAGTCCAAGTTTTCACTACTTCTGGCACCATGCTCAGAGCAAAACAAGGCTCGCTTTGCCGCGCAACAGCTTCGCGGTTCGGCACGTCTTTGGTGGGATAACTACCTTGGCATGCTCCCAGCGGATCACGTTGCCACTTGGGATGAATTCAAGGCTGCATTCAAGGGTCACCATATTCCAGAAGGACTCATGGATAGGAAGCTGAATGAGTTTCTGGCTCTTACTCAAGGGACACGTACAGTTCTCCAATATGCCCAAGCTTTCAACAATCTCTGTCAGTACGCGGGCTATCATGCTGACACAGATGTTAAGAAGCGTGATCGTTTTCGTAGAGGCTTAAACACCAAGCTCAAGGAACGACTAAACCCCATTAGGGTCGACACATACAATGAGCTGGTTAATCTCGCACTCACTCAAGAAGACTGTATCATGACTCACCGTGCTGAGAAAAAGAGAAAAGCGCCAGCTGGACCCTCTAGTGCGCAGCCACAGAGGTATCGCATAGTACAGAATGTTGCACCCCAGATTCCTCAGAAAGCCCCTCAGCCAGGGCGTTGGGTTATCAGGCCTCCACTGCAGCAAAGCGTTGCACGTTTCCCTATTCCTCAGTTAACTGGCCCAAGGCCAACTGCTCCACCGCCAGCCCGTCCAAGTGAGGGAAATCGTTGTTTCAATTGTGGGAGCTCAACTCATTTCGCTCGTGAGTGCCCGCAACCCAGGCGACAAAACCAGGGCCAAGGCTTTAATCAAAACCACAAGAACAAGGGCAGAAGGCAAACTGTTCAGGTCAAGCAGGGGCGTATCAATTTCACCACTCTTGCAGAACTCCCTGAGGGCGCACCAGTGATGACGGGTACATTTTCTATCCACAACAAACCTGCAGTTATATTATTTGATTCTGGTGCATCGCATAGTTTCATTGATGCAAAATTTGGTGCAAAAGTGGGTTTGGATTTTATTCACACGAAAGGGTCATACATGATATCAACCCCAGGAGGTAAAATTGCTTCAAACCAAATAACACGACTTGTGCCAATCAAGTTGGGTAGCCTAATTGTCAACACCGACCTTATACTCCTACCACTTGAGGGTATAGATATCATCTTGGGGATGAATTGGATGACTCAGCATGGGGTTATAATAGATATTCCCGCCAGGGCGGTGGAATTAAATTCGCCAAAATATGGAGCCACTACTCTCTATTTACCCTTCCGAGAGTGTGTCAATTCTTGTGCATTTGCCCTGAGCACATCCAACCTAGAAGAAATTCCTGTGGTATGCGAGTACACCGATGTGTTCCCGGATGACTTGCCAGGAATGCCACCAGATAGAGAGATTGAGTTTATTATTGAACTACAGCCAGGCACTGCCCCTATCTCAAAGAGGCCATATAGAATGCCACCTAAGGAGTTGGCCGAGTTAAAAATTCAACTTCAAGAGCTGCTGGATAAAGGTTTCATTCGCCCCAGTGCATTACCTTGGGGTTGTCCAGCCCTCTTTGTAAAGAAAAAGGATGATAGTTTGAGGTTGTGTGTGGACTACCGACCTCTCAATGCGGTGACAATCAAAAACAAATATCCCCTTCCCCGCATTGATGTTCTTTTCGATCAACTGGCTGGAGCTAGGATTTTCTCAAAGATTGATCTTCGCTCCGGCTATCATCAGATTAAAATTCGTCCATGTGATATTCCTAAAACCGCATTCTCCACACGGTATGGACTCTATGAGTATTTAGTCATGTCTTTTGGTCTCACAAATGCACCTGCCTATTTCATGTATCTCATGAACTCGGTATTCATGCCGGAGCTCGACAAGTTCGTCGTGGTTTTCATTGATGACATCCTTATTTATTCCAAGAATGAGGAAGACCATGCTAAGCACCTGCGCATTGTTCTCCAACGTCTTCGGGACCATCAGCTCTATGCTAAATTCTCCAAATGTGAATTCTGGCTAGATAGTGTGAAATTCTTGGGCCACACTATTTCCAGCGAAGGCATAGCTGTGGATCCTAGCAAGGTGCAAGAAGTGATGGACTGGAAACCTCCTACCTCCGTTCATCAGATTCGCAGTTTTCTTGGTTTAGCCGGATATTATCGCCGATTCATTCCGGATTTCTCCAGAATTGCTAAGCCAATGACTGAACTATTGAAGAAAGGAGTAAAGTTTGTGTGGGATGAAAAATGTGAAAAGGCTTTCCACACCCTAAGGGAGCAGTTGACTACCGCACCTGTCTTAGCTCAACCTGATAACACCAAGTCCTTTGACGTGTATTGTGACGCGTCGGGTACGGGTCTTGGTTGCGTGCTCATGCAAGACAATAGAGCTATCGCCTATGCATCACGAGCTCTTCGACCTCATGAACAGAATTATCCTACTCACGACCTTGAATTAGCAGCTGTCATTCACGCTCTAAAGATATGGAGGCATTATCTTATGGGTGCGCATTGCAATATCTACACCGATCACAAAAGTCTCAAATATATCTTCACTCAAGCTGACCTAAATATGAGACAGAGACGGTGGTTAGAATTAATCAAGGACTATGATCTTGAGGTGCACTATCACCCAGGCAAGGCTAATGTTGTAGCAGATGCACTCAGTCGCAAAGCTCATTGCCATTGCCTATCCGTGGAATCCTATTCGGAAACCCTCTGTCATGAGATGAGGAAGCTCCAGTTGGAAATGATTCCCCAAGGTACCTTAAATCACATTTCAGTTGAACCAACCCTTCATGATCAGATCATTATGGCCCAATTACATGATAAGGGTGTTGGGATCATTAAACAGAAACTCTCTCAAGGAGAAAGGAAGTATAAGTGTTTTCGTCAGGACCATAAGGGAGTCCTATGGTTCGAAAGTCGTTTAGTTGTTCCGAAAAATCATGATCTTCGGAAGCAAATTCTCGACGAGGCACATCTTTCCAAATTTTCTATTCATCCGGGCAGTACCAAGATGTATCAAGATCTTAGGCAGAATTTCTGGTGGACTAGGATGAAAAGGGAAATTGCTAAATATGTCTCGGAATGTGACACCTGCCAGAGAGTGAAAGCCAGCCACTTGAGAGTAGCCGGTTTGCTTCAACCTCTACCTATCCCGTCGTGGAAATGGGAAGACATAAGCATGGACTTCATTGTTGGATTACCCAACACATCCCAGAGGCATGATTCCATTTGGGTTATCGTGGATAGACTCACCAAGACGGCACATTTTATTCCAGTACATACTACTTACACTGCCAAGAAGTATGCCGAGATCTATCTCGATCGTATTGTTTGCTTGCATGGTGTACCCAAGACAATCATTTCTGATCGTGGGACACAGTTCATTGCGCGCTTTTGGGAACAGTTGCAAGCATCTCTTGGGACAAAATTAATTCGAAGCTCAGCTTATCACCCCCAAACTAATGGGCAAACTGAGAGGGTGAACCAAATCCTGGAAGACATGTTGAGAGCTTGCGTCATTCATTATGACAAGAGTTGGGACAAATGTCTAGCTCTAGCGGAGTTCTCATATAACAATAGTTATCAAGAGAGTTTGAAAATGGCACCATTTGAGGCCTTATATGGTCGACGGTGTCGTACCCCTTTGAGCTGGTCGCAAGTCGGAGAACGAATGGTATTCGGACCCGATCTCGTAACAGAGGCAGAAGAGAAAGTAAGGGTAATACAAGAGAATCTCAAGGCCGCCCAGTCTAGGCAGAAGAGTTACTATGATAAAAGAAGGGACCCTTTGCAATTCGAAGTGGGTAATCATGTTTATCTTCGAGTCTCACCAACCAAGGGTGTGCAGAGATTCGGCGTGAAGGGCAAATTAGCTCCACGATATGTTGGCCCTTATGAAATCACTGAGGTTTGCGGACCCGTGGCCTATAGACTACGACTTCCTCCTCGACTGGCAGCAGTACATGATGTTTTCCATGTTTCTCAACTCAAGAAATGTGTTCGGGTTCCCACCGAGATAATTGAACAAACAGAAATATTGGTAGAACCAGATCTCTCGTATGTCGAGTATCCTATCAAGGTTCTTGATAACAAGGAAAGGGTCACTCGAAGGAAAGCAGTTAGAATGTACAAGATTCAATGGAGTCACCATACCGAAGAAGAAGCTACCTGGGAAACTGAAAGCTACCTAAATCAGAGTTTCCCCGGTTTTCTGAATTCAACTGGAGGTACACCTCTTTCCTGCACTTAGCTTGCTTATCTGAATCTCGGGACGAGATTCTTTTAAGGGGGGTAGGTTGTAACACCTCCGGTGTTTAACACTATATAAAACAGGCAATTAACATGCAATGACACATTAAACCCTCCCCCAACTTCTCAATTACTGCAAAGCCGAAATTCCATTTAAATACACCAAAAAAAAAAGTCAACTCTCGCACCCTTGATCAAATGAACTTTTGCCCAACACGAAAGTTATAGAGTTTGACAATATAAACAGCTTTCGTGTTCAAAGTTTTTCAAGTTACAACATGAAATTTTGAGTTAACCCTGAAAAACGAGCGAGATCATTAAACTTGATTTCAAATTTTAAACTTTCAAACCAACGCTCAAATGAACTTTTGCCTAAAAGGAAAGTTGTAGGAAATTTAATTTTGAACAACTTTCGTGTTCAAAATTTTTCGAGTTTCAATTGAAAATCTTAAGTTTGAACCAAGTCAAACTGCTGACTTTTTCTTCCTCTCTCCACTCTCTTTCTCTCTCCCCTCTCTCTCTTCCCCGCTGACTCTCCCCTCTCTGCTCTGCGTGCGCGCGCAGGCACTTGAGCGCGCGTGCGCTCGCTGCCTCGCTGCGCCGCTGCCGCGGCCTCGCTGCCTCGCTGCCGCCGCGCTGCCTCGCCGCGCCGCTGACGCCCCTCCACTTGAGCGCGCACGCTGTCCTCGCCGCGCCCTGCCGTTGACGCTCACGCCACGACAAGAGCACGGCGACGCGCCGCCTCACCGCCGTGGCGCCCAAACGGGCCGGCCGTGCCCTGCCGAGCCGCGGACCGCGGCCGGACTTCATTACCGCGCGCTACTGACACCACCAAACCGCTCGCTGCGCCCTGACCCGCCTTCAAGGCCGCCGGGCGAGCACGCCACCGCCAGACCGCGCGCACGCCGCCGCCGCCCTTCTTCTACGCCCTCCCCTCCCTGCCGAGCTCTCCCTTCCCCCTTTGCTTCGCCCAAGGGCGTTCCACCCTCGCACTCAGCTCCCCTCCCCTTCCCAAGCCGAGCCAAGCCGCCCCAGTGCCAGAACACGCCGCCGCCCACGCCATTGCCGCCGCTCGAGCTCACCGTGGAGCCCCTACCCCCGGTGCCCCTCGGTCCAAATTGAACCCCGGAACGGGACCTCCTCGACTCCGTGAAGCTCCACGGCCAAGCATCGTCCACCCCCATCGCCGCCGAGCGCTGCCGTCGCGAGCAGAGCCGCCGCCGGCCGCCGCCCGCCGCGGAACTCCTTGCTCCGCCTTTCCCTGACTCCAATCGACCCCCGAGCTAGCTTCCTCATGGCGCCGTGAAGCTCCCCGGCCTGCTCTTGCCCCTCCTCCCGCACCGGAGCGCCGCCGCCCGCTGCAGCCGCCGCCGCCGCTCCCTGGGCGCCGCCGCCGACCCTGCTCCGACCATCCCCGTCGACCACATCACCCACCCCTAGGTAGAGCTCGGTGAGCTCTCACCCCTGGACCCCATCCCCGCCGCCGGCGAGCCTCCTCCTCGCCGGGAAAACCCCCCGCCGCCGCCTCCCCTGTCTCCTACCTCCGGCCAAGGACCCCGGCGCAATTTGTTTTAGGTTTCCAGGGGGTTAAGTGAAAGATTCCGGGGCCCCTTTGCAATCTGTGTTTTTGTATTTTCTAGATTTTCCAGTGAACTTGTAAATTCGATTAAAAATCGTATAAAATTCAGAAAAATTCAAACTCAACTGTTTTGGAATCTTTGCAAAGAGATCTACAACTTTTGTTACATACACTTTTTCATTTGCTCAATAGTTTTTATTTCATTTAAAATACAAAGAAAATGTGCTTTATATTAGATCTCAAGTTACAAACATGAGTTGTTAGCCATTTTTGGCCGGTAGGGTACATGTTAGGTGTATAACCTTGTGTAAAAGTTTCATAGACTTTTGATATGCCTAGCTATCGGTTTATTTAAATCTTGTTTTATGCCTACTTTAAATTAGTTTGTTTGTACATACTGTTTAGCTTGGTTTAATGAGCTCAAACTTTTACAGTGCCTTTAAATTGATGTTTAGTTACTGTACAAAAATTTTGAGAAATTTTAGATAGGTGGAACCAGTCCAACTAATTAATAGTATAGCTATTTACACTAAATAAAGAAAAATAGTTTATTTGCATAGAAAAATCTGATAATTTTTCTAGGGGATTAAATTGAGTTTATAACCCTACTGGTAAAATATGAGGCTCTGGAACTTAGTATAACAGCCTATGAAATTTAATTTCGATCCATGCAGCATTACTTTGTGCTATTTTTCATGCCCTGTAAAATGCTTGTTTAATTGTGAAGAATTTATGGCAGGCTTATCTTTAGGTATAAAACCTTCAGTTAAAATTTCATTACCAGTACTTGCATAGTTTGACCTGTAAAATTCATTTTTGTTTCCAGCAGTAGCTGTTTGTTTTATTTTTCGTGGTTAATAGGCTGCATAAAATGGGCTGAAAATTTCACAGTAGGCAAGCTATTTAGATATGTATCATACATAAAAATTTCAAACCCAGAATCTCTGTATAACATTATTTATGATAAGGACATGCTTAACCTAGTAATAAATAAGAAAAATCTTCTTTTGCTGCATAGGGATAAAAGAGAAAACCCATCCGAGTTACTTTGTGAAGTCAGTACAATGATTATTACTCTATAAAGGGTTGTCCAAAATGATGTAACATAATCTTTTGTAAATCATCTTGAGTTTGTGTTGGAGTACAATTCTTTAGTGAAGAATTGATTAAATCATATCACTAAAATAACTCACGCGTATGCATTTCATATAGATTCGACTGCTCTCCCTGACGGTACATACGAGTTGGTGCCGGAGTCCGAGAGTGAGCAGCGTGAAGCTCAAGTAAATCTGACTGAAACTACCGAAGACCCGAACCCAGTTTCGGAAGAGCCCACAGCTAGTTACGCTCAGGAAGGCAAGCCCCGGAGCATGTCCTACCTATTTTAATTTATGCAACTATTTGTATTCCTGTTTATTGCGCATTTAAGTTGCAGGAATTGTTTGGAACCTTAGTTGCATGATCCTAGGTACCTATGCTTGAACATTAGTATGTGTAGGTCGCTAGTTGGCTATGCTAATGGTTCGGTAGAAGTCGAGTGATTTCCTGTCACTCGCGAGCTCATAGGAGTTGAATGCTTACTACACACTGCAATATAAGGTTTACGGGCGGGGTTGTTGTACTTGTGATACCCCGTCTGTTTAGTCAAAATGGATAAGGCCGCGGTGTGTGGTAGTGGTGGTTAAGCGTTTGAACGTACTAACCACATGCCGAGAATATGGTAATCGGTAAGCTTAAGTACCTGATGGAACCGGCCGTGGAATATACTCCCCACTGTCTGGTCTATGGTCACGCACGGGTGCAGGGCACCCTAGGACGGTGGGCCTGTTTCATGCCCGGGGAAAAAGGGGAAAAGTCGCGTGGGTGACTGCATTTCCCATGCGTGTGTTTAGGTCTGCCTGGCCAGGTTAATAAATTCGATTCGAATCGTCCGTCTCTCACGGATATTGAGACTGCTTAACCCTTTTGCCACATAGAGTAAGAAGTGGAACAATGATGATGAGAAATATGGTTGAATGATGAAAAATAATTGCTTTCCACCATGTATGCTTTAGGATAGATGCTAATGTAGAATGGTTAAGCCTAATAGAACTTGAAAGCTAAAATCGGAAAATAAGGACTTACTGCTTTTCGGCAAAGACAAACCCCTCAAGCCAAAAGCCTTGCATGTCTAGTTAGAGGGTTAGTTATATCCTAGTCGGGTAAGCCTTGCGGAGTATTAGTATACTCAGCCTTGCTTGTGGCTAAATTTTTATTTCAGGTAATACTTTTGAGGACATGATTGCTAGCTTGACTTGGCCGTGTACCTTACCCCCTGGTTGGTCGGTGGAGTGGGATACGACTCCGGCCAACGATGACAATGCCGAGTGATGTCATGTACGGGCTTCATCATGACATCATGTATCATCGTTTAGATCTCGTTTTATTTCCGCTGCTGTGAACTCTGAACTACTTTCTTTTCGAATTTCAAGTACCTTTCTATGATTTCGAACTGGGTTTGTAATAATTAAGTTAAGACTCTGTAATGTAAGATATTTGTGAAATATTGTACTCTCTGGACTCACCTTCGTGTGGGTTACATGTAAGCTTTGGGTTCGATCGACGCTCAGGTGGATTCTTCGGGACTTTACCCGACAGCACTGCCGAATTACTCCGTTTGAAGTGCGTGTTAGCCGGGATTGTCTTTAAGATGATGGTTAGCGCACTTGAGCCGGATTAATTAGGGCGGTACTGCCACAGGCACCGAGCCCCTAGCTGACGCAACAGTGAGGCTGCTAGGGATGCGAGGAATAGCCCCCAGACCACACGAGTCCAACGGGACGCTTTCCTCGCAAGTCTTCTTCTAGCGTCTCCTCCACCGAAGACCATGCGGGGGGTCGAGCTGGCGGACAGCGCCCTCCGCGCCGTCTCCCCGAGGGCAACCTCGTCGCTTGGGGGACGATGCAAAGAACAGCCGCCCAACCTGGCACTAACGCCATGGTCAGGCGTCTCCATCCCCCTTCAGGCTAGGGGACATCGCAGAAGCATGACCCCACGGGCCCAATGCTCTTCTGCTGATCCCACTGAACCTGAGGGATGGAGCGCACACCCACTCCGGTCTTCCCCTACCGCTCGCAAGCATTCTTCTAGCGCCAAAGCCTAAAAAAGCCAGGCCACCCCATTTGGGGGCCGGTCACAAAAAGGCAAAGGAAGCATTACAAGATTTAGGCAGTGCTGGAAGAAAGAGTTGGGAGGTTGGAGAGGAAAGGGAACCCCACGACCCCTATTTATAGTTGCGCCGGGCACAAAGCTTCAAGCTTGGCGAAGAGCGGAGGTTTGTGTCACTCGTGGCGACGCGGCACTCCACGAGCAAAGGAGGTCCTCGGTCACCGCGCCGAGATGCGACCGAACGAAATAAAGCGGAGCTGAGCCCCTGGACACTAAGCGGTGCAGCGTCGGCTCAGGCCGACCGCCCTCGAATGGCGCACTGCGAAGCAACCAGGGAAGGCAATACCAAGACCCTGAGTGTGGGACAGCGCGACGAAAGCACCAGCTGCCGAGCCACAGGCGCAATCGTCACCCTGGCCCCCCTCAGCACGCGGACATGGCTTGTCCTTCAAACAAACAAACAAACAAACAAAGAGGCGCGCGCCTCGAGGCACTCCTCCCACGGGCGTACTACCCCGACCGGTGAGTTGTCACATCCGCCGGGCTGGCGCTCAGGCGCGTCTGGTGGGTGCGCGGCTTTGACCGATCACGTCAAAGGGGAAATCGTCGAATCACCCTTTGGCCGAATCCATTGACTCGGCCAAAGCCTCGGAGGCTACTGTCGGGTACCACAATTAGGGACACCCTAATCGGGGTACTAAGATCGCTCTAAACACGCAAAACACCTGTTAAAATAACTGGGCCCACTAAGGCCCACGGCCTGCTTCCCATTCGGAAGAAAGGAAGGGACTCAAAGAAGCCCAGCGTGCGGCCCATTCACATCCCCCTCGAACCCGCGGAACGATCTCCGCCTCGCTCGAGGGTCCCTCTCGTGCCCGTTGGACAATCTCCGCCTTGCTCAAGGGTAGCGGATCTACCCTCGAGCGGGTGACTCATCTCCGCATCGCTCGAGGGTCCCCGTCGGGATCCCTCGACTGCACTCCGCATCTTTGCCTCGCTCGAGGATAGCGAATCTACCCTCGAGCGGGTAGCTCATCTTCACCTCGCTCGAGGCCACCCCTCGGCACAAGGGACAAACAACCTCGCCGCCCAACTGCTCGCCGTACGAAGGCATTAAAAGCCAGCCACTCCGCCACGGCTCAAAGGACGGGCGGCGTCAGGCCGCCATTCCCACAGTGGATGTGACCGGGGTCCCATCCGCTGACTCCGGTCACCATTCCGCCATCCTGGATGTTGTAGCAGTGCCTTGGGACCTGCACGCGGAACAAGATGGGCTCGGCACTGTTCCCATCACTGTTCTGCCGACGCCACATCCGGACTCGCCTCCCACTGGGGAAGGGGTCCGGGACTTCCACGGGTCCCCCGAAACTTCTAGTGTGTACGCCCGCACTCCCACCAGGAGGTCTGGGGCCATCGCGCGCCATTACTACCGCCAGTCCACAGGGCCCACTACACACCACCACCACGCCGCCTGCGGAGACACTGCAGGACGACCGGCGCGATCTTCACAGGACCAAGGACGACTGCGACGCGCGCCGCCTTCCCACAGTGTACTTCCTACAGTTTTCGACCACTGTACCCGCGATTCAGGGGAAAACGACGACTTCCGCGCCCCTACACTCGTGTGCGCCGCCCCCTCCTTGTGACTATAAAAGGAGGGGGCGGACTCCCTTCAAGCCTCTCTGGGCTCTGGCTGGTTAGCCTCTCTCTGGCTTCTCTTTTCCAAGAGGACGTTCAGGAACTACTGAGCATTCATCTCAACCGACTCCACCCCTAGCAGAGACTTGGGAGCTTCCCTCCCTCTCTCGCCTTGCTTGTATCCCCTACCACAAGCACTCCAGGTGCAAGATAATACAGTGCCCTCGCACACCCCCTTTGCTGGACGTACGGCCCCGCGGCCGGAACCAGGATAAACCGTGTGTTATTGTGATTGCCTCTTGCATCATCATCTGGGATGAGGAAACACGCAGCATTTACTAGTTGGGATCCAGGCCCCCAGGTCGGGACACCGACAAAAACATATGGCTTCCTGCTATTGCCCATGAACTCTATATTGCTGCCTACTTCAGCACTGCAACCAATAAGCACCAATGGCACCCTTGCAGCAAAGCCTGGTCATGTGGCATGTAAGAAGGATATCCCTCTGAAAAGAAGAGGACAACAGAGAAGAAAATTTTGTTACTCGCAAGCATGGGAAGCCATATAAGATTATAAGAGAAGCTGAAGCAAGAGTTTGAAGCACCCATGTATTCGGAGTCTGGATTTGGAGCAAGCAGGTGTTTGTCACGGTTTCAAGCATACTGTTGTAGCCATATTAAAAGAAATTGTGATCCGATTATAGCATGAAAAGAAGAAAGCCATGGGTTGGAGCTGAACAAAAGTAATTTAGGGAAGAACAGAGTTGGGAAGAACAAACCTCGATGCGCATGACCTTCTCAATTTACTGTGCAAGCTCATGGGTTAGAGCAAGAACCAATACCGGGCACACAACCAATCCATAATCAAGCTTCTACAAAATTTGAGAACAGAACCTTTAGTTTATAATTCCTGTGTGCTTGATGTGAGTATACAGATATACTGCCCCCAACAATTCTATTAACAGAAATTGCACACTATGCATATCTATACTATAAAGAACATTAACTTTTGAAGTCGTCATCCACCTAAAAATTTCTTACCCACCCCTCACATTCCCCCTTGCTGTCCCCACCTGGAAGAAACATAGACAAGGAAATCTAGAAGATCAAGGAAAAAAAGAGTGTTTCTAAAATGTTTCCCAGACTTTGGCCCAAATTTTTTCACCATTGGGAGCCCTACCCACCGCGCGTACCCGCCCAGGATTCACGCTGGTCCCTGCGTGAGGTGCCCTCCGCAGCCAGCCGCACCGCCCGGGATTGACGCTGTTCCCTGCGTGAGGCTGCCTCTCGGGAAAAAAAATCCCGTGAGCGCCGCGCGCACAGGGCGCTGGGTGCGCACCCCCTCGTGGCGTGCAACGATTGGACGTCGCCGGACGTGTGGGTCTCGAGCGCGGAAGCGCGGCTCGCCATCGCGCGCTGCCCGCCTGCCCCATCGCGCGGCTCGGCTCCCTCGCAGGTTTCGAGCCCGCTCGCGCACGAACGCAGGCTCGCATCGCATCGGCTCCGCTTCCTGGGTGAACTACAACCATTCATACAAAGCAAATTTCTCACAAAATAATTCCAAACTTCCTTAAGCATCACTGTGGTCAGGCAGCCCAGACTTAGAATTTTCTTTCAAGTCTGGCGCCCAGGATGTGCAGTGCTGAAATCAATTTTTGGAGCTCTCTTAAAATTACTTAATTCCAACATCTAGCTCAACAAATGAGAGTACAAGTTCACCAATATTCATAGATCCCATTTTGCTACTGTGGAGCCAAAGTTTAGATGCAAAGTTGCTCAGAAATAATTTTCAAAAACAGCTAAATGATGTTGTTTCATACTTTACTCCTGTCCCCCTAAGTCTGGCGCCCAGTGCTGAAATGGATTTTTGGAGCTCTCTTAAAATTACTTAACTCCAATTTCTAGCTCAACAAATGAGAGTACATGTTCACCAATGTTCATAGATCCCATTTTGCTACTGTGGAGCCAAAGTTTAGATGCAATGTTGCTCAGAAATAATTTTCAAAAACAGCTAAATGATGTTGTTTCAGACTTTACTACTCTGAATTTTCTGATTGTGAATCGTAACCTCTACTCATCAACTTTGAAGATTTAATTGAGGTGCTTAGGGTCTGAGTTTACAAAACAATATGGTTCATTTCATGAGAACATGTCTACATAGATTCATCAAAATGTAACTTCCTAACAGCAGCTTGCGTTGTAGCATCTTGATCAACTCCCATTAAGAGACTTGTGTACCCTTCTGGTATGTATGGAGGAGCCATTGCAGAAGGATTGGCAAATAAATTGAATGGGGGCATTGCGATATTAGTATATCCACCTTGGACGAAAGGAGCATTCATGGTTGAAGATGCCCCAACATTACAATCCTGTGTTTACGACAAGAAAGTGTTCATAAATCATGCATGTAATGGAATAAATTTTGAAAATAGGTATTGTCTTACAATTATTTGGTTTGTCTCAGCACGTTCGTCTCTTGCTTCAATATCATCATGTTCCAGATCGTCACCTACAATGCAAAATATATGATAAACAAATATTTAGAAAAAAATTTACACTAGAACAAAAGGCATTTAACAGTTGGATACCTTTCTTCTTCTTCTTCTTCTTCTTCTTCTTCTTCTTCTCAAGAACATTTTTAAAACGTGTCTCCTTTGGACCTTTTATGACTGGAGGGATTCTGAATGATATTACACCATTTAGTGGATCTCGGACACATTCATTTGGAGTAGGGGAAATCTCATTGGATTTATCATGCATCTCACTTAGATAAGTATCCGCTTCCAAGTTCAAGTCATGCATGGCTTTCTGGATTTTATCAAGTAGTTCTTTTGATGACGAACACTTCAATGCAAGAGATGTGGCCTGTCGAGATATAAGTGTTGCCTGTGCATTCAAATCTCCCTCCTCGGATCCTTGTTTTGTTTCAATATAAAATCCACTTTTAGCATATTTTGTCCATCTAGGCAGTATATATTGTGATGTCAAATTATATACCCCATTCATATTGTAGACTCTAATAGCATGTTTGCATAATAAACCTGAAACATATAGTTCCAAATTTAAACACAAAATATTTCAGGATACAAGATGCAATTTAAACAGCTTGGAAGATAATACTTAACATACCTATGCATTCAAACATCCGGCAAGAGCATGTAATAGTCGAATCTTCTTTGTTCAATACTACTGTTGCTCCACGTTCAGATTGCATATACTTAACAAAGAATGTGGAGTTTGTCCCATTACCTTCCAACAATTCACAAGACAACGTAAATTGTTTTTTAAACTCTTCCTCAAAATCTGAATACATTCTCCTCGTATATGTTTCAGCTGCAGTTTTCAACATTGGCAGATTTGGAATGTAGCAAACTGGGATCTTTCGATGTGACTGAAAATCAGCATCCTTCTCATTTGACCTTAGAGTGACTATAACATTTTCACATTCTACAAGGAGTTCTGAAAGACCAAGTTTCCTACGAAATGTTTTCTTGAAGACATTGTTCATACCTTCGCTCCTCTGGGTCGAGTGCATGTCTGCTGTAAATGAGTCACGGTATACCGCAGCCCACTTTGCCCTCAAAGCATATAGGTTTGACATCCATGTGTTATCCTCAAGGTTGTATTTAGCCAACAATTCATCCCATTTCTCTGTGAAGTAAATCTCTGCTCTGTCTTCGTAGATACAACTTTTGAAATCCGCCCAGAACTTGTTGAACTTGTTACCTGACTTGTCCTCTGCCTCGTCCTCTGCCTTGTCCTCTGCCTTGTCCTTTGCCGCTTTAATTATAGGACCAAGATGTTTGACAGCATTTTGGCCAATATGCCACAAACATAGGCGGTGGGCTGTGTTTGGGAATACATGAGCAATTGCTGCTGCCATTGCCGCGTCTTGATCTGTGAAAATTGTGCTTGGGTGCTTTTCCAGACATTGCTTGAAGAAAGGACTCAAATAGCCAAACAAATGATGGAATTGTCGGCGTTCCGACCCGTGGGGCCTGAATCCCAACTAGTAAATGCTGCGTGTTTCCTCGTCCCAGATGATGATGCAAGAGGCAATCACAGTAACGCACGGTTTTATCCTGGTTCCGGCCGCGGGATCGTACGTCCAGCAAAGGGGGTGTGCGAGGGCACTGTATTATCTTGCACCCGAAGTGCTCGTAGTAGGGGATACAAGCGAGGCGAGAGAGGGAGAGAAGCTCCCAAGTCTCTGCTAGAGGTGGAGTTGGTTGAGATGAGTGCTCAGTCGTGCTGAGAGTCCTCTGAGGGGGAGTTCAGAGAGCTTACTTCCAACCTTTCATTGGAGAGAGTCGATCCGCCTCTCCAAAAGGAAGCCCACCCTATCCTTTTATAGTTGTAAGGAGGGGCGGCGTACATGAGTGTAGGGGCGCGGAAGTCGTCGTCTTCCCCCGAATCGCGGGTATAGTGGTCGAACACTGTAGAAAGTGTACTGTGGGAAGGCGGCGCACGTCGCCGTCATCCTGGGCTCCGTCCTTGGTCTCGTGGAGATGGCGGCGGCCGTCCTGCAGAGTCCCAGCGGTAGTAATGGCGTGGGACGGTCCCGGACCCCCTGGTCGGGGTGCGAGCGTGCGCACTAGAAGGTCCGGGGGCGCGTGGAAGTCCCGGACCCCATAAGGGGGAGGTCCGGGGTCCCTGCCGTGCGTGCAGAGCGTCCTTCTCGGAAGGACACGTGACATTGCCGGACCCCTTCCCCAGCGGGAGGTGAGTCCGGATGGTTGATGTCGGCAGAACAGTAACGGGGCGGTGCCAACTTGTCTTGCCCCGTATTGAATGACCATAGTGTTGCTACAGCGGCTGGGGTGGCAGAGCGGTGACCGGGGTCAGTGGACGGGACGCCGGTCACATCCACTGCGGGAGTGGCAGTCTGACGCCGCCCGTCCTTTGAGCCGTGGCGGAGTAGCTGGCCTATAATGCCTTTGTACGGTGGTCGATTGGGCGGCGGGGGCCGTTTGTCCCTTGTGCCGTGAGAGGGCCTCGAGCGAGGCGGAGATGAGTCACCTGCTCGAGGGCAGATCCGCTACCCTCGAGCGAGGCGGAGATTGGCCACCTGCTCGAGGGCAGATCCGCTACCCTCGAGCGAGGCGGAGATTGCCCAGCGGGCCCGAGAGGGACCCTCGAGCGAAGCGGAGATCGTTCTTTTGGTTCGAGGGGGATGGGAATGGGCCGCATGCTGGGCTTCTTTGAGTCCTTTCCTTTCTTTCGAATAGGAAGCAGGCCGTGGGCCTTCGTGGGCCCAGTTGCTTTAACAGGTGTTTGTGTTTTTTAAAGCGATCTTTAGTACCCTAATTAGGGTGTCCCTAATTGTGGCACCCGACAGTAGCCCCCGAGGCTTTGGTCGAGTCATGGGATTCGTCCAAAGGGTAATTCGGCGGTTTCTGTCTCGACGTGTTTAGTCAAAGTCGCGCACCTGCTGGGCGCGCCTGAGCGCGGGCCCGGCGGATGTGACAACACGCCGGTCGGGATAGTACGCCCGTGGGGGGAGTACTTCGAGGCGCGCGCCTCTTCGTTTGTTTGTGTAAAGGACAAGACGTGTCCGCGCACTGAGGGGGGCCAGGGCGACAGTGGCACCCGCTGCTTGGCAGCTGGTGCCCCCATCGTGCTGTCCCGTACATAGGGCCTTGGCCCCAGCGTTCCTGGTTGCTTTACGGCGCGCCGTTCGAGGGCATCCGGCCAGGGCCGATGCTGCACCGCTTAGCATCCGGGGGCTCAGCTCCGCTTTATTTCGTTCGGTCGTGTCTCGGCGCAGGGACCGAGGACATCCTTTGCTCGTGGAGCGCTGCTTTGTCACGGGCGATACAAGCCTCCGCTCTTCGAAAAGCTCGAAGCTTTGTGCCCGGCGCAGCTATAAATAGGGGTCGTGGGATTTCCCTTCTTCTCCAGCCTTCCGACTCTTTCTTCCAGCATTGCCTAAATCTTGTAATGTTTCCTTTGCCTTTTTGCGACCGGCCCCCAGATGGGGTGGCCTGGCTTTTTTAGGCTTTTGGCGCTAGAAGAATGCTTGCGAGCGGTTGGGGAAGACCGGAGTGGGCGTGCGCACCATCCCTCAGCTTCAGTGGGATCAGCAGAAGAGCATCGGGCCCGTGGGGTCCTGCTCCTGCGATGTCCCCTAGCCTGAAGGGGGATGGAGACGCCTGACCGGGGCGCTGGCGCCAAGTCCGGCGGCTGTTTTTCGCATCGTCCCCCCCGGCGACAAGGTTGCTCTCGGGGAGACGGTGCGGAGGGCGCTGTCCGCCAGCTTGACCCCCCGCGTGGTCTTCGGTGGAGGAGACGCTAGAAGAAGGCTTGCGAGGAGAGCGTCCCGCTGGACCCGTGAGGTCTGGGGGCTGGTCCTCGCATCCCTAGCAGCCTCGCTGTTGCGTCTGCTAGGGGCCCGGTGCCTTTCTTCGTCGCCCGCTCCTCCCCAAGACAGGGAAAATTGCCACGTAGGTGGCAATGTGTTTGTATCTTTCGATGGCTTCGCGCCGGTGACCCTTTGTAATCTTTACTTGCATTTGAGCAATAAAGTCCCCTTTCTCCTCTGCGGGGAGGATTACCGAGGGTATAGGGGTGTATAGAGAGTCACGACCCTCGAATATGTGTGAAGTCACCTTCGCGGGGGCACGTCAGCGCACCCGCGGGTGTAGCCCCCGAGGCCTTGGAGGAGAGTTTGTGCTTGTCCAAGGGCTATAAACGTTGTCCCGCTGGGTAGCTCTACTGGGATGGCCATCCAGCGTCTTTTTCAGCCGGCATCGCCACTTTTTCAGCCGGCCTCGGCACTCTTAGTGCTGGTACGGCGATCTGGCGTTCAGCTTTAGCCGTTAGGGGGACGTACGCTAATAGCGGTGGGTTCGGTTTACGCGTGGAGCTTCATAAGTGATGGTTGTCGATTTATTCGAGGGTGTGGTTTTGAACCGTGGTGTGCGAGGAGCCCCCGAGCCTAGGCCCGTGTGAAGGCGTTCAGGGGAAACCCTCGACTTTAATTACGACCCTCGTCGCCCTTCCGCAGGGAGGAGGGGTGAAGCGCACCATGCTACCCATGCCCGGGCCGCGAGCTATGGCTGCTTCAGTGAGCTATTAGCGGGTTGTTCAAGTGGAAGTCCGTGCCCCGTTCGATAGGGGTCAGCTCGTGGTCCATAGACACGTCTCGTAAAGCGCTTGCGAGGGTTCACTAGGCGGGGCTCGGACCCATTCGATAGGGTCCGAGGGCTCAACGCTCTCCCTCGATGGGATCCCCCTTCTAGGCACCCTCGACTGGCCTTGAACACTGCGTAGGATGTCTCGAACTCCGCATTCGAGGGTAGCTTGTATGGCACATTCCTGCAGTCCCTGACTCCGGTGATCTGGGGCGCCTGTCGAACCCCCTGAAGGGCCAGGCTTCGATCCCTTGATCAGTAAGGCCTCGAAATGCGATTCCTTCGAGGGTAAAGAGACCCCTGAAGGAATATTCCGTCTTGGTTTGAAACGATGCAGAGTCGCAAGTTGTGCGCGCGGGTCTTCCGCTGGTGGTGGGCGAACGTGGCCCGATTCGTGCGGTGCGGCGTGGGCGCGCCTTTTCAGGCGTCGGCCTCGGGCAGACGGAGCGGCGTGGGCGGCGGCTGACGGATGGGATAACACAACAGTCGCGTCGCGCCCGCCGGTTACCGTGCCGCATTTATTGCCGCGTGCGCGCGTGGGGAACTCCGCGGTCGTGGGGCCCACCCATCAGTGATAGCAAAATCTACCGCATTGAATGCGGTAGATTTGGGCCGTGGCTATGGGTGCGCCCCCCGTGGTACATAAATATGGAGAAGAAGGGGATGTTTTGGGTTCACCTGGCCATTTGCCTTCATCCTGTTTCGCCTTCTCCGCCTCCGTCGCCTCCTGAGCCCATAGCCTAGAGCGAGAAGGAGAAAAGGAGAAAGAGAGAGAGGAAGAGACTTAGCCATTTCGGAGCCTTCCTTTTTCCATCCCCCCTCGACTCTCGGAGATGTCGGATATCCAGGAGCCCTTGCCATGGGGGAAGTCCTCCGCCACCGTCGCGGTGCTGGAGCAGCTGGTCGCCGATCGGCTGCTGCCGCGGAACCCCGACGCGGGGGCGCCGGCGTGGATTTCCCCGCGCCCGGACGAGTCTGAGCCGGAGCCCCCGCAGGGCTATGTCGTGAGCTTCGTGCGCCTCCACGAACGGGGCTTCGGCGTCCCCGCCAGCAAGTTTATGAGGGCGCTGTGCGAGTACTACGGAGTGGAGCTGCACAATTTCAGCCCCAACTCCATCTCGCAGGCGGCGGTCTTCGTCGCCGTCTGCGAGGGGTACCTCGGCATCGACGTCCACTGGGATCTCTGGATCCACCTGTTCCGCGGCGAGCTCTTCGTCGAGAACGCGCGGAACCAGCCAAGGCGGTTCGCGCGCGCCGGTGGCTTGACGCTCCACGTCCGCCCGAACCGGCGGAACCTTTACATCACAAGCAAGATGACGACAAAC